>NW_027362768.1:296014592-296614592 GCF_046119375.1 Phyllobates terribilis
GTTTCCGAAGTTGTACTCATAATAAGAGGCAGATCATGAGACCATCTTCAATTTAAAAAAGGGCTGTCTCCATAAAACCACACTCCTGCCATATGATTTTGTACCTTTTTTTGATATACCATTTGCAAGCCATAAGAAACTACTCTGGGAACCCCACCTAGGTTTAAAGCTCTGCTCCAGGTTTGAAGGTCATGGGCAATGGTTCTGTACTCCACTTTGACCATGAACCTCATTTGTATCGACTTTGGTTATATAAAATTATTATTATTATTATTAGCAGCAATAATAATAACAACAACAATAATAATATTATTAATAAATCAATAAATATTATCCCAGCCACCAGGTAGTCTAGAGGCATTACAATTAAAAATGATTAATATGCAAAGCCCCCTTTATTTCTTACTGACTGCCCTAAAAATATACCGTATTTTGATGAGTGATTTAATGCTGTATTTTGCATAGGCGGATGAATCCAAGAAATACTCTGAAAATGTTCAGCTCCCTAGCGAGGACGACGTGAGCAAAAAGCAGCAATACATCTTTGGTGACTTTACAGAGCGACTCTGGGCATATCTCACCATACAGCAGCTACTGGAAAAACGGTATGTGAAAAGGGTGGCTTTACCCTATAAAGGTTTTTGGGGACAACACCTTCAATTGTATAATGGGGGCTAATATTTGTGTATAAGAATCTCTCCAAATTCCTTACAGGGAAAAAAAAAATAAAATAATAATATATATATATATATATATATATATATATATATATATATACAGTGTATATACAGTTAGGTCCATATATATTTGAGGGTATCCACATTAAAATTGGATGAAGGGTTTAGGAGTTTCAGCTCCTTAACATGTGCCACCCTGTTTTTAAAGGGACCAAAAGTAATTGGACAGATTAAATAATTATAAATAAAATGTTCATTTCTAGTACTTGGTTGAAAACCCTTTGTCGGCAACCACTGCCTGAAGTCTTGAACTCATGGACATCACCAGACGCTGTGTTTCCTCCTTTTTGATGCTCTGCCTGGCCTTTACTGAGGTGGTTTTGAGTTGCTGTTTGTTTGTGGGCCTTTCTGTCTGAAGTTTAGTCTTTAACAAGTGAAATGCATGCTCAATTGGGTTGAGATCAGGTTACTGACTTGGCCATTCGAGAATATTCCACTTCTTTGCTTTAATAAACTCCTGGGTTGCTTTGGCTTTATGTTTTGGGTCATTGTCCATCTGTAGTATGAAACGACGACCAA
The DNA here is from genome assembly GCF_046119375.1 of Phyllobates terribilis. Taxonomy (NCBI): domain Eukaryota; kingdom Metazoa; phylum Chordata; class Amphibia; order Anura; family Dendrobatidae; genus Phyllobates; species Phyllobates terribilis. The sequence goes on from NW_027362768.1 coordinate 296,015,849, forward strand.
TCAGTTTGGCTGCATTCGGTTGGATCTGAGCACACAGTATGGCTCTGAATACATCAGAATTCATTCGGCTGCTTCTGTCCTGTGTCACATCATCAATAAACACTAGTGACCCAGTGCCACTGGCAGCCATGCATGCCCAAGCCATCACACTGCCTCCGCTGTGTTTTACAGATGATGTGGTATGCTTTGGATCATGAGCTGTACCACGCCTTCGCCATACTTTTCTCTTTCCATTATTCTGGTAGACGTTGATCTTGGTTTCATCTGTCCAAAGAATGTTCTTCCAGAACTGTGCTGGCTTTTATAGATGTTTTTTAGCAAAGTCCAGTCTAGGCTTTTTGTTCTTGATGCTTATGAGTGGCTTGCACCGTGCTGTGAACCCTCTGTATTTACTTTCATGCAGTCTTCTCTTTATGGTAGATTTGGATATTGATACGCCTACCTCCTGGAGAGTGTTGTTCACTTGGTTGGCTATTGTGAAGGGGTTTCTCTTCACCATGGAGATTATTCTGCGATCATCCACCACTGTTGTCTTCCGTGGGCGCCCAGGTCTTTTTGCATTGATGAGTTCACCAGTGCTTTCTTTCTTTCTCAGGATGTACCAAACTGTAGATTTTGCCACTCTAATATTGTAGCAATTTCTCGGATGGGTTTTTTCTGTTTTTGCAGCTTAAGGATGGCTTGTTTCAGCTGCATGGAGAGCTCCTTTGACCGCATGTTTACTTCACAGCAAAACCTTCCAAATGCAAGTACCACACCTCAAATCAACTCCAGGCCTTTTATCTGCTTAATTGAGAATGACATAACGAAGGGATTGCCCACACCTGTCCATGAAATAGCCTTGGAGTCAATTGTCCAATTACTTTTGGTCCCTTTAAAAACAGGGTGGCACATGTTAAGGAGCTGAAACTCCTAAACCCTTCATCCAATTTTAATGTGGATACCCTCAAATGAAAGCTGAAAGTCTGAACCTCAACTGCATCTGAATTGTTTCTACTAATTTATATCAGGTTCATTATCGTTATAAGGGTCATTATATGGATTTAAATAATTATTCTCTTCAATGTCCTTGCTTATATTCTTCACATACCACTGCTAGAATTGAAAGGATATCTGTCTTTTTGGGCAACTTTTCATACTAATCTGTCATGTGTATATGAGTAATAACACAACTTATGGCCATTTTATAACTTGGACCCTGCATTTTTTAACAGTTTTCCCCTATGTATGCTTTATCTCTTGTTTTAAATGTTTTTTGGGGCACGAAAAAAAGAAAAAAAAGATCTGGCTGTCTTTGTAATGAGACCCATAAAGCCCTGTCACCCCTATTTTCATTTTTTTTCGCTCTACTTTAGCCTATTGTAGCCATTTTTGTGGTTTGTTATTATTTTTATCCTGAACTTCCTACCATCTCTCCCTCTGTGCCTCTAGATTTCATGTTCCAACAGACAAAGTTGTATCTGTCCCACAGCTCACATACTCCCAATCCTCAGTTCCCACCAACTCCACCTACAAAGCATTATCCTGAGACTCCTATACAGTCTCAAGATTGATGAATTACCGCACACACAGTTTTCCTTCCTAACACAAACCCGCCTACTTCAACTAACATGAGCTGTTCTGACACTCTGCTGCAGTTTTTTAATTTTTATTTATTTTACTCACATATATACCGCCATTAATTCCACAGCGCTTTTCAGACAATATTGACACTGTCCCCATTGAGGCTCACAATCTACATTCCCTATCAGTATGTCTTTGGAATGTGGGAGGAAACTGGAGAAAACCCACGCAAACACGGGGAGAACATACAATGGCGAGATGTTGTCCTTGGTGGGATTTGAACCCAGGACCCCAGCACTGCAAGGCTGCAGTGCTAACGACTGAGCCACCGTGCTGCCCCCAGTTAATAATGTTACACACAATACTGTTCCAGGTGGTAAAACTGGCATCACAGAGGATTAGTGAATAGTAAGGGAGCAATGAGCCTAGAATGCCCAGCAGCATCTCCTCTGGGCAAAGTCACAATTTGATAGGAGTAATAGCTCTGGAGCCTGCACACTGCCTCTACAGCTTCTGCTCTCTCATACCTGTGCACATCCATAGTCAATTACAACTTGATGAGGATCACAGGCCACGCCCTCCATGACATCACTGTCCAGAGCACAGAGCAGAGCTGCTGAGACATTCAAAGCACAGAAGAAAATCTCTGTACTCCACTATGAATGGACTGTAGCAGGAATTAAGGCGCTTGAGGTCACATCACCACATGTGATAGCTCAGGAACAGGGCAAAATTTTAACAGCAGATAAATTATGAAATTTCTTCATTTCTGATGAAGTTTGCAATGCTTTAATCTGTCTGCCTGGAAAACCTATTTAAGTTATCTCAAAGCTAATTGGTAGATACTAATTACTATGTCTCCCATACACTGCACAAAAGGGATTCCTGTTCTCCTTTATCTATGTAGCACACGTTGATAAGCAGCAGCAGTATGGAGGGCATTATACAGAAGCATGGAGGACATTATACAACAGTACTGAGCATTGCAGATTTGAATCCATCACTGGGGTGAGGCAGTATATTTACTAGAAAATTACAGCCCCATCTTTCTGACTTTCTCTCAGCTTCTCACTCCTTCTTTACCCTCCTCTCTTCACAAATTTCAACAGGCAGCTGCAACCTGATCCTTCAGTGAAATGGCAGTCTAGGTTCAGATTGATTTTAGTTGTTTTTCATGTTGAATGCTGAGTTCAGGAGGTGGGGTGAGGGTGGATGGTGTGTAAGGGGTTGAAATAATGGTTTATGTGGAAAAAAGCATCATATAAAATATATAATAAAGTCTTTTATATTTGCTATTACAATTTATGCTAAGTTTTTTGAAACAACAGTGACATTTCAAAAGAGTTTGGCTGCTTTATTCAGTACACTATCCATTGTTTTCTGCCTGTACTATGGGGCTAATGTTAACCTATAAATGAATTTACTTTGTCAGATAAACTATGCAGGTATTGTTAAAATGCAACGCGCACTATTTTCATACATTTTCCTGTTGAAAAACATCTATTAATGTAATAGATGGAGAATAATTAAAGAGGAATGCTTCACATGCCAAAAATATGTGATGTTTTTTTACTTGGTGTAAATGCCACTGTTCTTCTGAACATGGCATTGTTTTTCTTCTTTCCCTGATCTCCATTTCTCAGATATTTCCATCTTTTCACTGTATATAAATCTAGTCTTTTAAGTCATGCGGGCGTGGTCCTCAAGAAGATGACCAGAAAGAAGAATTGAGAACCACACCCACTTGACTAAAAAGACTAGATTTACATATTGGGAGTCATTTCACAGAAATGGAGAAGCATAGGAAAAAAGAAAAACAACTCCAGATTCACTACGGATTTCAGATCTCCGTCATATAAATTATAGTGTAGATTTTTCTACTGAATTCAAGCAAAGCTTTAAAATTAATAAATTTGTACCAAAACCCTATCTCTAAAAACTCTACTTTGCTCCTCCTGCTCAATAACATCTTAACTGCAAATGAGACATGATATTTAAAGGGGGTTAATACTCATTTAAATTTAAATATTCCATAGGGTTGGTTGGTGAAAAACAAAACAAAATGAGCTTTCCTCACTGACCTCTGCCCCAGTGCTGCTCAGGAGTAGTGTTGAGCCACCCCCGTAGTGTTCGGGTTCGGTTCGGTTCGTCGAACACCGGGATGTTCGAGGAACTGTTCGTCGAACTGTTCGTCGAACACCTTAGAACACCGTCGAACACCGTTAAAACCAATGGCAGGCAAACAAAAACACATAGAAACACATAGAAAACACCTGCAAAGGTGTCCAAAAGCTGACAAACTGCTCAGAAGACACTCTCTTTAAAAAAGCCGGCCGGCAAATTCAGCAGCGGCATACACCGGTACCCGACAATTTAGACAAGAAGGAATAGAGCTTCACACATAGATTAGATAGATAGAAACATGTCAGTCACATATATAAGAAGCACAGTGACAGTGTTGGTTACTGCACTTGTCATTTAGTGTAAAGGATTTATTAAAAAAAATATTAGTGTTTTCATGCACCGTCTCTTTAAAAAAGCCGGCCGGCAATTCAGCATCTGTACCCCACAATTTAGAACAGAAAGAATAGAGCTTCACACATAGATTAGATAGATAGAAACATGTCAGTCACATATATAATAAGTACAGTGACAGTGTTGCTTACTGTACTTGTCATTTAGTGTAAAGGATTTATTTAAAAAAATAATAGTGTTTTCATGCACTGTCTCTTTAAAAAAGCCGGCCGGCAATTCAGCAGCGGTACCCGACAATTTAGAACAGAAAGATAGAGCATCACACATAGATTAGATAGATAGAAACATGTCAGTCACATATATATGAAGTACAGTGATAGTGTTGGTTACTGTACTTGTCATTTAGTATTAAAATAAAGGATTTATTATTAAAAAAATTGGCGTGGGGTTCCCCTTAATTTTAGGCTCTAGCGGAGGTTAAGCAGACGGCTGGGGCAGATGTTTGAAGCCTGGGAAGGGGGTAATACTCACGGAGCTTCCCAGGCTACTAATATCAGCCCCCAGCTGAATACATAGCCTTTACTAGCTATTAAAATGGGGGACCCCCCAAAAAAAATGACGTGGGGTCCCCCCTAATGTAATAGCTAGCAAAGGCTAGGCAGACAGCTGGGGGCTGATATTAATAGCCCAGGAAGGGTGCCATGAATATTGGCCCCCTCCCAGGCTAGAAACACCAGCCGTCAGCCGCCCCAGAAATGGCGCATTCATAGGATGCGCCAATTCTGGCACTTAGCCTCGCTCTTCCACGCTGCCCTGGTGCGGTGGCAGGGGGTAATAGGGTTGGGGTTGATGTCAGCTTATAATGCCAGCTGACATCAAGCCCAGGTTAGTAATGGAGAGGCGTCTATAAGACACCCCCATTACTAACCCCATAGTCAAAGTTAAAAAAAACACAAACACCCAGAATAAAGTCCTTTAATTGAAATAAAGACACAATCCTTTATTGTTCTAAATTAAACCATACTTACCATCACGCCCATTCCAGCTGAAGCCAACGATCTCCTGCAATAAAAGAAAAATAATAAAGCAACCTCATCCTTACCTTTCCATGGTTCCCAGGACAGCTTCAGCTCTGCTACATCGAGATGACAGGCTGGACCGCAGCAGAACGCCGCCATCCAGCCTGTCATCCCGCAGACACTGAGAAGCGCAGGCTTGCTTGCGCTGCTCAGCGTCTCTCTGTGACGACATCCAGATGAGCCGAGTTCATGTCCAATGAACTCGGCTCACCTCATGCACGTCACTGACAGCGTGGGAAAATTCTCACGCTGAAGCGCTGATTGCAGGAGAATTTTCCCACGCTGTCAGTGACGTGCAGGAGGTGAGCTGAGTTCATTGGACATGAGCTCACCTCATGCACATCACTGACAGCGTGGGAGAATTCTCCTGCACTCAGCACTTCAGCGTGAGAATTTTCCCACGCTGTCAGTGACGTGCATGAGGTGAGCCGAGTTCATTGGACATGACCTCGGCTCATCTGGATGCCGTCACAGCGAGACAGTGAGGAGCGCAAGCATGCCTGCGCTTCTCAGTGTCTGCGGGATGACAGACTGGATGGCAGCGTTCTGCTGCGGTCCAGCCAGTCATCTCGATGTAGCAGAGCTGAAGCTGTCGTGGGAACCATGGAAAGGTAAGGATGAGGTTGGTTTATTATTTTTCTTTTATTGCAGGAGATCGTTGGCTTCAGCTGGAATGGGTGTGATGGTAAGTATGGTTTAATTTAGAACAATAAAGAATTGTGTCTTTATTTCAATTAAAGGACTTTATTCTGGGTGTTGTGTTTTTTTTAAATACTTTACTAGAAATTCATGGCGGTCATGTCTAATACTGGCGTGACCCCATGAATTTTGGGCTTGGGGCCAGCTGATAATACCAAGCTGGCCCTAACCCCTTTATTACCCAGTGAGCCACCGCACCAGGGCCCTGGATGAGTTGGGTACAGCGCCAGAAGATGGCGCTTCTATGAACACGCCATTTTCCGGGGTGGCTGCGGACTGCAATTTGCAGCGGGGGGGGCCCAGAAAGCTTGGGCCTCCCTGCGCTGCAGATTCCAGCCCCCAGCTGCCTAGTTGTACCTGGCTGGACACAAAAATAGGGCGAAGCCCCACGTACTTTTTTTTTAATTATTTCATGAAATTCATGAAATAATTAAGAAAAAAAGGCCTTCCCTATATTGTTGTGTCCGGCCAGGTACAAATAGGCAGCTGGTGGTTGGGGGCAGCCCGTTCCTGCCTGCTGTACCTGGCTGGACACAAATATAGTGCGAAGCCCCACTTCAATTTTTTTTAATTATTTCATGAAATTCATGAAATAATTAAGAAAAAAAGGGCTTCCCTATATTGTTGTGTCCGGCCAGGTACAAATAGGCAGCTGGTGGATGGGGGCAGCCCGTTCCTGCCTGCTGTACCTGGCTGGACACAAATATAGGGCGAAGCCCCACATCAATTTTTTTTTAATTATTTCATGAATTTCCTGAAATAATTTAAAAAAAATTGACGTGGGGCTTCGCACTATATTTGTGTCCAGCCAGGTACAGCAGGCAGGAACGGGCTGCCCCCAACCACCAGCTGCCTATTTGTACCTGGCCGGACACAACAATATAGGGAAGCCCTTTTTTTCTTAATTATTTCATGAAATAATTTAAAGAAAATTGACGTGGGGCTTCGCCCTGTTTTTGTGTCCAGCCAGGTACAACTAGGCAGCTGGGGGCTGGAATCCGCAGCGCAGGGAGGCCCAAGCTTTCTGGGCCACCCCCGCTGCAAATTGCAGTCCGCAGCCACCCCGGAAAATGGCGCGTTCATAGAAGCGCCATCTTCTGGCGCTGTACCCAACTCATCCAGGGCCCTGATGCGGTGGCTCACTGGGTAATAAAGGGGTTAGGGCCAGCTTGGCATTATCAGCTGGCCCTAAGCCCGAAATTCATGGGGTCACGCCAATATTAGACATGACCACCATGAATTTCTAGTAAAGTATTTAAAAAAAACACAACACCCAGAATAAAGTCCTTTAATTGAAATAAACACACAATTCTTTATTGTTCTAAATTAAACCATACTTACCATCACGCCCATTCCAGTTGAAGCCAACGATCTCCTGAAATAAAAGAAAAATAATAAAGCAACATCATCCTTACCTTTCCATGGTTCCCATGACAGCTTCAGCTCTGCTACATCGAGATGACAGGCTGGACCGCAGCAGAACGCTGCCATCCAGCCTGTCATCCCGCAGACACTGAGAAGCGCAGGCTTGCTTGCGCTCCACAGTGTCTCTCTGTGAGGGCATCCAGATGAGCCGAGTTAATGTCCAATGAACTCGGCTCACCTCATGCACGTCACTGACAGCGTGGGAAAATTCTCCTGCACTCAGCGCTTCAGCGTGGGAGAATTCTCACACTGAAGCGCTGAGTGCAGGAGAATTCTCCCACGCTGTCAGTGACGTGCAGGAGGTGAGCTGAGTTCATTGGACATGAGCTCACCTTATGCACGTCACTGACAGCGTGGGAGAATTCTCCTGCACTCACCGCTTCAGCGTGAGAATTTTCCCACGCTGTCAGTGACGTGCATGAGGTGAGCCGAGTTCATTGGACATGAACTCGGCTCATCTGGATGTCGTCACAGAGAGACGCTGAGCAGCGCAAGCAAGCCTGCGCTTCTCAGTGTCTGCGGGATGAGAGGCTGGATGGCAGCGTTCTGCTGCGGTCCAGCCTGTCATCTCGATGTAGCAGAGCTGAAGCTGTCGTGGGAACCATGGAAAGGTAAGGATGAGGTTGCTTTATTATTTTTCTTTTATTGCAGGAGATCGTTGGCTTCAGCTGGAATGGGCGTGATGGTAAGTATGGTTTAATTTAGAACAATAAAGGATTGTGTCTTTATTTCAATTAAAGGACTTTATTCTGGGTGTTTGTGTTTTTTTTAACTTTGACTATGGGGTTAGTAATGGGGGTGTCTTATAGACGCCTCTCCATTACTAACCTGGGCTTGATGTCAGCTGGCATTATAAGCTGACATCAACCCCAACCCTATTACCCCCTGCCACCGCACCAGGGCAGCGTGGAAGAGCGAGGCTAAGTGCCAGAATTGGCGCATCCTATGAATGCGCCATTTCTGGGGCGGCTGACGGCTGGTGTTTCTAGCCTGGGAGGGGGCCAATATTCATGGCTCCCTTCCTGGGCTATTAATATCAGCCCCCCAGCTGTCTGCCTAGCCTTTGCTAGCTATTAAATTAGGGGGGACCCCACGTCATTTTTTTTGGGGGGTCCCCCATTTTAATAGCTAGTAAAGGCTATGTATTCAGCTGGGGGCTGATATTAGTAGCCTGGGAAGCTCCGTGGGTATTACCCCCTTCCCAGGCTTCAAACATCTGCCCCAGTCGTCTGCTTAACCTCCGCTAGAGCCTAAAATTAAGGGGAACCCCACGCCAATTTTTTTTAATAATAAATCCTTTATTTTAATACTAAATGACAAGTACAGTAACCAACACTATCACTGTACTTCATATATATGTGACTGACATGTTTCTATCTATCTAATCTATGTGTGAAGCTCTATTCTTTCTGTTATAAATTGTCGGGTACCGCTGCTGAATTGCCGGCCGGCTTTTTTAAAGAGACAGTGCATGAAAACACTATTATTTTTTTTGATAAATCCTTTACGCTAAATGACAAGTACAGTAAGCAGCACTTTCACTGTACTTCGTATATATGTGGCTGACATGTTTATATCTATCTAATCTATGTGTGGATGCTCTATTCTTTCGGTTCTAAATTGTCGGGTACAGGTGTATGCCGCTGCTGAATTGCCGGCTTTTCATGTTTCACTGTTGGCACTGTTCCCATCGATTTGGGCAATCACTGTAATGCCACAACCACCATAGCTGTGGCATTACAGTGAGTGGCAGACAATCCCTGCATGATTGGTGCTCTAAATAGCGCCAGACATGCAGGACACGCTTTTGGTGCACGAACAGTTATCGAACATAACCTCGAACAGCCGAATTTTTTGCAAATCATTCGGGTTCGTCGAACAACTCGAACACCGCCCAAAACAGCTCGAATTTGAGATTGGCGAACAGTTCTAGTCGAACACCGCTCATCTCTACTCAGGAGTCATAAGACCACTAAACCCGGTGATTGGCTGTAGAAATTATATAGGGTGTAGTCATTATATCATTGCTAATGTCATGTCATGCCAATAAAAAGAGGAGGTAGTGGTGGAGATGCAGTATGGGAATAAAATCATTGATCAGCTCATTTTGTTCATTTTAAACTGGACAATCCTTTAGAAAATTTACATTTAAAAGAGGAAAACGTCTTTAATAATATGACAGGTTATCTTTGATTTGTATTATTTATTAATATACAATGCCATTAATAGTATTGTACAATATATGGTACATGGTGAACTATGTGATTATATATTTCTACTGTAGAGCTTATTATTTGTTTAAATATTGAAACTATTTTTATTTTATTTCTTAAAATTATTCCATTTTAGACTTTATGCGGACCCATCCGAAAAAGCAAACCTAACGGCGCAGGCGCTTGAGCTGTCCCTGAAGTTTAAGTTTGTGACTCCATTAACATCGATGGTAGTTACAAAGCCAGAAGAAAAAGAGAAGGAAGAAGAAATGTTAATCGCTAATAAACTTGTGGATGGTAGGAACTTTTTTTTCTAGAATATAGAAAAAATAACCAGAATATTGCAAATAAATTTGGAGTTCTTCAGTGTGTGAACCAGAAGAAACGTCACTTTGAAGAGTCCACAACTTGATATTTTGTGTAATATGACTCACGCATAGGATCTCTGTCTTTGTCTGACACAGATGCGCTGCAGAGTGAGCCGTCAGTCAGTGTTTTGGGGCGTGCTTACAACCACTACTCACAGTATAGTAAGTGGTGCTGTGAGAAGTGACTGTAAGCACTCCCTGCACACACTCCCTATAAGCACTCCCTATGACTGAAAGCCAGCAGCTCCCAGGAAGAAAGAAGTTCATTTTCTCACAGTAGCCGCACTTTCAGTAAGATGACCAAGCAGCATTGTAACACTATTTGCTTGCAGATTTATCCTGTATCTGCAGATAAATAGTGTTTACAGAGGTGACAGGCTTTCTTTAAGTTATTTGTCAACTGTTCAATAGCATACCTGCTAAATTGGGATGTCAGTGAGATATACTTCAAGCATTTTTACATTATGTATAATCTAATCTGTACTTTTTACTTTGCCTTTTTTACAGGACAAGACCAATTCTTTTCCAATCCAGCTGCAATTCAGTGTAAGTTATAATATGACATTTATGAATAGTTATTACACAAAAGCACTGACCAGCCAAGACTGAATGTGAACCAGGTCATGCATATTACAGTAGTATAATACAATACATTACTGTAATTGTCTGACATCATCCTAATCCAAAATCATTTGAAAAGAATCTATAACTACTGCCTGCAATTTTGCTGCTTCATTTGACCTCACATCAGTCAGCATGACATCGGCAGAGACGCGCTGAAGCAGAGCAGAGCGAAAGAAAAGATGGTCTGTCGGTGTAACGTCACCGAAAGCTGCAGAATCGCTGGCAGGAGCCCTCTGTGACTGCTGTGAGTCAGCAGAGATCAGAACAGGCAGGTAGTTAGCAACTAACCTGTCTAAGTTTTTAGCCCCCTAAGAAAAAATACAAAACTCTGGATAAAAAAATTACTGGCAACTCTCAATAGACTGCTGGGAGTTTAAATAAGGTGTGGTGTTTCACAGGTCACAGTATGGAACTAATTACACCTGCTGATACACTGGTCAACAGCAGCACACACAGACATATTTAAGATAACACCACAAACCTCCTCAAGACAAACACATCTTGCTTAGATGGTACCTATGACTGCCAGCAAGGGCAGAAAGAGATGGATGGCTTTCCTGCGCTGCTTTCAGTATCCCACAAAGGATAATAGAGAATCAATAAGATAAAAACATTTGTTTATTCTGTGGTGTGGATACATGCGTTTCGAGGTACTCCAACCTCGTCCTCAGGAAACAACAATACTATCAAAGCATCATTTTATTCAGTTTCCTATGCTCTACATGCCCATACGGATGGCTCAGGAGGGTTGATTCTACTGACAGATTCCCTTTAACTTATGTATGACAACTAGTTTCTCTTTAGGGTGGAGGCTCACTCTTCAGGTTCTGTTGCAGAAATTGCTGAAAATGAGTTCTCTTTATCTTAGTGGGTCTGTTTCGAGATGAATGGGACACTTGCAGAAATTTCAGTAAAAACATTTCTAGTATGTGAATCCACTAGAGATAAGCAAATTTTTAGAAAATGAAATTTGTCTGATTTGCCAAAGTTTTTTAAGTGGTGAACCGAAAGTACTGCAAAGCCCCCAATTGCCCTGAGAAACATGAATTACACTATTCTCTTTTCCTCATAGCCTAATCTTTTTTACTTATGTGCTGTCACACAATTTCTGTATAGCTTCTTCACTCACTCTCTTGTGGCTTTCTCTCCCTATCTTTATGGCTAAGCTGTGACCAGGGGCGTACATAGAAATCATGGGGCCCCATAGCAGAAGATCTAATTGGGCCCCCCCACCAAAAAAAATAAATATTTGTCTGTGTCACAGAAGAGCAGATCTCACAACTTTCCTGCCTTTACTTACTAATTTTCCTCCTGCTGAAGTCCTAGATCCCTCTTTCATTGCCCAATAAAGTATGATGCCAACAAAAGTGCCCCCCAAACACAGTATGATACCCCCATGGTGAATTCCTCCACATGCGCAGTATAATGACCCTACTGTACCCCACCTCAACTCCCAAGGCACAGTATGGTGACCCCAACACAGTATGATCCCCCAAATGTGACCCCCACAGAGCCCTCCATACACTATAATGGGCCTACATACAGTGTAATGGCCCACACTAGCCCTCTAAACAGTATGATGGACCCCACACTAGCCCTCCAAACAGTATGATGGACCCCACACAAACCTTCACACCGTATAATTGCTTTTATACAGTATAATGGCCCCACATAGCCTTCCATATAGTATAATATGCCACCGATAATCCTCTATATATTATAATGCGCCCCCATAATCCTCCATATAGTATAATTCGCCCCCATAATCCTCACTTCCTATGGTCCTCCATAGAATATAATGCACTCCCCATAATCCTCCATACAGTATATTTCACACCCCATAGAGTAAAATGCAGCTCCCATATAGTATAATGCACCCCACAGTCCTACAGTATTATGGGCACCACATACTCAATGATTTTTAAAATACCGTATATTTTAAATAAACCAACCTGAGTATAAACTGAAGCTCCTAATTTTACCATAAAAAACTGGGAAAATCTACTGACTCGAGTATAAGCCTAGGTTGGGAAATGCAGCAGCTACTGGTAAATTTCCTAATCCTGGTACGTATGGCACCCCTCATCCCCCAATCCCGGTACGTATGGCACCCCTCATCCCCCAATCCTGGTATGTGTGGCCTCCTCAATCCCCCAATCCTGGTATGTGTGGCCTCCTCAATCCCCCAATCCTGGTATGTGTGGCCTCCTCAATCCCCCAATCCTGGTATGTGTGACCTCCTCAGTCCACCCAATCCTGGTATGTGTGACCTCCTCAATCCCCCAATCCTGGTATGTATGGCCTCCTCAATCCCCCAATCCTGGTATGTGTGGCCTCCTCAATCCCCCAATCCTGGTATGTGTGGCCTCCTCAATCCCCCAATCCTGGTATGTGTGGCCTCCTCAATCCACCCAATCCTGGTATGTGTGGCCTCCTCAATCCCCCAATCCTGGTATGTGTGGCCTCCTCAATCCCCAATCCTGGTATGTGTGGCCTCCTCAATCCCCCAATCCTGGTATGTGTGGCCTTCTCAATCCCCCAATCCTGGTATGTGTGGCCTCCTCAATCCACTAATCCTGGTATGTGTGGCCTCCTCAATCCACAAATCCTGGTATGTGTGGCCTCCTCAATCCACGAATCCTGGTATGTGTGGCCTCCTCAATCCCCCAATCCTGGTATGTGTGGCCTCCTCAATCCCTGAATTCTGGTGTGTGTGGCCTCCTCAATCCCCCAATCCTGGTATGTGTGGACTCCTCAATCCCCCAATCCTGGTATGTGTGGCCTCCTCAATCCCCCAATCCTGGTATGTGTGGCCTCCTCAATGCCCCAATCCTGGTATGTGTGGCCTCCTCAATGCCCCAATCCTGGTATGTGTGGCCTCCTCTATCCCCCAATCCTGGTATGTGTTGCCTCCTCAATCCCCCAATCCTGGTATGTGTGGCCTCTTCAATCCACCCAATCCTGGTATGTGTGGCCTCCTCAATCCCCCAATCCTGGTATGTGTGGCCTCTTCAATCCCCCAATCCTGGTATGTGTGGCCTCCTCAATCCCCCAATCTTGGTATGTGTGGCCTTCTCAATCCCCCAATCCTGGTATGCGTGGCCTCCTCAATCCCCCAATCCTGGTATGCGTGGCCCCCTCAATCCCCCAATCACTGCACACACAAAAATAATAAACACTAATACTCACCTTCTTTCCTCACCCCTGCTCCAGCGCTGCGTCCTGTCTGATCAGCAGTGCGCGCTCTCATATGCCGAGGTGAGCTGCTGCCGGCATATTCACTCCTCTCCACGCCAGGACCATGGGAGTGGAGAAGAGTGAATATGCATTCTCTTTAGCAGCGGGCACTGACAGCAGGAGCCGCGGCTCAGCACTCCTCTATGCCCGCTGCTAAAGAGAATGAATATTCCCTCTTCTCCACACCCATGGGAGTGGAGAAGAGGGAATATTCATGTTGCTTTAGCAGCGGGCACACGCAGTAGTCTGCAGCAGCGGTTACTGCATGTGCCCCTCTCCTCCACCGCCGCAACCTCCCTCCCCCCACCACTATCCACCAATACAATTTGTCCCCCCCGCTGCTTGGGGCCCCCCAGCTCACAGGCCCCATAGGAGTGGCGTGGCCTGCCACCATTGGCTGTGACATACTCTGACTATTCAAATTTACCACAAATGGCAGCTGTATTTCCTGCTCCTGCTTTCATTCAGGCTATGATAATCCATCCTAATTGGCTGTGCTGACCGTCTGAGGTCTTTTGATCTTTCACTGGCTGATGCAATCTTCTACAGTATGTAGAATGGCAGTGGGCATTTTAGACAATTTGTAAGATGCGAATTGCAACTTGTTTGAATTCACTGGGTTCAACAAATTCAATTAAATTTAAATCAAGTCTGTCATCTTTTTATCATCAACACTTATAGAAGGTAGGTAGTTATTGGTGCATGAGTTGTATTTGGGTACAAAAAGGATTCAGGTTAGCACTCTGACAAAAATCATCATATGAAATGTTGTTTTCACAAATTCTCAAAAGTGCTCTCAGAAGTTCATTCTATATTCAGAATATAAGTAATGTTAGAAATGGGTATCTTTCTAATTCTATTTCTATTAGTATTCCCTCTAAGGGAACAGAGTAGAGATGAACGAATTGGCTTGAGACCAATGAAATTTTCTTGACTTTTATGACCGCCATTTTGCTGGATTATACAGTGTTCGGAAGGGTTTAAATTTTAATTATACTTACCTATGTGTCATTTTCCTCTGTGCCAAGCCCTGACCTGGCTGTCTTCTTTGGTCCAGTGTTGTCTCTTCCTGGCATCTTTGGGGACTAGTCCGAACCCTAGTCTGCACTGGAGGTGCTTTAGATGCCTGGCACTGGAAGAAGAGATTACACTGGACGGAAGAAGAGATTCGACCGAAGAAGCCAACTGGACAGATTTGGGGCAGCTAGAGAGGTGAAAGATATTTTTTTCTATTTATTTCTTTTTTTAACTTTTAGTTTTGTGCTCTGGGGTCTAGAAAATCCTCAGAGCATACTAATGCATACTCGATTAGCATCAAATATATTCCATGAGAATCAAATTTCCTGGCCTAATTGAAGCAAAGCAATCAAATTCTAATTTCTGCAGATTTGTTCTTGAAAACAACGGTAAATGTACAACTTCTAATTGTATTAATTCACTAGTGACCAGAGTTTCTCGTTGTATTTATTAGTTATTCTTTAGGCCACACAAAAAAAATGATTTGGCCCACAGGTGACAGGAGAACATCTCCATACTCTTCCATAGATCAAGCGAATGAAAAGTTGGTAGGATCAATACAGTATGTTCTGTGCCAAGAAGAGAAAGATGATGGCCAGGACCTGTAGTTGTGAAGGGGAAAGACGGCAAGTCAACCAGACTTTGTTTCTCTACAGTTTAGCTCTGTATATATACAGTGGTGGCCAAAAGTATTGGCACCCCTGCAATTCTGTCAGATAATACTCAGTTTCTTCCTGAAAATGATTGCAATCACAAATTCTTTGGTATTATTATCTTCATTTAATTTGTCTTCAATGAAAAAACACAAAAGAGAATGAAGCAAAAATCAAATCATTGATCATTTCACACAAAACTCCAAAAATGGGCCAGACAAAAGTATTGGCACCCTCAGCCTAATACTTGGTTGCACAACCTTTAGCCAAAATAACTGCAAACAACCGCTTCCGGTAACCATCAATGAGTTTCTTACAATGCTCTGCTGGAACTGTAGACCATTCTTCTTTGGCAAACTGCTCCAGGTCCCTGATATTTGAAGGGTGCCTTCTCCAAACTGCCATTTTGAGATCTCTCCACAGGTGTTCTATGGGATTCAGGTCTGGACTCATTGCTGGCCACCTTAGAAGTCTCCAGTGCTTTCTCTCAAACCATTTTATAGTGCTTTTGGAAGTGTGTTTTGGGTCATTGTCCTGCTGGAAGACCCATGACCTCTGAGGGAGACCCAGCTTTCTCACACTGGGCCCTACATTATGCTGCAAAATTTGTTGGTAGTCTTCAGACTTCATAATGCCATGCACACGGTCAAGCCGTCCAGTGCCAGAGGCAGCAAAGCAACCCCAAAACATCAGGGAACCTCCGCCATGTTTGACTGTAGGGACCGTGTTCTTTTCTTTGCATGCCTCTTTTTTTTTTCCTGTACACTCTATGTTGATGCTTTTTCCCAAAAAGCTCTACTTTTGTCTCATCTGACCAGAGAACATTCTTCCAAAACGTTTTAGGCTTTCTCAGGTAAGTTTTGGCAAACTCCAGCCTGGCTTTTTTATGTCTCGGGGTAAGAAGTGGGGTCTTCCTGGGTATCCTACCATACAGTCCCTTTTCATTCAGACGCCGACGGATAGTACGGGTTGACACTGTTGTACCCTCGGACTGCAGGGCAGCTTAAACTTGTTTGGATGTTAGTCGAGGTTCTTTATCCACCATCCGCACAATCTTGCGTTGAAATCTCTCGTCAATTTTTCTTTTCCGTCCACATCTAGGGAGGTTAGCCACAGTGCCATGGGCTTTAAACTTCTTGATGACACTGCGCACGGAAGACACGGGAACATTCAGGTCTTTGGAGATGGACTTGTAGCCTTGAGATTGCTCATGCTTCCTCACAATTTGGTTTCTCAAGTCCTCAGACAGTTCTTTGGTCTTCTTTCTTTTCTCCATGCTCAATGTGGTACACACAAGGACACAGGACAGAGGTTGAGTCAACTTTAATCCATGTTATCTGGCTGCAAGTGTGATTTAGTTATTGCCAACACCAGTTAGGTGCCACAGGTAAGTTACAGGTGCTGTTAATTACACGAATTAGAGAAGCGTCACATGATTTTTCAAACAGTGCCAATACTTTTGTCCACCCCCTTTTTTAGGTTTGGTGTGGAATTATATCCAATTTGGCTTTAGGACAATTCTTTTTATGTTTTTTCATTGAAGACAAATTAAATGAAGATAATAATACCAAAGAATTTGTGATTGCAATCATTTTCAGGAAGAAACTGAGTATTATCTGACAGAATTGCAGGGGTGCCAATACTTTTGGCCACCACTGTATTTTGAATATAAATTACAATTCGAATCCCTTGTCAATAAAGACCAAAACTGATTTGAATGACAGCTTGTCAAAAAATATGTATGACACAGAAGATATTTTGTCTGGATTTCCTGTTTCGACATGCATATATGTTGAACATCTCAGCATACTGCAGAATTCATCTGTATTAGCGCATGGGAACATATCACACATGCATTGTTATCTATTGTCCTTAAAAGGCATGAAGTTCCATCTTTTAGTAAGGCTACATTCTCGGATAGCACACCGACCCATTGAATTTCATTGATCCTTATAAACATGAGTTTTTTTTAAACAATGATTTTTTTGATTTTCACTTATTTATATATATTTCAAACATGTGTATAAAGACTTTACAGAGTTTTTCAATATCCTTCGTCTTACCCAACTAACAATACAAAGTCTTCATATAATAGTATGCTTTAACATTTCGTAACATCCCTCAACTACCCACCCTTACCCCTACATGCAGAAATCACAATAAGTGACATTAGCTAATTTTTTCTATGTTGTCCTTGCCTTCCCTTCTCTTAGTGTAATATTGCTTAAAACACTCATTATAGCAATGGCTCAATTCCCCTCCTCATTTTTTCCCCCTTTTCCCTCTTAACTATTGACCCGTGATCAACCCCCATCATTTCTCTTTGTATGTCAGTCCATTATCTTTAGTCTTCCCAAAGCGCCCCCTATATCCTCCAACAGATACCAGCTAGTAATCTTGAATGGCCTCATGATTTCCGCAAGCTCTTCCTTTGTATAATACCCCATCAAAAAGCTTTTCCATTTTGCCATGAGGTCATTTATACTTTTTTCTTTATTACGCTCTGCTTTCAACCATTCCAAATGAAACAGCTATTTTGCCTGATTTATTATAGCTTTCCGATCTGGGGTGGACTCATTTAACCAAAGCTTTAATACGCTTTTTTTTGTTATCATACATACTGAATGAAAAAGCGGGGTCGAATTTTGGTTATTTGTGTGTTTCCTCTGTGAGGCCTTCCCATCTACCTCTGTGTCGTAGTGAAAAAGAAAAGGCAGAGGGTGCAGAGCAACATTTCCAATACCCATATCCTCTAACATAGCTTTATATTTGCCCAGATTACTTGTATTTTTGGGCAGCTCCATAGACCGTGTAACAAATCCGAGTTTTTAAGCTTACATTTTGGGCATTGTGTCAGACGGTCTCTCATTTTACTAGATGGTGGTATATTGAATGCCAATATAGCTTTGTGTATAATCCTATAATGCGTATCCCTCCATACTTCACTTAAAATGTATTTTCGTTCGCTCTTCCAACCTACCAATATTTTTTCCCCTACATCTTCTCCCTCTATCTGTCTTGCTCATGCTTTAAGTGGTTGTGTCTTATCCTTATTTACACATACATCTTTTAACCCTCTATACAATACAGATATATTTTTTAGATCCAAGCCCTCAAACAACAATTTATCCATCAAATTTTTCCTTGTTTCTTCTTTTATTTTCTTTAATTTTGACATAACCAGCCCCCTAATTTGCCCATATAGCAAAAATTGGCTATCACTTAATTTGTATTTTGTCATGATCTCCTTCCAGGACAACCACCTCTCCTCCGCTTCCTGTAGCAAATTTGCTATTTTATGTACTCCTTTCAATCTCCATTCACCAAATAGTTTGTTATTTTCTAACTGCCAAAATACAGGATTATTCCATAGGGGTAGGTCTTTCGATATTCTCCATGATAGTTTTAACTTTCTTCTAAGTTCCTTCCGTCTTTAGTGTGTCATCCATTTTACATGGATCTCCATAGATTTTAATGTCCAGGTCTGATCCGCAAAACAGATGAGAACACAAATTGCTCTGACTGTCATGAAATGGAAACACAAATCTGTTTTTAAAACTGATGTTTATTACCGGATGTAAGGGGATATAACTTGGCTTGCCTCTCACGCCATATAATAGATTGGTTCAAAAATACTAATAGGTATTCAGATATAACAGTAGAAAAATCTTACGCTTATCCTTGGAATTTAGTCTCTCTGCTGCACACGCCACAAAACTTGATGCCAATAAAAATTAAGAATTCAATAATATACCGCGATACAATAGCCACGTGGAAGGAACTAAGAAGAAAGTTAAAGCTATCATAGAGAATATCGAAAGACCTACCCCTATGGAATAATCCTGTATTTTGGCAGTTAGAAAAGAACAAACTATTTGGTGAATGGAGATTGAAAGGAGTACATAAAATTCATCCCTGTTCTAAGCTTTTGCCCTGTCTCCCCTACATACAGACCCCCTGCTGGAGGCTGTCCACTACCTTTTCATTGATGACTTAAGGATAGGTCATCAAAGTCTGATCGGCCGGGGTCCGACACCCGGCACCCCATACAATCAGCTGTTATCGGTGTCGGCGGTGACCGGAAATACTAACTTGCGGAGCTGGCCGTCTTCTCGTAGTGGTCGCAGCAGGCTACTACACATCTGCCTCCTATTGATTTGAATAGGAGGCAGATGTGCAGTACCAAGCCTCAGCCACTACCAGAAGACAAAGCTGCTCCGCAAGTGAGTATTTACGGCCGGCGGCCGCTGCTGCAGACTCTGATAGCAGCTGATCGGCAGATCAGACATTGATGACCTATCGTAAAGCTACGCTATAAGAGGCAGTTCTATATTAATTTACTTTTTTCTCTAGATTCCACAAATGCGTATCCACATCCAACTTTTGGTATGTATTTAAAGGATTTGTTCACAACTAAGACATTCATGATCTATATTTCGGATAGTTTATTAATATAAGATCAATGATGGCCGATCATCCAAAACCCCAATCAATCAGCTGTTTTCAGGGCCCATGGCCACTGGAATACTGCAGCTCAGGTCCTGTTCATGTGAATAGAAGCTGAGTTGTAGGTCCGAGAACAGCCATTACACAGTCTACAAAGCTGTGGTATTCCAGCTCTATACACTGTATCTCTGGTATCTCAAGACCTGAAAACAGCAGATTGTTGGTGCTGCCGGATCCCATTGACCTCATATTGATGTTCTGTTCTAAGAATAAGTGATATACAGTATATCTTAGTTAGGGACAACCCTTTTAAGCGTAGTCTCTTAATGGAGTTATCCGCTGGTTTTATTTATTTATAAAATGGATCATACCGTTTCCTAATAAAGAGGTGCTTACAATTTGTGAACCTTTCAGAATTTTTCATATTTCTGCAGATATGTGACCTAAAACTACCCCAAATTATCACACAAGTCCAAAAAGTAGATATAAAGTTCCAAATCAAACAAATGACTTGAAAATATTAGATTTATTTATTTTTTAAATTAGAAAAAGAAGCCAATATCACATGTTTGTGAGCGGTAAAAGTATGTGAACCTTTGCTTTCAGTACCTTGTGCAGCAATAACTGCTTCTAAACATTTTTGGTAATTATTGATTAGTCCTCCTCATCGGCTTGGAGGAATTTTAGCCCATAACGCCCTACAAAACAGCTTTGACTCTGTTAGGCTGTGTGCCCACGATGCGTTTTTTAAGCGCTTCCGCAGCGGCAAAAACGCTGCAGAAACGCTTAAAAAACGCATGGTAGAAGGCCTGCCATGTTCCCCAATGATAATCCGCATGTGCTGTGCACATGCTGTGGAAATTTCCGCTGCGGATTATCATTGCGGAAAAAAACGCCGCCATTGACTTGCATTAGAACGCATGCATTCAGCTTCACTGTATATGTAGATGCGCATTCCATGCGTTCTAATGTGCGGATGGTACCCAAGTCTAGAGAAGAGGAGACTCTCCTCCGGACCCGGGTACCATAGAACCTGTAAAAAAAAGAATAAAATAAAAAATAAATATACACTTACCTTCTGGCAGCCCCCGCTGCGCTCCTCCTCGCATGCCGGCAGTTTGCGATGGACTGAAGGACCTGCGCTGACGTCATAGTCATGTGATGGGTCACGCGACGCTCACGTCGGCAGGTCCTTCAGTGTACCACTGCCGGCAAGGGATAACGGTGGGAAGCAAGACACCGGAGGCCATCAGAGGGTAAGTATATATTTATTTTTTTATTTTTTACCATTCTTTCGGTCACAGTATATAAATCCATGCCGTTTGCATGGATTTATATAGTGTGACCAAGTTGACAAGAACTTTCCAAGTGATGCTAAAATCGCTTGGAAAGCGCTTGTCAACCCGCATGCGGAAATGCAAGTGAAGAACGCTTCACATCCGCATGTCCCTGGCAGGAAAAATGCATGTACAATCCGCATGTACAATCCGCATGTACAATCCGCATGTACAATCCGCATGCGTTTTTTTCTGCCAGGGAGATGCAGAAACGCTCAGGAAAAAATCCTGAGCATTTCTGCATCATGGGCACATAGCCTTATGCTGGAACTGCACACGTCAGGTCCTTCCGCAACATTTTACACTTTAACATGACACAATGTGAGAGAGGCCTTTGCTTAGGGGTTACATTTGGTTTCTTTGTGACCTCGTGGACTATTATATGCCTTGCTCATGGAGTGATATTTGAAGGTTGACCACTCCTGGGGAGTTTCCTCCATTTGTACACAATCTTTAAGACTGTGATAGATCCTTGTTCTTTAAAAAAAAACAGGTCGCCCACTCACACCTGATTGTCATCCCATTGATTGATAAAAACACCATACTCTAATTTTACCTTCAAAATACCTTCTAATCTGAATGGTCACATACTTTTTCCACTCACAAACATGTAGTATTGGATAATTTTTCTCATTTAAAGATGACAAAGTGTTATATTTTTCACTCATTTGTTTGATTTGTTTTATTCTTATCTACTTTTAGGCATTGTGTGAAGATTTAATGCAATTTAAGTAGTGATGAGTGAGCATGCTCGTTTACGCGAGATTTACGAGCATGCTCGGGTGTTTTCCGAGTATCTTCGGTGTGCTCGAATGTTATGTTAGAGTCACTCCGTGTGCATGATTTGCGACTGTTTGACATCTTTAATACATGTGAGGAATGCCTGTTTGTTATGCATTCCTCATTGAGCTGATTGCTACTGGTCGCACATGCTCAGTCACTCTCCCCACACTGTACAGCTGAGTTAGCAACTTGATTTTTATTTTTTTTTGGACAGCTTCTAAAAAAAATCATGGATAGCCAACAATTTTTGTGGACACATTGGAAAACCATAGTGAATCATTGGGATTTTAAATGATATGTCTACAACTTGTGTGACACTTGAAGTAACAGTTCAACCCCTTATCCGAATCATGACTTTACATACCTAGTGCTCTCCATTCTGCTGCTACCTTCCTTGTGGCCATTCCCCTCTTTTTCAAAATAGCTGCTGCAGAATGATGCTTCGGCTATGTGCCCACTTTGCGGACCTGAAGCATATTTTTTACGCTTCTCCCTGGCGGGAAAATCGCATGCGGATATTACATGCGGTTTTCCCGCCAGGTAGAAGCGTTTGTGAGGCGTCTTTGCATGCATTTCCGCATGCGGGTTATCAAGCACTTCTCCAAGCTTCACTTGGAAAAGTGCTTGACAACTTGTTCAGAATGGTAAAAAATAAAAAAATAAACTTTATACTCACCTTCTGATGCATTGTCTGCCCCGTCCGGAGGCTTGAGCGGCTCACGCTGTTTTGTGCAGGACCTGCGGTGACGTCATTGAGTCATGTGGTGGGTCACATGACTCAATGACGTGGCAGGTCCTTCAGACAACAGCGCGACGGAGGGAAAACATCAGAAGATAAGTATAAACTTTATTTTATTCTTTTTTTTACAGGTTATTTGGTACCCAGGTCTGGATGAGAGTCTCCTCTCCTCCAGACTTGGGTACCATCCGCACATTGATTCCGCTGCGCTTCCGCAAAATTAATGAACATGCTGCGGATTTTTGACCGCAGCATATACGCTGCGGAAAAATCCGCAGCATGGGCATTGACATTGCGGAATGCCATTGGGGACCATGGGGTGCGGATATACATGCGTTTTTCAAGCGTTTACGCTGCGGAAATTCCGCAGCATATACGCTTGAAAAACGCTACGTGGGCACACAGCCTTCGCGCTGTGCAAAGCCTGATACAACATGCTTTCCCTGCCTTTTCTCTTCCACGTCATTGATTTTGGTCCATCCCACACTAATAGAAAGGCAGGGTAGTTAAGATTTTCCGTAGAGCTCCTCATGCACCTGCAGATACCATTTTGGAGAAGAGGAGAACAAGCTGCTCACCTGCCAGAGCGAAGCAGCAGCAGAATGGAGGGCACCAAGTATTGTTTCTATATTTATTAAGTGAGTGTGTAGGTTATCCAACACTCATTCAAGGCAGAAGCTTTACTATAAGAAGCAGTTTTCTATTAATGTTTTTTTTTTGTATTTTTCTCTAGATCACTCAAATTTATATCATCCATCTTTTGGTATGTATTTTTTAAAGTGGTTGTTCATGACTAAGAAATTGATGACTTATCAGACCTTTGGTACTCCCACCTATCAGCTGTTTTCATTTTTTTTTCCACAGCTATATGCATATTACAGTGCTCTACACTCTCTACATTCTTGGGTACTGCAGATCCGCTCCTATTGACTGGGGCACAGCCCTCTTCTTTTTAACATATTTATTAATGACCTAGTAAGGGGCATACAGAGTAGAATATCAATATTTGCAGATGATGCTAAACTTTGCAGTGTAATCAATACAGAGGAGGATAATGATAACACATATATATCCTCCTCTGTGATAATTATAATTTTATATTTTTGAGGGATTTATGTAAACTGGAGGCTTGGACTGAGAAATGGCAATTGAAGATTATTATAGATAAATATACTGTAAGGTCATGAACTTGACTCGAGAAAAGACTCACTTAGAATACTGTGTACAATGTTGCGTTTCAGTGTATAAGATGGAAAAAACTGAACTACTGTGGAGCGGGTGCAGAGTAGAGCGACCAAGGTTATTAAGGGAGTGGGTGGACTGCAATATCAAGATAGGTTATCAAACTTGGGGCTATTCAGTTTGAAAACACAAAGGCTTAGTAGCAATTATTACATAATTATTAATTATTGCAATGTACAAATATATGAGGGAACAGTACAGAGATCTGTATAATTAGTTTTTTTACACCTAGGTTTGAGACGGTGACAAGGGGCGTCCTGTACGTCTACAGCAGTGCTCCCCAACTCCTGTCCTTAAGAACCGCCAACAGATCATATTTTCAGGTTTTCCTTAGTATTACCCAGGAGATAATTCCATCACCTGTGCAATATGATGGAAATTCTGAAAACGTGATCTAGGTGGCTCTTAAGGACTGGAGTTGGGGGGCACTGCTGTAGGGGAAAGAAGAATTATTCATAATCAAAGATGGCAATTCTTTACTAAAAGAGCAATGAGTGTCATGAAGCATCTGCTCCTGTGTTGCTTTGTCTCTCTGTGCTCTGTTTATTAATCTATTGTTGCCTGACCACAGACCTCTTTCTGACCATCCGTTTACCTAGCTCCTTTGCTCTGATCCGCTATCTTCCTTATATTGTGACCTAGGGCCGTGACCTGACTTCGTCTTTGTCTTTCCCATTTAGTTTACTATGTGCTCTCTTGGTATCTGAGCCCGGAACATTTGACTACCCTGCCTCACGGCTTGTCCATGAGTAGTGAGTAGCGTCACAGTGAAACTATGGAACTCACTGCCACATGATGTTGTAATGGGCGATTCACTAAAAATGTTCAATTAGGGCCTAGGCGACTTTCCTGAACCATATAATATTCCAGGTTATGGGTACTAGATTCTGTGATGAAACGTTGATCCAGGAATCTAGTCTGATTGCCGTATGTGGAGTCGGGAAGGAATTTTTCCCCTAATATGGAGCTATTAGCATCTGTCTCGTGTTTTTTTTTTAACTTCCTCTGAATCAACATGTTTGGCTATAGGTTGAACTAGATGGACTTATGTCTACCTTCAACCTTAAAAACTAAGAAACTGTGTAACTTTGGTTGTCCAACTTCTGGCTTGTTGCAGGACCTGAAAACAGCTGATTGGTGGGAATGCTTAGTGTTGGGTTCACGCTAATATGATATTGATGATCTATCCAAATAATATGTGATAACAATTTTAGTCATGAACAACCCCTATTAGCTTATTCTCTTAAAGGGATTATTTTATTTTTTTTCATAAAATGGGAAATGATAGTTTTCTGATCTACATGTATTTACAATTCTGCTTGCATCTTTCGCATATTGATGTAGTAGACTCTTATCTAAAACTAAAAAAGTGATAGCCCACAGATTAGTCCATAGTAATGCATTCCATGGACTAACTGAATGGACTAGTCAATTCACTCACTACTTACACGTTTTCTGTAAAGTATAACTATCATTGTTTGGGCGCAGTCAGACAGCCGTATAAGGCTGTCTGCGCACGATCAGGATTTGAAGCAGAAATTTCCTGAGCATTTCTGTATCTCCTTGGCAGGAAAAATGCTGCGGAAAAAACGTGCGGTTTTGCCACGATTTTGCCATGTTTTGGATGCGTTTTTTTATGCGGTATTTGAATAGTTTTTTTGAAGCGTTTTTGTATATTAATGAATGCTTTTTGGAGCTAAATAAAGTTATTTGGTGGGACATTGCTTAAACCCTTGGATTACCTTCAGAACTTGGTGAGTATATTGGTTAATTTAAATGATTAAAGAATGTGTCTGTTGTATTTCAAATGTTTGCTCTGTCTGTGTGTTTATTTAACTCTTTACTTTACTTTACTTTACTTTAATTAGGTTTGGTCATGAAAATGTCTGACTGACACCTTGTCATAACCAAATAAAAGAGCTAGGTGTCAGCTGATCCCATACACCCAATCTTCATTACCATTCATGTAATTTATGCGGCAACTGTGAGCTGCTATTTTAGCCTAGGAAGGTGCCATTTGCAAACATGGTCCCTGGCTATAATTATCAGCTCACAGCTATTTCATTAGCCCCTACATCCCCCCGATCAGCACTCAGCAGCGCTTTGGACGCAGCATATTTTTTCTGCGTTCAAAACGCAGTGTTTTAATGCCGCACTTTTGTTGTCGGTACATGTGAATCCAACACATATAATGACACTTCAATCGGTCAAAATCTGCACTGGAGACTAGCGTGTCCGCTACAGAAATTGACATGCTGCGGGTGAGTTTGGGTACGTGGCCACGATCAGGAGCCACTGCAGGTTTGACGCTGCGTGTTTATACAGTGTGAAACACGCAGCATCCATATGTTGCAGTATAGTGGATGGGATCTCTAGAAATCCCATGTCCACTATGCGTGCATCAGAGGCTGCGAATCACCCGTGGACACTGACATGCGGCGCGTCTTTCAGGACCGCTAGAATGTATTGAATGCGGTAAATCCGCATGGTTCAGTGAACGCATGTGGATTTTCCTGCGTTCAATAGAATGCAACATTTTGGACGCAGCAAAAATATGCCTCCAAAGCGCTGCTACGTCTGGATCGTGGGCACAGAGCCAAAGATTTTTTTAAAAAAAGGCGTGGGCTCCCGCATCATTTTTATAACCAGCAGAGGGAAAGCCGATTGCTGGGAGCTAATATTAGTAGCCGGGGAAGTGGCCATTAGCCAACAATGTTCCCTGGCTATTAATATCAGCCCACAGCTGTTTGTTTAGCCTTTACTGGCTAGATTACAGGGGGACCCCAGAAAATTTTTTACATAGGGTCCCCCTATAAAATCTAACCAGAAAAGGCTAAACAGACAGCTGCGGGCTTATATTAATAGCCAGAGTAGGGGCCATGAATACTAGCCCATTCCACGGCTATTAATATCACCCCTCAGCAGTCCCAGAAATGGCGCATCCATAAGATGCGCCAAGTCTGGCGCTTAGCCTCCGCTCTTCCCACTGCCCTGTAGTGATGGCGAGTGGGGTAATGGGGTTGGGTTTCACTGGTAGCTGACGTGAAGCCCAGGTTAGTAATGGAGGGCGTCTATAAGACGCCCCCATTACTGACCGCGTAGTAAAATGGTCGCCGCTTTTTCAATAAAAGACACGGCCAGAATAAAGTATTTTAATTAAATAAAAAACACACAGTTCTACAATTTTTTTATTACCCTCTGTCTGCGAAGCCATCGATCTTCTGAAAAAAACATAAAATAACAAACAACCATATCCCTCACCTGTCCGCCATCAACAGCGCAGTCCACGTACCGCCAACGATTGTCTGTGTCACTTCTACAGCAGTGACATTACCAATCACTGATGTCACTGCTGAAGAAGACAGCACTGTATACTGACAAGGGTGTAAAATCACTCCTATCAGTATACATTCTGCTGCAGGAGGTCACAGTGGTTCATCAGCTGAAGATCAGCTGATCAGCCCCGGTGAGCTCACCACCATGGGAACGTTCTTGAGAATGTTCCCATGGTGAGGTCACGTGAGCAATCAGCTGATCGCTCACTTGGCCGCAGGTCCTGGCAGCACAGTATACTGCTGGGAGCGAGCGTGCTCCCAGTAGTATACCACCGGCCGTCAGGAGGAGAGGATCGCCGGGGATCACGAGGACACCAGGGGCTGCCGGACAGATGAGTATAAAGGTTTTTTTTTATTTTTACTTTTTTTTCTTCTTTTAACCGCTTGGTAGCCGGCTTGGCTGAGGAGAACTGCTGCTGACCCCAGCCACGCCGCTCTCATTGTTATCAGCGGTAGCGGCGGTCGGATGAGAGGAGTTGTAGTCCTCCTCTCCCGACCCGGGTACCACCCGCACCACGTTTCCGCCACGGATTCATGCCTATTGCCTTTAGTTGAAATGCACCAAATCCCCATGTATAGATATTATACCTTCAGTTTTGCTGCGGTTCAATTCAAGTCAATGGGTGGGAATTTGTGGCGGAAACGCCCGAACAATGGTCATGCTGTGTTTTTTCCCGCAATGGTAATCCTGAGTGGAAATTTCCGCATCATATGCACAGCACATCAGGATTACCATGGCTATA
Organism: Phyllobates terribilis; assembly: GCF_046119375.1. Lineage (NCBI taxonomy): Eukaryota > Metazoa > Chordata > Amphibia > Anura > Dendrobatidae > Phyllobates > Phyllobates terribilis. Next base: position 296,043,827 of record NW_027362768.1, read on the forward strand.
GCTGGCAGACCTATTAACAAGTGTTTTTACAGCGTTTCCGCAATGACACATCATTGTAATCAGGCTCTCTTTCCCTACATAATGGTGCCCTCAGATTACATAGCAAAAACCTGCTGACAGATTCCCTTTAAAATGACTGCAAAATATGAAAAAACATCATGAAATCTGACGGCATCCACGGCTCTTCTTTTGATTAGCCAGCTTGGCATGCATGACAACATCATTGACGCACATTGCGCCAGGCCCACTAATCAAAATATGCGGATGCTGGCAGGTCGGAGGCAGTAATCCCTCTTCCATGCAGCGGTCACAGACCACAGTCTTGTCTGATGGAATGGGACGAGTGAATCAATTCACACCAACTCTAGTTGACTACACATGGGAAATGTATAGTCACATTTAGGTGCAGGGTGGAAAGTTTCTTTAATAACCGATGCTCATTAAAGGCAGAAGCTTCACTACTAGGCAGTTTTATATTAACTTACTTTCTTTTCCTAGATTACACAGATGTGTATCCACATCCAACTTTTGGTATGTATTCTTTAAAGGATTTGTCCACAACTAAGACATTGATTATCTATAGTTAGGCTAGGGTCACATGAATGTAGAATCTCTCATCTGAGAATCGAGTTGATTATGCTATTCATACTCTGATCAGAGTTTGATCAGAGTGAGATCAGTGTGCTCTGATTCCCTCAGATGAGTAGAAGTTGGGAAAATTCTCCATCTTCTCCATTCCGTCAGTCCTTGTAAATCGGATGGCACTCAGATGTCATCCGATGTTTTCCATGGACTCATTGAATTGTATGGCCGAGTGCGATCTGAATATCGAATCAAGCTTGGGCTTGATGCAATTTTTTTTCATGCGAACCGGCTCTGTCCAGTGAAAACAAATCGGATATGTGCACTGCCCCATAGAATAACATTGGTCCAAGTGCAATCCAATGTTTTGTTGGATCGCACTTGGAACAAAAATACGACCATGTGCACGAGCCCTAAGTATAGGTCATCAATATGAGGTCAATGACGGTTGATCATCCAGCACCCCCCAATGATCAACTGTTTTCAGGTCCTACAGCCACTGAAATTAAAGTGCACAGACAGTGTACTACAGCTCTGTAGACTGTAATGGCCATTCTTGGGCACTGCAGCTCCGCTCCTATTCATGTGAATGGCAGCTGAACTGTGGGGCCCAATAATGGCCTCTACACATTGTACGAAGCTGTCGTATTCCAGCTCCACACACTGTGAATTTCAGGCATCTGGGGGACCTGAAAACAGCTGATTGGTGGGATGTTCTATCTTAAGGATAGGTGATAGATCTTAATCATGGACAATTCCTTTAAGCCACAGGCAACCCTTTAAACTGAATTGCTTAAAGGTTATGTGGTTTTTGTTATAATTTAATAATAAAATGAGAATCATACAGTTTTGTAACGCACCAATGCTTTACTAATATCTGAAAAATCTTAAAGGGGTTGACCCACAATTACATATTACATGCACTCTATAGATCATATGAAAGAAATGCTTCCAGTTTACGTGCTGTTAAAAAGGTGCAGAGAAGAGTTACATGATATGGCGCCACCTGGCTTCAGGGTGTACAGAATTGAGCAGGTCCAACTGATGAGCTGATTTCTGCTGGTCACACATGCTCAGTCTCTCCCCACAGTCTGGTCTGGACATAGTGATTTTCTGTTCACTGCAGAGTGTTAAAGGGAAGTAGCAAACTGAGCTCAAAAGCTTTTTCTTTTGGTTGCTCTGCAGTGAATAGAGAATCACACTGCAGAGACCTGACTGAGGGGAGATTGACTGAGCAGGTGAGACTTGAAGTTAAAGCTACCCTCCAACCCTGAACCAAAATGTGAGGAGAATGAGCCGCTGACCTTCTCGAGCAGAATAGATGGCAAATTGTATGATTCCTATATATGGGAAGTAAGTTACGATTGGAGGGTCAATTCAGTAGCCAGCAATCATTAAAGGCAGAAGATTTACTATAAAAAAAAGTTTTATTTTAATGTGCTGTTTATTTATTTCCTTTCTCTCTAGATTACAATTTGTATCATCCAACTTTTGGTATGTATTCTCTAAAGGGGTTGTCCATGACTATGCTATTGTTCACATATCGGACATCTGGCACCCCTCACCAATCTGTTGTTTCTACAGCCACAGCTCTGTACATAGTATAGTGGCCGTTCTCAGGTACTGCAGCTCAGCTTCTGTTGAGTGTTGTACGGAACTGTGGTCTTCCGATTCAGCAGACCTAAAAACAGCTGATGGGTTTTGGGATTCTGGTGTTTGGTGTCTACTAATCTGATATGGGATCCCCCACTAATCTGATAGGTGACCAAATTTTTAGTCATGAACAATCCCTTTTAGTTTAATCGCTTAGTCGGAATTATCTTTATTTATAAAATGGGATATCGTAGTTTTCTAATAAACATTTATTTTCTTTGATCTTTTATCTGGGGACAATGTCTCATTTTTTTTGCATATGCACCTATAGCTGAACATGTTCGTTAACTCTCAATTTTATAGGTCTTCCAGTCTGTCTGATATAAACCACACTACAGGGGCTGTTCAACATATATATTACATTGTGGGTAATCAGGGCTGCCACCAGGAATTTCGGGGTCCCATACTGGCAAAATATTCGGGCCCCCTTGAGACTCCGCCCAGGCTCCACCCCAGCTCCACCTCCACCCCTCGAACCTTCCACAGTCCCACTGCCCACTCTTGGAAAAACTGTACTTTCTGCACCACATCCTCACGAATCACACATTAACAGTTCCCATCGAACACCATATCACATATATATCCATCAGCTTTTGTTTTGGCCAAAAGATTTTTTAAGCCGCCACCAGGACAAGGTAGACTCTTCTGGCCAGGCTCTATTCTACTCTAACCTATTAAAAATTTCTTATAATACCCAATACTCTTTTTAGGTATATTTTTATTTATTTTTATTTGAGGGAATGTGTCACATACATTTTTTAAAATGACCAATAATATCATATACAAGGGGCACATACCGTCACACCATGACCAGACCACATATTACCACCACATAGAGACCAAATAATACCACATACAAGGAACAAATACCACCACAGCATGACCAGACCACATATTACCACCACAGTGACCGATTAATACTACAAGCAAGGGACAAATACTGCCACACCATGACCAGATCACATATTACCACCACATAGTGACCGAATAATACCACATACAAGGGACAAATACCGTCACACCATGACCGGATCACATATTACCACCACATAGTGACTGAATACTACAATACTGATCATTAATAAAGAAGCATAATACTAATATTACCATAAGTGCCATTATATACAGGAGCGCTGAACATAGTATACAGTGTATAGTGTCAGTGTACAGATATCACACTGACTCACTCTAGTTGAAGTTTTCGCTTTTCTTGTTCTTACAGTGCAGACCGCCATCACTTCTTCCAGACAGGACTCGTCTCTGCATAAAATAACAGTTATCTAGAGCACCGCTTCCAGAGTACATTACTCAATTTTTCCCCAACTTCTACACTACACCAGATGAAGAAAAAAGGTCGACATAATGCCGCCTTGCACAGTAATAGGACCCCCCTCATTGAAAACAGTATCCTCAAAAATGAAATGCATCACAGTAGTAATAATGTCCTTAAATTAGCCCCTACAGTAATAATGTTCCACATCCTGCCCCCATGTCTCCATCCTGCCCCCATGTTCTCCATAATTAACCCCTACAGTAATAATGTTCCACATCCTGGCCCCATGTCTCTATCATGCCCCCAATGTCTCTATCCTGCCCCCAATGTCTCCATCCTGCCCCCATGCCTCCATTAGTCTCCAATCTGCCTCCATGTCTCCATTCTGCCCCATGTCTCCATTCTGCACCAATGTCTCCATCCTGCCCCCAATGTCTCCATCTTGCCCCTTTTGTCTCCATCTTGCCCCCATTGTCTCCATTCTGGCCCCAATGTCCCCATTCTGCCCCAATGTCTCCATTCTGCCCCCAAAGTCCCCATTCTGCCCCCAATGTCTCCATTCTGCCCTCAATGTCTCCATCCTGTCCCCATGTCTCCATCCTGCCCTCAATGTCTCCATCCTGCCCCCAATGTCTCCATTCTGCCCCATGTCTTTATTTGTCTCGATTCTGCCCCCATGTCTCCATTTTTCTCCATTCTGACCCATTGTCTCCACCCTGCCCCCATTTGTTTCCATCCTGCCCCCATGTCTCCATTTCTCTCCATTCTGCCCCATTATCTCCATCCTGCCCCCATGCCTCCAGTTGTCTCCATTCTGCCGCCATTGCCTTCATCTTACCCACATTTGTGTCCATTCTGCCCCCAATGTCTCCATCCTGCCCCTAATGTCTCCATCCTGCCCCCATTGTCTCCATTCTGGCCCCAATGTCCCCATTCTGCCCCAATGTCTCCATTCTGCCCCCAAAGTCCCCATTCTGCCCCCAATGTCTCCATTCTGCCCTCAATGTCTCCATCCTGTCCCCATGTCTCCATCCTGCCCTCAATGTCTCCATCCTGCCCCCAATGTCTCCATTCTGCCCCATGTCTTTATTTGTCTCGATTCTGCCCCCATGTCTCCATTTTTCTCCATTCTGACCCATTGTCTCCACCCTGCCCCCATTTGTTTCCATCCTGCCCCCATGTCTCCATTTCTCTCCATTCTGCCCCATTATCTCCATCCTGCCCCCATGCCTCCAGTTGTCTCCATTCTGCCGCCATTGCCTTCATCTTACCCACATTTGTGTCCATTCTGCCCCCAATGTCTCCATCCTGCCCCTAATGTCTCCATCCTGCCCCCAATGTCTCCATCCCGTCCCCATTGTTTCCATTCTGGCCCCAATGTCCCCATTCTGCCCCCCATGTCTCTCAATCGTGTCCCATGTCTCAGTTTGTCTCTTTTCTGCCTCCAATGTCTCCATCCTGCCCCCATGTCTCCATCCTGCCCCCATGTCTCCATCCTGCTCCCAATGTCTCCATCCTGCCACCATTGTCTCCATTCTGGCCCCAATGTCTCCATTCTGCCACCAATGTTTCTCCATTATGCCACCCATGTCTCTCAATCCTGTCTCCATGTCTCTCCATTCTGCCCCATGTTTCCATTCTGCCCCCAATGTCTCTCCATTCTGCCCCCCATGTTTCTCCATCCTGTCTCCATGTCTCTCCATTCTGACCCATGTTTCCATTCTGCCCCAATGTCTCTTCATCCTGCCCTCATGTCTCCATCTTGCCCCCATAGGGCAGCTTTACAAAAAAAAATGTTTTTTTAAAAAAAGGTTCTCCGTACCTTGCAGAGCTCCAGCGCCCGGCTCTCCCATCACCTGAAGCACGGTCGCCGGCGTATGACAGTGACGTCATACGCCAGCGATGTGCGCACTGACTTTAGCTGCGAGCCTGTGATTGGCTGGTGACTGATAACTATTGCCGTGCGGGAAGCTTCCTGCTCAGCAATAGATTTAAAGGGAACGTGCGTCAAAATTGCAAAAAAAGTTCAATTCTACAATTGTTTTTGGAAGTTTTTTATGTACTATGTTCACTATATGGTAAAACTAACCTGGCAATATGATTCTCCAGGTCATTACGAGTACCCGAATACCAAGCATGTATATATTTTTTTTATTTAAGTGGTGAAAAAAAAATTCAGAAATTTGTAAAAAAAAAAAAAATAATAATAATTTGCTTGTGTTCCCATTCCCGAAACTCGTAATGTTTTCCATTTTCAGGATATAGGGCTGTGTGAGGGCTTATTTTTTGCACCCTGAGCTGACGTTTCTACTGATACCATTTTGGGGTAGATACGATGTTTTGATCGCATCTTACTGCATTTTACTGCAATGTTGCGGCTGCCAAAAACACCTTAATTCTGGCATTTCAATTTTTCTTCTTGCTATGCCGTTTACTGAATTTACTTTTACGAATGCAGCGATACCAAATGTGTATATATTTTTAAATTGCTTTATTTTTTATGGGGAAAAAGGGGGTGATATGAACTTTTAATTTATTTATTTTTTTTTATATTTTTAAAAAACATTTTTTTCCCTTTCTACCGTATTTAATAGTCCACTTAGGGAACTTGAATCCGCAGCCATCTAATTGCTTGTGCTATACATAGCTGTCCATTAGCACGGTTATGTATATGGGAAATTACGGTCTCCAATGAACACCAGCTACAGGGTGGCTTTCACAAGAATACCGTAATAACATGCATGGGGGTCTTCAGCAGATCCCTGGCTGTCATGGAAATCCATCAGTGCCGAACGATCACATCACACCAATGGGATTATAGAATGACGCACCCCCCTGCCTGCACGCATTAAATGCTGCTGTCAGAGATTGACAGCGGCATTTCACAGGTTAAGAGCCGCAGGCAGATGATAGCTCAATAATTAATCCATCAACCGCCGGCAAAGATATGGGCTCGCTTGCGAGAACCCACCAAAGTTTGGGAGTCAACATAACAGTACGTCATATGTTGTTAAGGGGTTAAGCACGTTCCAATATTTGGCAATAGTTCTCTTTATTAAACCTGTATGGAAATCATAGGTAGAAAAACATAATTCTGTTCTCTTATTTTACTGTTTATTTTTAACAATCCTCAGTTCCTCTTTATCACGTAAACCAACTTCTTTAGTGATTTTAGATATTTTATTTTACACGATACCCCCTTTTCTTAAATTTAGGTTTTCTCTTTGATGGCTTTTCCTTTTAATCTTCATGAATTCTGGCTGGAATCTATGCTCAGTGAACTTGTTTCTTCCGTTGCTTTTTCTTTTCTCTGAAAAATGTGATAGGTTTCCTTTCAGTGAAGTGACGTTCCATTCTTGGGTAACAGTGCCTTAATTATTGATCAAAAAAGGTGCAAACAAACTGTTGCTATCTTCATACCATCATCAATCAGCCTAACTGCTATTGACAGTTGTTAATAATGGGTTATGTATGTCTTGTATGCATCTTTAACAGAAAAATACCACCTCCAGACCTGTTTGGTTTTATGATTAAACGTTTTGTGCAAATAATTTACATACAGTAATGTACTGACTGTAGTTGAAATGCATCTGCTGGTGTGATGACTTGTTCGTGTTATCACCCCTTCCCTGTAGTAGGCTGTGAAACGAGACCTACCTCTTATTTTTCTTAATTCCTCTATTCCAAGCTCTCCTCCTTTATGTCTGTCTATGAAGGGATCATGTTTCACATGCTAGGTAGCAGTTAATGCAGAGTCAGTAAGCAACATAAAAACATAGCTGTCAGAGTAATGAATCAAGCTTACATATTTTAACAGAGGAGAATGTAGGCTGCTGTAAAAAAGGCAATGTCTATGAGAGGAGAACAGACTCATGGAAACTGTAGTCCTTCACATTTGTAATCCTACCCATAGCAGGTGCTCGCAGCATCAAAACAAAGGTGCTGTGCAGAACTGCGCAGGATAATGAAAAGAACGATAAATACTTCTAAGCTTTGGTGGCATAATTATTTTTACATTACATGAATAGGCACAGTTCTATATTTTTTATTTTATCAACTCGGAAAATCCTTTAACCATACGATACCTTCTAATAACATCACTGGATATTACATTTCTTTGGCAGTTCCCAAAATAAGTTAGGCAAACCTCTCCACAGTTTTTGGACCTCCCATATATATGAATGGAGAGAGCTCTGCATGCACATCCACCTTTCCATTAACAGCGACTGGGATAGAGTTGGGCCCCAGAGATGGGATGACCATCTTTTAGACATTTATTGCATATGCAATAAATATCCAACATGGGAATAACCGAATAATAGCTTTGGCTCATCAAAGGTTGAGCTTCACTACTGTGTAAGGAATAGGTTTATATTAATGAGCTTTTCTCTTCCTCCCCAGCCTACCCAAGTTATTATCAATCCTCTCCAAATTTTGGTAAGTAATTATTGCAATTAAAAAAAACTAACATAGTCATATTGCAACTTTATTAAACACAGGATGTTCCATATTATCACTGGTTATATTTTCTTCAATAAGTAAAGGCAGAAATTATCTTATTCTCTTTCTGCCTTCCTGATCCCTTTGCACATATGGCTTATATGTAGAGATAATCAACTCCATCATTGGTCCTGGTGATCATGTGATCACCTAGATACTGGTAACGTAACTTTATGGCTAGGTGTAAATAGCCCTGATGTTACTTGTCTGTTTTCCTTGATAACAGGGGCTGCAAATGCAAATCAGATAGTATATTATTTTTAATTAAAGGGAACTTGTTGTCAGATTCATGTTGCACAAGCCACAGGCTAGATTTTGGGTAAGCGATTGCGTCCAGGTAGGTTTTACTCTGAAATGCGGTGGCATGACCAGTCCAAGATGTGTCCCAGACACGTTCCACTCCACCAATTAGCTGATAGGGAGAGCTATGACCAAAGTCCTATGGGCTCCAGTGAAAATTCGGACTTCTGACATGGTCTCCAACATGCTGGAAAAATCATTGTTCTTCACCAAATTCCTCCTGGCTGATGGGAGAAGTTGTTCTTGGAGGATGTTTAGATCCAGGGCCGGCTCCAGGTTTTTGTGGGCCCTGGGCAAAAGAGTCCCAGTGGGCCCCTTTAACACATACCACGATTCATGATGCACAGATACAGCAGAGAAATATTTATATATATATATATATATATATATATATATATATATATATATATATATATATATATATATATAGTACAATGCCAAAGATTTCACTTCTTACATTACATGAGTGATATCTATTGTAAATTCTACAATAGCTCAGAAACCAGCGAATCGCTCCATAAAGGATACTGGCCCCCATATAACACTCCATACGGGATACTGGCCCCCATATAACGCTCCATACAGGATATTGGCCCCCATATAACGCTCCGTACAGGATACTGGCCCCCATATAACGATCCATACAGAATACTGGCCCCCATACAATGAACCATACAGAATACTGGCCCCCATATAACGCTCCATGCAGGCTGTGCCCCCACATAATGCTCCATGCAGGCTGTTCCCCCCACATAATGCCCCACACAGGCTGTTCCCCCCACATAACGCCCCACACAGGCTGTTCCCCCCATATAATGTCCCGTCCCATGCAGGATGTCAGCTCCCCTTATAATGCCCCATGCAGGATGTCACCCCCCCTAATAATGCCCCATGCAGGATGTCACCCCCCCTTATAATGCCCCATGCAGGATGTCACACCCCCCCTCCCTTATAATGCCCCATGCAGGATGTCACTCCCCCCCCCATATAATGCCCCATGCAGGATGTCACCCCCCCTAATAATGCCCCATGCAGGATGTTGTGACACTCACAGCCCTACCCTGGGAGATGGGGATACTCAGAGCCTGGTCTGATGTTTGGTGGGTTGTAGCCGTGGCCTGGACCCATTCCGTGCCCTGGGCCGTCACATTAAAAGGATGTAATGGGCTGACAGGGTTAGTGTTCATCGAGTGGTGAAATTGACTACGCCACCTGTGGTGTCTGGTGATGGCCACCAGCGCTGCGGCAGTCCTCTGAGGCGGGATGTAGTGGCAGCAGGAGATGGTGCTACTCCCCACAGGCGGAGCAGGGTCTCAGGGCAGAGAGACGGATGGAGGGAGTTGTAGTGGAGGAGTTCTGGTGCTGTGCTGTGCGGTGCAGAAATAAAGAGACTGGAGGCCATAGGGGTAGACTTCCAGGGTTTTTACTCACGGTAGAGCATGCAGCTGCAAGGCTTCTCCCTGCTCCTCGCGGGGCTCTGCGGCCACCAGGACCGGGGGTCCGACAACCTCCGAGTAATTCAGTTGCTTTAATCAGGACCCCGCACCAAAGTGTTCCTAGACTTCAAATTAAGTCCTCTCCTATCCGTGTGTGTAGAAAGGCCGGGTCTCCCTCTGGACTATGCACAGGACAAGGGTACGGGTGGCGACTCCGCTCCGTTACCCGGTGGGATCCACTGAGCCCCTGGGCTTCTCCGACTGAGACATAGAGTAACAAAGTCTGATATCGGGGGCTGGTACCCCTCTTGCAGCAGGAATCCCTCTGACTAGGCCAGAGTAGTGAGGACAGGTGGCGTATACCCTCCGTCTGCATCCCCCTGGGATCCTTTTGCGGTGGAGCTAGACTCCTCTGCTCCAGGCCTTCTTGAGTAGGGACCTTGACCGGGTAGAGACAACCGTTAACTCTTGCCCGCTCCTCGACTCAAGGCCAGAGTACGAGGACCGTGTCCCCATCAACTGCAGGTTCACACAGAAAGCCACGTTCAGTGATGAAGATCACAATCAAAAGACCATAAGCCCAAGATGGCTGTTTATTAAATATCAATTATTAAGTGTAACCTACATGTGCGTCCTCCACCCTCATCCACTACATGGTTCCCTCTATCTTTTGGTTCCCCCATCTCCACTTATCCTGAAAGGGGCAGCACTGTAGTGCCTATTAGCCCCCTCTGCAGGTGGGAGAAGTGTAGTGTTGGATGCAGAGGTGTGGTCCTGACAGTTGCACCATCCTTACCTCAAAGGAGAGATACCACACCCCATTAAAGAGGTGCAGTATCCCTGTGGCGATCGAACCCTCAGGGGCGCCACAATGTCACCCCACCCTTATAATGCCCCATGCAGGATGTCACTCCCCCCCATATAATGCCCCAGGCAGGATGTCACCCCCCTCCCTTATAATGCCCCATACAGGATGTCACCCCCCCACCTCCCTTATAATGCCCCATGCAGGATGTCACACACCCCTCCCTTATAATGCCCCATGCAGCATATCACACACGCCCCCCCTCCCTTATAATGCCCCATGCAGGATGTCACTCGTCCCCCCCATATAATGCCCCATGCAGGATGTCACCCCCCCTAATAATGCCCCATGCAGGATGTCACCACCCCTTATAATGCCCCATGCAGGATTTCACCCCCCCTCCCTTATAATGCCCCATGCAGGATGTCACTCCCCCCCCATATAATGCCTCATGCAGGATGTCACTCCCCCCCCATATAATGCCCCATGCAGGATGTCACACACCCCCACCTTATAATGCCCCATGCAGGATGTCACACCCACCCACCTCCCTTATAATGCCCCATGCAGGATGTCACCCCCCCACCTCCCTTATAATGCCCCATGCAGGATGTCACCCCCCCTCCCTTATAATGCCCCATGCAGGATGTCACACACGCCCCCTCCCTTATAATGCCCCATGCAGGATGTCAGTTGCCCCCCCCCATATAATGCCCCATGCAGGATGTCACTTGCCCCCCCCCATATAATGCCCCATGCAGGATGTCACACCCCCACCTCCCTTATAATGCCCCATGCAAGATGTCACCCCCCCACCCTTATAATGCCCCATGCAGGATGTCACACCCCCCCCCACTTATAATGCCCCATGCAGGATGTCACAGCCCCCCTCTTTTATAATTCCCCATGCAGAATGTCACACCCCACCATATAATGCCCCATGCAGGATGTCACCCCCCCCCTCATTTATAATTCCCCCTGCAGGATGTCACACACCCCCACCCCACCATATAATGCCCCATGCCTCCATACAATAAAAAAAAAAATCAAATACTCACCTCACTTCTCACCTGCTGCCGCTGCTCCGGACTCCTCACGCACGCCGGTGTCTTCCCGCTCTGCGCTGTGACAGCTCAGGAGAGAGCGCGGTATAAAGACGTCACCACGCCCTCTGACCTGAGACATCACTGCTGCAGCCGCGGAATAGATCGGAGCTGCTGCGGAGGCACGGGGAGAGGTAAGTATTGTGCCGGCTGCCGGGGTCCTGAGCAAGCGGGGGGGAGCGGGCGCTGACACCGCTCTCCTCCTCTCACGGGTCCCATAGCGCGGCGGGGTGCCCGATGGTGAGTGGGCCTCCCTGCCTGCTCAGGGCCCCGGGACTTGCCCGGGTGCGCCGGGTGCTAACGCCGGACCTGTTTAGATCCCATACTTTATTCATGGCAGTGATCTTAGGCAACCTTGTGAGTCAGCCCTCTCCAAGGATGAAACCATGTTAAAATAGCGTTTTTTTCCACCCCCCCAAACAAACAACAAAAGTTTATTGTTATTTTAAATGGACTCCAAAGAGGTTACATGAAAAAATATTACTTGTTTTTTAAAATTCAAGGCCTTAAAAGGTAACATTGATTTTTACATTGACAGAAAAATACAAAAGTTATGGTTCTTTATATGGCCGTATGCATGCAGTCATCTGATAAGATCTCATGATCATATTGTCCATGTGCTCTAGTACAGTGTGCACGTCTCTGCCTATAATACGGTCTATCTCCCAACAATGACTTATATACATGGATTTTCAATTCTTATGTAATTATTTGTATTCACAGTGGATTCTGACCCTCATTTTGTGATAAATGTTCCTGAGAAGAGTGATGCACTGTGCTTCAATATTCAGGAGAAGCCGGGTGTGATTCTGAATCTTATCGAAGATAGACAGCTAGGTAATATTTAGGTACACCCTTGTAGATATGTCCTTCCTTTTTTATATTTCCTCTGGGCTCAATATATCCAAAAATGAGTGGCACAAGGTGACCACCCTTGGAAAAAAAAAGTTTTTGAGTCACTCTCAGGACTTGGTTATGCTATATGTGTCTGTGTGAGAATGGGTTAATTTATATTATGAGAAATGTTGGACACATCTGCATGTCTCCAGAATGTATAATGCTCCATATTCCTTAAAGGGGTTTTCTACTTTTAGAAAAATGGTCCCCAAACATTTGCTGACATATAAAATAATAAAGCCAGGTACTAAGTCCCGGTCCAGTGCCGGCTCCCCGTGGCTGATCTGGTCTCTGTGTTTTGGTTGCAGTGGTGACATCACAATTACAGCTTTCACCACCGCTGCAGCCAATCACTGAGCTGATGTAAACTGTTTTTTTTTCACCAGAGAGGAAAAAAAAGTTTTTAGCCCCTCTTCAATATAATAAATCCAAAAAGTGTCCTTGCTTCTATGAAAACTGACTTATTACTCTTTCTGTTGTATCAGTGGAGACTCCCACCCACTCAGAGTAAAGGACCCATCATCACCTCATATTTTTGTTCCTGGCTCCGATGAGCAAAAAGTTACTCTTTGGTATTCCAGGAAAAAATCCAACCCCAGAGTAACTTGTTCCACTTTTTTTCCAAAACCTTCTGTAAATCGTACAGATAGTGATAAAGTGGCCCTTGGCATGCTACTCAGGTGCATTTGGTTGTCATTAAAGGTGTTTTCCAACTGCACTCACTGATTACCCATCAATAAGATCTGCCATATATGAAAGAACAGACCTTCATGATTCCAAAAAACAGTCATGCCCTGGAGCATAGGAGGCAAAAAAAAGATCCATTTGGCCCTGATGAGAAAACCAATATTATTAAAGTTGGTGGTCCTACTAGAGATTTTGCATTGGGACCCCGAAGCTTCAAGATACAGCCATTTCCAGGTTCCCCATAATGTGGTGATTATACAATTATTAGTTTATCAGTGTTGCTAAAAACAAAAAAATGATAAAGCCTATATTTTTTTCTAGGTATTGCAGTCAATGGGGAACTTATCGGAAATAAGAAAACTGACAATAATGTCATATCAAATGAAACTTATTTTGGAAGAATTGGGATTGTAAACACAGCATTGAAGATAAGAATTGAGGTGACCAATGAGAAAGTCACAGTCCTAAACCATAAAGACAAAAAAACCTTCTTATGGCAGAAAACAGCTTCTGTAAGCGAGGAAGGGTAAGAAACTTCTAATTCTGTACTATTCCTATAAACTGTCCCATGCAGGTTCATGCCTCAACGCTTAGGATCCTATGCATAGACATCTTAGGAGCACAGCAAAAACTAAGAGAAAAAGAGGATTTATACATCTTGTCACCAAGGACAATGTTAGCAGTGAAAATGTTAGATTTTAAACATTGAAGAGGTTAAACCCTACTATACAACTTATACTTAATGGGACTAGGATGGTTTAAGAAAAAAAAGGTGTACTCATTCAGTGGACTAACGCTTTTTCTCTGCATTTGCTAATGTGTCCCCCCTACCAGTCTGCTGGTATCAACATATGTCATATATAAACTCTGGGCCGTACTGCTAGGCGTCCTCTCCCAGGACCCATCTCCGATAAATCACACTGTCTCTCAGTCAGTCTTCCTCGTTTATGCCCTGGATCATGGTTTCTCCTTCTCCCGTTCTGCGCAGGAACATTCACGTCATGCGGTGCCGCTCACATTAGACCTTAGGTATTTATTCTACACACGCTGAGCCTTTTAAGACACTTACTGTCAAGCAGTTCACAATACCAACATCATTAAGGCACATCACAGTTCACATTGCATATCATAACATTAAACTCGTTCTTCAAGGGGGAATGTGGGCAGTATGTCCATCTCCTTACACTCCTTCCCTACATCCTTCTCTCCCTCTCTTTCCCTTCCTGTCTACCTCTCTCCCTCCCTTACCCCATATGTTGTCTCTCCCTTACTACCCTCTCCCATTTTTTGTACCAAATAGCAGAAATTATGCCAATCATACATTTCAGGTCATTGAAGAAGTAGAGTATAAGTATAGTAAATAGTAAATAAATCTGAAATGTAGTGCATATGGTACAGAATCTGTTATTTTTCTATGTGTTCTCTTCCAGGTTTAATCTGGAAGTAAAAAAGGGCAGTAATGTGACCTTTTCATTCGGAGAAGGAGCAACATTTGTTATTATTCTGCATGAAGTATGGAAAGGTCATCCTGTACACAGGGATTTCTTAGGTTTTTACACATTGGATGAACATGCATTTTCTGAAGGAGTCCATGGACTGCTAGGTAACCATTATTTCTGTTTATATACACAGTAACTTTCATTTATTATTATAGTGTTTATGTGCACTTTTTATGGACAGGACAAAAATGTACTCTGCTTCAACTTAATTCTTGATTTCTGAACAATTTGCACCTCTCATAGGCAGGGCAGTTTTCACAAACTTGTACAAGTCAACCTTATATTGTAAAATAAAAGAAGACAAAAAGCATGTTATATTCCCATACTGATTGTAAGATGGCTGCCGCACAGGTCCTTGAGGGGAGATATGTATCAACGAGGTTGGTAGCTTCAGTGATGAAAACCCGGGAAAGCATGGTCCAGCTCACGTAGTGCTGAGAGGGCTAAGAGTGTGTTTTACGAGCAGTCATAACAGATAAGAGGAAATGGCTGCTCACATATCCCCATCCCAGGGCGTGGTTTTGGTAAATAAAATGGAGACCGAGTGTCTCATTCAGTGTCTGTGGCTGGAGGTGTGGAGACCTCCAGCGTGTTTGTGCTAAAGGACACTGACCGTGAGCGGGCGAACCCGTACTACTGTATGGACTGTTTATTTTCCGTTTTGTTACTCTGTGCCGAACAAGGCTGTGTTTTGTTTTGCTTATGTGGAGCAGTTTATGAAGTTATAATAAACCTGCCTTGGACATTTTAAAGGAACTGCTTCCTGTGCCTACCTCAAAAGCAGTGGAGTGAGAAAAACCCTACAATTGGTGCTAGAAGCATGGGCACGAATACCAAGGGGCAATGTTACAGCTACAGAAAACCGTTTTTGTCCTGGGTTAAGGCCGCCAGCCAGCAACGGACGTTCGGCAGCATGGAGATGCTGATAAAGCAACTGGTGCAGGCTAGTCTCCAGCAGCATCAGCAGCAGCAACAGCAGTGGCAACAGCAGCAGCAGGCGCAGCAGCATCAACAGCCGCAGTGGCAACAGCAGTAGCACAAGCAGCAGATGGAGCTCCTAGCCGAGGTGATCTGTGGCAGGGCAACCTCCACACTCCCAAGTCCAGATGACGATTCACACTTCAGGAAAACTGTAAGAAGAGCCTTATAAAAGATGACCCCGGGTGATGACGTTGAGGTGTCCCTGATTGTATTTGAAAGGCGATGAGAAAGTTGTGCAAGACCCTGCAAATCACGCAACTCAGGACCTTAGTTTACCACCCACAGACACATGGCTTGGTAGAGAAGTTTAACAAAACCTTGAAGGCCATGTTGAAGAAGGTCGTAGAGAAAGATGGCCGGGACTGGGACTGTCTACTTCCTTACCTTCTATTCTCAATCAGAGAAGTCCCACAGACCTCTACTGGGTTCTCCCCTTTTGAGCTGTTGTATGGCCGACACCCCTGCGGACTTCTGGACTTAGCAAAGGAGACCTGGGAAGCTGAGTCTACACCCTACAGCAGTGTAATCAAACATGTGGCCTAGATGCAAGAGAGGATTGCAGAGGTGATGCCCATTGTGAAAGAACACCCCCTCATAGAACAAGAGGCACAGTCGAGGGTGTACAATAGGTCGGCGAGGGTGAGACACTTCAACCCTAGGGATCGCCTACTGGTGCTGGTACCTACGGTGGAGAGCAAATTCCTGGCTAAATGTCAGGGCCCCTATGAAGTAGTGGAAAAGTTTGGCGATGTCAACTATAAAGTCCATCAACCTTGGAGAAGGAAGCCCTGCCAGGTGTATCACATAAACCTGATTAAGCCATGGCGAGATAGGGAGCCCGTGGAAGCTCCGTGTTTGTTGGCGAAGTCTGAAGCCAACATGGGAGAGGTCAAGGTGGCAGAGTTGCTGTCACGTGCCCAAAAGCAGCAGTGCCAAGAGTTGCTACAGTGGAACAGGGACCTGTTCTCGGATCTACCGGGGTGTACTCAGATCATAGGGCATGAGGTGCTTACGGAGCCTCATGTCCAAGTAAACATGAAGCCATATTGGATCCCTGAAGCCCGCCGAGAGGTAATCTCGAAAGAGGTGAAGCGTATGCTGAGTCTGGTAGTCATTAAAGAGTCCAAGAGTGGCTGGTCCAGTCCCATAGTCTTAGAGCCGAAACCAGATGGAGAATGGCGGTTTTTCAATGACTATAGGAAACTGAATGAGGACTCTAAGTTTGATTCGTACCCAATGCCCAGGGTAGATGAACTAATTGAAAGGCTAGGGCCGGCCAGGTACATTTCCACCCTTGACCTCACAAAAGGGTATTGGCAAATTTCTATGTCCCAAGATGCCAATGAAAAGAGGGCCATTTCAACGCCAGATGTGTGCTTCTAGTACACAAAGATGCCTTTTGGGTTGCAAGGAGCTTTAGCTACCTTCCAGAAAGCCATAGACAGGAACCTAGCTCCCCACAAGAAGTATGCAGCTGCCTACCTGGATAATATCATGATCTAAAGTCAGGATTGGGGAAGCCATCTGAGCAAAGTCCAGGCGATATTTGATGCTCTATGGAAGGCGGAGTTTTCCATCAACCCGAAGAAATGTGCCATGGGCATTGATGAAGCCAAATATTTGGGCTATGTCGTAGGCAGAGGTGAGATAAAGCCCCAAATAAACCAAGTTGAACCGATCCAGGGTTGGGCACAACATTTCTCAAAACAGAACTGTGTTTTCTCCGTCACATGGATCACTTATATGTTGTCACAAAATACTGCCATTTTTGGCCTCTATTCCAATTTTTTTTCACTGTGTCAGCGAAGTTTTTGACACCGGTTTGCTGTTCAAACTAGATACCTACAGGCCAGGTATTTAAAACTCTGTTTTCTCCATCACACGGACCACATATACGTTGTTAGAAAATACTGCCATTTCTGGCCTCCGTTAAAAATTTGCTTCAGTGTGTCAGTGAAGCAATTCACACCAGTTTGCTGCTCAAGCTAGTCACCTACAGGCCAGGTATTTAAAACTCTGTTTTCTCCTTCACACGGATCACATATACGTTGTCAGAAAATACTGCCATTTCTGGCCTCCGTTAAAAATTTCCTTCAGTGTGTCAGTGACGCAATTCACACCAGTTTACTGTTCAAACTAGTTACCTACAGGCCAGGTATTTAAAACTCTGTTTTCTCCTTCACACGGATCACATATACGTTGTCAGAAAATACTGCCATTTCTGCCAGCCTCCTTACCTTAACGTGCCAGAGCTGGTGTGTCACTCTCCATAAGGAGAAACGTCACCCCTTAGACCTCAGTCCAGAGCCTCTCACCTAGCCAAATCAATTCTCATACTTTGCACTGACGAGGGCCAACAGCCCGAAACACAGTGTCTGCAAATTAAGATTTTGATTTGGCTTTTATCCTAAGTCATATTGCACGACTCGTTAAAGGGTTGATTGTGACTTGTAGGATTGCTGCTTCCAATAGGTGGCGCTGTAGAGTACAAGGCCTCTTTTTCTATGTAGAGGCGATTTGCATATTACCTCCATTAAAATTTTCCTTCAGTGTGTCAGTGAAGCAATTCACACCAGTTTGCTGTTCAAACTAGTTACCTACAGGCTAGGTATTTAAAACTCTGTTTTCTCCGTCACATGGATCACATATACTTTGTCAGAAAATACTGCCATTTCTGTCCTCCATTAAAAATTTCCTTCAGCGTGTCAGTGAAGCAATTCACACCAGTTTGCTGTTCAAACTAGTTACCTACAGGCTAGGTATTTAAAACTCTGATTTCTCCGTCACACGGATCACGTATACTTTGTCAGAAAATACTGCCAATTCTGGCCTCCATTTAAAATTTCCTTCAGCGTGTAAGTGAAGCAATTCACACCAGTTTGCTATTCAAACTAGTTACCTACAGGCCAGGTACTTAAAACTCTGTTTTCTCCGTCACATGGATCACATATATGTTATCAGAAAATACTGCCATTTCTAGCCTCCATTAAAAATTTCTTTCAGTGTGTCAGTGAAGCAATTGACACCAGTTTGCTGTTCAAACTAGTTACCTATAGGCCAGGTATTTAAAACCACTATTGAACGCAGAGCAGTGTCAAAAGGTTGTTGGTTGGATAGCGGATAATGCTTCCAGTCACTTAGCCGCCACCACCACCCTGTCTTCCACACGGTCAAGTCTCAGTAACCGTGAGTCTGGACCGCATATTCCTCACCCTGATCCTCCTTCCTCCTACCATGCCGAGTACCCTGAGACAACTGATCCCACACGTGGACACTCTGAAGAGCTGTTCACTTTTCCATTTATAGATTCGGGCCTCTCTCCCGGTCCACTTGAAGCGGGGCAAGAGGAGATTGCGTGTAGCGATGCCCAAATATTTGAGCAGCCACGGTCACACGAAGGCAATGGTGGGAAAGTGTCACAAGAGGTGGACGATGATGAGACCCAATTGCCAGAAAGTCAGGAGGAGGACCAGGGTGCGGAAGTGGAAGACGAGGTGGTGGATGATATAGTAACTGACCCAACCTGGCAGGAGGACAGGCAGAGCGAGGACAGCAGCACACAGGGGGAGGGAGGCAGAGCAGTCCAACAGGCAGGAAGAAGCAGTGTGGTGGCTGCAGACAGAAGGCAGGCAACTGTTCCCCGTAACACCAACACGAAGAAAGTTGCCAGTACAACTGTTAGGTCTTCCTGAGTCTGGTTGTTTTTTAAAGACTCTGTCAATAACCCCAAGAAGGCCATTTGCACCACCTTCCAGGCCAGCATCAGCAGGGGTGGCAAAACGACCAGCCTGACCACCACCAGCATGATCAGACACATGGTAGCAAAGCACCCGACTTTGTGGGCCGAACCCCAGGGTCCAGGAACAGTGTCTGCAGGCGGCACCATTGCTTCTTCCGCTGTTGTGCATGCAAGCCAATCCCCTGTCCATGGTGCATGCGAAAATGCCTCCTGCTCTGCACCTGTCGTTGCGCACTCTCAAGTAGCAGCATCAGGAAGCAAGTCCATGTCCTTGTCCCAGCGCAGCGTTCAGTTGTCCATACCCCAGTCCTTGGAATGCAAGCGCAAATATGAAGCCAACGCCCCACAGGCCACACTACTAAATTTTCACACTTCATGACTGCTTGCGCTCGAAATTTTGCCTTTTAGGCTCATCGAGACGGAAGCATTCCGCAACTCAAATCCTACCCGGAGCTGCCGGATCTGCTTGTTAAAGTACGCCGCCTGTGTGCCCATTTTAGAAAGTCAGCTACAGCTTCCGCCGCCCTTGCCGTGTTTCAGCAGCGTTTGCAGCTTCCAGCTCACAGACTGGTGTGTGATGTCCCCACTCTTTGGAACGCTACACTGCAGATGTTGGGAAGGATTTGTGAGCAGAAGAGGGCAGTTGTTGAGTACCAGCATCAACAAGGCTGTCGGTATTCAGTTCAGACTCCACACATAAGACCTCAGGAGTGGACAGACGTGTACCATCCTCCAAAACTTTGAGGACTCCACCAAGATGGTGAGCGGTTATGATGCCATAATTAGCGTCACCATCCCACTTCTCTGTCTTCTGAAATGCTCTCTGCTCACAATCAAAGAGGATGCATTGCAGGCGGAGCACGATGAGATGGAGCAAGAAACCATACAGAGTGATTACACACAGCCCAGCCTCATCTCATCCCAATGTGAATTTGGTGACAATGAGGAAGAGGAGGAGGAGGAGGAAGGACAGGAGCTAGTTTCATGCGCTATAGACGGTACTACCTGCATAACTGTCATACCGTCTGTTCTGCGTGGATGGCCAGAGGACAGAGAGGAGGAGGAGGAGGAGGAGAGCATGGTCAGTCATCCTCTTGGTGAGGACACGGAAGTCTTGCTTGTTAGTAGTCTGGCACACATGGCTGAGTTTATGTTACTCTGCCTTTCCCATGACCCTCGCGTTCTCAAAATTTTGGGTGACAGTCATTACTGGTTGGTGACACTTCTAGATCTACGCTACAAGGAGAACTTTATATCTCGTATTCCTGAGGCGGACAGGTCTACAAAAATGGGGCTGTACCAGAAGGCCCTTGTTGCGGAGCTATTAAAAAAATTCCCATCTGAAAACGCTGGCGGCAGAGGGCACACTTCATTGGACAACCAAAGAGTACAGGCGAGAGAGACACAACTTCAATCCAGCAGAGGCAGGGGAACACTGTCAAAGTTCTGGGAGAGTTTTCTCAGCCCCTCGCATCGCACAGGCCCTGAGGCACGAGGTACTCTTACAAGGAGTGCAAAGTTTGGGAAGATGCTGAGGGAGTACCTTGCCGACCGTACCAACGTCCTCCGTGATTCCTCTGTGCCTTATAATTATTGGGTATCCAAGCTGGATACATGGAATGAACTGGCTCTCTATGCCTTGGAGGTCCTGGCCTGCCATGCCGCCAATGTTTTATCAGAGCTGGTTTTTAGTGCCGCTGGTGAAATTATAACTGATAAGCGCATCCGCCTGTCAACTGAAAATGCTGACAGGCTGACTCTTATAAAAATGAACAAGGGCTGGATTGGGCCAGACTTCTCAACACCACCGAATGATAGCAGCTTAACATAAACTCAAATCCAGTGTCTTTTCTTGGGAGGTGTATTCCCATGCACCTTTTAACACCCAGACATGGGTATACGCTTCCTGATTTTGGCTATCTGCTCTTGTCCTCCTCCTTCTCCTCATCCTCCACCAGCATATCACTTGGGTGACCGTGGTCCGTGATGCAACACCCACATAATTTTTTATAGGGTGTTTATGATGCCCGTAAAAATTTTTTTTATACAGTATGTTCATGCATACCCCCCAGGTGTAAATGTTTGTCAGACTATACACTTAGTACATGGGCATTACAAGTATAGGAGGCCCGCTCCTTTCTAATGGGAACATTTTTTTATGAGGTCTTCCTCCACGTCTCTTCCAAGGGGCATGGGAGTGCCTCCAAATTTTTGGCAACCCTTGCATTCACTGCATAGGCCAACACTATGGGAGACCCACTTCCTAATAATGGGAACATTGTTTTGAGGAGGCCCTCTGACCTCTGTCTCTTCCAAGGGGCATTGAAGTGCCTCCCATTTTTTGGCAGCCCTTGCATTTACTGCATAGGCAAACACTATGGGAGACTCTCTCCTTTCTAATGGGAATTTGTCGTTACTGTGGCCCTGTTCTATGTGTCTTTAATTTCTGAGTGGGGTTTTTCCTAAATTTGGTCAGTCGTTAGACTCACTGCATACCCTATAACTGTATAGCAGACTCTCTCCTTTCTAATGGGAATTTGTCGTTACTGTGGCCCTGCTCTGTGTCTTTAATTTCTTAGTGGGGTTTTTCCTAAATTTGGTCAGCCGTTGGACTCACTGCATATCCTGTAACTGCATAGCAGGCTCTCTCCTTTCTAATGGGAATTTGTCGTTACTGTGGCCCTGTTCTATGTGTCTTTAATTTCTTAGTGGGGTTTTTCCTAAATTTGGTCAGCCGTTGGACTCACTGCATACCCTATAACTGTATAGCAGACCCTCTCCTTTCTAATGGGAATTTGTCGTTACTGTGGCCCTGTTCTATGTGTCTTTAATTTCTTAGTGGGGCTTTTCCTAAATTTGGTCAGCCGTTGGACTCACTGCATACCCTATAACTGTATAGCAGACTCTCTCCCTTCTAAGGGGAACATGTCGTACTTGTTACTGTGGCCCTGCTCTATGTGTCTTTAAATTCTTAGTGGGGTTTTTCTTAAATTTGGTCAGCCTTTGGACTCACTGCATACCCTATAACTGTATAGCAGGCTCTCTCCTTTCTAATGGGAACATGTCGTACTCGTTACTGTGGCCCTGCTCTATGTGTCTTTCAGAGTCCCTCCATCATCAGTGAAACAGGATGTGTCTGATGAGGTGTCACACACCACATTGCCAGATAAGGTTCTAAAATGTTAAAATGACATTTCCCGGTGAATGCATTTGCCTTAAAAAATAACGTAAAAAAACCAAAATAGTAGGATCTTTCTATAGTATAAAAACAGAGTCGCCAATGTAACCTCAACGTAATCACATTGTTCAGCTCCTGCACCTCCTTCTCCATCTCCGAAATGACCACATCAGTCACAAGCTGAAAGCACTGCAGCACTGCCATGGCCAAGCGGCAACAGGCTGTGCTGAAGATAACATGCTTAATGTTTAGGTGACAAACTGCCCAGCGCTGCAGAGTTGTTGAAAGCTGTAACACAGCAGCTTGATCTGTGGCTCTCACCGCTGAACATACAGCCAGGCATGGTCGTGTGTGACAATGGGCGGAACCTGGTGACGGAGAAATGACAGCCGGAGTAGATACGGTTTCCCTCTATGCCAGTCCTTTCACCGAGCTAAAGAATACGGTTGTGGTGAAATACAACTCCCACATGAGAAGCTGTTTCAGATGAAAAACATTGTGCCCACCAGAGGATTTGATTCTGAGGGCTCACCTTTCTTCCCTTCTCAAGAGCCCCATAGCAGCTGCAAAGTTAGCACTGTAATGAACTCTCCTGATGTAGAAGCCAGGGCACACCAGAGGATTCTCTGGTGGGACTGTCTAACCCTGCCGAGAAGCAGTGCTGGCTAAGAAAAGTGTGTGGGAAGGTTCCCAGACACTCTATGGCTGCTTTTTTACTGAGGTGGAAACCCACGCAAACATGGGGAGAACATACAAAGTCCTTGCAGATGTTGTCCTTGCTGGGATTTGAACCCAGGATCCCAGCGTTGCGAGGCTCCAGTCCTAACCACTGATCCAAAGTGCTACCGTTCACCCATTAACAAGCTGGAGAAACTTGCACCTACTGCCACTCTATCTTCAGCTCCTTTGCTAGAAACTAATGTATTTGGGCAGCCACTCAGTCTACCAAATAAAATTCCTGAGAAGGAAATTGGGGATGGCTTTGGTACTGTTACTGGGGGCAGTGCTAATACCATGGCGTCGTACCATAGTTTACTGAAAATATTCCAGACTGGTAGGAGGCAAGCAAATTCCCACAGAAAAGTACCAGCAGTAATGTTCAGGGACCCACGCTTGTAGAAGGAGGAGTCAACACCGGGAGAAATAGTGAGGGCTGGGGACAGAGTATGGACACGAGGCATGAGGCATGAGGTTGTGAAAAGCTTCCGCCTCCACGAGCCTAAAAGGCCACAGTTCAACTGCAAGCAGCTGCCCAGAAATCTGGCAGTTTAGTATTGCAGCCTGTGGGTGGGTGCCTGGCTGCATACTTGCGCTTGCATTCCAAGTAACAGAAAACTAAGCAGATGGTGGCCTCTATCATCATCATGGCCTCACCTCGGCACTATGAACTCTCCTGAAGGAGAAGCCAGGGCCCATCGGAGGAGCTCCGGTTTTCTGGTGGGTCCGTCCAACCCTGCCGAGAAGCAGCCCTGGCTAAGAAAAGTGTGGGGGAAGGTTCCCGGACACTCTATGGCTGTTTTTATAATGTGGATCGGACGTGCTTATGCATGTTATTTTTCAAACCGGATTGCAGATCAGGCTATTTCCCAACTCTGTAGTCATGAAATTAAATGCGCAAAGAAAGATGTTTGTATGTCAAAGCACCACCGAGAGGTGCGAGTTGATGTTGGACGGGCTGCCATTGCTTCTGCAAAAGCTGCTTTAGAGGACTTCCTGGGAGAAATGACACCCAGAGTAGATACAGTTTCCCTCTATGCCAGTCCTTTCACCGAGCTAAAGAATATGGCTGTGGTGAAATACAACTTTCAGCAAAAAAAGCTGTGGACTGGCTCCGCACCGTCCCTGGCCGCATTCACCTGTCCACGTGTTTGTAGTTAGGCGGTCCTTCCCAGTAAGTGCTCTGGGAAGGGCACGGGTAATGTGATGGGACCCGTGCTTGTGGAAGGTGCAGACGACACTGGGAGAAACAGTGGCGGCTGGGGACCGAGTATGGACACCCGGCCGCCGCCGGCATGAGGTTATGAAAAGCTTCCGCCTCCACGAGCCTAAAAGGCCACATTTCAAGTGAAAGCAGCTTTAGAGGACTTCCTGGGAGAAATGACAACTGGGTAGATATGGTTTCCCAAGTCCTTTCACCAAGCTAAAGAATATGGCTGTGGTGAAATACAACTCAGCAAAAAAAGCTGTGGACTGGCTCCATACTGTCCCTGGCCACATTCACCTGTCCACATGTTTGTGGTTAGGCGGTCCTTCCCAGTAAGTGCACTGGGGAGGGCACGGGTAATGTTGTGAGACCCGTGCTTGTGGAAGGCGGAGACGACACCGGGACAAATAGTGGCGACTGGGGACCGAGTATGAATACCCGGTCGTCGCCGCCATAAGATTGTGGACAGCTTCTGCCTCCACAAGCCTAAAAGGCCACATTTCAAGTGAAAGCAGCTTTAAAGGACTTCCTGGGAGAAATGACAGCTGGGTAGATATGGTTTCCCAAGTCCTTTCACCAAGCTAAAGAATATGGCTGTGGTGAAATACAACTCAGCAAAAAAAAGCTGTAGACTAGCTCCATACCGTCCCTGGCCACATTCACCTGTCCACGTGTTTGTGGTTAGGTGGTCCTTCCCAGTAAGTGCACTGGGGAGGGCACGGGTAATGTGGGACCCGTGCTTGTGGAAGGTGGAGACAAAACCGGGACAAATAGTGGCATCTGGGGACCGAGTATGGATACCCGGTCGCCGCCGCCATAAGATTGTGGACAACTTCCGCCTCCACGAGCCTAAAAGGCCACATTTCAAGTGCAAGCAGCTGTCAAAAATCTGGCAGTATAGTATTGCAGCCTGTGGGTTGGTGGGTGGCTGGCTGCATACTCGCACTTGCATTCCAATGAATGGGGTAGGGACAACTGAACACTGCACCGGGACAAGGACGTGGATGGTGATTGTTGCAAGCCTGCAACGACAGGTGCATGGTGGGAGGCATGCTCCAAGGATCACTTATGATGGGCACACTTTTAGGCAGTGACCTGGCATTCAGAGATGCTTCCAGAGGTCTTCCCCATGCTGTTCCCATGTCTTTTCAGCACTGTAAGCATGTGTCTGATGATGTGTCACACACCACATGGCCAGATAAGGTTGTAAAATGTTAAAATGACATTTCCTGGTGAATGCATTTGTCTTGGTTGGAAGCAATGCAAAAGTGCAAAAACGCATCAAAAACGCTACGTGTGAACATAGCCAACGGTGTAGAGGAGTATTTTTGTTTTTGGTTATTTATTTTGCCTTATATACAAGTCATTACCCTGGAAAGGATGTTCCTTAACATATTTACCAGGAAAATCCACTTTGGTTTAGTTTTTGTATGTTTTATTGTGAGTCCGTAAAAGTGGCATAATACTCTGACAACATTGTTGACAGCAGTGATCTAGGAGTCAGAGATGCTTCCAGGGGTCTTCCCCATGCTGTTCCCATGTCATTTGAGCACTGTTCCCAACGATTTTGGCGATTTTTAGGCCCTCTGCAGACCGCCGGGGCAAGCCGCTGTAAGGGGGAAGACCGGGGTGTAAGTACTTTCAGAACAAGGGATCCGGAACTGCCGGGGCCGTGCCTCTGGTTGCAGGGGGAAGACAGAGTGGGAGCACAGGAGTCAGGTGACTGGGAAGCTGGGGGTGTGTCCAGAGCCAGAGCTCAGGGGTCAGGTGACCGGGGAGCTGGAAACGTGTCTAGGAAGAGGGAGAAAAAGGAGTTTTGCGCGGGAAAGCAGGCAGTTGACAGTGGAAGTCAAGCCCGACTAGAGGTGTTATGGACTAGGGGCTCAGCAGGTCAAACCGGAGACCGCCCGCTGCCGCCAGAAGACGGAGAATTGTTTAGGCGGAGAAGCCAGAAGAAAACAACACCAGCATCAGCCGGCATCTGCCTTGTTGGGAACAAGAGTCAGCTAAGTGTAAAACTGCTGATTACAACCGTGTCGACTATGCTACATCTAGCCAAACTGTGAATTGTCGTTTATAGTCTGTTACCTGCTGCTCCCCTTGTTGTCCCTATATTTCCTCATATTTCCCCTGTTACTCCCTGCGTGGAGATTGACCCTGTTACAGTAAATCCCCCTTGTTTATTAACCTTGTACTGTCTGCTCTGTGTTTCTGTGTCACTGCATCTAAACTACCTGTGTTACACCGCCTGAAAAATGCTCGAGTTTCCCATAGACTTACATCGGGCTCGTTGCTCGGGTCGAGCACCCGAGTATTCCAATGTGCTCGACCCGAGCAACAAGCACCCAAGCATTTTAGTGCTCGCTCATCACTAAACAGGATCTATCATGAGAATAAATCCGCGTTTCTGGAGTACACAACACCCATAGCCATAGAAATATGACTAAGGGTGTAATGTACGCCAGAAACACGTAAGGTTTTATCCTTATGTCGGGTCCTCCTGTTTTTAAGTAAATTTCTAATAAAAAAATTAATATTATGGATGGAGATCCCGGAAAATCCTATTTTATTCTTTGGTTCCACAATAGATGAGCTTCACCAGCAGGAATTGGCACCCATTTATCAACATTCCGGTGTATCCAAAACAATATTGGCACAATAAGCTTTTTTATTTATTTTTTCGATCACCTAATAGTCAACTTACTTTGTGCTATAAATTTGCGCCAAAAGTTTAATGCATATCTCAGGGCAAGGCGTCACACGATAAGCAACACCTCTTTCCAATAAAGCCTCGACCTTTTCCCACAAAGCCACAACTCCTGTTTAGAGGATGTGCTGAAAGTGTTAAAAAAATAATAAATCTGGTGCAAGACATATGTCAGTTTGTCTTTGGAACAAATTGCCAGTAAATCTCTCCCTCTGTGAAAATGACACCCAGTTCTTCACACTGACAACATTATTATTTATTAAAAATGCTGCAAAATACATTTCTTAAGAATTAAAGGTCAAAATATTCATACTTCAGGTTTTAACAATTAATGTTACTCTATGGATCCATTTTTTTTATTTTTATTTTTAATTATTATTATAGCGCCATTAATTCCATGGCGCTTTACATGTTTAAAAGGGAGTATATATAGCAAACAACAAGTACAATAATTTTTACAAAAACGAATGGGCGACTGGTACAGGAGGAGAGAGGACCCTGCCTGCGAGGGCTCACAATGTACAAAGGATGGGTGAGGATACAGTAGGTGAGGGTAGAGCTGGTCATGCAGCAGCATGGTGGAGCGAGGGTTACTGCAGGTTGTAGGCTTGTCGGAAGAGCTGGGTCTTCAGGTTCCTTTTGAAGGTTTCCACGGTAGGCGAGAGTCTGATATGTTGGGGTAGAGAGTTACAGAGTAGGGGGTATGCACGGGAGAAATCTTGTATGCGATTGTGGGAAGAGGAGATAAGAGGGGAGTAGTGAAGGACATCTTGTGAGGATTGGAGGTTGCGTGCAGGTAAGTACCGGGAGACTAGGTAACAGATGTATGGAGGAGACAGGTTGTGGATTGCTTTATATGCCATGGTTTGGGTTTTGAACTGGAGTCTCTGGGCAATGGGGAGCCAGTGAAGGGATTGACAGAGGGGAGAGGCTGGGGAATAGCGGGGAGACAGGTGGATTAGTCGGGCCGCAAAGTTTAGGATAGATTGGAGGGGTGCGAGAGTGTTAGAAGGGAGGCCAGAGAGCAGGAGGTTGCAGTAGTCGACGCAAGAGATAATGAGGGCATGCACTAGGGTTTTAGCAGATTCATGGTTGAGGAATATGCGGATCCAGGAAATATTTTTGAGCTGGAGTTGGCAGTAAGTGGAAAGGGATTGGATATGAGGTTTAAAGGAGAGATCAGAGTCAAGAGTTATCCCGAGGCAGCGAGCTTGCGGTACTGGGGAGAGTGGACAGCCATTGACTTTGATGGATAGGTCAGATGGGGGGGTTGAGCGAGATGGGGGAAAGATGATGAATTCAATTTTATCCATATTAAGTTTTAGGAATTTAGCAGAGAAGAAAGATGAAATAGCGGACAGGCAGTGTTGGAGCGGGACTGGGGAGAGTAGACAGCCATTGACTTTGATGGATAGGTCAGATGGGGGTGTTTTGAGCGAGATGGGGGAAAGATGATGAATTCAATTTTACCCATATTAAGTTTTAGAAATTTAGCAGAGAAGAAAGATGAAATAGCGGACAGGCAGTGTTGGATTATGGTTAGTAAGGAGGTGATATCAGGTCTAGAGAGGTAGATCTGTGTGTCATCAGCATAGAGGTGATACTGAAATCCGTGAGACTCTATGAGCTGTCCCAGGCTGAAGGTGTAGATGGAGAAGAGTAGAGGTCCTAGAACTGAGCCTTGGGGGACACCGACAGATAGGGGGTGAGATAAGGAGGTGGTGTGTAAGTGGGAGACACTGCATGTCTGGTCTGTTAGGTATGAGGAGATCCAAGATAGGGCCAAGTCGGTGATGCCGAGAGATGAGAGAGTCTGTAGTAAGAGGGAATGGTCTACTGTGTCAAAGGCAGATGACAGGTCCAGAAGGAGAAGGACAGAGTAGTGTCGCTTGGATTTGGCAGTCAGTAGGTCGTTGGTGACTTTAGTCAGGGCAGTTTCAGTAGAATGGTGCGGTCGGAAGCCAGATTGGAGGTGGTCAAAGAGGGAGCAGAAGGAAAGGCGGGAGGACAGCTCAAGATGGACGTGTTTTTCCAGTAGTTTTGAGGCATACGGGAGAAGTGATATGGGGCGATAGTTAGACAGAGAGATGGTCAATGGATGGCTCTTTGAGGATGGGTGTGATCGAGGCATGTTTGAAGCATGAGGAGAAGACACCAGTTGTTAATGATAGGTTGAAGAGGTGGGTTAGGGTTGGAATGAAGATGTTGGGCCGGTACACAGGAGAAGGGCTTCCTCGCAGCGTCCGGCCAGGCCCTTTCCTGCTGGTCAATAATTGTCAGCATTTAGGTTCCGTTCTAGGGATTCTAAGTGTGGTTTCTGCGTTTCTGCTCATGTGCCGCTAAGCCACGCCCCCTTGCGGTCATGTGCAGCTAAGCCACGCCCCTTTGGTCTTGTGCCACGAAGCCACGCCCCCACTGCAGTCATGTGCCTCTAAGCCACGCCCCCTGCTGTCTGGTACAGCGTGGTTGGTTGTCCTGGGGGGCTGGGTTGTCTCTAGTGTATTTAAGGGCTCCGTGGGCTCTGCCCCAGTGCCTAGTCTATCTCTTTCTAACCTGGGGTGAGGTCTCTGGCAGTAAATGCAGTGTGTGAGAGTCGTTGCCAAGGGTTCCTGCTGAAAGCTCCCTAGTCATCCTAGCCATCAATTAGGGCTAGGGGAATGCTGTGAGCAGCACGCTCTACTGTGTCGGTTCACCAGTTGGTGTCCACACCACGGAGGCGTCCTTGATACCGATCCAGTATTCCAGGGTCCGCCATTGTATGTGTGGTCACACTGCCGCTTTTACACCCATGTGTTGGGAGCTGCAGAGATTCTCCTCCTCTTTAGGAACTTAGGTTCCGGGCCTTTACTCTGCCATCTAGTGCTCAGGCGTTTCATGCTGCCAAATCTTTCCTGCTCTGCACAGCGGTGTCTTGCAGTGCAGAAGTTTATTAGTTTCATTTCTGGAGTGTTGTTAACTCCCAGCATTGTACCTTGTTTAGTTACTACTAGTGTGTGCACTTAACACACTAGTTCATTTCTTTCTCTGTGCTTAGCTGAACATTCCTCTGGGACTCAGCTGCTGCAGCTCCTCTGCAGTCCGGTGGACCCCGATGTGTCCTTTAAGTTTTATTTTATTTTATTAAAGGACATGCCAGCATAACAGAAGACTGCAGTAAAATTTGGGATGAGGTGAGACAGGATTGGGTCAAGTTCACAGGTGGTGAGATGTGACTTTGAGAGTAAAGAGGAAAGTTGATCTTCTGTGATGGCGGAGAAGCTTTTGGAGGAGGAAAGTTGAGTAGATATGAGGAGGGACTGTGGGGACTTATGGCAAAAGCTTTGTCTGATTGCCTCATTCTACAAGCAGATTGATACCAAGTCTTCAGCTGAGATGAATGGAGAGGGAGGGGGTGCTGGGGGACGGAGGAGAGAATTAAAATTACTGAATAGCTGTTTAGGTTTGTGAGACAGGGAGGATATGAGAGATGAAAAGTATGTTTGTTTTGCTGCAGTGAGTGTGGACCTGAAAGTAGTGAGGGCTTGTTTGAATGCGATGAAATGCTCGTTGAAGTGGGACCTTTTCCATCTCCGCTCAGCAACCCTGAAAGCCTGTCGCAGTTCTTTAGTCAGGCTGGTGTGCCAGGGTTGCCTGTTGATTGTGCAAGCTTTGGTATGTATGAGGGGGGAGACCGATTCAAGAGCTGCAGCTGTTGTGGTGTTATATAAGATGGCAGCAGCATCTGCATTGTGTAGGGAATTTATGTCTGTAAGAGGGAGGAGGGATTCAGAGAGTGAGTGTAGATTGAGGTGTTTGAGATTTCTGCAAGGGTGTGCAAGTTTCTGGATGGGGGATTGTGGACCTGGACAGGAGAGGGGAGAGAATGTGAGAAAGTTGTTGTCGGAAAGCGGGAGAGGACAGTTAGAGAGGTTGGATAGGGAACAGAGGCGGGTGGAGATGAGGTCCAGTGTGTGTCCATCTTTGTGAGTGGCTGCGGAAGACCATTGAGCAAGGCCGAAGGAGGAAGTGAGGGATAGAAGCTTGGAGACAGATGAATGGGAAGAGTCAATGGGGATGTTGAAGTTGCCCATGATGATAGTGAGGATGTCAGCGAAAGAAAGTGAAGTAGCCAGATGGTGAAGTGGTCTAAGAAGGTGGTGGCTTGCCCTGGGGGGACCTGTAGATGACAGCCCGTTGGAGGGGGAGTAAATGCACACGCAGTGCACTTCAAAAGAGGGTAGAGTAATGGAGGGTGGCAGTGGGATATGTGAGAAGGAGCAGTTGTCTGACATGAGAAAGCCAACTCCTCCACCATGCTTGCTACTGGGGCGGGGGGGTGTGGGAAAGGTGGAGTCCGCCATGCGAAAGTGCAGCTGGAGAGGCTGTGTCAGAGTGGGCGAGCCAGGTTTTGGTGATGGCGAGGAAGGAAAGTTTGTTAGTGATGAAAAGATCATGGATGTAGGAAAGTTTGTTGCAGACGGAGCGAGCATTCCATAGAGCTCCTGTTAGTGGGACTGGGGAAGCGGGGGCTGGACAGATGGGTATAAGGTTAGAGAGGTTTCGGAAATGTGTGCTAGATCTAGGATGAGAGGTAGAAGTGACTGTGGGGAAGTAGGGGAGGGGGAGATTTGGAGAGATATCGCCAGCAGTGAGGAGGAGCAGAGAAATTGTTAGCAGGTGGGAGCAGTAGAGGGCATGAGGTGGCTAAATTGTTTCCATATTCTTTTTTTTATTTGTATGTTTTATTGAGTGCTTTAACTTTTATTGTATAAGGGGCAGGAATACCCCTGTGTGGCCCAGCGGGAACCCTCGACACTGGGGTTCTTTATTAGATACCAAGGTGACAAAAGGTGCTCCCTTCCTCTGGTTACACCCTTGGGTGCTAAAGTATGTATTCATTAGAGCATCAAAGGAGTTAAGCAGTTAGCATTACCAAAAACTATATTTTAAGATATGTGATGTTAGCACATATTGTATTTGTATATAGTTGTGCTCAAAAGTTTACATACCCCGGGAGATTTTTTCCTTTCTTGGCCTTGTTTCAGTGAATATGAATGATAACAAAAAAAGTTTTTCTGCACTTATGGTTATTGGTTGGGTGAAGCCATTTATTGTCAAACTATTATGTTTTCTCTTTTTGAATCTTAATGACAACCAAAAACATCCAAATGACCCTGATCAAAAGTTCACATACCCTGGTGGTTTTGGCCATGCACAGAATTTGACACAAATGGGTTTGAATGGCTACTAAAGGTAACATCCTCGCCTGTGACCTGTTTGCTTGTAATCAGTGTGTGTGCATAAAAGCTGAGTAAGTTTCTGGGATCCAGACAGACTCTTGCATCCTTCATCCAGCCACTGACGTTTCTGGATTGTGAGTCATGGGGAAAGCAAAAGAATTGTCAACGGATCTACAGGAAAAGGTAGTTGAACTGAAGGGATACAAAAAAAAATCAAAGGAATTGATAATGCCAGTCAGCAGCATTCAAACTGTGATTAACAAATGGAAAATCAGGGGCTCTGTAAAAACCAAACCACGGTCAGGTAGACCAACAAAATTTCGGCCACAACTGCCAAGAAAATTGTTTGGGATGCAAAGAAAAACCGACAAATAACATCAGTTGAAATTCAGGACTCTTTGAAAACTAGCAGTGTGGCTGTTTCAAGATGCACAATAAAGAAGCACTTGAAGAAAAATGGGCTGTATGGTCGAGTCGCCAGAGGAAAGCCATTACCGTGCAAATGCCACAAAGTATCTCGCCTACAATATGCCAAACAGCACAGAGACAAGCCTCAAAACTTCTGGAACAAGGTAATTTGGAGTGATGAGCCCAAAATTGAACTTTTTGGCCACAACCATAAACGTTACATTTGGAGAGTGGTCAACAAGGCCTATGATGAAAGGAACACCATTCCTACAGTGAAGCACGGAGGTGGATCGCTGATGTTTTGGGAATGTGTGAGCACAGGCACAGGAAACTTGGTAAAAGGTGAAGGAAAGATGAATGCAGCACGTTATCAGCAAATACTGGAGGTAAATTTGCACCCATCAGCCTGGATGCTGCGCATGGGACGTACTTGGATGTTCCAACATGACAATGATCCAAAACACAAGGCCAAGTCGACCTGTCATTGGCTACAGCAGAACAAAGTGAAGGTTCTGGAGTGACCATCTAAGTTTCCTGACCTCAATATCATTGAGCCACTCTGGGGAGATCTCAAGCACGCAGTTTATGCTAGACAGCCCAGGAATTTACAGGAACTGGAGGCTTTTTGCCAAGAAGAATGGGCAGCTTTACCATCTGAGCAAATAAATAGCCTCATCCACAACTACCACAAAAGACTTCCATCTGTCATTGATGTTAGAGGGGGCAATACACGGTATTAAGAACTGGGGTATGTGAACTTTTGATCAGGGTCATTTGGATGTTTTTGGTTGTCATTAAGATATAAAAAGAGAAAACACAGTAGTTTGACAATAAATGGCTTCACCCAACCAATAACCATGAGTGGAGAAAAAGTTTTTTTGTAATAATTCATATTCTCTGAAACAAGGCCAAGAAAGGAAAAATTCTGCTGGGGTATGTCAACTTTTGAGCACAACTGTAAATAGGTATAATTAAATGGTGCCAAGCATCTACTTACTGTGTCCAATGGTTCCAGCTCCTGGGCAGACTATCTCCCTCTCCCTGATATAATTTTTCAGCAGTTTCCTGTGTTGAAGTTCTTCTGGAGCTCAGCGCTCTATCATATATGCTGAGATACTGATCTCCCAGGAGGAGCTTCAATACAGGAAACGGCAATGGTCAGCCTTTGAATTAGAAGACCTTTCTTTGATGTCACATTTTACATTTGGAATGCCTAAAAAACCTCTCTCTGAGCACCATCAAGATCCGCAATATTAAGTCCCATTTTGACACTAGCAGTAGAAGTAAGTATACCAGAGATTGTTTGTTTGTTTACCTAACTGTTTCTTATGATTTCATTTCTAAACCACTCCACCTGAGTTCTTTTGGACCCATATTTTGCACTGTCTATCTATAACTAGTACACCACAAGGAGGTTTATACTGTATATAGCTGTGACCTGCCGATCTGAAACGACTAATTCCATACTGCCTTTCAATTGTCTGTGGCGAAAAAAGTAAGATCTCTGTTAGTGTCTAAACACTGTCAGGCCTTCCTCAAAGCTTTTTAAAATAAATCCAGAATGTCCTGCTAGATTCATTTTTTCTATTGTTTTTTAATTGAAAACCTGAAACATTTTATAAAAATACAGACAATATAAACTCCAAATTGCTCTACTTTACCTGTACAAACAAAATTCCCCACATTCAGAACATATTACTTACTGGGCAGTGCTACGGTTAGAGAACTACCATATATAACAGAAAAAAAGCTACATAATGCATTCACGGAAAACCTCAATATGACAAATGATAAATCTGTAGCAGAGCCACCCATCTGATTTTCCCTCTATTCCAAAATACATAAGACATCTGGTAAGCCCCACAGAGGACAAAGAGGATGGTTATTCCGCCCTATATTTTCTGCCCCCAAATGGAAGGTCAACAATCCCGATGGAACCTAGTTAACTCTGGAAGTTGTCGATCCATAATGCTCACAATTTCTCAAATTTTGCAATGTCACCTCAATTTGCATACACCCCTTCTCCAGAGTTGAAATAAATTCTTGTAAAGTCAGATTACAGATGCATGGTCTGTGCTCTCCTCCATCAACCAAGGCTACTCACATAGCCAGTATTCTCTAGCTAGTAGAACCACGTACAAGCCAGCACTCGTAGTAGTCCATAAAATATGAAGTTTATTGTTCAAATTAAAAACATGAGTGGCAAAGAGCAGCAACAAAAATGATTAATGTTTTAATCTGAACAATAAACTTAATTATTTATGCTGGCTTCTACGTGGATCTACCTATATTACTACAGAGGGCTTTTTGCCGTGCACCAGACAGGTGAACTGATGGCCTACTTTTTTTGTTACTATTCTGTTGCTAGTCTTTGGCTAGGAAAAAAGTTCATATTTACAATATGTCTACCATTTTAGGATTTTAATGTGATCCATTGTTATGTGTTTTATTATTCGTAAATAAAATCTTTATCTTTGTTTCAATTTTCAAGGACAATTTTTTCATGGAATCAATTATGAAATTTCCAATGTTCATAAAACTGATAATCCTGACAAACCGGATGCAACGATGAAAGTGAAGAACAAGTTGCTGACTGTGACAAGGTAAGGAACATTTAACTTGTGTATAATTACATCCAAATAGTAGGTCAAGATCTACTGGTAAATCTCTAACAGGACCTAAGCGTATCATGGATGCCTTAGGGTACATTTACACTTGCCGATAATCGGGAACAAGCCTAGGAAAACACTCTATCATTGAGTGAAGCCATCTTTTAGCTTTCTTAAAAACCATTGTTCTTGTCACAACGTGATCCTCTTTATACACGACATAGGCTGCTATGAACAATGATGTTTTGTGCATACCACAGTTTGTTGAGCACAGAATGATCATTAATAATATCATTCTGTGTGCGTAGAATATCATTGTTCTCAGTAGCTTGTGTTCTATTTGGACAGGATCTTGAGATGACGAATTTTTAAGCAAGCTAAAAGATCATTTCATTTAACGAATGAGCGTGATAACTTCAAAAGGTGGGAATAACATTTTAACTGTAATCTGGCACTGATCCTAAGGCTGCAGACGATTGTTTAAAAATATCGTCAGAGTTTTCTGTATGATTTGTCATCTTATTTTCATTCATGTGCCATCCACGTGTCTGTTTTTTACATCATCCATGTAACACCCGTATGACGTCTGCATGAAATCTATTTTCATACATCTACATTAAATAATGTACATGATCAAATACAATTTGCAAGGTTTATAATAGAAATGTATCCGTAAAAATCAGATGCCACACAGATATTCTGTGTGGGATCTAATTTTTTTTTACGCACCCATAGACTTGCATGCGTGAGTCTCATTCAAGACGTGGAAGATACTAGGACATGCTGTGTATTTTTTCTTTTCAACAGTTGAACAGAGCAAAAAATCTGAACAGCCCTATTTAATAAAGTGGGTCAGTGTGCTGTCTGCATGCTATCCGATCAAAAATCAGACAGCACACGTCCAATTTATGCGCTCATCTGAATGAGCCCTAAGGGCTAGTTATCCACTACTGTCTTTAGGCATAAGCTTGTGCCTAGTAGAGTTTGTCAGCCCAAACTGATGGTATAAACTAAGCACATAGTCTTGGAGACTTTACAAAAAATTGCAACTTTAGTGTTCTAATCATTGCCTCCATTTTTCAGAAAATGAAGTTTAATCACCATTGTTAATTAGGGTGCTTGGCGCACTCTTGGTTTGCTCAGTGCACTTATTTTGCATGCCCCATTTCTGCTGATGATTGATGGCACTGGCTTGCCTGCAGACAGTGTTCAATCCAGACATAACAGTGCTGTCAATCACCAGTGATGTGTCGGGGAAATGTTAAACCAGTGGGCAGAACAGTGCACTGAGTCTCCTGGACACGCCAACCATGCACTGAGCAGCCATATTTGATTCATCTTCAATTTCTGCAGAACTGAAGCAGCCATTCAAATTACTAAAGGTGTGATTTTTACAAGGGACATTTCTCCCGGGAAGCTTGGTTTATACTGTCTGTTTCAGTTGACAGGCAGGCTCCCTTTAATAGTAGTTCAGTTCTGGGACAGGGAGGCATAAGGTATAAATGAATAGCAGTATATTTAATTTCATACTTTAATTCTGGCTTAATTTATATATTATACGTTTATTGATTTATTATTGTTGTGTTTTATTTCAGGGGTGTACAAAAAGACTACAGAAAAGACCACAAGAATGGCAATAAAGTTCCTTGCTGGTTTGTGCATTTCAATGGAGAAGGCCTGATTGATGGAACTCATGCCGATTACATTGTACCTGATATTTTCAGTATTGCTTATTAGAAGTGATTCACTGGAAGATTTAGTATCTAATAGTACAGTGCTCCCTTTTTATTAATCAATGATATTGTGAGCCGCTATAATGAGAGCTTTGTCCTAGTAAGTGTGTCCCCCCAGGTGAATTAAACTTTTGAAGTCAGAGTTGACCTTCCCATTGGGAGTAAATCTGCAGGGGTACCTGATGGTTTTGATTCTAGAGTCCATCTGTCTTTATTTAATCCAGAAACAAATGCATTTGGCTGCACATTTCATACTAAATTGGAAAAACAACAACATACTCTGTTTTTTACTTTTCTCTATACCAAAGCCCTAATTTGTTGCTAATTTTAAACAGACAATATCACTTTTGTTATTTTACAGTGGTTAAAACAAAATATTGAAAAATATTATTTTTTGTCCATTTTTATTTTTCGATTGCAGATTTTATTTCCTATTGCCAAATCCCAAATACGGGGTGCAGTCATCCTGCTGAAACACACAGCAGCTGCAGAGAGAATATAACTTAATTTTCTCTCTGTAGCCGCATTTCCACTTAGCCTGCCGAACATGTTTAAAAAGAACCTGTCATGTCAGGCTAATCAGTGTATACAATAAACAAGGATAGAGAATATATATAATGATATAATGTATCATTAATCTGGCTAACAAAACAAATCCTTATAAAACAATTATATTATTGATATATCTTAAAACAAACATCAAAACAGAAAAACACAGGGGAAAAGACAGAAAAGCTAAAAGCTCCACTGCAAATTATGGGTATAAATCTCCATTTGGGAAAAAAATAGACAAAGAAACAAGATACTAGAACAGATAAAAGTGCTTCTCACTAAATTAGAATATCATCAAAAAGTTTCAGTTGTTCAATACAAAAAGTGTAAGTCATCTATAATATAAGGCGGGATGCGTGTCTCTGTCTGAAGCCTCGATAGACTGTGCATGCGTGACGCGGAGTCTGGCTCCAAAGAGAAGCACGCATCCAGCCGTTACAGGTAAGAGGAAGTGTATGGCGCCGGAGATCGCGCGGTATTCATAGACACTGAACGCATACTGCGATCTCCGGCGCCATACTTACATACTTACCTGACCGGGAGGAGCGTTGCCGCGGCACCTCTCTTCGCTGGAGACCGGGGGCGGAGTGAAGGCGTTGGACCGGCGCGTGCGCATTGCGCTATCCGGCGCCACTTTACTGAAGACACATTTACAGTGTGTCTTCAGAAAAATGGCGCCGGACAGCATGGTGCTCCGGCGCCGCACTCCTCCCCCGGCCTCCGGCAGAGAGGACCCAGCAGCACTGGAGTACAGAGAAAAAGGTGAGTATAACTGTTTATTTTTTTTGTATGTGTGTACAGTGTGAAAGGGATGAGGGGGCCACACATAACATGATTGTGGGTTGAGGGGACCATGCATATATCAGGATTGGGGGGGTGAGGGGTACGACACATACCAGGATTGGGGGGTGAGGGGTACCACACATAGCAGGATTGGGGGTGAGGGTACCACACATACCAGGACTGGGGGGTGAGGGGTACCACGCATACCAGGATTGGGGGATGAGGGGTACCACGCATACCAGGATTGGGGGGTGAGGGGTACCACGCATGCCGGGATTGGGGGGTGAGGGGTACCACGCATACCAGGATTGGGGGTGAGGGGTACCACACATACCGGGATTGGGGGGTGAGGGGTACCACGCATACCGGGATTGGGGGGTGAGGGGTGCCACACATACCAGGATTGGGGGGTCAGGGGTGCCACGCATACCGGAATTGGGGGGTGAGGGGTGCCACGCATACCGGGATTGGGGGGTGAGGGGTGCCACGCATACCGGGATTGGGGGTGAGGGGTGCCACATATACCGGGATTGGGGGGTGAGGGGTGCCACGTATACCGGGATTGGGGGTGAGGGGTGCCACGCATACCGGGATTGGGGGGTGAGGGGTGCGACGCATGCCGGGATTGGGGGGTGAAGGGTGCCACGCATGCCGGGATTGGGGGGTGAGGGGTGCCACGCATGCCGGGATTGGGGGGTGAGGGGTGCCACGCATACCGGGATTGGGGGTGAGGGGTGCCACGCATGCCGGGATTGGGGGGTGAGGGGTGCCACGCATGCCGGGATTGGGGATGAGGGATGGAGTGCCACGCATACCAGGATAGGGATGATGGGTGCCACGCATACCGGGATGAGGGGTGAGGGGTGCCACGCATACCGGGGTGAGGGGTGCCACGCATACCGGTGTGAGGGGTGCCAAGCATAACGGGATGAGGGGTGCCACGCATACCGGGATTGGGGGTGAGGGGTGCCACGCTTACGGGGATGAGGGGTGCCAAGCATAACAGGATTGGGGGTGACGGGTGGCACGCATACCGGGATTGGGGGTGAGGGGTGCCACGCTTACCGGGATTGGGGCCGAGGGGTGCCACGCATACCGGGATTAGGGATGAGGGATGAGGTGC
This sequence comes from Phyllobates terribilis, assembly GCF_046119375.1. Lineage (NCBI taxonomy): Eukaryota > Metazoa > Chordata > Amphibia > Anura > Dendrobatidae > Phyllobates > Phyllobates terribilis. Next base: position 296,083,518 of record NW_027362768.1, read on the forward strand.
CATGCATACCAGGATGAGGGATACCATACACACCAGGATAAGGATGAGAGGGGCCACGCATACCGGGATTGGGGGTGAGGGGTGCCACGCATACCGGGATTGGGGGTGAGGGGTGCCACGCATACCGGGATGAGGGGTGCCACGCATACCGGGATTGGGGGTGAGGGGTGCCACGGATACCGGGATTGGGAGTGAGGGATAGGGTGCCATGCATAACAGGATGAGGGATACCATACACACCAGGATAGGGATGAGGGCTGCCACGTATACCAGGATTGGGGGTGAGGGGTGCCACGCATACCAGGATTGGGGGTGAGGGGTGCCATGCATACCAGGATTGGGGGTGAGGGGTGCCACGCATACCAGGATTGGATTGTGGGGACAGGATGGGGGTAGTACCAATACAAGGAGGGGGGCAGCACATATCAGCATGGGAGACCATATACCAATAAAAATGCTCGCCACCCGGGCGTAGAACGGGTTCAATAGCTAGTATATTATATAGAGTCTTTACAAACAGAGTGATGTATTTCAAGTCTTTATTTCTGTTAATGTTGAGGATTATGGCTTACAGCCAATGAAAACACAAAAGTCATTATCTCAGTAAATTAGAATAATTAACAAAAAACACCTGCAAAGGCTTCCTAAGCATTTAAAAAGGTCCCTTAGCCTGTTTCAGTAGTCTCCACAATCATGGGGAAGACTGCTGACTTGACAGATGTCCAGAAGGCAGTCATTGACACACTCCACAAGGAGGGTAAGCCATAAAAGGTCATTGCTAAAGAAGCTGGCTGTTCACAGAGTACTGTATCCAAGCATATTAATGGAAAGTTGAGTGGAAGGAAAAAGTGTGGTAGGAAAAGGTGCACAAGCAACCGGGATAGCCGCAGCCTTGAAAGGATTGTTGAGAAAAATCCATTAAAAAATTTGGGGGAGATTCACAAGGAGTGGACTGATGCTGGAGTTATTGCTTCAAGAGCTACCACACACAGCTGTATCCAGCTGTGTTGACACTGGCGTTCCTGGGGCTCACGTGAGGTTGTTATGTCACGCAATCCCTGCACCCAATGACCGCTGGCGTCAGTGTCCCCGCCTTCGGATGTATAAGTAATTAAAAAGAAGTCAGGCTTGCGGCTGGATGCTCATATCATCTTGATTGAAGGCGGGGACCAAGGCCGGCGTCAGCACCCGGCGCACCCGGGCAAGTGTCGGGGCCCAGAGCAGGCAGGGGGGCCCACTGGCGGTCGCGCACCCCGCTGGGCTATGGGCAGAGGAAAGCGGTGTCAGCGCCCGCCCTTCTCCCCCGCTTGCTCAGGGCCCTGGCAGCCGGATACTTACCTCTCCCTGTGCCTCCGCAGATCCGCCGTCTTCCTGCTCTGTGCTCCCTGTGACATCTCGGGTCAGAGGGCGCGGTGACGTCTTTCCATCGCGCTCTCCCCCTGAGCCGTCACAGGGAGCGCAGAGCTGGAAGACGCCGCCGACGCTGGAGTCCGGACCCGAGCAGCTGCAGCAGATGAGGAGGAGGGAGGTGAGTATTTGATTTATTTTTTTTTTTAATGTATGGAGGCATGGGGCATAATATGGGGGGGTGACATCCTGCATGGGGCATTATAAAGAGAGGGGCGGGTGACATCCTGCATGGGGCATTATAAAGAGAGGGGCGGGTGACATCCTGCATGGGGCATTATAAAGAGAGGGGCGGGTGACATCCTGCATGGGGCATTATAAAGAGAGGGGGGGTGACATCCTGCATGAGGCATTATAAAGAGAGGGGGCGTGACATCCTGAATGGGGCATTATAGAGAGAGGGGGTGACAGCCTGCATGGGGCATTATAGAGAGAGGGGGTGACATCCTGCATGGGGCATTATAGAGAGAGGGGGATTGACATCGTGCATGCGGCATTATAAAGAGAGGGGGGGTAACATCCTGCATGGGGCATTATAAAGAGAGGGGGGGTGACATCCTGCATGGGGCATTATAAAGAGAGGGGGTGACATCCTGCATGGGGCCTTATAAAGAGGGGGGGATACATCCTGCATGGGGCATTATAAATAGAGGGGGTGACATCCTGCATGGGGCATTATAAAGAGAGGGGGTGACATCCTGCATGGGTCATTATTATAAAGAGAGGGGGTGACATCCTGCATGGGGCATTATAAAGAGGGGGTGACATCCTGCATGGGGCATTATAAAGAGAGGGGGGTGACATCCTGCATGGGCCATTATAAAGAGGAGGGGTGACAGCCTGCATGGGGCAATATAAGGGGGGGGGACAGCCTGCATGGGGCATTATAAGGGGGGGGCGGACAGCCTGCATAGTGCATTATGTGGGGGGGAACAGCCTGCATGGAGCATTATAAGGGGGGGGGATAGCCTGTATGGGGCATTATGTGGGGGGTAACAGCTTGCATGGAGCATTATAAGGGGGGGGGGCAGCCTGTATGGGGCATTATGGGGGGGGTAACAGCCTGTATGGAGCGTTATAAGGGGACCAGTATCCTGTATGGAGCGTTATATGGGGGCCAGTATCCTGTATGGAGCTTTATAAGGGGACCAGTATCCTGTATGGAGCGTTATATGGGAGCCAGTATTCTGTATGGAGCCTTATATGGGGGCCAGTATTCCGTATGGAGCCTTATATGGGGGCCAGTATTCCGTATGGAGCCTTATATGGGGGCCAGTATTCCGTATGGGGCCTTATATGGGGGCCAGTATTCCGTATGGGGCCTTATATGGGGGCCAGTATTCCGTATGGGGCCTTATATGGGGGCCAGTATTCCGTATGGGGTCTTATATGGGGGCCAGTATTCCATATTGGGGGCCAGTATTCCTTTATGGAGCCTTATATGGGGGTCAGTATTCCGTATGGGGCCTTATATGGGGGCCAATATTCCGTATGGGGCCTTATATGTGGGCCAGCCCTCGGTCCCGAAGTTGTGGTCACGTAAAAGACTGTTTCCTCCTACACATAACAAAGCTAAGAAATTGAACTCCACCATTTCTAATCTGTTCGCCATGGAAATGGTGGTGTCAGGCCCTAATTTTTTAGAATTTGAAGACTCCTGATTGGGTTTCTATCTGCTGGATTGGCTGTAGAGGAAGCATTGTCGGTCCTCTTTATACTAGTTCTATTTTACTGAAATTGATGCCACTTCGGTGGTGTCAGGCCCTAATTTAGGGAAATATGAACACTCTTGGTTGGGTCTTCATCTGCTGGATTGGCTGTAGTGGAAGAGTTGTCAGTTCCCATTATAATAGTTATACTCTATTGAAATTAATTCTTTGGTGCAGATATTGTTCTCCTCACAGGGGTACACATGATAAAATAGAATTTTTTTTTCTTAATAGCGTGGTATATAAAGCGGGCTACATGTCATATTTTAATTCTTTGGTACAGATATTGTTCTCATCACAGGGGTACACGTGATGAAATAGAAATTTGTTTTCTTAGTACCGTGGTATTTAAAGCAGAATACATCTCATCTTTTAATTCTTTGGTACAGATATTGTTCTCCTCACAGGGGTACACATGATAAAATAGAAATTGTTTTTCTTAGTACCGTGGTATATAAAGCAGACTACATGTCATCTTTTAATTCTTTGGTACTGATATTGTTCTCCTCACAGGGGTACACATGATAAAATAGAAATTGGTTTTCTTAGTACCGTGGTATATAAAGCAGGCTACATGTCATCTTTTAATTCTTTGGTACAGATATTGTTCTCTATACAGGGGTACTCATTAGTGGTGAGCGAGCACTAAATGTGCTCAACTTAGTGGTTCAGTGGTTTCTCAAAACCTACCCAGATCTGCTAGAGCTGCTTGTGAAAGAACGCCCATTTCAGAAAGTCAGCTACAGCTATGCCACCTTGGCAGTGCTTCAGCAGCGTTTGCAGCTTCCAGCTCACTGACTGGTGCGCAATGTGACCACACGTTGGAAATCAACGTTGCAAATGTTGGGAAGGATTTGTGAGCAGCAGAGGGCAGTTGTTGAGTACCAGCTTCAACACGCCCATTGGAATTCAGGTCAGCCTCTGCATATAGGAGCTGATGAGTGGGCATGGATGTCTGACATCTATGCTATCCTCTAAAACTTTGAGAACTCCACCAAGATGGTGAGTGGCGCTGACGCCATAATTAGCATCACCATCCCACTTCTCTGTCTACTAAAACGCTCGCTACTCACAATTAACGAGGAGGCATTGCAGGTGGAGCAAGGAACTATACATGGTGATGCTACACAGCCCAGCCTCATCTCATCTCAACGTGGATTGAGTGATAATGATGAGGATGAGGAGGAGAACATGGACAGTTGTCCTCTTGGTGAGGACAAGGAAGTCTTGGCTGTCTTGGAAGTTTTGATACCCCTGTTTTAGTCTGTGGGAAAGCTGTATGAGTTTCGCTTAATGATTACCTTCAGTGGCCTAAACCATGGCTTTGCTTATGCAAGTTATTTCTCAAAACGCATGTCAGATCAGGTCATTGACCAGCTCTGTAGTTATGAAATTCAAGGCGTAAAGAAAGATCTTTGTGTGTGACTAAGCACCACCGAGAAGTGTGAGTTGATGTTGGACGGGCTGCCATTGCTTATGAAACACACTGCATTAGAGGATTTCCTGGGAGAAATGACCTCCGGAGTAGATACGTTTCCCTCAATGCCAGTCCTTTCACTGAGCTACAGAATATGGCTGTGGTGAAACACAACTGTCACCGAGAAGCAGTGTTAGACTGAAGAGCATTGGGCCCACTAGAGGATTTGATTCTGAGGGCCCACCTTTCTCCCCCACTCAAGAGCCCTATAGCTGCCCTATAGCAGCTTAAAGTTTGCACTGTGAACTCTCCTGAAGGAGAAACCAGGGCCCACCGGAGGATTCTCTGGTTCTCTGGTGGGCCCGTGCAACCCTGCCGAGAAGGCGCCCTGGCAAAGAAAAGTCTGTCTGAAAGTTCCCGGACACTGTATGGCTGCTTTTTTTACTGTGGACTGGCTCCAACAATCTATAACACTTAAGAGCAATCTGGCACCTTGGCAAAGCTCAATTCTGTTCTTGTTCTGATATTTAACAATAACAATAAGGGCATGCTGGAGAAACTTGCACCTACTGCCACTCAGTGTCTTCATCTCCTTTGTGAGAGACTAATGTTTTGGCAGCCACTTAGTCTACCAAATAAAATTCCTGAGAAGGAAATTGTGGATGGCTTCTCTTCTGGTACTGGGTGATAATACCAAACCGAGGAGTGCCATAATTCACTGGAAATGTTCCAGGCTGGTTGGAGACGAGTTCATTCCCACAGAAAAGTGTCAACACACAGATGCAATGGGAGATAGAGGGGGAAGGGGGGCCCTAGCAGCAGGGAACAAGGTAAGGGACACCTCCTGACACCAACCTGTATCTGTCCCTAAACTCCCCTATCGTACCTGGATGGGTCCATCCCCCTGTGTGCAATCACATGCCTAAGCCCTTGATGGCCCTGGACTTAACCTGGCTAGTGCTCAAGCTAGCGAGACACAATAGGACAACACAAGGAAGGGAAGACAAACAATGGGAAAATAACAACATAAAATACACTTTTCTCTCCAACAGAAAACTTTACCACTGCAATAGCACCAAACACCACATCTTCTCCAGAGACTGGCTCCTTCAAAGAGGTCAGCATAGAATGAACTATAACTGGTGGTCAGCTGATGGATCATGTGGCTATTTAAAGGGACGTGGGTGTGGCATCAACCAACATCAGCTGACCGCCAACAAAAGGCTGCCAGCAAGAGACTAACATTAACCTTTGCTGGACCAAAAGGAAAAAACTACATTTAAATTACAGCATAACCAGAGCTGCCACAAATCTCCAAGTTATTCGTGACAACCAGCAAGCTAAGGAGTTGGTGGCCTTTATCATCATGAAGGAGTTAGCTTGTTGTCTAGTAGTCTGGTTTTTATACTAAAGATTCTGCTTATTTTTATAGTTTTTAGTGAGTGCACAGAGACCGTGGTTTCTGCAGCAGCGCATCCAGGCCTGGGTAGTGGCGGAGAAATTGCTGTATTATCAGGTTGAGGATGCGAGCCATGCAAGGCTCCGTAGGGCCGCCACCAGGTTAGCACCGTTATCGCACATGGCCTTCCCTGGCTCTAGGTTCAATGGAGAGACAGCCATTGGTCAAACTCGGCATGGATAGCTATCCACAACTCTTGATCTGTATGACTGCAATATCCAAGGCATATTAATTTAAACACTGCCTGATTGTGGTGAGCCCCGGCTGCGCAGTACGGAGGTGGGGGGGATTCTATCTGCACTGTTGGAACGTGTATTTCATCAAGGCAGAGGTTGAGGGCGCATGTGGAGGCCCTAGAGGAGGTGGAGGAGGCAGAAGCACTGGAGGAAGTGTTAGATACAGAGGTTTGTCCCGCAAGCCTTAGGGATTCCAACACTTGCTGTCTAGTGACACCTTGGTGTCTAACAGTGGTTTAGTTCTCCATCCCCTGGTGTGTAGTAGTTTACTTCACCAACTCTAGATTTTTAGCAGTTTAGTTTTCCAACCCCTGTTGTCTGAGTTTAGTTCTCCATGTTCTGGTGTATATTTGTTTCGTTCTCCAACCCTAGCTGTTTAGTAGTTTAGTTTTCCAACCCCTGTTGTCTGAGTTTAGTTCTCAATGTTCTGGTATGTATTTGTTTTGTTCTCCAACCCATCCATGCCCACACCCAGGGGTTAACGTCTGGTGACGAGGGTCAGGATTGTGCTCGGACCCTACTTCGTCTGGCCCCGGGTCAACTTAAAAAAATTTTGGGCATCGCTGCACATGCTTTGCCCCTCTTGAGTCTGTGAAGCTTTGTATCAGACCTATGATGCCCCAGAATAGAATCTTTTGAACAGCTCTGCAGACTCGCCCATCTGTGGTTCCCCACAGTCAGCTGGGCAGTTGGAGAGTTGTGACGCGGGGGAAAACAAGGGTAATTGGGGTGCCACCTCTGAGGACTGTACCGTGTGTGATGTTAAGGTGGAGGAAGAGAGTAGAGGCCACTTGATGCAGCACTTGTCATCTACTAGAGCACATGTTCTTTCTGGCTCTCATATGCAAAGTGTGCTGCTATCTTGGACTCACAGACTTGGCCCTATCTTGGATCTCTTCAAACCTAACTGACCTGACTTTCAGTGTCTCCCACTCACACACTACCTCCTCATCTCGCCCCCTATGTGTCGGTGTCCCCCATGGTTCAGTTCTAGGACCCCTGCTCTTCTCCATCTACACCTTCGGCCTGGGACAGCTGATAGAGTCTCACGACTTTCAATGTCACCTCTTTGCTGATGACACACAGATCTACCGCTCTGGATCTGATATCACCTCCTTACTAACCAGAATCCCACAATGTGTGTCCATTATTTCATTTTTCTTCTCTGCTAGTGTGACGCCTCTACTCAAAAAGCCCTTTGTTTACCCTGGGAGATGGGGGACTCGGAGTCGGGTCCTGTGATGGAGAGATGGGGTGCAGCCATGGCCCGGACCCGACCCGTGCTCAGGGCCGTCACATTAAAAGGATGGTGTGGACTTATCCGGGTTGAGTGGCTGATTTACGACTACGCCACCTGTGGCACCTGGTGAAGGCCACCAGTGCCGCTGCAGTCCGCTGAGGCATGGTGGTATAGCGGCCAAAGTTATTACTACTCCCCACAGGCGGAGCAAGGCCTCAGGGCAGAAGGACAGGATGGAGGGCGTAGTAGTAGAGGAATACGGGTGTCCCGTCGTGCGGTGCAGCGCAGAATAAAGAGTCCGGAGGCCATAGGGGTGAACTTCCAAGGCTTTACTCACATAGATGGCAAAAGGAAGGCGACTCCCTGCTCCCCGCGGAGTCCTGCGGTCACCAGGGACGGGGGTCCAACAACCTCCGAGTAAATCCAGCGTTCAATCAGGACCCTACACCAGAGTGTTCCTAAACTACAGGCCGTAACCTTTCCTGTCCGTGTGCGAATAGGCCGGGTCTCCCGCTGAGCTCCTCTCAGAACAAGGGCACGGGTGGTTGCTCCGCTCCGTCCGATACCCGGTGGGATCCTCAGGGCCTACCGGGCTTTCCCGACCAGGACATGGAGTAGCAAGGTCGGGTGTCGGGGGCCGGTACCCCTCTTGCTGCCGGACCTTCTTGGTCCTGGTCCTTGACCGGGTCGAGACATTCCTTGTCTACAACCTACCCCTCGTCTCAAGGCCAGGGCACGAGGGCTGTGTCTCCATCCGATGCGGGCCCACACAGGATCCACGTTGGGGTGGGAGATCACAGTCCACTCAGCAATTGACAGCATAAAGACAGTCAAAGAACCATCAAAAGACCAAGAGCCAAAAATGGCTTTCTATTAAATATGAAATTTAAGTGTAACTAACTTGTGAGTCCTCCACCCTCACCCACTAACTGGTTCCCCTAACTCTTGGTTCCCCAGTCTCCATGTAACCAGGAGCGCAGCACCTAGTGCATTCTAGCCCCCTCTGGTGGGAGAAATGTGGTGTTGGATGCAAGGTTGGGTCACGACTATCACACTGTTCTTACCTCAGAGGAGGAACACTACACTCCATTAGAGAAGTGCAGCATCCCTGTGGCGGTCGAATCCTCAGGGGCGCCACACTAGATTTCTAAAACTTTACATGCATAAAACTGAATTCATCATCTTTCCACCATCTCATTCATTCCCCCAACAGACCTATCCATCAAAGTCAATGGTCTATGTGTCGGTGTCCCCCATGGTTCAGTTCTAGGACCCCTGCTCTTCTCCATCTACACCATCACCTGGGACAGCTGATAGAGTCTCACGGCTTTCAGTATCACCTGTATGCTGATGACACACAGATCTACCACTCTGGATCTGATATCACCTCCTTACTAACCAGAATCCCACAATGTGTGTTTGCTATTTCATCTTTCTTCTCTGCTAGATTTCTAAAACTTTACATGGATAAAACTAAATTCATCATCTTTCCACCATCTCATTCATCCCCCCCAACTGACCTATCCATCAAAGTCAATGGCTGCCCACTCTCCCCAGTCCCTCAAGCTTGGCTCTGATCTGTCCTTCAAGTGTCAGATCCAAGCCCTTTCCACTTGCTGCTGACTCCAACTTCAAAATATCTCCGGAATCCACAACCATTCCTCAACCATGAATCTACAAAAACACCAGTCCACACCCTCATCATCTCCCATCTGGACTAATGCAAGCTCCTGCTCTGTGGCCTCCCTTCTACCACTCTCGCACCCCTCCAATCCATCCTAAACTGTGCTAGCCGACTAATCCATCTGTAACCCCTCTATTCCCTGTCTTCTCCCCTCTGTCAATCCCTGCTGGCTGACTCCCCGTTGCCCAGAGACTTCAGTTGAAAAGCCTAATTTTGGCATACAAAGCCATCCAAAATCTGTCTCCTCCATATATCTGTGACCTAGTCTCCCTGTACTTACCTGCCCGCAACTTCCCATCCTTACAAGATCTCGTTCTCTATTTCCCTATTATCTCTTCTTGCCACAATCGCATACAAGATTTGTCCCGTGCATCTCCCCTACTGTGGAACTCTCTACCCCAACACTTCAGACTGAAAACCTTGAAAAGGAAGCTGAAGTAGACCCATTTCTTCTGATAAGCATACAATCTGCAGGACCCTCGCTCCACCATACCGCTGCACGACCAGCTTTACCGTCACCTACTGTATCCTCACCCATCCCTTGTAGATAGTTTGTGCACCCTCGCGGGCAGGGTCCTCTCTCCTCTTGTACCAGTGGGTGACCCCTTTTCACATGTAAAGTGCCACGGAATAAATGTCGCTATAATAATAAATAATAATTATACTACTTGTATTCTGGGTCAATTGATGGCACTTTCCTTGTGTCTGCCCCTATTTCATGTGTTTTGGCAGTTTTTGGGTCCGTTTGAAGGCATCGTGTATGCGTTTGATTTTGCCCCCATTGAATCCAATGGTGTTCGGTAATGTTCGGCGAATATTCGACGAATAAATAGGCCAATATTGCAAATTCAACTACCGTGATCCAAACCGAATATTGAAATATTCACTCATCTCTACGCGTGAGCCTCTGGAACGCGAGTGCTGACACCACTGGAACGACATTGTTACGGGAGGTTAGCATAAGTGTTCTTATTTTAACATCGGCAAGCATTCAGATTGAGAAGGGGTTGTCCTAGTAGTGGACAATCCCTTTAGTAGTTTATGTCTATTATCGATCCACATACTGCACCTCAACATATTTCCTCTTTGAATAACGGTTCATCAGGAGGCACATTGAGAAAATGGTGTTCACTATAAGAAATGGATGCCTAGAAGTTGATCTGCATCTTTATGCTTGTTTCTGGTATAAAAATATCCATACTGTTGTTGTCAGACATTCCCAGATGCTAGAGAACTAACCTCACACAGTTGTCCTCACCAACATAACAGTGCATGCACCCAATTCAATTAAAGCATGATATAGCTCATGTGCACTCCTGTATTCTCACTAGAAATTGTGGTGAAGTGTTTTTGCAAAATGAACATGCGCACTACCACGGATGATCTCAGGCAAGATTGCACATTTGTACTGATAAAATGGAGAGACGCTAAAATACCACCGTGTCAGACATCACACGCATACACAGTTCATGGTAGAACTAGCTTAGATGGATAATAATAAGCCAAATAGGTAAAACAGTAAATATCCTTCATATTTAAACAGGAATGTCTGAAAAACGAATAGCTTCCCCATCGATAATTGGTTTAAAGGTTTAAAGATATTGGTATAGTTGGGAAAATAAGTATTTGATATACTGCTGATTTTGCAAGTTTTCCCATCTACAATGAATGGAGAGGTCTGTAATTTTTATTGTAGGTATACTTCAACTGTGAGAGACAGAATCTAAAAATAAAAAACAGAAAATCGCATTGTAGGATTTTTAAATAATTAAATTGCATTTTATTGCATGAAATAAGAAGTATTTGATCACCTACCAACCAACAAGAATTCTGGCTCTTACAGACCTGTTAGTTTTTCTTTAAGAAGCCCTCCCACTCTGCACTCATTACCTGTATTAATTGCACCTGTTTGAACTCGTTACCTGTATAAAAGACACCTGTCCGCACACTCAATCACACTTCAACTGCTCCACCATGGCCAAGACCAAGGAGCTGTCTAAGGACACCAGGGACAAAATGTTAGACTGGCACAAGGCTGGGATTGGCTTCAGGACAATAGACAAGCACCTTGTTGAAAAGGCAACAACTGTTGGTGCATTTGTTAGAAAATTGAAGAAACATAACAAGACTGTCAATCTTCCTCGGTCTGGGGCTCCATGCAAGATCTCGCCTCGTGGGGTAAGGATGATTCTGAGAAGGGTCAGGAATCTGCCCAGGACTACATGGGAGGACCTGGTCAATGACCTGAAGAGAGCTGGGACCATAGTCTCAAACATTACCGTTAGTAACACACTTCGCTGTCATGGATTAAAATCCTGTGGGGCACGCAAGGTCTCCCTGCGCACGCCAGCACATGTCCAGGCCCATTTGAAGTTCGCCAATGACCATCTGGATGATCAGATGAGACCAAAATAGCAGTTTTTGGTATCAACTCCACTCACCAAGTTTTGAGGAAGAAGAAGGATGAGTACAACCCCAAGAACACCGTCCTAACCGTGGGGGAAGCATCATACTTTGTGAGTTATTTTCTGCAAAGAGGACAAGACGACTGCACCGTATTGAGGGGAGGATGGATGGGGTCATGTATCGCGAGATTTTGGCCAATAACCTCCTTCCCTCAGTAAGAGCATTGAAGATGGGTCGTGGCTGGGTCTTCCAGCATGAGAATGACCCAAAACACACAGCCAGGGCAACTAAAGAGTGGCTCCGTAAAAAGCATTTCAAGGTCCTGGAGTGGCCTAGCCAGTCTCCAGACCTGAACTGAATAGAAAATCTTTGGAGGGAGCTGAAACTCAATGTTGCCAACAATTATTTTAAATGGTTAGTAACAATGGGAATCAACAGTAACTATGAATAATAATAAAAGGTCTTTTCAGTAAATAACAGTAAAGTTCTTTGCAAAAATGTGATGCACCCAGTCGTGGGAGTCACCACGTGAGTTCTTTCTCTATGTATATGGCCCTAGCAGGGGTCACCGGTTCTTCCCGCTAGGCCGCAAGTCTCTTCTGAATATAGTGAATCACAAATGAGCCTTCCAGAGTCCGGCTCTTTTTTAAAGACTGTCCAGATAACCCCAAAAACGCCATTTGCAACATCTGCTATGCCAGCATCAGCAGGGGCAGCAAAACTACTAGCCTGACCACCACCAGCATGCTCAGGCACATGACCGCAAAGCACCCGACTAGCTGGGCCGAACACCAGGGTCCAGAAACAGTGTCTACGGGTGACACCACTGCCTGTTCCACTGTTGTGTGTGCACGCAAATCCCCTGTCCATAGCGCAGGCGAAGATGCCCCCCACCCTGCACCTGTCGTTGCAGATTTGCAACCACCACTATCAGCAACCACGTCAACATCCTTGTCCCAGCGCAGCATTCAGTTTTCCCTACTCCAGTCCTTTGAACGCAAGCACAAATACACAGCCAACCACCCACTGTCCACAGCACTTAATTGACATATTTCTAGACTGCTTGCACTTGAAATGTTGCCTTTTGGGCTTGTGGAGACGGAATTTTTCCGCAACCTCATGGCAGTGGCCATCCCTCAGTACTCGATCCCCAGCCGCCACTATTTCTCCCGGTGTGCTGTCCCCGCTTTACACAAACACATGTCCCAGAACATTACCCATGCCCTCAACAACGCAGTTACTGGGAAGGTCCACCTAACCACGGACACATGGACAAGTGTTTGTGGCCAGGGACGGTACATCTCGCTGATGGCACACTGGGTTAATATAGTAGAAGCTGGGACCCAGTCGGACTCTGGGACGGAAGACGTCCTCCCGACACCGAGGATTGTGGGCCCTGGGTTAATCAGGGTTGCCCCAACATTCTACAGCTCCTGCACCTCCTCCTCCCCTTCAACCTCCATCTTCGAAATGACCACAACAGTCAGAAACTGGAATCACTGCCTCGGCCAAGCAGCAACAGGCTGTGCTGAGGCTAATATGCTTAGGGGACAAACTGCACACCGCTGCAGAGTTGTTGACAGCAGTAACAGGGCAGGCATGGTCATCTGTGACAATGGCCGGAACCTGGTGGTGGCTCTGAAGCTAAGCAAGCTCGCACACGTACCATGCTTGACCCATGTGCTCAACCTAGTGGTTTTCAGCGGTTTCTCAAAACCTACCGGGATCTGCCTTATCTGCTTGTAAAAGTACACAGCGTGTGTGCCCATTTCAGAAAGTCACCTACAGCTTCCGCCCCCCTCGCTGTGATTCAGCAGCGTTTGCAGATTCCAGTTCACCGACTGGTGTGTGATGTCACCACGTGTTGGAACTCAACGTTGCAGATGTTGGGAAGGATTTGTGAGCAGCAGAGGGCAGTTGTTGAATACCAGCTTCAACACGTCCATCGGTATTCAGGTCATCCTCCACACATAAGAGCTGATGAGTGGGCATGGATGGCTGGCATCTGTGCAGTATCTAGTGATACCTTGGTGTTTAGTGGTTTAGTTCTCCATCCCTGGTGTGTAGTAGTTTACTTTTCCAACCCTAGCTGTTTAGTAGTTTAGTTCTCCAACCCTTGTTGGCTATTAGTTTGGTTCTCCATCCTCTGGTGTGTAGTAGTTTAGTTCTCCAACCCTAGCTGTTTATTAGTTTAATTTTCCAACCCCTGTTGTATAGTAGTTTAGTTATCCATGTTCTGGTGTGTATTTATTTCATTCTCCAACCCACCAATTCCTACCCCAAGGGTTAACGTCTGGTGAAGAGGGTTTGGTTTCTGTTCGGACCATATCTCATCTGGGCCCGGATCAACTGAAAAAAAATTTGGGCATCGCTACACATCCTTTCCCCCTCTTGAGTCTGTGAAGCCCCAGAATAGAATAGAATATGTGTACAGCTCTGCAGACTTGCTCATCTATGGTTCCCTACAGTCAGTTGGGCAGTTGTAGAGTTGTGATGTAGCACCCTGAGGATTCGGCTGCTACAGGGGTATTGCACCTCAACCCAGAGGTGTGATATTCCACTCCCGGGTAAGGATGGAGTGTGGAACTGAGCTCGGTAGGCTGCATGCACTACATACATCCCATTTCCGAGGAACAGGCCGACGGTACTCCCACTTAGAGATGTGCAGGTACGACCGAGTCTGTTCCTGGCTGGAGTGGGAGGGGGGTGGTACATCCCAGTAGTGTAGGGGCAGATAGGGGGAGCAGCCTGGGTAAAGATAGGAGCTCATTGGGTGCTGGTCACCTGAGCTCACACATAGAGGGTGTATATAAGGTGGGCACCAACTAAGAACAGGGTCAGTCAGTCTGTCAGAGAGGAGCAGAGGAAGAGGAGCAGAGAAGCCCTAGAGAGAGAGAGAGAGGAGAAAGAAGGAAAGACCCAGAGGGGGAAGCAGAAGAGAGGACTCTAAGACCCCAAATTCAAACAACGGGTGAAGAGTCGGCATCAGGGTACCGGAACCCAAGCTGGTGGGGGCAAAAACACACCCCAGCCAGAGACCGGAGGCCGTGGGCAGCGTCTGCCACGGCCACCCACCACATCCACCACGAAGGCATACCACGTGGAGGGTCAGGGAACCCAAGGCCAAGGGTCACCCAACAGAAGGCCCGAGGGAGCTGGACCTGGGTGGATCAATAGTGGGGACGGCCAGAGAAAGGACAGAAGGAGAGCTCAGGGTCACGCTCCGGACTCGCTTGGGGGTTGGCTGGATCCAGGACCTGGTGGACGCAGCACGGCTCGGGTGGTCACTTGAAGCTGGAGTGACCGGAACATCAGCAGTGAGTAAATACCCTAAACTGCACAACCCGACTCTGTCTTCCTTTCACATCTATGCTGCACCACCACAACCCCCATCCTCTGCACCTGACCCCCTGAGGCTATACCCCACCCGTTGGGGGTTATACCATCACAAGCTGCACCTACACCATCAGCCTCAGCGGACCCTGCTGCAGCGGCGGCCATAGTGACCGCAACACAACGGGTGGCGTAGTCGACATTAAGAACTTAATAACATCTGTAGGACTGCCACATACAACTGAGTTTGACACCCTGGGCACGGACCGGGTCACAGCCACTCGGAAGACTACAACTCCCATCTGATCCGGCTCCGGATATTCCCCCTAGAGAATATGGCCCAGGGGGCGCGTCAACTTTGGCGTAGTCGGCAGGATTACGTGCCCGCAACACCCGGGTACTGCGTGCCTGAAGAAAAGAACGAGTTTACCTCAAAAAGAAGTCTCCTGCCGGTTCCGGAGGGTCCCCGCCATCGGACCCCATCACCAGTCGATTCCCGCCGGTTGTCCGCCATTAACAGCTTTTTCCCGCCATCTGCAGCGTTTCCCGCCACTGGGAGACGATTCCCGCCATTTCCAAAGGTTTCCCGCCTTGTCAGAGCGGACGCCATTATGGGCGTGCCAGAGGATGGCAAGAGGCCACCTCCCATCGTGGGCCAGGGCCGAAAATGGCGCCAAAAGTGGAAACCGCCCCCACCAACAGAGACTGTGATGCTAGAGGTGTCTGTCAGCGTGAAAGAACAGCCCCTGGAGCTGACAGTCACCAAGTGGCCCTGGGACCGCCCTCGAGGTGGGAGGAGACGAAAGGAGAGAACAAAGATGGGTGCCGCCTGGAGCAGTCTAGAGCGAGCGCACCCGGAGGCAAGAAGCCGGGAGAAGAATATCGGAGGAGCTTACCCGGAGATGGCGAGAAAGCAGAGCAGCACCGGCCCGTTGGCCAGGAGCCTGCTAGAAACAGAAGAGGGAGAGCAGAGCAGCACCGGCCCGCTGGCCAGGAGCCTGCTGGAAACAACAGAAGGAGAGCAGAGCAGCACCGACCCGTTGGTCAGGAGCCTGCTGGAAACAACGACCCCACTAGGCCTAGTGGAGGTCCTAGCACAGCTCCCCCGAGACCGGGAGTGTGCACAGACCGCTCTGGAGGGCCTCGCAAGGAGGATGGCCCGGGTGCAGCGAGAGACGTTGGCGGAGTGGAGCCGTGAGATGGCCCAGCAGACCGAGACCTGTCAGCGGAGCACGCCACCCGAGACGAGGAAACAGACCGCCTCTGAGGATGGCGCGGGAGGACTGAAGGCCGGAGACGGCGCCGAGAAGGGAGCCGAACGAGTGGAGGCAGGTAAAGGGGACGTCTATACCCCAAACCGGGAAACCGCGTACCTGCCCCAGCTCCCCGTCGCAGAGCCCGAAGTCTATCCTGCCGTGCCCGTCGCTGCAACGTCACCGCCGCAGACTAGGCCTCAAACGGGAGCCGCGACCCCTGTGACGTCACACGCCTCGACCTCGAGCGTGACCAAGCAGGAAGTACCACCAGCCTGGTCGCAAGGCCTAGTACCCCCGGGCGCCGCAATACCAACAGCGCCCCCTACCTCCGCGGAGCCCCCGGCCTGGTCGCAGGGCCAAGTAGCCCAGGGCGCCGCCGTCCTTACGGTGCCCTTCACCTTCCAGATACCCCAGGCCTGGCCGCAAGGCCCGGGCAACCCGGGCGCTAACACCACCGCGCCCATAAGACCTAAAGTGCCGCATCTGGGAGAGGACCTGTACGCCCAGCATACGTGCCCGGATGGGCAGCCATTTATATGGCCACCGGAGTTCCACCATCCCCGACTCCGGAGAGAGAGGCGGGTCCGGGAACAGCAAGCTCAAGTAAGGAGCGCGGAGCAGAAGAGCCGGGCCAGGAGAGACCCCCGTGCAGCGCATAGTCCCCGCACCACCGGGACTGTGATAAAGTTTAATATGCAGCATGGGTGGGGCTTCATCCGAGACCACCGCACCCTAGGCGACGTCTTCGTGACGAGGAGAGACGTTGAGTCCCACCTACCGGAGGGACACAGAGGTCGTGACCTTTACATCGGGGACGAGGTCACCTTCACCCGGCACAAGTGTGCCAAAGGACCCTACGCCCTCCATGTGCATCGCCTGACGGAGGAAGAGCTGCGGTGTGAGGAGGAAGAACAAGAGGACCCGGACGGGTCTGAAACTAGAGCCAAAGGTAACAATAAAGAAAGAGCAGGAGGACGCCGTCGTTAAGTACAGCGAAGCAGGAGCTGTATATAGTTGCCCGTCGGGGCATCATAAACTGAAACTGAAACTGAAACTGTTGCTGTTGCTAAAAATAGTCCCCGTTGGGACCAGCATCTGTGAACTGTTTACCCGTTTATCCCTTTAATCCCACTGACCGAGGACTGAGAGCGGTCATCCCTATTCCCATTACCTGGCCGAGGACTGAGAGCGGCCACTACCCCTTTATATATAGTTGCGCGTCCTAAAGCGCCCCCTACCGGTTTTATAGGGAAAACCAGTTTTTTAGAGAAACTGTCGCACTTTACCCGGTCACACGTTGCACAGTGACCGGAGGAGGAGCCAGAGGCGACGAGAATGTTTTATATTGATATATATATATATAATGTTGTTTTAAATGTTTTATATGTTTATGAAAAAAAATGTATGTTTGTGGATGTTTTGTCTTACAGCCCGAGGACGTGCTGTGATTTACCAGGGGGGAATGTAGCACCCTGAGGATTCGGCTGCTACAGGGGTATTGCACCTCAACCCAGAGGTGTGATATTCCACTCCCGGGTAAGGATGGAGTGTGGAACTGAGCTCGGTAGGCTGCATGCACTACATACATCCCATTTCCGAGGAACAGGCCGACGGTACTCCCACTTAGAGATGTGCAGGTACGACCGAGTCTGTTCCTGGCTGGAGTGGGAGGGGGGTGGTACATCCCAGTAGTGTAGGGGCAGATAGGGGGAGCAGCCTGGGTAAAGATAGGAGCTCATTGGGTGCTGGTCACCTGAGCTCACACATAGAGGGTGTATATAAGGTGGGCACCAACTAAGAACAGGGTCAGTCAGTCTGTCAGAGAGGAGCAGAGGAAGAGGAGCAGAGAAGCCCTAGAGAGAGAGAGAGGAGAAAGAAGGAAAGACCCAGAGGGGGAAGCAGAAGAGAGGACTCTAAGACCCCAAATTCAAACAACGGGTGAAGAGTCGGCATCAGGGTACCGGAACCCAAGCTGGTGGGGGCAAAAACACACCCCAGCCAGAGACCGGAGGCCGTGGGCAGCGTCTGCCACGGCCACCCACCACATCCACCACGAAGGCATACCACGTGGAGGGTCAGGGAACCCAAGGCCAAGGGTCACCCAACAGAAGGCCCGAGGGAGCTGGACCTGGGTGGATCAATAGTGGGGACGGCCAGAGAAAGGACAGAAGGAGAGCTCAGGGTCACGCTCCGGACTCGCTTGGGGGTTGGCTGGATCCAGGACCTGGTGGACGCAGCACGGCTCGGGTGGTCACTTGAAGCTGGAGTGACCGGAACATCAGCAGTGAGTAAATACCCTAAACTGCACAACCCGACTCTGTCTTCCTTTCACATCTATGCTGCACCACCACAACCCCCATCCTCTGCACCTGACCCCCTGAGGCTATACCCCACCCGTTGGGGGTTATACCATCACAAGCTGCACCTACACCATCAGCCTCAGCGGACCCTGCTGCAGCGGCGGCCATAGTGACCGCAACACAACGGGTGGCGTAGTCGACATTAAGAACTTAATAACATCTGTAGGACTGCCACATACAACTGAGTTTGACACCCTGGGCACGGACCGGGTCACAGCCACTCGGAAGACTACAACTCCCATCTGATCCGGCTCCGGATATTCCCCCTAGAGAATATGGCCCAGGGGGCGCATCAGTGACACGGGAGAAAACAAGGGTAATTGGGGTGCCACCTCTGAGGACTGTACTGTGTGTGAAGTTAAGGTAGAGTAAGAGGAGCAGAGGCCACTTTATATAGCTCTTGTCATCTACTGAAGCACATGTTCTTTCTGGCCCTCATCTACAAAGCGTACCGCTGTCTCGGCATCACTGACTTGGCCCTATCTTGGATCTCTTCATACCTAACCGACTGGACATTCAGAGTCTACTGCTCACACACCACCTCCTCATCTCGCCCCCTATGTGTTGGTGTCCCGCAAGATTTAGTTTTAGGACCCCTGTTTTTCTCCATCTACATCTTTGACCTGGGACAGCTTGTAGAGTCTCACAGCTTTTAGTATCACCTGTATGCTGATGACACACAGATCTACCTCTCAGGACCTGATATCACCTCCTTACTAACCAGAATTCCACAATGCGTATCCGCTATTTTATCGTTCTTCTCTGCTAGATTTGTAAAACTTAACATGGATAAAACCGAATTCATCATCTTTCCACCATCTCATTCACCCCCCACCCCCAACTAACCCATCCATCAAAGTCAATGGCTGCTCACTCTGATCTGTCTTTCAAATGTCAGTTCCATTTGCTTCTGACTCCAACTCCAAAATATCTCCGGTATCCATACATTCCTCAACCATGAATCTACTAGAACACCAGTGCACGCCCTCATCATCTCCCACCTCGACTACGGCAAACTCTTGCTCTGTGGCCTCCCTTCTGCCACTCTCGCACTCCTCCAATCTATTCTAAAATGTGCTGGCCAACTAATCCACCTGCCACCCCGCTATTCCCCAGCTTCTCCCCTCTGTTAATCCCTGCACTGGCTCCCCGTTGACCAGAGACTCCAGTTGAAATGCCTAACTTTGGCATACCAAGCCATCCAAAACCTGTCTCTTCCATACATTTGTGACCTAGTACTTACCTGCACGCAACCTCCCATCCTTCCAAGATCTCCTTCTCTACTTCCCTCTTATCTCTTCTTGCCACAATCGCATATAAGTTTTGTTCCGTGCATCTCCCCTACTGTGTAACTCTGTACCCCAACACATCAGACTGTCGCCTACCGTGAAAACCTTGAAAAGGAAGCTGAAGAAGACCCACTTCTTGTGACAAGCCTACAATCTGCGGTAAGCCTCTCTCCAGCATACTGCCGCACGACTAGCTGTACCCTGACCTACTGTATCCTCACCCATCCCTTGTAGATTGTTTGTGCGCCCTCACGGCAGGGTCCTCTCTCCTCTTGTGCTAGTCGGTGACCCCTTTTCACATGTAATGCACCACAAAATAAATGTCGCTATAATAATAAAAATAATAATTATACTACTTGTACTCTGGGTCAATTGATGGCACTTTCCTGGTGTCTGCCCCTAATTTAATATGTTTTGACAGCTTTTGGGCCCATTTGAAGGTGTTGTGTATGTGTTTGTTTTTGCCCCCCATTGCATCCAATGGCGTTCGGTAATGTTCAGCGAATATACCACGAATAAATCGGCGAATATTGCAAATTCGACGATCGTAATCCGAACCGAATATTGAAACATTCATTCATCTCTACTCCCTACACAACATCTTTTGCATATACTCAATAAAAAAGATATGGTCTATTCAGTCTATTGCTGCTAATGTAAATGTGGATTTCCAGAGGAACAGAAAGTAGGAGTTTAGAATATACTGTATATATATATATTTAATAAGGATTGTGATATGAAATACAAAAAACAAATTTGCTCTGCATTTACAGTATCAGTTAAAAGTTTAGACACACCTGCTTATGCAATGGTTTTCCATGTTCTTATTGGAATGTGCACATTTTAGATTCAGACTAAAAGGAAGGACAACCACAAAGGAACAAACATAGAAACTAAGAGTAAAGAAACAAACCATAATATATAAAAACTTTAGATTCCTCAAAGTATGCCCCTTTTACTCTGATGACAACTTTACACCTGCTTTGTCTCTCATGCATAATAATCAGGTAGTCACCTGGAATGTCTTTCCAACAGTCTTGAAGGAGTTGACAGAGGTATTGAGCATTTGTTGGCTGCTTTGCCTTAACTCTGTGGTCTAACTTAGGCCAAACATCCCAATTGAGTTGAGGTCAGGTGATTGGCCATGTCATCTGGTGCAGCCTCCATCCCTTCCCTTACATAGTATGGAGCTATGGGTCATTGTCCTGTTCAACACATATGGTCCCAATAAGTTCACTTCAAATTGAATAGCATGCTGTTGAAGAATGCTGTGATAGTTATGCTGGGTAAGGGTGACTGAAATTTGTAATAAATCACCAATAGTGTCACCACCAAAGCATCCTCAGACCATTAGGCTGTGTGCCCACTATGTGTTTTTAAGCGTTTCCGCAGCGGCAATTCCGCTGCAGAAACTCTTGAAAAATGCCTGGTAGAAGGTCTGCCATGTTCCCCAATGATAATCCGCATGTGCTGTGCACATGCTGCGGAAATTTCCACTGCGGATTATCATTGCGGAAAAATCCTCAACAATACCAATTATTTTGCGGAAGCGCGACGTTTTCGCCACCATTGACTTGCATTGGACCGCATGTCATCCGCATCACTGAATCTGTACATGCGGATTCCATGCGTTTCAATGTGCGGATGGTACCCGGGTTTGGAGAAGAGGAGACTCTCCTCCAGACCCGGGTACCATAGTACCTGCAAAAAAAAGAATAAAATAAAAAATAAATATTATACTTACCTTCTGATGGCCCCCGGTGTCCTTGTCTCGGCTTGCCGGCAGCTCACGGTAGACATAAAGGACCTGCGCTGACGTCATTTAATCATGTGACGGGTCACGTGACCGCTGACGTCGGCAGGTCCTTTAATCTACCGCGAGCTGCCGGCAAGCCAAGACAAGGACACCAGGGGCCATCAGAAGGTAAGTATAATATTTATTTTTTTATTTTTTACCATTCTTTCGGTCACACTATATAAATCCATGCCGGTTGCATGGATTTATATAGTGTGACCAAGTTGTCAAGCACTTTCCAAGTGATGCTAAAATCGCTTGACAACCCACATACGGAAATGCAAGTGAAGAACGCTTCACTTCCGCTTGTCCCTGGCAGGAAAAAACGCATATTTAATCCGCATGCGTTTATTTCTGCCAGGGAGATGCAGAAATGCTCGAGAAAAATCCGGAGCATTTCTGCATAGTGGGCACATAGCCTTACACCCCATCCATGCTTCTCAGTAGACATCAAATATTTAAAAATCATCCACTCACTTTTTCTGCACCTCATACAGACATTGTGGCTGGTACTAAAAATCTCTAACTTTGACTCATAAGACTACAGTACAGATTTCCTCTGATCTAATGTCCAGTCCATGTATTGCTTAGCCCAAACAATTCTCTTCTGCTTACTTGCGGTTGTCAGTAGTGGCTTCTTTTTCTTTCTTTCTCTGGCGGCAATTCGACCATAAAGGCATGATACGCACAGTTTCCTTTGGACAGTTGATGTTGATTTGTGTTTGCTCCTTGATGTCTGTGCATCATTTCTGGAGGCTATTATCTGAGATGCTGCCAATTTGAATGTTCTGAGGCTGTTAACACTGATTAACTTATCCTCTGCAGCAGATGTAATTCTTAGTCTTACTTTCTTTGGGTAGTTTTCATGCGAGCTAGTTTCATCATAGCAATTATTGGCTTACACGATGGTACTTGAGGATGCCTTCAAGGTTCTAAGAATTTTCCAAAATGACTGTCCTTCACGTCTTAAAGTAATGATGGACTGTAGTTTTTCTTTACTTAGTTGAGTGGATCTTGACATATTTTGGCTTAGAACTGTTGTAGAATAGGTCTCAGCACTGTATGGAAATGTATACCAACACTGCCTCTTAAAACACAACTTATGGTAGCAAACACTTTCTGATGGTCGGTGATTCCACAAATGAATTCTTGACAAGACATACAGTTAGGTCCATATATATTTGGACAGAGACAACATTTTTCTAATTTTGGTACTAGACATTACCTCAATGAATTTTAAACAAAACAATTCAGATGCAGTTGAAGTTCAGACTTTCAGCTTTCATTTGAGGGTATCCACATTAAAATTGGATGAAGGGTTTAGGAGTTTCAGCTCCTTAACATGTGCCACCCTGTTTTTAAAGGGACCAAAAGTAATTGGACAGATTAAATAATTGTAAATAAAATGTTCATTTCTAGTACTTGGTTGAAAACCCTTTGTTGGCAATGACTTTTTGCCACTCTGAGAACCTGAACCTCATTCAATACATATGAATGAGGTTTTCAAAATCCCATCTACATGTAAAGAAAATAATAAAAATAATTATGACCATTCTACAGACTTTCAAATTTGTGGTATGCTCATTCTTGGGAATTTTAGGGATTTTCTCTAGATTTCATACTTTTCAGGAGACGTTCTGTAGCTAAATTTTCTGCACAATTCATGACAAAATCTGCAAAACGTTGATCTTCCCTCCTTTCATCCTTCTATGCTGCTGAAAGACTGCTATATAGCACGAGAGGCCTAAGGGGTAAAGTTTCCCCTTGTGGAGACCGTCAAGTCAGTATAAGGAGACTTCTAGGCCAAGTGATGGTCCTCTACCAATATGTAAAAAGCCTCTTCAGAGGATGTGGCAATCCAGTCCTTTTCTTCTCTGAAGATTGTTATTTGCATATTTAAAAGGAATATGTTACTAGGTTTTTGTTATGTAATCTGAGAGCAGCAGAGACCCTGATTCCAGTGATGTATCATTTACTTTACCCGCTACTGCAGCTTTGATTAAAAACTATTTTACCTGCCCTAGATCTACCTGTTCTCTGAAAGCTTTGTATAACCCCACCCCCATCACTAATTGGCAGCTTTTTGTGTTCACTGTGCATAGGCAGAAGGCAGTGAATCAATGGTAAGAATGCGGTTGGACTACCTAGCAACAGGACAAGTAGTCCTATAGTGACGATTTCTTGCTAATTAAACAATGATTTTATAAAAACTACAGAAACCAGCCCAGTAAATGACACATAGCTGGAATCAGAGTCTCTCCCCCTACATTATGCCATTCCCAGATTACGGTAGGTAGCAAAACCCTGGAGACAAATTCCCTTTTATTAGCATTGGACACACAGCAGATTTTAAAGGTAATCTGTCAGTAGGATGAACCCTCCTAAGCCATCTATATGGGCATGTAGGTCACAGGAAATTGTTTAAAATCATACCTTGATATCTGAGATCCGATATCTTATTCCTGAGAAATCCATTTTTTTCTTAATATGTAAATAAGCTTTTAAGATCTATGGGCCGGACAAAGATCTCACTGAGAATCTGCTTCCAGAGTTTATTATTTTTTTTAACAGTATGAGACATGTAAATAAGGAGAGCAGACTGTCAGTCATTACATGTCTCACAGTGGTAACCCCCCCTTTAATTTAAAATTTGTTCTAGAGGAAGATTCTTAGTGAGATCTACAGTACAGACCAAAAGTTTGGACACACCTTCTCATTTAAAGATTTTTCTGTATTTACATGACTATGAAAATTGTACATTCACACTGAAGGCATCAAAACTATGAATTAACACATGTGGAATTATATACTTAACAAAAAAGTGTGAAACAACTGAAAATATGTCTTATATTCTAGGTTCTTCAAAGTAGCCACCTTTTGCTTTGATGACTGCTTTGCACACTCTTGGCATTCTCTTGATGAGCTTCAAGAGGTAGTCACCGAAAATGGTCTTCCAACAATCTTGAAGGAGCTCCCAGAGATGCTTAGTAGTGTTGAGCGAACATGCTCGACACTGCTCGGTACTCGCCCGAGCATCATGCTACTCGGGATGTTCGGCGAGCACCGAGCATTTCCGGCGCTCTTGAGTCTTTACAGAGCCAATGAACATGCAGGGATTGCCAGCCAGTCACTGTAATGCCGCAGCCATGTTGTTTGTGGGCATTACAGTGATTGGCTGGTCGCACAGCGTCACCTCGAGTATTTAAAACCAGGCGCCGCCATCTTGGACACAGTCGCTCCGGATCAGACAGTGTAGGGACAGCGCTGCTGATTTAGGGAGAGATATATCCTGCAAAATAGTTAGTGTAGGGTCTGTAAAGGCTGCCAGATCAAACAAACAGTCCTTCTCAGGACTAATATCCATCCCAGGTATATCAGGCAGGCAGGCAGGCTGTATAGGAGACGCAGTGGTTATACCAGCAAACGATGCATTACAGTCCTGTGTGCTGCTCCAGTTGCTGAAATTGCTGGACTTAGCTCCAGGTCCCGGGGGCCAGGAAAAATCCTTTTTTTTCATCTAAATCCTCTTTTTTTTTTCCTCCTTCACAATGTACAAATACCCATCTTATTAACCTTTTGGTGTCCCCCCCCCCCAAAAAAAAAAAGTGTGCCTCTGATTTTTTAGACACAAATATATCTGTTGAAAATAGTCTGGTGCAGGCCAGAGAAATAGAAGTGTGGTTTTGCAGTTCTATGGGCCATTTGTATCTAAAAAAAACAGTTTGAGTGTGTCGCTCACTGTTCAGCCGCAAATATATATATTTAAAAAAGTCTGGTATACATCAGTAAATTATTACTGTGGTTTTGATGTTCCACGGTAAAACATCTCTATTATCCTGTTTTTGTCATTTTTTGCTGTATAAAAATAATAATAGTGTCTCCCTGATTTTTCAGACACAAATATATCTGTTGAAAATAGTCTGGTGTAGGCAAGAGAGACAGAAGTGTGCTTTTGCTGTTCCACGGTAAAAAAATCTCTATTATCCTGCTTTTTGCATTTTTTGCTGTAAAAAAAAAAAATAATAGTGTCTCCCTGATTTTTCAGACACAAATATATCTGTTGAAATAGTCTGGTGTAGGCCCGAGAAATACAAGTGTGGTTTTGCAGTTCCACGGTACAAACCTCTGTATTATCCACTTTTGGGCCATTTGTATCTAAAAAAAACAGTTTGAGTGTGTCGCTCACTGTTCAGCCGCAAATATATATATATTTTAAAAAGCCTGGTATACACCAGTAAATTATAACTGTGGTTTTGCTGTTCCACAGTAAAAAATCTCTATTATCCTGCTTTTGGCATTTTTTGCCGTAAAAAATAAATAGTGTCTCCTGATTGTTCAGACACAAATATATCTGTTGAAAATAGTCTGGTGTAGGCCCAAGAAATACAAGTGTGACTTTGCAGTTTCACGGTTCAAACCTCTGTATTATCCACTTTTGGGCCATTTGTATCTAAAAAAAACTGTTTGAGTGTGTCGCTCACTGTTCAGCCGCAAATATCTCTATTTAAAAAAGTGTGGTATCCCCCAGTAAACAATAACTGTGGTTTTCCTCTTCCACGGTTCTAATCTACTCTTTATTACCCTTTTTCCATTGATAGTGCAAGTGTAAGCTATTTTACTTCATTTACAATGGGCAAGGCGCGTGGCAAGGGACGTGGAAGTGGACGTTCTGGTGATGGTTCGTGCAGAGAACGGGGCCGTGGCCAAGGTGAAAATGTGCCACAACCAACAGCCACATCTTCTCACTCCCACTTCTTGACCGAATTACTAGGGAAGCACAGAACAACACCAGTATTAAGAACTGATCAGTGTGAACAGGTTATTAATTGGATAGCAGACAATACTTCCAGTTACCTGGGCACCACCACCTCCGGTCTGTCTTCCACACGGTCAACTCTTAGTAGCCGTGAGTCTCGACCGCATACTCCTCCTCACCCTGATGCTCCTTCCTCCCACCATGCCAAGTGTCGTCAGACAGCAAGTGATACCACACTTGGACACTCCGAAGAGCTGTTCACTGGTCCATTTCCATATTTGGGCCCCTCGCCTGATACGCTTGAAGTGGTGGAAGAGGAGATCCCATGTTGCGATGCCCAAATATTTGAACACCCACGGCCACAGGAAGTCGACGTTGGCAATCTGTCACAAGAGGTGGACGATGACGAGACACAATTGCCAGGAAGTGAGGAGGAGGATCGTGGTGCGCAAGTGGAAGAGGAGGAGGTGGTGGATGATCTAGTAACTGACCCAACGTGGAAGGAGGACATGCAGAGTGAGGCCAGCAGCACACAGGGGGAGGGAGGCAGAGTACCCCAACAGGCAGGAAGAAGCAGTGCGGTGGCCGCAGACAGAAGGTAGGCAACCGTTCTCCGTAACACCAACACGAGGGACGTTGCCAGTACAAGCGGTAGGTCTTCCAGAGTCTGGAATTTTTTTAAAGACTCTGCTGATAACCCCAAAACCCCGACTTTGTGGGGCAAAACTCAGGGTCCACGACCAGTGTCAGCGGGTGTCACCACTGCTTCTTCCACTGTTGTGCGTGCAATAGAACCCCCTGTTGTGTGTGCAAGGCAATCCCCTGTCCATACTGCATGTAAAGATGCCCCCTCCTCTCAGTCTTCACTTGTTATGGCAGTTTCTCAAGAAACAGCATCAACGTCCACGTCCACGTCCCACCGCAGCGTTCAATTGTCCATATCTCAGACCTTTAAACGAAAGCGGAAATTCGCAGCTAATGCCCCACAGGCCACAGTCCTAAATTCGCACATTTCACGACTGCTTGCATTGGAAATGCTGCCTTTTAGGCTGGTGGAGACGGAATCCTTCCGCAATCTTATGGCGGTGGCCGTCCCTCGGTACTCGGTCCCCAGCCGACACTATTTTGCCCGGTGTGCCATCCCCGCACTACACAAGCACGTGTCCCAAAGCATCTGCCGTGCCCTCAACAACACAGTTACTGGGAGAGTCCACCTGACAACGGACACGTGGACAAGTGCTTGTGGCCAGGGACGGTACATCTCTCTGACGGCACACTGGGTAAGCATAGTGGAAGCCGGGACCCAGTCGGACCTTGGGACAGAACACATCCTTCCCACACCGAGGATTGCGGGCCCTATGTCAGTCAGAGTTGCCCCCACAGTGTAAAGCTCCTGCACATCCTCCTCCTCCTCCTCCTCATGTTCAGCCTCCATCTCAGATATCACCACATCAGTTACAAGCTGGAAGCATTGCAGTACTGCCTCCGCCAAGCGGCAACAGGCTGTGCTGAAACTCATAAGCTTAGGTGATAAACCTCACACTGCTTGTGAGTTGTGGACAGCTGTGAAAGAGCAGGCAGATCTGTGGCTGAGACCGCTGAACCTACATCCCGTCATAGTCGTGTGTGACAATGGCCGTAACCTGGTGGCGGCTCTGAGGCGAGGTGAGATCACACACGTACCATGCCTGGCTCATGTGCTTAACCTCGTGGTTCAGCGGTTTCTTAAATCGTACCCTGAGTTGCCAGATCTGCTCATGAAAGTACGCCGCCTGTCAGCTCATTTTCGCAAGTCGGCTACAGCTTCCGCCGCCCTTGCTGTGTTGCAGCAGCGTTTGCAGCTTCCGGCACACCGACTGGTGTGTGATGTCCCCACACGTTGGAACTCTACCCTCCACATGTTGCAAAGGATTTGTGAGCAGAAGAGAGCAGTTGTGGAGTACCAGCTGCAACAAGGCCGTCGATATTCAGGTCAGACTCCACACATAAGACCTCAGGAGAGGACCTGGATGTCTGACATATGTACCATCCTGACAAACTTTGAGGAGGCCACCAAGATGGTGAGTGGCGATGACGCCATCATTAGTGTCAGCATCCCACTTGTCTGTCTTTTGCAACGCTCTCTGCAGAGAATTAAAGAGGAGGCATTGCAGCCAGAGTATGAGGAGATGGATCAAGAAGCCGTAGCGGGCGATTACACACAGCCCAGCCTCATCTCATCCCAACGTGCATTGGGGGACAATGAGGGAGAGGAAGAGGAGGAGGAAGAACAGGAGCTGCTATCATGCGTTGTAGACGGTAGTACCTGTACAAGTGTCATACCGTCGGTTCAGCGTGGGTGGCCTGAGGACAGGGGGGAGGAGGAAGAGGAGGAGGAGGAGAGCATGGTCAGTCGTCATCTTGGTGAGGACACGGAAATCTTGCCCGTTACCAGTCTGGCACGCATGGCTGACTTTATGTTACGCTGCCTTAACCGTGACCCTCGTGTTGTCAAAATGTTGGGTGACAGTCATTACTGGTTGGTGACACTTGTAGACTCCCACTACAAGGAGAACTTTCACTCTCTTATTCCTGAGGTGGAGAGGTCTACAAAAATGGGGCAGTACCAGAAGGCCCTTGCTGCAGAACTCTTAAAAAAATTCCCATCTGAACACGCTAGCGGCAGAGGTCACAGTTCGTTGCCCAACCAAGGCGTACAGGCGAGAGAGATGCAACTCCAATCCAGCAGAGGCAGGGGAACACTATCAACATTCTGGGACAGTTTTCTGACACCCGCCCAGCTTACAGGCCCTGAGGCGCGGGGTACTCTCACAAGGAGTGGAAAGTTTCAAAAGATGGTGAGGGAGTACATTGCTGATCGTACCAGCGTCCTCCGTGAATCTTCTGTGCCTTTTAATTATTGGGTATCCAAGCTGGACACTTGGAATGAACTCGCTCTGTACGCCTTGGAGGTCCTGGCCTGCCCTGCCGCTAGCGTGTTATCGGAGCGTGTTTTTAGTGCCGCTGGGGGAATTATAACTGATAAGCGCACTCGCCTGTCAACTGACAATGCTGACAAGCTGACCCTTATGAAAATGAACAAGGGCTGGATTGGGCCAGACTTCTCATCACCACCAAATGACAGCAGAGTAACATAAAGTCAAATCCACTGTGTTATTTCGGGAGGTGTATTCCCATGCACGGCTTCACACCCACACATGGGTATACGCTTCCTCGTTTCGGCTGTTTAATCTTCTTCTCCTTATCCTCAGCCTCCACCACCACTATACCACCAGGGTGCCAGCATTGCAAGTTCCTCCGTCCTAATTTTTGGCAGCTTTTGCTGGGAAAGCATAAGCAAATACCATGGGACACCCACTCCCCAATAATGGGACTTATGTTTGTAATGTGCTGTACTGCATGGCTCTTGTAAGGGGCATTGCAAGTTGCTCCGTCCTAATTTTTGGCAGCTTCTGCTGGGAAAGCATAAGCAAATACCATGGGACACCCTCTCCCCAATAATGGGACTTATGTTTGTAATATGCTGTACTGCATGGCTCTTGTAAACGGCATTGCAAGTTGCTCCGTCCTAATTTTTGGCAGCTTTTGCTGGGAAAGCATAAGCAAATACTATGGGACACCTACTCCCCAATAATGGGACTTATGTTTGTAATATGCTGCACTGCATGGCTCTTGTAAGGGGCATTGCAAGTTGCTCCGTCCTAATTTTTGGCAGCTTTTGCTGGGAAAGCATAAGCAAATACTATGGGAGACCCACTCCCCAATAATGGGACTTATGTTTCTAATATGCTGTACTGCATGGCTCTTGTAAGGGGCATTGCAAGTTGCTCCATCCTAATTTTTGGCAGCTTTTGCTGGCAAGGCATAAGCAAATACTATGGGAGACCCACTCCCCAATAATGGGACTTATGTTTGTAATATGCTGTACTGCATGGCTCTTGTAAGGGGCATTGCAAGTTGCTCCGTCCTAATTTTTGGCAGCTTTTGCTGGGAAAGCATAAGCAAATACCATGGGACACCCACTCCCCAATAATGGGACTTATGTTTGTAATATGCTGTACTGCATGGCTCTTGTAAGGGGCATTGCAAGTTGCTCCGTCCTAATCTTTGGCAGCTTTTGCTGGGAAAGCATAAGCAAATACTATGGGACACCTACTCCCCAATAATGGGACTTATGTTTGTAATATGCTGCACTGCATGGCTCTTGTAAGGGGCATTGCAAGTTGCTCCGTCCTAATTTTTGGCAGCTTTTGCTGGGAAAGCATAAGCAAATACTATGGGAGACCCACTCCCCAATAATGGGACTTATGTTTCTAATATGCTGTACTGCATGGCTCTTGTAAGGGGCATTGCAAGTTGCTCCATCCTAATTTTTGGCAGCTTTTGCTGGCAAGGCATAAGCAAATACTATGGGAGACCCACTCCCCAATAATGGGACTTATGTTTGTAATATGCTGTACTGCATGGCTCTTGTAAGGGGCATTGCAAGTTGCTCCGTCCTAATTTTTGGCAGCTTTTGCTGGGAAAGCATAAGCAAATACCATGGGACATCCACTCCCCAATAATGGGACTTATGTTTGTAATATGCTGTACTGCATGGCTCTTGTAAGGGGCATTGCAAGTGGCTCCATCCTAATTTTTGGCAGCTTTTGCTGGGAAAGCATAAGCAAATACTATGGGAGACCCACTCCCCAATAATGGGACTTATGTTTGTAATATGCTGTACTGCCTGGCTCTTGTAAGGGGCATTGCAAGTTGCTCCGTCCTAATTTTTGGCAGCTTTTGCTGGGAAAGCATAAGCAAATACTATGGGACACCTACTCCCCAATAATGGGACTTATGTTTGTAATATGCTGTACTGCATGGCTCTTGTAAGGGGCATTGCAAGTTGCTCCGTCCTAATTTTTGGCAGCTTTTGCTTGCAAGGCATAAGCAAATACTATGGGAGACCCACTTCCCAATAATGGGACTTATGTTTGTAATATGCTGTACTGCATGGCTCTTGTAAGGGGCATTGCAAGTTGCTCCGTCCTAATTTTTGGCAGCTTTTGCTTGCAAGGCATAAGCAAATACTATGGGACACCCACTCCCCAATAATGGGACTTATGTTTGTAATATGCTGTACTGCATGGCTCCTTTAAGGGGCATTGCAAGTTGCTCCGTCCTAATTTTTGGCAGCTTTTGCTTGCAAGGCATAAGCAAATACTATGGGACACCCACTCCCCAATAATGGGACTTATGTTTGTAATATGCTGTACTGCATGGCTCTTGTAAGGGGCATTGCAAGTTGCTCCGTCCTAATTTTTGGCAGCTTTTGCTGGGAAAGCATAAGCAAATACTATGGGACACCCACTCCCCAATAATGGGACTTATGTTTGTAATATGCTGTACTGCATGTGACGCGCCCCCTGGGCCATATGTACACGTGTGTGGGATACCCGGTGCCGGGTCTCTGGGGTCTGTAGTCTCCATGGCGGTGACCCGGTCCCGTGGCTCAGGCTGGTCAAACCAGTGGCAGTCTTTCTTAGGTTTTGAGGTTAATTGTCCGACTGCGCCACCCGTGGATTGCGGTCAGGGAGTACCACCGCTGCGAGGCAGACCGCTGAGGCTGGTGTTGTGTGCGCAGCATAGAATGGGATAACTCCCCTCGGGAGGAGTATAGCCTCAGGGCAATGAGTGTGGATGATGGGGGTGATGGTGCACGAGCGCAGCAGGAATGACTCAGAGTCTTTGCAGTGCAGTTCAGGGTCTTTACTGATGATTATAAGGTAGACCCTCCCGGGAGTACTGGCTAGCATAAGAGGCCTGGTCAGTCTGTGAGCAAGCAGGAGTTCCCCTGGCCAGGTGGAGATGTAGGCCTCCCCGTCTGTCTGCACTCTTCCTGGCTACCTTGCTGTAAGCGGGTAGAAGTAGCCCATGTCCCTGAGTCTACCGTGTAGTGCTCACCCGTATGGCTGGTGACTTGGGGCCTTCTGTTAGCCTCCACTCCACGACGGCGGTGCTGGTCCCTTGCTTGTGACTGAGCCTCCGGGCTTCTATGGCCAGAGGACCTGAAATCCCCTGCTGGCTGGTTTCTGCTGCTGGATATATAAGTCCTCACAGCTTCGGACTCCTGTGTCCGGTTCCTATTGTCTTCTGCCAGGGCGAGCTCTGCTCAGCTTCCAGCCCTTGGTCTTTAGCTCCTAGCTCCTACAGAGCTCCTTGCTGTTACTTTCCCTTGCTCTCACTCTGACTCTGACTGTTCTCTGACTCACTCAACCCCGCCCCAGATCCAGTTTATAAGGGCAGAATTCTCCCCTCCCAGGACTGGGGCAGGAGGATGTTGCATGTTTAAGGGATCCTGACCAGGAAACCTCCCACTTGCTCTCCGACGTAATATCTCTATTACTGTGGTGACCAGACCCCTGGGGTGCCACACATGGCTCTTGTAAGGGGCATTGCAGTTCCTCATAATTTTTGGAAAGCCTTCCATTCACTGTTTAGGCCAACAGTGCACGGGAGACCCAGTTGCTATAAATCGAAAAAAAGGTTTAGTTAACGCCCTCTGACCTCCATGTCATTTCCAAGGGGCATTGGAGTGGCTCGAAATTTTTGGTAGGCATTGCACTCACTGTATGCCCTATAACTGTGTAGCCGAACCGCTCCTTTTGTTACAGAAACATATCCTACAAGACATATCTGGTTGACTGGCCTGATATTGATGTGAATGGTCCCTGTTCCTCCTGCTCTTTCTCCTTTGCCACCACCTCATCCATCATTTATCACCTGAAGCTTTGTTTTAACGGGAGTCATAGAACTGGGATAGTAGCAGGAAAACATCCAGCAATCCTCGGAGGAGGTAGGATATGCGCCAAAACGCGGACCACCTCAGGCCTAGCCGCTACTACATACATGCGCTTGCATTCCAAGAAAACAAAGCAGATGCTAACTTCTATCATCATCATCATGCTCCTCACCTAGGCACTCTCAACTCCCCTGATGGAGAAGCCAGGGCCCACCGGAGGAGTCTGGTTCTCTGGTGGGCTCGTCCAATGCTGCCCTAAAGCAGGCCAGGCTAAGAAAAGTGTGGGGGAAGGTGACAGGAGAAATCAGGACGGCTGGGGACCAAGTATGGACACCTGGCCGCCACCTGGCGGCTGGGGACCGAGCGTGGACACCCGGCCGCCGGGCGGCTGGGGACAGAGTATGGATACCTCGCTGCCGAAGCGGCCATGAGGTAGTGGCCAGCTTCGGCCTCCTCCAAACTAAAAGGCCCCATTTCAAGTGAAGGCTAGCAGTATGGTATTGCAGCCTGTGGGTGGGTGGGTGGTTGGCTGCATATTTTCGCTTGCATTGCAAGGAATGGGGAAGGTACAATTGAACACTGCCCTGGGACAAGGACTTGCACCGGGATAGTTGCAAGTCTGCATCTTCTGATGCGGCAAGGATCACTTCTGATGGGCACACTTTTAGACAGTGACCTGGGGGTCAGAGATGCTTCCAGGGGTCTTCCCCATGCTGATCCCTTGTCTTTTTAGCACTGTATGCATGTGTCACACAGCACATGGCCAGATAAGGTTGTAAAATGTTAAAATGACATTTCCCGGTGAAAGCATTTGTCACGGTTGAAAGCAATACAAAAGTGCAAAAACGCATGAAAAATGCTACTTGTGAACATAGCCCAAGGTGTGGAGGAGTATTTTTGTTTTTGGTTATTTATTTTACCTTATACACAAGTTTTTACCCTGGAAATGAAATTCCTTAACATATTTCACAGGAAAACCGTTTCAGTTTCGTTTTTGAACGTTTTATTGTGAGCCCGCAAAAGTGGCTTAATACCTCTGACCACGTTGTTGACAGCAGTGACCTGGGGGTCAGAAATGCTTCCAGGGGCGATCCCCATGCTGCCCCCATGTCTTTTTAGCACTGTCACTATCGTTTTGGGCACTTTTTAGGCTTTCTACAGACTGCCGGGGGTGCTGCCGCAAAAATGCTCGGGTCTCTCATAGACTAACATTGGGCTCGTTGCTCGGGTCGAGCACCCGAGTATCACGGTAAGCTCGGCCCGAGCTTCGAGCACCCGAGCATTTTAGTGATCGCTCAACACTATCAGTCGTCATCTTGGTGAGGACACGGAAGTCTTGCCCGTTACCAGTCTGGCACCCATGGCTGACTTTATGTTACGCTGCCTTAACCGTGACCCTCGCATTGTCAAAATGTTGGGTGACAATCATTACTGGTTGATGACACTTTTAGACCCCCTCTACAAGGAGAACTTTCACTCTCTTATTCCTGAGTTGGAGAGGTCTGCAAAAATGGGGCAGTACCAGAAGGCCCTTGCTGCAGAACTATTAAAAAAATTCCCATCTGAACACGGTAGCGGCAGAGGTCACAGTTCGCTGCCCAACTAAGGCATACAGGCGAGAGAGACGCAACTCCAATCCAGCAGAGGCAGGGGAACACTGTCAATGTTCTAGGACAGTTTTCTGAGACCTGCCCAGCTTACAGGCCCTGAGGCGCAGCGTACTCTCACAAGGAGTGGAAAGTTTCAAAAGATGGTGAGGGAGTACCAGCGTCCTCCGTGATTCCTCTGTGCCTTTTAATTATTGGGTATCCAAGCTGGATACTTGGAATGAACTCACTCTGTATGCCTTGGAGGTCCTGGCCTGCCCTGCCGCTAGCGTGTTATCGGAGCGTGTTTTTAGTGCCACTGGGGGAATTATAACTGATAAGCGCACTCGCCTGTCAACTGACAATGCTGACAAGCTGACCCTTATCAAAATGAACAAGGGCTGGATTGGGCCAGACTTCTCATCACCACCAAATGACAGCAGAGTAACATAAAGTCAAATCCACTGTGTAATTTCGGGAGGTGTATTCCCATGCATCGCTTCACACCCACACATGGGTATACGCTTCCTCATTTCGGCTGCTTTTTGCTCTTCTCCTTATCCTCAGCCTCCACGACCACTATACCACCAGGGTGACCGTGGTCCATGTTGCCAGCATTGCAAGTTCCTCTGTCCTCATTTTTGGCAGTTTTTGCTTGGAAGGCACAGGCAAAGACTATGGGAGACCCACTCCCCAATAATGGGAATAATGTTTTTAATATGCTGTACTGCATGGCTCTTGTAAGGGACATTGCAAGTTCCCCCTTCCTAATTTTTGGCAGCTTTTGCTTGAAAGGCATAGGCAAAGACTATGGGAGACCCACTCCCCAATAATGGGAATAATGTTTTTAATATGCTGTCCTGCATGGCTCTTGTAAGGGGCATTAAAATCGTCTTGTTAAGCTACTGTGACCTCCACGTCTCTTCCAAGGGTCGTTAATATTGTCTTTTTATTCCACTGCGACCTCCACCACTCTTCCAAGGGGCATTAAAAGCGTCTTGTTAAGCTACTGTGACCTCCACGTCTCTTCCACAGGGCGTTGATATTGTCTTTTTATTCCACTGTAACCTCCACCACTCTTCCAAGGGGCATTGATATTGTCTTTTTATTCCACTGCGACCTCCACCACACTTCCAAGGGGCATTAAAACTGTCTTGTTAAGCTACTGTGACCTCCACGTCTCTTCCACGGGGCATTGATATTGTCTTTTTATTCCACTGTAACCTCCACCACTCTTCCAAGGGGCATTAAAACTGTCTTGTTAAACCACTTTGAACTCCACGTCTCTTCCAAGGGGCATTAAAACCATCTTGTTAAGCTACTGTGACCTCCACATCTCTTCCAAGGGGCATTAAAACTGTCTTGTTAAACCACTCTGAACTCCACGTCTCTTCCAAGGGGCATTGACATGTTGTTTTTAATTACCTCTAACCTCCACGACTCTTGCAACGGGCATTGCATTTCCTCCTAATTTTTGTCAGCTTTTGCTTTTCAATGCATAGGCGAACACTAAGGGAGACCCACTCCCCAATAATGGGTAGAAGGTTTTTAATACGCTGTAATCCACGTCTGTTTCAAGGGGCATTGCAGTGCCTAATAATTTTTGGAAAGCCTTCCATTCCCTGCTTAGGCCAACAGTGTACAGGAGACCCAGTTGCTATAAATGGAAAAAAACGGTTTAGTTAAGGCCCTCTGACCTCCATGTCACTTCCAAGGGGCATTGGAGTGCCTCGAAATTTTTGGTAGGCATTGCATTCACTGTATGCCTTATAACTGTGTAGCTGAACCGCTCCTTTTGGTACAGAAACATATCCTACAAGACATGTGTGGTTGGCTGGCCTGATATTGATGTGAATGGTCCCTGTTCCTCCTGCTCTTTCTCCTTTGCCACCACCTCATCCATCATTCATCACCTGAAGCTTTATTTTAACGGGAGTCATAGAACTGGGATAGTAGCAGGAAAACACCCAGCAATCCTCGAAGGAGGTAGAATATGCGCCAAAACGCTGACCACCTCAGGCCTAGCTGCTACTACATACATGCGCTTGCATTCCAAGGAACAGAAAGCTAAGGAGGTGGATGGCCTCATGATCATGAATAATTTACTCGTTGTGTAGGAGGCCGACCACTGCTTCTGTCTACCTTCTGAACTTTGTGTTGAAGCCTGATTGACCCAGGACCCGCAATCCTCTATGTCTGGAGAACGTGTTGCATCCCAGTGTCCAACTGTGTCCCGGCTTCCACAATATTAACCCAGTGTGAAGGCGTCAGTGAGATGGACCATTCCTGGCCACATTCACTTGTCCACGTGTTTGTGGTTAGGCTGTCCTTCCCACTAAATGCACTGGGGAGGGCACAGGTAATGTTTTGGTATGCGCGCTTGTGTATAAGGCGCACCGGGACAAATAGGGGCGGCTGGGGACCGTTTATGGACACCCGGCCACCCCCACGCGGCTGGGGACTGAGTATGGACACCCGGCCGCCCCCTGGCGGCTGGGGACCAAGCGTGGACACCCGGCCGCCGGGCGGCTGGGGACTGAGTATGAATACCAGGCTACCGACGCAGCCATGACGTGGTGGCCAGATTCCACCTCCACATGCCTAAAAGGCCCAATTTCAAGTGCAAGCAAGCTAGCAGTATGGTATTGCAGCCTGGGGGTGGGTGGGTGGCAGGCTGCATACTTGCGCTTGTATTGCAAGTTATGGGGGAGGTACAATTGAACACTGCCCTGGGACAAGGACTTGCACAGGGGTTAGTTGCAAGTCTGCATCTTCTGATGCGGCAAGGATCACTTCTGATGGGCACACTTTTAGGCAGTGACCTGGGTGTCAGAGATGCTTCCAGGGGTCTTCCCCATGCTGTTCCCATGTCTCTTTAGCACTGTATGCATGTGTCACACAGCACATGGCCAGATAAGGTTGTAAAATGTTAAAATGACATTTCCCGGTGAATGCATTTGTCACGGTTGAAAGCAATACAAACGTGCAAAAACGCATAAAAAATGCTACTTGTGAACATAGCCCAAGGTGTGGCGGAGTATTTTTGTTTTTGGTTATTTATTTTACCTTATACACAAGTCTTTACCCTGGAAAGGATGTTCCTTAACCCCTTTCCGACCTGGTCAGTAATAGTACGCACCAGGTCGGGAAGGCCGGTTCAGCGGGGGCTCCGGCGGTGAGCCCGCACTGAAGCGAGCACATGTCAGCTGATTATTGGAATCGCAATCCACCCGCGGCTGTTAACATGTTAAATCTCTGACAGTGGCATTTAACTCGTGCTTCCGGGAGTCCTAAGCCCCGCCCATCAGTGACCCCGTCACGTGATCGCGGGTCACCAATGGGTGGGCATGACAACTCAGGGTCTGCAGCAGACGCCTGTGGTTGTCATGTCTCAATTGCTATGAGCGCCACCTAGTGGTCAGCGCTCATAGCAAGTGAGCATTTCTCCTGCATACAAGCGATCTGCTCATCGCTTGTATGCAGTAGAAGCAATCAAACAATTGCTGCTTCTTGTCTCCTCTGGAGACTATAGAAGCAAGCAGAAAGTGTAAAAAAAAAGTTTTTAAAAAAATAAAAAAAATAAAAAATATATAAAAGTTTAAGTCACCCCCCTTTCGCCCCATTCAAAATAAAATATATATATATATATAAAAAAAAACACATACACATATTTGGTAT
This sequence comes from Phyllobates terribilis, assembly GCF_046119375.1. NCBI lineage: Eukaryota > Metazoa > Chordata > Amphibia > Anura > Dendrobatidae > Phyllobates > Phyllobates terribilis. The sequence continues at coordinate 296,121,913 of NW_027362768.1, forward strand.
CGCCGCGTTCACAATCGCCCGATCTATCAATATAAAAGAAGAATTAATACAATCAGTAAACGGCGTAACGAGAAAAAAATTTTAAACGCCAGATTTACGTTTTTTGGTCGCTACAACTTTGCAATAAAATGCAATAACGGGTGATCAAAACATCGGATCTACCCCAAAATGGTATCAATAAAAATGTCAGCCCGGCACGCAAAAAATAAGCCCTCACCTGGCCCCAGATCCCGAAAAATGGAGAAGCTAAGGGTCTCGGAAAATGGCGTCATTTTTTTTTGTTTTTTTAGCAAGCTTTGGATTTTTTTTTCACCACTTAAATAAAAAAGAACCTATACATGTTTGGTGTCTATGAACTCGTAACGACCTGGAAAATAATGATGGCAGGTCAGTTTTAGCAATCTGTGAACGTGGTAAAAAAGGACCCAAAAAACAACAGTGGAATTGCATTTTTTTTGCAGTTTCACTGCACTTGGAATTTTTTTCCCATTTTCCAGCACACGATATGGTAAAACCAGTGATGGTGTTTAAAAGTACAACTCGTCCCGCAAAAAATAAGCCCTCACATGGCCATATTGAACGAAAATGAAAAAAGTTCTGGCTCTGGGAAGAAGGGGAGCAAAAAAGAAAAACACAAAAACAGAAAGACCCATGGTCGTTAAGGGGTTAACATATTTCACAGGAAAGCACTTTCACTTTCGTTTTTGAACGTTTTATTGTGAGCCTGTAAAAGTGGCTTAATACCTCTGACCACGTTGTTGACAGCAGTGACCTGGGGGTCTGAAATGCTTCCAGGGGCGATCCCCATACTGTCCCCATGTCATTTGAGCACTGTCACTATCGTTTTGGGCACTTTTTAGGCTTTCTACAGACTGCCGGGGGAGCCGCCGCAAAAATGTTCGGGTCTCCCATAGACTAACATTGGGCTCGTTGCTCGGGTCGAGCACCCGAGTATCACAGTGAGCTCGGCCCGAGCTTCGAGCACCCGAGCATTTTAGTGCTCGCTCAACAGTAATGCTTAGCACTTGTTGGCCCTTTTGCCTTCACTCTGCGGTCCAGCTCACCCCAAACCATCTCGATTGGGTTCAGGTCTGGTGACTGTGGAGACCAGGTCATCTGGCGAAGCACCCCATCACTCTTCTTCTTGGTCAAATAGCCCTTACACAGTCTGGAGGTGTGTTAGGGGTCATTGTCCTGTTGAAAAATAAATGATGGTCCAACTAAACGCAAACCGGATGGAATAGCATGCCGCTGCGAGATGCTGTGGTTGTTATGTTCTGCTACCAGAGCTAAGGAAAGAGAGGAGATCTGTCCCTACGATAGAACTCAGCTTAATCCCTACGATGTAACAGGGAACCTGATCCTGCGATCAGACCTGCTAAAGTCCTAAGCTAGTCTGTACGGAGACCTATAGATGTGGGGAAGGAATCCCTACAAGTACTAAGGACTGGGAGGAATATGGGACACCTCCTAACAGAAATAGTAGCAGACAGATGAACAAACAAAATATATAGAACATAGAGGTCAGTAGACCAAGCAAACTAACAGAGCAAGACACAGAGCACAGGCTAGCTAGAAAGTAGATATACAATGAAGTCCAGCAAAGCCAGAAGGGCGGAGCAGGATTAAATAGGCCAACAAGGTCATGTGACCAGCAAAGGAAAAAAAACCTAAGAGCAAGGTTCTAACAGTACCCCCCCTTCTAAGAGGATCCTCCGGATCCCCTAGGACCAGGCTTATCAGGAAATCTCCTGTGAAACGCTCTGATAAGTCTGGACGCGGAAACATCATCCGACCTCACCCAAGAGTTATCCTCGGGACCGAAACCTTTCCAGGCCACAAGATACTGCAAACTACCTCTATACCGTCTAGAGTTAAGGATGCGAGAAATTTCATATTCCCCGTCCTCCACCACCGGAGGAACAGAGGCAGAGGCGTCACAATCCGATACAACAGCTTTTTTCAACAGAGAGACATGAAATACCGGATTAATTCTCCAGGAGGTAGGAACCTCCAACCTAACAGCAGATTGGTTGACAACCTGAAGCACCTTAAAGGGCCCTACAAACTTGGGACCCAATTTCTTTGAAGGAATCCTCAACCGCAGATTCCTAGAGGAAAACCAAACCATGTCACCAACAGCGAACAAAACCTCCTGTCGTTTCCTATCAAAGTAGTCTTTAGATTTTCTGTTGGCCTCCTGAAGATTACCACGCACATCCGTCCAAACTCTCTCCAAATCACCGGAAAAATTCTCCTCCTCAGGTACGGCAGATCCCAACTTGGAGAACGACCCAAACGACGGATGTCTCCCAGAACAACAAAAAAAAGGCGAACAACCAGCAGAAGAAGATGTATGATTGTTCAGAGCAAATTCAGCAAGTGGCAGAAACTCAGACCACCCCTCTTGATTGTCTGCCACAAAACAACGCAAGAACTGCTCAACATCCTGGTTTTTCCTTTCTGTCTGGCCATTAGATTCAGGATGATATCCGGACGAGAACGACAAATGAACTCCCAACCTATCACAAAAGGCACGCCAAAAACGAGCCATGAACTGAGGACCCCTATCAGAAACAATGTCAGTAGGAACGCCATGAAGTCTGACAATTTCCTTGACAAAGGCCTTAGCGAGAGTTTTAGCGCAGGGCAGTTTGACGAAAGGAACCAAGTGACACATCTTGCTAAAACGGTCCACGACCACCCAGATGACAGTAAAACCCTCAGAGGGGGGAAGGTCAGTTATAAAGTCCATAGCCAAATGTGTCCAAGGAGCACTGGGAACCTCCAAAGGACAAAGCAACCCCGCAGCAGGAGTATGTGAGGACTTAGATCTAGCACATATAGTACATTGACGCACCCACTTAATGACTTCCTTCTGCCATCCAGGCCACCAAAAACTGCGACCCACCAGTCTCTTGGTCTCAGAGATTCCGGGATGACCTGCCAACCGAGATTCGTGACACTCAACAAACAAATCTCTCCTAAAGGTCCCAGGCACAAACAACCTCCCATGAGGAGTGTTAGAAGGGGCATTCTCCTGTGCTTTAAGAATCTCATTTTCCAAAACGGAGTCCAAAGCAGCTATCACAACACCTTCTTGTAAAATGTTCTCCTCTTTCTCAGCACCGACTATGGGAGAAAAACTGCGAGACAAGGCATCCGCCTTAACATTCTTAGTACCAGGGATGTAAGTAACGGAGAAATTAAACCGTGAGAAAAACAGTGCCCACCTAGCCTGACGGGCATTCAGGCGCTTGGCAGCATCAAGATATATCAGATTTTTATGATCCGTAAGAACCTGAACGGGAAATTCCGCACCTTCCAAGAAGTGGCGCCAGTGTTCAAATGCGAGTTTAATAGCCAATAATTCCCGATTACCAATATCGTAATTCAGTTCAGTCTCCGAAATTTTTTTTGAAAAAAAGGCACAGGGATGTAATCCATCCCCGTTATCCTGAGACAATACTGCGCCAACCCCCACAGAGGAAGCATCAACCTCAACCAAAAACGGCCTAGTAACATCAGGCTGCATAAGGATGGGAGCAGAGGTGAACCTCTCCTTGAGATACACAAAAGCTTCAATGGCCTCAGAAGACCACTGAACCGCATCAGCACCTTTCCTGGTGAGATCAGTCAGAGGTTTGACAATACTAGAAAAATTTTTTATGAATTTTCTATAGTAATTGGCGAAACCCAAAAACTTCTGTATCGATTTCAAACCAATAGGCCTAGGCCATTCCTGCACAGCCTGAACCTTAACCGGATCCATCTCAAAACCTTTGCTGGAGATAATGTAGCCCAAAAAACTAATTCTCTGTACAGCGAACTCACATTTCTCCAGCTTAGCAAAAAGCGAATTGTCCATTAATAACTGTAATACCTCACGCACGCTCCGCCAATGAGACTCCAGATCCGGCGAATAAATCAAAATGTCATCCAAAAACACAACCACATTTTTACCGATCAAAGGTCTAAGGATGTCATTAATCAGATTCTGAAAAAATGCAGGAGCATTAGTAAGACCAAAAGGCATAACCAGATTCTCAAAATGACCCACAGGAGTGTTAAAAGCAGTCTTCCATTCGTCACCCTCCTTCATGCGCAACAGATTGTATGCCCCCTTAAGGTCAATTTTAGAGAACCACTTGGCCCCCATTAACTGGTTAAACAGGTCAGGAATCAATGGCAGTGGGTAAGGATTGCGTACAGTAATTTTGTTAATCTCACGAAAATCCAGACAAGGACGTAAACCGCCGTCCTTTTTTTTTACAAAAAAAAATCCAACCGCCACAGGAGACTTAGAGGGCCTAATGTGACCGGCGGCCAAACTTGTCTGTATGTATTCCTCCAAAGCCTTCCTCTCAGGAATAGTAAGGTTAAATAAACGACTTTTAGGAAGAGTCGCTCCAGGGACAAATTCAATAGAACAATCATAGTCTCTATGGGGAGGCAAAACCTGCGATTCTTTCTCAGAAAAAACTCTCCAAAAATCCTGAATAGGAACAGGCAATTCTCCCCTATCCAAAGCTGCAATACGCCCATTACAACACTTGTCATAACATTTATGGCTCCAGGATTTAATTTCACTGGTAGACCAATCCAGTACAGGATTGTGAAATTTTAACCAGGGCAATCCCAATATTACTGGAGAAGGCAAGTTATTCAACACTACCAAATCCAATTTCTCATGGTGAACACCATTAATAGTGAGAGGAAATTCACAGACCTTGAGAGTAATATTCTTCAAAGGGGAACCATCCACAGAAACCACAGCAATGGGGGATGATAAAGGTTCAGGTTTTAAATTGAGTCTTTCCACGAATCCCCCATCAATAACATTCAGAGTAGACCCACAATCGACAAACACCCGAAATTCCATTAATTTTTCCTGAGCAATCGTGGAAGCAGCTAAAAATACACCCTTGGAATTTAAACAGGCAATACGGGCGTGACTGACCATTTTTTTTTCTTTCTTCATACGAAGCTCACAGCCTTTAATCAAATGACCAGATTTTCCGCAATAGAAACACAAGCCTTCAAAAAATCGACGGTCTTTTTCTTGAGAGCGAGGTGCCACCGATCCAATCTCCATCGGTTCACCACTGTTAGTACACACATTCTCATAACCAGAAACTGACATAGCAGAGGATTTGCTCTCATTAACCCTTGCACGCAGTCTTCTATCCACCCGTATAGCTAATTGCATAGCCTGTTGCAAATCTTCAGGTGTAGGATAAGCAATTAGCAGGTCTTTAACCCTTTCACTGAGCCCAGCAAGAAATAGACTTTTCAGAGCAGAATCGTTCCACCCTGTTTGAGTAGACCAACGACGGAAATGAGTACAATATTTTTCCACATTACCTGATCCTTGTTTTAAACGTCTCAACTCAGTCTCAGCTGATGCGACACGGTCAGGATCATCATATAATAGTCCCAAAGCAGAAAAAAAACTATCCACTGATCTGAAGCATGTATCACTAGGTTGCAAAGAAAAGGCCCACTCCTGAGGCTCTTTGCGCAAAAGTGACATTATGAACCCTACGCGCTGGGATTCATCCCCAGAGGACTTAGGTCTCAAACGAAAATACAATAAGCAAGCATTTTTGAATGAAAAAAATTCTCGGTGTTCACCAAAAAATAAATCCGGCAAACATACCTTAGGCTCCAAGAAATGTGCTCCAGGACAGTTACTCACGTGCTGACGGAGCTCGGCCACCTCCAGAGAGAGTCCCTGCAGGCGATGAACCAAATCCTGAACCGACACCATGATGGAACAGAAAAATCTTTCCTTAGAGAATTTGCTGGCTGGACTTACTGTTATGTTCTGCTACCAGAGCTAAGGAAAGAGAGGAGATCTGTCCCTACGATAGAACTCAGCTTAATCCCTACGATGTAACAGGGAACCTGATCCTGCGATCAGACCTGCTAAAGTCCTAAGCTAGTCTGTACGGAGACCTATAGATGTGGGGAAGGAATCCCTACAAGTACTAAGGACTGGGAGGAATATGGGACACCTCCTAACAGAAATAGTAGCAGACAGACGAACAAACAAAATATAAAGAACATAGAGGTCAGTAGACCAAGCAAACTAACAGAGCAAGACACAGAGCACAGGCTAGCTAGAAAGTAGATATACAATGAAGTCCAGCAAAGCCAGAAGGGCGGAGCAGGATTAAATAGGCCAACAAGGTCATGTGACCAGCAAAGGAAAAAAAACCTAAGAGCAAGGTTCTAACAGTGGTAGCCATGCTGGTTCAGTATGCCTTCAATTTTTAATAAATCCCCAACAGTGTCACCAGCAAAGCACCTCCACACCATCACACCTCCTCCTGCATGCTTCACGGTGGGAACCAGGCATGTAGAGTCCATCCGTTGACCTTTTCTGTGTCGCACAAGGACACGGTGGTTGGAAAAAAAGATCTCAAATTTAGACTCATCAGACCAAAGCACAGATTTCCACTGGTCTAATGTCCATTCCTTGTGTTCTTTAGCCCAAACAAGTCTCTTCTGCTTGTTGCATGTCTTTAGCAGTGGCTTTCTAGCAGCTATTTTACCATGAAGGCCTGCTGCACAAAGTCTCCTCTTAACAGTTGTTGAAGAGATGTGTCTGCTGCTAGAACTCTGTGTGGCATTGACCTGGTCTCTAATCTGAGCTGCTGTTAACCTGCGATTTCTGAGGCTGGTGACTCAGATAAACTTATCCTCAGAAGCAGAGGTGACTCTTGGTCTTCCTTTCCTGGGGCGGTCCTCATGTGAGCCAGTTTCTTTGAGGAAGCTTGATGTTTTTTGCAACTGTACTTTCAAAGTTTTCCCAATTTTTCGGACTGACTGACCTTCATTTCTTAAAGTAGTGATGGCCACTCGTTTTTCTTTACTTAGCTGCTTTTTTCTTGCCATAATACAAATTCTAACAGTCTGTTCAGTATCAGCTGTGTATCCACCAGACTTCTGCACAACACAACTTATGGTACCAACCCCATTTATAAGCCAAGAAATCCCACTTATTAAACCTGACAGGGCACACCTGTGAAGTGAAAACCATTTCCGGTGACTACCGCTTGAAGCTCATCAAGAGAATACCAAGAGTGTGCAAAGCAGTCATCAAAGCAAAAGGTGGCTACTTTGAAGAACCTAGAATATAAGACATATTTTCAGTTGTTTCACACTTTTTTGTTAAGTATATAATTCCACGTGTTAATTCATAGTTTTGATGCCTTCAGTGTGAATGTACAATTCTCATAGTCATGAAAATACAGAAAAATCTTTAAATGAGAAGGTGTGTCCAAACTTTTGGTCTGTACTGTATGTCCGGCCCATAGATCTTAACAGTCCATTTACATATTAAGAAAAAAGTGGATTTCTCTGGAATAACACATCGGATTGCAGACATCAAGGTATCATTTTATTTAACGTTCTTTCACCTGTGTACCCATGTAGATGGCTTATGGGAGTTGATTCCACTAACAGATTTATTTTAAAGGGGGTTTATATGCCATGTAAAGCAGCAAAATGATGTCTGAACCCTATGTTTTAGAAAGAAGAGCGGGGTCCATTGGAATAGTCCTGGTTGTATTGCCCTGATGTTGACCCTGGGACTCTGACCAATCCAGGACCCAATGTCTAGATCTTTCAAAGATTGTATATGGAAGTGACAGAAAATATGCAATCTCCTCTCTACTTCTGACATAGGATGCAAGTCATTGTATGTCATATAAGCCTCTCAGATGCAGTCAAGAGTCATATCAGAGTTCCGTATGTTATGGCAGGTTCTTGACTACCATTGTACTAGACAGTTTAATGTCATATCACAGTTCCGTATGTTATGGCAGGTTCTTGACTACCATTGTACTAGACAGTTTACTAACATCTAATTGACAACACTTGTATCATTTGTTAAGAATGATCCTGAAGCCGGTCATTATTGTTTTCTTTAGATATTGCAGTCAATGGAGAACTTATTGGAAACAAGAAAACAAACCCCAAGTTTGTAACAAATGAAATCTATTTTGGAAGAATTGTGATTGTGAACAGAGAAATGCAGATAAGAATTGAGGTGACCACTGAGAGAATCACTGTGGTAAACCAATAGAAAAAGAAAACGTTCTCATGGCAGAAACAAGGAAGGGTAAGAAACTTCCAATACTGTACTATTCCTTATGATTATGAACTGATAAGTAAACTACCCCAGGGATCAAATGATCAATGCACCCACTCAAAACTTACCTTATACTTGGGGGCTTCATTGTAAAGTTATCTAGTCCACTGGAATGGTCAGCCTGCTCAAAGTGTGTGTCCACTTATATTTGAGGTGTATTAGGATGACTTACTGCATCCTTTTTCCCAATGCAAGTCAAAACAAGAATTAACCATTTTATGTATAAGAAAAATTAGAAATGTTTCATATATATCAGGTGACTCTCAGAAACATTATATAAATAAATTGAGTAGTTCTTTAAAATCAGCGCACATAATAAAGAATCTTGTATTCCTGAGAAAGCAGCGTACAAAACGTGATTTGGGGCACAGACATTTTTATTAACTATGAATGTTTTTATGAATTAACTATTTATTGATATGATACCATTTCTTACTTTACCCCTATCCCCATATGACCGCTCATGTGTTTGATATTTCCTTGGTGTGTGTCAGGAAAATATTGAGAAATGTTGAAGTATTCTTTCTTGCTTCCCCTGAAGCCCCCCTCACCCCTCCCCTATAGTATTTGCACAGCGATGACAATCTACAGTGTCTCTCTGCAAATTATCACCCACAGCCAAAATACCTTACACAAACAAATGCCAGCCAAGAAGTATTACAACCTAATTAAAATGCGAGCATCTTTCTACCTGGCAGACACAGGGGGTGATTAGACTCATGGCTTGCAATAATTTACCTGCAACTGTTGAATCTTGCTTCCTGAGCTTCAAAAGGAAGTCTATAGTCTCGCCGACACTGGTACGGAATATGGAATATAGTAAGTTTCATAATTCCGATAATAATGGGACCTATATTTTTAGTGGCAGGGTCAGCCAAGGAGCGATATGCTCAATTTTTCCTAGCCGTAAACCCCTCCGTGGAGCTGTAGTGCAAAAGCATCAGAATAGCAGACCGTAATGGCGCAAAATCTGGTCTCTAAATGAAGGTAAAATCATGACGGAAAAAATGGTGTCGTTTACAAGCTTCTGCGATCAACGAGCGATAAGTTAGCGCAGAAGTTAGCATTTTTAAACATGAAGGGTGGAGCCGAGCCCACATTATGTCATCACAGGGGTGTGTGGGCAGATCTCCCCTTTCAGCATAAAAGATCTGACGGAAGATTGATCCATACTCATTGCAGAGAGCCTATCTAACACAAGCAAGGGGTCATGTTCCGCCGAATGGTCATAAGGAGAGCTCCCCTCCGGCTATATTGAATCGTCGCAGCGATCTTTATAGAGTAAATTTCTTCTTTAATCCTTATTGTTTTGTGTAACTGCTTATGTATTGTATGTCTCCTTTGTAAAATCTTGTATATTTTTCTAAAACACTGCCTCCCTTTTGGATTAAATATATAATTTAATAGTTGTTTCTTTTGTCATGTAATCGCTCCCTCCCCCGAAGCCATATACGCTACCAGGACACAGGTGTCCAACCAGGCCTGTGTTATGTTTCAAATCTGGCCGGTGGTGGCAGAGAATAATAATAATTGGGCTACCGTGAAGCAGTCAGTGACAGAACGGGGTGTCTTCATATATTCCATGCATTGGAATCCAGAGGTGTGAAGCCATACTCTCACTGGTCACTTGCCGATACCTAAGTAGTGAGTAGTCTGGATTGTGTGCTCGTGATTCCGGACGAAATCCGTGACATAGTGACAGCACGGTGAGATATTGCGTGATCTCCCCGGTGTCATCTCTGTGGAATACCTGACAGTGTATGTATAAATATATATACTTATACAGTACAGACCAAAAGTTTGGACACACCTTCTCATTTTAAGATTTTTCTGTATTTTCATGACTATGAAAATTGTACATTCACACTGAAGTCTTCAAAACTATGAATTAACACGTGGAATTATATACTTAACAAAAAAGTGTGAAACAACTGAAAATATGTCTTATATTCTAGGTTCTTCAAAGTAGCCACCTTTTGCTTTGATGACTTCTTTGCACATTCTTGGCATTCTCTTGATGAGCTTCAAGAGGTAGTCACCGGAAATGGTTTTCACTTCACAGGTGTGCCCTGTCAGGTTTAATAAGTGGGATTTCTTGGCTTATAAATGGGGTTGGGACCATAAGTTGTGTTGTGCAGAAGTCTGGTGGATACACAGCTGATAGTCCTACTGAATAGACTGTTAGAATTTGTATTATGGCAAGAAAAAAGCAGCTAAGTAAAGAAAAACGAGTGGCCATCACTACTTTAAGAAATGAAGGTCAGTCAGTCCGAAAAATTGGGAAAACTTTGAAAGTGTCCCCAAGTGCAGTTGCAAAAACCATCAAGCTTCCTCAAAGAAACTGGCTCACATGAGGACCGCCCCAGTAAAGGAAGACCAAGAGTCACCTCTGCTTCTGAGGATAAGTTTATCCGAGTCACCAGCCTCAGAAATCGCAGGTCAACAGCAGCTCAGATTAGAGACCAGGTCAATACCACACAGAGTTCTTGCAGCAGACACATCTCTTCAACAACTGTTAAGAGGAGACTTTGTGCAGCAGGCCTTCATGGTAAAATAGCTGCTAGGAAACCACTGCTAAGGACAGGCAACAAGCAGAAGAGACAAGTTTGGGCTAAAGAACACAAGGAATGGACATTAGACCAGTGGAAATCTGTGCTTTGGTCTGATGAGTCCAAATTTGAGATCTTTGGTTCCAACCACTGCGTCTTTGTGCGATGCAGAAAAGGTGAACGGATGGATTCTACATACCTGGTTCCCACAGTGAAGCATGGAGGAGGAGGTGTGATGGTGTGGGGGTGCTTTGCTGGTGATACTGTTGGGGATTTATTCAAAATTGAAGGCATACTGAACCAGCATGGCTACCACAGCATCTTGCAGCGGCATGATATTCCATTCGGTTTGCGCTTAGTTAGACCATCATTTATTTTTCAACAGGACAATGACCTCAATGACATCAATGAGTGATGGGGTGTTACGCCAGATGACCTGGCCTCCACAGTCACCAGACCTGAACCCAATCGAGATGGTTTGGGGTGAGCTGGACCGCAGAGTGAAGGCAAAAGGGCCAACAAGTGCTAAGCATCTCTGGGAACTCCTTCAAGATTATTGGAAGACCATTTCCGGTGACTACCTCTTGAAGCTCATCAAGAGAATGCCAAGAGTGTGCAAAGCAGTCATCAAAGCAAAAGGTGGCTACTTTGAAGAACCTAGAATATAAGACATATTTTCAGTTGTTTCACACTTTTTTGTTAAGTAAATAATTTCATATGTGTTAATTCATAGTTTTGATGCCTTCAGTGTGAATGTACAATTTTCATAGTCATGAAAATACAGAAAAATCTTTAAATGGGAAGGTGTGTCCAAACTTTTGGTCTGTACTGTATATATATATATATATATATATATATATATATGTACATATATATGGCAGTGCTGACTGACTTTTTAGCTGACTGGGTAGTGAGAACTCCTACCATCATTTTAAGGACTCATTCACACGTCCAATTTTTCCATGTACCGTCCGATTATTCTGATTCGACTTTGATCTGGGTGTGGTCTGAGTGTCATCAGTTTCTCTCTCACATTTCTCTGGAAACTAAAATAAAAAAAAACAAATCTTCTCCACCTTCTCCATCCTGACAGTCTGTGAAAATGGGACCACACTCGAATGTCATCCCAGTGAGGTCAGATTTTTTCATTGACGTATTGACTTGCATTGCCGATTTTGATCCAACCAGCTAAGGGAAAGCAGACAGCTGTGAGCTGGTGTTATTATTCTGGGAAGGGGCCAATATCCATGAACCTTGCCAGCCTATTAATATCAGCTCACAGCTGTCTGCTTGCTTAGCCTTTAATGGTTTTAAAAAAGGGGGTACCCTACAAAAAATGACTTGGGGTCCCCCTTATTTTTAATAACCAGCAAAGGCTAAGCAGACAGCTGCGGTCTGATATTAATAGGCTGGGATGTGGCCCCTTCCCAGACTAATAACAAAAGCCCCCAGCCATCCCAGAAATGGTGCATCCATTAGATGCCCCAATTCTGACGCTTAGCCTTGGCTCTTCCCAACTGCCCTGGTGCAGTAGCAATCAGGGTAATGGTTTTGGGGTTGGTATCAGCTGTGTAATGTCTGCTAACATCAAGCCCAGTGGTTAGTAATGGAGAAGCATCTATCAGGCAAACTCATTACTAACCCCGTAGTCAAAAGAAATGAACACACATAAAGAAAAGTCATTTAATTGTAAAAAGCACTCCCTGACAATTACTCTCTTTTACCCAGTCAGTCTATGTAACTGCAGACTTGTGAAACCTCACAGAGCGCACAATGCGTGCTGTCAGGATTCTTTGGAAAAAGGAGCAGACGGTCATGAGAACACAAGCATGAGATCTGCCACATTCTGACTTGGCATATCCGGCTATGTCTAGTCAGCACATGACCGCAAGTATGCAAATCACATACCTTCTGTAACAAGCCTGCCCACTCCCGGCACAGGCATCGGAGAATCCTGACAGCATGTAGTGGCCGTGCTATGCGGATTCACAAGTCTGCAGTCATGTAGTTTGACTGCAGACTTGTATCCGAGGCCCGGAGAACCATTTTAACCTAGATATGCCTGTGTATTCTTACAACAAGTAATTATTTGCAATTGACGCTGTGACATATCTATTTTACGGACTAGTTGGAGTGCACCACATTATACCACACTACCAGGAAGGAGAGGTTAATTATGTGCACTCTGTCGTCATGAACGTCCACTTTTTTGTCACTGCCATGGCGAAGTGGCAACGCCCACCACATATGAAAGATACCTATTTCAATGTCATCTGCTGCAGCGTTATGCAGAAGTTTGGGTTTTGCAAATTAGGTGTGCAAATGCATTAGTGGATATATCAGTGCATTTGTAGTCTGTGGCATCTCTTTGCCCTTCTTGATCTGGTGTTGCCCCCCTTATACTCACCTGTCCAGAGATGTTCCTCACTGTAATCCTCTGACTGCTGATGCCGAGGAGCTCCTCCAGCAAGTGGGGCCCAGAGCTGAGCTCAGGAGTGGTGTCCGGTCACTCACTGAGCTCAGTGCAGCTCTGGGTTCCGCTCGCTGGAGCAGCTCATTCTCCCCGGCGTCAGCGGTCAGAGGATTACAGCAGGGGACTTCTCCAAACAGGTGAGTATAAAGATTTTATTATTTTAGTTTTATTTTTACACATGGACTCTGCAAGAGCAGACTACTACTCCCAACATTATCCCTTGCTCTTTTTGTAAACAAAAAACGATACAGACGTTCATTTCCCATATAATATATCTATATCCTTGAAAAAAGATGAGGAAACCCCAAATACAATACACTATTTCTCATTCATCATTCTAGATTAGTAATTAAGTAAAGAGATCAAAATACTCAGTAAATCTGCTTATTCAAACATTATTTTTATTATTATTATCACAAAACATACAGACATCCCATAAAATTATATCAAAAGCCCCTAAAACAAAGAAAACCCCATTAAAATTGAGGCAGTGTGGTCAAAGGTATCACTTTTTACACCAAAGATGATTAAAGTTTAGAGAATCAAGATGTAAAGTTGTAAAAATTTAGCATATATGATTAGAATTCAGAACCTCATAATTCAGGGAATATACCCCATGTACAAGCCATTAAATTGTCACATAGCATATGTAGATAGAATACAAAGCCTCATAATCCGGGGGATATATCCCATATACAAGCCAGTATAATTATCACACTTATTGCATCAGTTACAACTTATATATAAAACATTGCACAATACATTAAACTTTGGTGCACATCACCACTGATAGGGATCATGCCCGAGTTCTATAATTTTATGAGATGTCTGTATGTTTTGTGATAATAATAATAAAAATAATGTTTGAATAAGCAGATTTACTGAGTATTTTGATCTCTTTACTTAATTACTAATCTAGAATGAGGAATGAGAAATATTATCCCTTGCTCTTGCTGTTCACAGCGCGAGCAAGGAATAATGATGAGTGCAGGGTTTAGCACTCGATGCTTGGGAACAGCACTAACTGTACCGCTGATTCCCAAACGCCGGTACGTGTCACACTGATGGCACAGGGACGTCATCCATGTGTGTTCAGCGTGAGACATTTGGTGGTCTGTGCAGCGTGTAAAAATGGACATATCAGTGTGTTTTGCCCACGGACTAACGGTTCGTGGAAACATACTGACATGTGCACAGACCCATAGATTTGAATGGGTCTACATGTGTTAGTGTCTCAAGAACGTGTGGAAACTGTCACCACATGTACCGGACACACTGACGTGTGAAAGAGCCCTTAGGAAGCGGGTGGCAGCACCAGCGCACTTGTGGACCTAATTTGTATATCAATACATGCTGAATTTAGGTGATATGGATAATGCTGGAACAGGTATCTTTTATAATGCTTTTCACTGACCTATCCAACACCACCACCATTGCTTGCGCATGGGTAATGTTCCTTTAAAGACCATGGACTGAAGAGTCTTCATTGTTGAGAATCTGAAGTCCAGTCAGAAATTTACCAGATCTGGATCAACTGATTGCCCACTTTGGCTGTGTTTAACTGTAAATATTCCTTACCTTGTCACTTTCAGCAACTTGTCCTTCACCTTCATTGTTGCATCCCGTTTGTCTGGATTATTAGTTTCATCAATGTTGTAAATTTCATAATTGATTCTATGAAAAAAATGGCCTTAAAAAGTAAAACATTGAAAGTTGGTTTACTGAATACAAAAATTAGAAAACATATGATTATGGTTGGGCAAGTGCAGAAACTTTGGATATGTGAGCATAATCCTGTCCTTGTTTAGCCCTGAGGTTGTATCAGCATGAACTTTTGTTGAAGTTATGACATCCTTTAATCAATCAGCGATTATTGGCAAAAATGCAAAATTAAAACATCACAGTGTTTCAAAGCATTGTCCAAAACAAAACAAAAAATAATCAAAAGAAGTCCTTTAGTTAGACAAAAGAAAAGAATAACATAAATAATACATAAATACAGTATATATATATACATGCACAAAATATAATATATCATTTACCATTTTTGTGCATCGGTTTTCTATAATAAAGAATCTGTATAAATATTTGTGGATTTATATTCTTCCAGGTTTAATATAGAAGTTAATGTGGCACCCCAGGGGTCTGGTTTCCACAGTAACAGCAATGTTATGTCTGAGAGCAGGTGGGAGGTCTCTTGGTCAGGAATCCTATGCATGCCACACCTCCTGCCCAGTCCTGGGAGGGGAAGAACTTCCCCTATATAAACCTGGGGCTGAGGCAGGGTTGGGGAGTTCAGAGGGAGAGTTCAGCCAGGAGGGCTGACAGGGAGCTGTGGCTCCGGCTGGGCCCAGCTCCTGGGCCATGCCAGAAGTAGAGACAGAGAAGAGAAGCAGCTATGGGAAGAAACAACAGGAGCTCTGTGGGAGCAGTGTTACAAGGAGTCAGGGGCTGGCAGCTGCAGAGCTCGCCCTGACTGAGAAGATTTCTTACCGGACCCGGAGTCCGAGGCTGTGGGGACTAACTCCTACCCAGCAGCAGAATCCGTCAGGCAGGGGATTTCAGGTCCTCTGGCCAAGAAACCCGAAGGCACGGTCACACGCATGGGACCAGCACCGCCGTCGTGGAGCGGAAGCTACTAGAAGGCCCCGAGTCACCGGCCATACGGGTGAGCACCACGCGGTACACTCAGGGACGTGGGCTACTTATACCCGCCTCTAGCAAGGTAGCCAGAAGAGTATCGTTAGTTTGGGAGGCCTACAACTCCGCCTGGCCAGGGGAGATCCCATCTGCTCAAGGACTGACCAGGCCCCAATCGCTAGCCAGTACTCCGGGAGGGTCTATCTTTGTCACCAGTAAAGACCCTGAACTACACCGTACCGTCTCCGAGTGGTTCCTGCTACCCCCATCATCCACGTCGGCTGCCCTGAGACCATACCCCTCCCGTTGGGGGTTATACTATCACGCTGCACAATCCTACCACCGGCCTCAGCGGTCTGCCCTGCAGCGGCAGCTCCATAGCTGCATTCAACGGGTGGCGTAGTCGTCCAACATCTACTGCTAATATACCGCCACTTAGTCTGACTCCCTGGGCACGGACCGGGTCATCGCCACGAGACTACTAACCCTCAACAGATCCGGCTCCGGGTAAGCTCCCGTGCGCGCGATGCCGCGCGACGAAGGCCCAGGGGTGCGTCAACTTTTGGCGTAGTCGGCAGGATTTCGTGCCCGCAACCACCGGGTACTGCGTGCCTGAAAAAGACTGTTCAAACTTACCTGTGGTGAAGATTCCCGCCATCCGGCGCCATCTTCCGCTTCCTTCCCGCCATCGGTGGAGTTTTCCCGCCATCCGGCGCCATCTTCAGCCTTCTTCCCGCCATACGTGGAGTTTTCCCGCCATTGGACGCCATCTTGAGGACGCCGCGCGGGAAGAAGAGGGGCGTGGACTCCGAAAGCGCGCGAGAACTGAAGCCCCGCCTCACGTCCGGACGTTGCGTAAGGTCCTGGAAGGAGCCCAGCAGACGCCGACGTCACAGGAGCGCGACGGAAGGTCCTCAACCCTGACGATCCACTGCGGAGCCGCGGCCTACGGAAGAGGATCATCGCAAGGTAGGCCACGGTCCACTAGGGGGGAGAAGGATGCCGGATACGCCGGAGAGCTTCACCGCTTCAACCCCCGCCAGCGCCACCGCTGTTGCGGTCATGCCTTTCACCATGCCCTATATCCCGGGGGCAGCCTGGCTACCCCAGTACTCAGGGGAGTCACATACCCTGCATGACTCTAGAGAAAAGCTGGATAGCCTCTTCCAGGTGTACCCCCTCACAGAGGAGCAAAAAGTGAGCATCCTGGTGGCCCAATTAACCGGGGCAGCCCAAAGGGAGGTAAAGTCCTGGCCACCTGGGAGGAGGACTGTCGCAGAGATACTAACCCAGCTAACCGAGGAGGAGCTGCAGTACTACCAATACGAGGAAAGCCAAGAGGACCCGGACGGGTCTGAGGACTACCCTCAGGATGGAGCACAAAGAGGACATTGCTACTGAAGGGAAGTAGCGTGAATAAAGAGCTGTAAATAGTTACCCGTAAGGGTACAAGGACTGCTGCTAATTAAAATATGGTCCCCGTTGGGATTAGTGAATTGTTCCCCATGTGCCCCTATCTTAAACCAGGCTGAGTACTGTGAGCAGCCATTCCTTATCCCCACTGGCCGAGGACTGAGAGCGGCCATATCCTGTAAATAATTATGTGTTTCTAGTAATTTATGGGAGTCTTTGGTGGATTTACCGGGAATCCTTTGTACATGGTTGGAGCGTAACCTAGGAATGGACTAAAGACTGTTAAGGACTCGGGGCAGGACAGACCCCTACCTGGTTACGTCTCCCTGTTTTGGTGAAATGGACACCTTTGTTTTCTTCAAAGACTGCACCCGGTTGCGGACACGCCGTAACCATCTTTATGTGTTTTTCTTATTGTATTATTATTGTTTATACCTTGTTATGTTTTTCTAAAAATATGTTTAGTCCCGGAGTACTAAATTTCACTAGGGGGGAATGTGGCACCCCAGGGGTCTGGTTTCCACAGTAACAGCAATGTTATGTCTGAGAGCAGGTGGGAGGTCTCTTGGTCAGGAATCCTATGCATGCCACACCTCCTGCCCAGTCCTGGGAGGGGAAGAACTTCCCCTATATAAACCTGGGGCTGAGGCAGGGTTGGGGAGTTCAGAGGGAGAGTTCAGCCAGGAGGGCTGACAGGGAGCTGTGGCTCCGGCTGGGCCCAGCTCCTGGGCCATGCCAGAAGTAGAGACAGAGAAGAGAAGCAGCTATGGGAAGAAACAACAGGAGCTCTGTGGGAGCAGTGTTACAAGGAGTCAGGGGCTGGCAGCTGCAGAGCTCGCCCTGACTGAGAAGATTTCTTACCGGACCCGGAGTCCGAGGCTGTGGGGACTAACTCCTACCCAGACAGCAGAATCCGTCAGGCAGGGGATTTCAGGTCCTCTGGCCAAGAAACCCGAAGGCACGGTCACACGCATGGGACCAGCACCGCCGTCGTGGAGCAGAAGCTACTAGAAGGCCCCGAGTCACCGGCCATACGGGTGAGCACCACACGGTACACTCAGGGACGTGGGCTACTTATACCCGCCTCTAGCAAGGTAGCCAGAAGAGTATCGTTAGTTTGGGAGGCCTACAACTCCGCCTGGCCAGGGGAGATCCCATCTGCTCAAGGACTGACCAGGCCCCAATCGCTAGCCAGTACTCCGGGAGGGTCTATCTTTGTCACCAGTAAAGACCCTGAACTACACCGTACCGTCTCCGAGTGGTTCCTGCTACCCCCATCATCCACGTCGGCTGCCCTGAGGCCATACCCCTCCCGTTGGGGGTTATACTATCACGCTGCACAATCCTACCACCGGCCTCAGCGGTCTGCCCTGCAGCGGCAGCTCCATAGCTGCATTCAACGGGTGGCGTAGTCGTCCAACATCTACTGCTAATATACTGCCACTTAGTCTGACTCCCTGGGCACGGACCGGGTCATCGCCACGAGACTACTAACCCTCAACAGATCCGGCTCCGGGTAAGCTCCCGTGCGCGCGATGCCGCGCGACGAAGGCCCAGGGGTGCGTCATTAACATAAGACTCAAAATGAGGCTCAGTATTGTGTGTGGCTGTATGACCTCCCTACAATGCCTGGGCATGCTCCTGATGATATTGCAGATGGTCTCCTGTGGGATCTCCTCCCAGACCTGGACTAAAGCATCCGCCAACTCCTGGACAGTCTGTTGGTGGATGGAGCGAGACATGATGTCCCAGATGTGCTCAATCGGATTCAGGTCTAGGGGAATGGGCGGACCAGTCCATAGCTTCAATGCCTTCATCTTGCAGAAACAGCTGACACACTCCAGCCACATGAGGTCTGGCATTGTCCTGCATTAGGAGGAACCCAGGGCCAACCGCACCAGCATATGGTCTCACAAGGGGTCTGAGGATCTCATCTCGGTACCTAATGGCAGTCAGGTTACCTCTGGCAAGCACATGGAGGGCTGTGCGGCCCTCCAAAGAAATGCCACCCCACACCATTACTGACCCACTGCCAAACCGGTCATGCTGAAGGATGTTGCAGGCAGCAGATCGCTCTCCACGGCATCTCCAGACTCTGTCATGTCTGTCACGTGCTCAGTGTGAACCTGCTTTCATCTGTGAAGAGCACAGGGCGCCAGTGGCGACTTAGCCAATCCTGGTGTTCTGTGGCAAATGCCAAGCGTCTTGCACGGTGCAACAACCCCCATCTGTGAACGTCGGGCCCTCATACCACCCTCATGGAGTTGGTTTCTAAACGTTTGTGCAGACACATGCACATTTGTGGCCTGCTGGAGGTCATTTTGCAGGGCTCTGGCAGTGCTCCTCCTGTTCCTCCTTGCACAAAGGAGGAGGTAGCAGTCCTGCTGCTGGGTTGTTGCCCCCTCCATGTCTCCTGGTGTACTGGCATGTCTCCTGGTAGCGCCTCCAGCCTCTGGACACTAAGCTGACAGACACAGCAAACCTTCTTGCCACAGCTCGCATTGATGTGCCATCCTGGATGAGCTGCACTACCTCAGCAACTTCTGTGGGTTGTAGAGTTCGTCTCATGCTACCACGAGTGTTCAATCACGACCAACAGTCAAAAGTGACCAAAACATCAGCCAGAAAGCATTGGTACTGAGATGTGGTCTGTGGTCCCCACCTGCAGAACCACTCTTTTATTGAGGGTGTCTTGATAACTGCAAATAATTTCCATCTATTGTCTATTCCATTTGCACAACAGCATGTGAAATTGATTGTCAATCAGTGTTGCTTTCTAAGTGGACAGTTTAATTTCACAGAAATTTGATTTACTTGGAGTTATATTCTGTTAAGTGTTCCCTTTATTTTTCTTAGCAGTGTATATATACATATATATATATATACAGCACAGACCAAAAGTTTGAACACATTCTCATTTAAAGATTTTTCTGTATTTTCATGACTTTGAAAATTGTACATTCACACTGAAGGCATCAAAACTATGAATTAACACATGGAATTATATACATAACAAAAAAGTGTGAAACAACTGAAAATATGTCTTATATTCTAGGTTCTTCAAAGTAGCCACCTTTTGCTTTGATGACTGCTTTGCACACTCTTGGCATTCCCCAAAAAGGGGAATTATTTATAGGGGATTTGTAAAGTGTTTGTGACGCCACCTGTGGAATGCGGCTAAAGGGAGCCGACGCTGCGGAGCAGTCCTCTGAGGCAGATGTTAGGGCAGCTTATGATGGAACGGCTCCCCACAGGTGGAGCGGGCCTCAGGGCAGCGTGGGGTAATGGATGGTGGTGCAGGGGAGAGACAGCAAGGGCGGTTCAGGAAGAAATAACGGACACTCACACGGGGGTTCGCTCCGGTACCTTTACTGGTGTAGATGCAGGTATGGTCCAGGGTACTCGGTAGGCAGGGTGTACTTCGGGACTCTCCCCAGTGAGTGGGTATAGGGCCTCCTGATCCGTTGCTTCCACTTGCTAAGCTTCTGACCTGCCTGGAGCTATGCCTGGCTTATTTACTGTCTCTCTCTTGCACCTGCTGACCTGGTGGTAGGGCCTTCTCCTGGCGATCACTCTCCCTGGTCGCTGGGGCCTCCGTGACTCCTAGCACTGGTACAGTAGTCAGCGTTGGTCGGCCTGGGACTTGTAGTTCCAGGTATCCGGTGGTCCCTACTAGGTATAAAGGGTCCCTGTAGGCGTGGACCCGGTGTCCGGTGTATATTTCGGGGTGAGCCTGGTATGCTCCTCTGCCCACTCAACTCCTCTCTCCTTTCCTCCTTGCCGTCGGCCGCACTCAGGGCCCTCACTACGGCAGCAGCAGATGAGCTGCGTCTTCGCTGCTCTCAGCGTCAGCACATTCTCAGACTGAACACTCAACTAACTGACCTGCCTGGCTCCACCCTCCCTATTTATATCCCTATCAGGGCTCCCTCTGGTGGTCTGAGGTGGTAGGGTGGAGGTGTGTGAATGTAATGAGGGCCTCTTGTGGAGAAGTCCATCCATGCACCCTACTGGGTTCTGTGGCATCTGTACGTAGCAGGACGCCACAGCTTCATCAGAGAAAGTAACTTTACCCCAGTCCTCTGCAGTCCAATCCCTGTACTTTACTGCAGCTTGTCAGTCTGTCCTTAACCCTAGCATGCGTGACGTCACAAATCTACACTTTTACGTAACGAGGGGCTTTTAGGCCCCCGTGCAAATCACATAAATAACTTTTACAACTTTATTTCAAAATTGAAAAATAAGATAGGAATAATGCACATTTTAATTAGAATTTTTTGCAGAAAACACCAAAAAACATTTTTTTTCCAAATTTCAAACAAAGATATGAAAAACACACAAAGGTATATAAATCTAGAGTAAACTAGCTGCAGCTACATTTCTTTTCTAACTTTTTCTTTTCAATTTTATTGGTCTTACAAACAATTTTCACATGTTGTCTTTTCTGAAGAATGTTCTTTACAGACATTTTCCCCACAAGTGGTACAATATCGCTCAGCTTTCCTCTCTAAGTTTCTTGGACAAATGAAACAATGCTTTTGTTTTCTTTCTCCTGGCCCTGGAATATCCTGAAACTGTACGCCACACCGTTTCATTGCTTCTTTAGTTTGCTTTGGCAAGCATTTCATGTTGCTTCGCTCCATCATGTGAGGCATTACAAGTTCATGGCAAAGGTCCTTCAAGTCTCTTGTCCTTCCTCCTTGCATGGAATTCTGGATGAGTTTCTGTATAAATAATGAATGAATTCAGGGCTGCTACATTAAGCATATTTGAAAAAATTACTACAGGCCAATGTCTTGTTTGCCTCTTGCATGAATATTCCCCACCATTTCATCCATTTTGTCTACACCTCCTTTAGTTTTTTGTAATACAGGATGATTTCTGGTTTCAATTTCTCGTCATTGCTGTCAATACTGCAATCATAATGCATGGTACTGAGTAATATAACAGATTTTTCCTTCTTCGCTTTGTAAGATACCAGTGTCGCTTTGTTGTTGAAACCAAAGACACTCTCATAGTGTTCAATTTGGATTGTGTTTCATTGCTTGAGGAATTTCTCGTCGGTTTGGCTTCATAGTACCAACTAGTGTAACAGGTTTTTTACAAGCAGAAAATTGCCCAGTGCAAAATTGGTAAAATAATTGTCCATGGTCATGTTTCTACCTGAATTGTATATTGGCACAGCAAGTGTTTTCACCATCTCAGACCCTAGATCTTTCTGTACTGGTGCATCAACTTCTTTGCCACAGTAGATAGGCCCATTTATGCCATAATAATTTGCAGAATCACACATCCAGAAGATTTTTATTCCATACTTGGCTGGCTTACTGGGCATGTATTGTATGAACTTGCAACGTTTTCTGAATGGTACAAGTTGCTCATCTACTATAACATTAGTACTAGGATTGTAAAGTTTGGTGCAATTTGTTATAAATATGTTCCAGATATAACTGATAGAGGCTAATTTGTCTGTTTGGAATCTCACTGCACGAGTTCGCTTATTATCAAATTGAATGTTTCTTCTAATTTCCTTATATCTGTCCACTGCCATTGTTTCTTTATAGTGTGGATCAGAAAGTAGGTCCAGAAATAATTCTCTGATTGGAACATCATACGATTTTTGGCTCCCTGCCAGCAGTAAAAGTCCAATATATGCATAAAGTTCCTCTTTTGAGATATTTTTCAAGGACTTATTTTTCGCAGAAGCGATACGTCTTCCTTCTATGCCTTATCACTCCCTCCCAAAATCACATGACATCCTCACATGGCATGATCCAACCCCTGGCCCCTCCACCAGCAACCCTGACTACAAATAAAGTAACTTGAGACACAAACACTGCTGAGTACATGATAAAAATAGCAGGGGCCTAAAAGGTCCCCGTTCCGTACAGATGTGGTTTTCCCCAAAAAAGCATTGGTACACCAACATGCCTATAAAAAAAATTATATGAACAACTGGATTTTACCAACAATGACATACTTGAGGAATACCTACAGTTTCAAAATTCTAACTAAAGTAATTTGCAGATAATAGGAAAAAAGTAAGCAGCGGGGCCTAAAAGGCCCCCGATACCCATTGTAGGGTTAATGTATTTCTCGGAGAAAAGTGGTTTCTCTGCTGCCCTTCTTGGCAACAGCCCAGCCTCCAAAAACCTTCTCCCCACTGTGTGTGCAGATGCACTGACGCATGCCTACTGGGTTCCTGTATGGGGAAAATTTTCATTTAAGTTATTGGGCTCACAATTTTGCCTAAGAACACTATGAATAAAGTCTCTCCCACCACTGCCTGTAATCAGTCTTAGTATCTCTGCTGCTAAAGAAGGATGAGGAAAGCAAAAAGTTAGGTACAAGTTAAGAAAAAACGTATTTTTCGGGATGCAAACGTACTCTTGGGTAAATAAAGTACTTTGCAATTTTGTATCACAAGAGGCTAAGTTTATTGAAATGATAGTATTCATTTAACCATAAATAAATAGTATATGTCTAATTTCCTATGTATATTTTGTTCACTATTATTACTGACATTATTATGCATATTGATTTATTATTAATGTGTTCCGATTTTTGGGGTGTACAAAAAGACTACCGAAAAGACCACAAGAATGGCATCAAAGTTCCCTGCTGGTTTATGCATTTCCATGGAGAAGGCCTGATTGATGGAAACCATACTGATTACATTGTACCCGATATTTTTAGCTTTGATTGTTAGAAGAGATTGTACTGAATTGCATTGAATCTCAGAGTTTTCATCTCTTAATTAAAAATACAGTGAACTTTGTAGTTAACTAGAATCTGTCAGCAGGCTTTTGCTATTTAATCCAAGGACAGCATGATTTAGGGGCTGAGACACAGATTTCAGGGATAGGTCACTTATTAGCCAGTGTGCTATTGTTTTCATACAATGAATGCTTTATCACCAGGAGATTATCACTGCCTGGATTACAGCTCACATGAGCCCTGGTCCGACCACACCCCCTCCTCTGATAAGCAGCTCACTGTCATTAGACAATGTGCACAAAAAGCTGTCGGTTAGCTTTTGAGCTCTGATACATGCAAAAATTCTGATTGTGTCACAACTACTGTACCCAGTAATCTAAGAGACACATCGCTGGAATCAGGGTCTCTTTTCCTTCATTATGCTGCTCTCAGTTGAGGTAGCAAAAACCTGGTGACAGATTCCCTTTAAAGATGCAGTCCAGCAATTTAATTAGTGCAGTATAGGCTTTGTTCGGATAGTAAAGAATTGTGCCAATATCAGCCAATCAGAGAGCAGCTTTTGTTTTTCATGAGAAAGCTGTGCTGTGATTGGTTACTATAAGCAACAAATACAGGGATTTTTTTAAAAACAGCTCCAACATCATTAGCTGCATGGGAGGAGGTACAAAAGAACAGGGAAGGTGGAGCAATACAGTGGATAGGAGCCTGACAGCTGTCAGGGGGGTTTTGATAGGTGGTGACTTCGGGGGGTATATTTTAACTCATAAATTGAACTGTTTGTCTTACTTGACATCATATGACTCAACTTCCTTCATTGAAGGGGAAAAAACAGTATACTTGTAACAAAGGTAGGATCAAATTAATTAAACGACTATACTGATAATAAGTAAGGAAACAAAAGTAGCTGAAGGGCTTCTTTAGGCTGTGTGCCCACAGGGTTTTGATGAGATTTTGATGCTATAAATTTTCCCTGCATCAAAAATGCCGCATCTTACAGTTCAAGCAAAGTGGATGGGATTTCTAGAAATCTCCTGCTCACTGTGCTTCTTTTTTACACTGCGTAAACTAACCTGCATTGCTTATTTCAAATCCCGCAACATGTGCAGACTACATATATTGTTTTACCTGAGGATTCTCAACTTTTAATGCAATTCCATGGGGAAAATCTTCACATAAAACTCAGCATATTTGCAAGAGATACTGACATGTTGTGGATTTGAAACACGCACTGCACACAGGTCTGGTTAGACTGCATAAAAAAGCACAGCGGACATGATATTTCTATAAATTGAATCCACTTTAGTGGAACTGTAAGACGCTGTGTTATTTGAGGGAAAATATAGAGCGTCAAAAACTCACCAAAAACTGATTGTGGGAATTTGACCTTAGTATATCTTCTACTCACGGTAATTAAACTCTTGAAGAAAGAATGTAGGACATACAGTAGCTGCAAATTTTGACTGCTCTATTGGCTACTATGAAAAATTTTATTTTTTTAAGATTTTTTTTATGAAACATAGCGAACACAAACAATTTTTCTTTATATACACATCGACCAACATACATAGCATCATGGATAGGAGATATAGGAGAAAGACAACTTATACTCCATAACCATGGAAAATAACCTACTCAAAAGTAAATACAAAAACTAGAGGAAACTGAGTACATGGCATCAAATACAAAAAACTTTATTAAGAAAAAGAGTCACATTAAAAAATACATATCTCAAGTATATGTGAGTTGCAGAACATGTCAAAGTAGAGAGACATATGAAGAAATGGCCATAGTCATGCTTCAGCCATGGGGGAAAACATACCTATACACATAAGTAGTCAGGAGACAATCCTGATATATATGTAACACCCCGAGGGCTCGGCTGCTACAGGGGTATTGCACCTCAAACCAGAGGTGTGATATTCCACTCCCGGGTAAGGATGGAGTGTGGACCAGGACTCGGTAGGCTGCATGCACCACACACACCCCATTTCCGAGGGACAGCTCAACGGTGCTCCCACAAGATAGAAGTGCAGGCACGACAGCATCTGTCCCTGGCTGGAGTGGGGAGGGGGAGGAAAACCCAGTGGTGTAGGAGCAGATAGGGGTGGGTCTCTGGGCATAGGTAGGAGCCCATTGGTTGCTAGTCACCTGGGCTTGGGTGTTAGAAGGAGGTATATAAGGTGGGCACCATCTTAGAACAGGGTCCGGTTCAGTGCAGTCTGTGAGGAGAGCAGACAGGGAGCAGCAGCTCAGGCTGGGTGCTGCTACACGGGCAGGCCTTGTCAGGAGGCCGGGGCCTGAGAGAGAGATAGGAGAAGGAACAGAAAGGACAGCTACAGAAAGGAACAGAAAGGAAAGGAAGAGAGGAACAGAACACCAAGAGAGGCCCAGAGACACGAAGGCAGAAGGAACCCAAAAGGCCCAGGAGATTGCGGGTGACGGGTTGGCAGAGCAGGGTACCGGAACCCAAATTGGTGGAGGCAACAGATTCCTCAGCCAAAGACCAGAGGTTGTGACCACATCTTGATGCGACCCCTCACTACATCCACCAGGAAAGCATACCACATAGGGTCAGGGAAACCGGAGATAGGTTTCGCCAAGAGAAGGCCCGAGGAAGCTGGACAAAGGTGGGTCACTGGTGGGGACGGCCAGAGAAAGGAAGAGAAGGGAGCCCTGTGCCACGCTCTGGAATTGCCTGGGAGTTGGTCGAGCCCCTTGCCTGGTGGACACAGCACGGCTTGGGTAGTCACCGCCGGTACCGAGGTGACTAGGACCAGTAAAGAACTGTGAGTAAAGCATTGGAAACTGCAACCACACGTCTCTGTGTTTCATCGCCGCACCATTAGTACTGGGACGCTCACACCATCACTCCCATCATCCACACTAGCTGCACTGAGGCAATACTTCTCCCGTGGGGAGTTATCCCATTCTTGGCTGCGCATACAACATCAGTCTCAGCGGTCTGCAGCGCAGCGGCGGTCCCCACTGACCGCAATCCACGGGTGGCGTATTCGGACACTTGTTATTACACTAAGACTGTCACTGGTTTGACCACCCTGAGCCACGGACCGGGTCGCCGCCACACGGAGACTACAACCCCCAGCATCCCACAAGAGGCCCAGTTCCGGGTTCCCCACGCGGCCCAGGGGGCGAGTCATATGCACTAAATGAAAAGGTCTTCCCAAAGCACCGGGTTAGCCAAGTCTCCATACATGGTAAGACATTGGGGTGGGAGCAAAGAGTGGGTTATTTAAAGAGTCAATAACATTCTGGAAGTACAAAGTATATATATATATAAGCTGCTACAAGCATCAAACATTAAGAGGAATAACCCAGATATGTATTGCTTCAGACATAAGTAACTCACCCGTATAAATGTCAATAATAATTAAAGAAGAGGGGAAGAGAGAGGTAAGGAAATGGACCAACGGAGCAGGAGCGAGCAGATGTAGGGCCCACTAGCCTCGACGCGCGTTTCGCGTGATATGCTTTCTCAAGAGGCGTCGCTGGTCCAAATACCGGCACCTTTTTAAATATAGCGCTAAAATGGTCACATGTTCGGTCATGTGACCGGAAGAAGATGGCCGCCGACCGGAAGTCATATCCGGCGCATGCGCGGGGACCACCTCAACGTCCCACCCCCCGCCGTGTCCGTCAAGACAACGGCGACGCCCCGGAAGCGCTGACAAAACAACACCCGGAGCGTCGCCGACGCCATGGAGACAGACACGCGGGACAGTAGGAGGGTAAGTAGCCCCGCGCATGCGCACCGCCCACCTTATAAGGCCACATCATACCAGCAATAAATCAAAGTCTTAAATAAGCACAGATCTATAACATCATATATATTAGGCATAAGAGTCAATATAAATATGATAAAAATCCATATAATAAGATGCAAGGATTCACAGGCTTGGGTCTCATGGCAAAAAGTGGGCAGTCAGTTAAATCCATCAGGGCTGGTCAGTCATTCATCTGTATATTAATTCACAGGCGCTTTCAACAAGTGAGGACATCAGAGCCGGGATAGGGACCATAGTTATAAAGACTAAAATCAAAAAAGTGAAAGAAAAAGAAGTAAGAACAATTAAAAGAAATTTAAAAATGGGAAATCCACATAAGCACGCCCTGCCATTATAGGTATATATTATATAGCAGGGACCACAAGAGAGCAAAAAGACTTATATGTAAAGCAACTAAACTGTTAAGTCAAATGTGACACGGGGAAGATATCAAGCACCCCTAAGTCAGTGTCACTCATCCCAATATCAATTAAATCATCAAAAAAATATATAATAGTACATCTGAGATGCAGAACAGCACCATGAAGGATCATAGAAATGATGAAAAGCCTAGATTTTCGTTCAGACCCCGCGGTGCCAAGGTATCAAGAGTGATAATCCATTTTGCCTCCTTTTGTGCCAGGAGGCGTTTGGAATTGCCTCCCCGGGAGCCGAGGCACACTTTATCAATCCCCCGCACCTTAAGTGAGCGAGGGTCGCAGTTGTGAACGGCCCTAAAGTGCCGGGGTAGTGTCTTCAGCTCCCGGGGATCCTTGGTTGTCCGTGCTGCGCCAATGTCCCGCACATGTTCCCAAACTCTGATTCGAAGCTCCCTAGTAGTTAAGCCAATATATATCAGTTGGCACCCACATGTGGCGAAATACACCACATGTGAGATGCCACACGAGATAAAGTGGCGGATGTCAAAATGACGGGAGCCATCAGAGTTGGGGAATGATGTACAGCGAAGGACATTGGCGCAGGCGACGCAATGGCCACATGGAAATGACCCCACCGTGGGACCGCGGGATCCGAACGGATTAGGCCGGGAGGGGACATAGTGGCTGTCAACCAAAATATCCCTCAGAGTAGGAGAACGTCGTGGTGTCATAAGCGGGAAATCACCTATTCGCTCCCGCAGGGAGGGCTCCGTGTTGAGTATATCCCAATGACGAGAGAGGATCCGCCGCATAGTATCCCACTCACGATTGAATGTGGATATGTAGCGGATCCTCTCCGATTTCCCATGCTTAGGCGCAATAGAAGGATAAATGAGATGATCCCTAGGGGTGTTTTGGGCTCTCCTGTAGCCACGACCAATACATCGGTTACTGTACCCCCGTTGATGAAAACGCTCAGCCAGATCTGCGGCCTTTTTCTCAAAATTAGAGTTGGTGGAGCAGATTCGCCTCATCCTGAGGAACTGGCCAACCGGGACAGCTCTAATAGTGGAATGATCATGAGCCGAAGTTGCGTGTATTAGGGAATTCACGGCGGTCGGTTTCCTACACACATCAGTCTGGATTCGACAATCATGGTCCACCTCGAGGGTGATATCCAGAAAGTCGATCCGATTAGAGTGATGGGCATAGGTAAGCTTGATCGCGTATGTGTTAGAATTCAGTCGTAACATAAAATCGTCCAGCTCCTCCACCGTCCCCTGCCAAAAGAATAGAATATCATCTATATATCTCATCCATGACACGACATGGTCAGCGCCCGGTACCCCCTCGTCACCAAAAATCTCCCTCTCCCATGCACCAAGGAAGAGGTTGGTGTACGAGGGGGCACAGGCCGCACCCATTGCCGTGCCACGCCTTTGGAGATATACAGTATCTTTGAAAAGAAAATAGTTATGGCAGAGGACGAATTGGAGGAGCTCAAGGATGAATTCCCTAGATGGGCCGTCGAGGTCGGAGCCCCCCAGGAAGAGGTGAACCGCAGACAGACCCAGATCGTGGCTAATGCAGGTGTACAGGCTCTCGACGTCGGCCGTGACCAGGAGAGTACCGTCTGTCACAAGGGCGCCGTCAACCCGCGTAAGGACATCCGTCGTGTCTTTGACGTATGACGGAAGGGTACTTACTAGAGGACGGAGGTGGCAGTCAATATATTGACATATCGGGCCACAGAGTCGCTCCAGTCCTGACACAATCGGACGTCCCGGCGGTTTGAGGGCGTCCTTGTGAATTTTAGGTAGAAGGTAAAAAGTAGCCGTCCTAGGGAAATGGACCATTAGCGCCTCAACGGTCCGTCGATCAATGATGTCATGATCACAGGCACGGCCAAGGATACCCTGAAGTGCGACAGAGAAAGAGGCCGTTGGGTTGTACGATAATTTAGTGTAGGTATGGGTGTCTTTGAGTTGACGTATTGCTTCTTTCTCGTACATGGTACAGGGCCATAAAACGATGTTCCCTCCCTTGTCCGCGGGTTTAATGACGATATTCGATAGAGATCGAAGTTGATCTATTGCAATGCGTTGTTGGTGGGTGAGGTTATCACGACGTCTCCGCGTGGGGAGGCGTCTTAAATCCTCCGCCACCAACCTGACAAAGATCTCAATTGCCGAACTTAGAGACAGGGGATGGAACCTCGTAGATCTCGGATATCGTGGTTCGAGTCGCATACCTGTACCAGGTGGCGTCTCCTGCTCCGAGATTAGGTCCTCCAGATTTTGCAAGGCCTCCCTCTCTGCCGCCGTCAAAGGGCACCCCTCACCACGTGCTCTGGAATGTAATTTGTGTAGAATTAATTTCCGGGCGAACAGATGGAGGTCCTTGAGGGCAGTGAAATAACTAAATGAGTTAGTAGGTGAAAAGGATAGGCCCAAACTCAGGACCTCCATCTATGCCCGGGTAAGAACATGGGAAGAGAGGTTAACAACACGGAGCCCCCCCGCAGAAGGGGTACCAACCTGATAAGGTGTTATTGCTTTTCTCCTATTGAATGGTCTAGTTTGGATTCGTGGCGTGCATTGGGTCTCAGACATTTGTCGACCAGTCAGACTCTCAGAAGACGGTACTTCACTCGTAGAGGCTGTTGAGGCAACAGAGGTGGACCTGGAGCGCGAGGGACGGGCGTGAGAGGATCTAAATCGTGATCCCTCCTGGGGATTACGCCATCTATATATGCTTTTTGATTGTTTATCATTTATATCCCGATGTAGCTTTTTTAGCTTATTGTATGGATCTCTTTCACCCATCTCTGACACTCCAGGTCCACCTCGTCATTGAGTTGTTTCGGTTTCCCAGAGTCCAACTCTTTATGGAGCTGTACTTGAATGGCTTCAATTTCCTTTTCAATAGTATCAAGCGATGAATCATTTAGTTCTTTCAATAAATGAAGAAATCCGAGAGAGAATGTGTTTGCCAAACTTTCCCATTTATCTTTAAAATCCTCACTGTCGACTGGAAAAGAAGGAAAAATCTGCACCCGCAGACCACGAGGGATGAGGGCCTTCTCGATATATTTCATCAGAAAGGCTCTATTCCACCAGGTGCGTGTTCTGCGCCTCAGAAGTGACTTAAATTTAGTGATGCTCTCCTGTAGTGCCTGCTGAGTCCCAGAGCCCCCATCGACTTGATCCGCAACATCACCGGATATCTGATTGAGTTGAGCGAGCCAGGTATCATCCCGGGCTCGAAAGTCCATTTTCGGTCTATAGCAAACTGTGAGAACACAGAAATAAATTGTTAAATACACATCGACCAACATACATAGCATCATGGATAGGAGATATAGGAGAGAAACAACGTATACTCCATAACCATGGAAAATAGCCTACTCAAAAGTAAATATAAAAACTAGAGGAAACTGAGTACATGGCATAAAATAGAAAAAACTTTATTAAGAAAAAGAGTCACATTAAAAAATACATATCTCAAGTATATGTGAGTTGCAGAACATGTCAAAGTAGAGAGACATATGAAGAAATGGCCATAGTCATGCTTCAGCCATGGGGGAAAACATACCTATACACATAAGTAGTCAGGAGACAATCCTGATATATACACTAAATGAAAAGGTCTTCCCAAAGCACCGGGTTAGCCAAGTCTCCATACATGGTAAGACATTGGGGTGGGAGCAAAGAGTGGGTTATTTAAAGAGTCAATAACATTCTGGAAGTACAAAGTATATCTACTATATAATTGTCTTATCCCGTCTGTCTGTCTGTCTGTCTGTCCTGGAAATCCCGCGTCGCTCATTGGTCCGGCAGCGGCCAATCAGCGCCGCGGGATTTCTGAAAAAAGATGGCGGCCGTTAGAGGCTCATCTGCGGGACGGAGCTCAGCGGCGATGCAGCCGGGAGATGAGCGCCGCGAGGCTCTCATCTTCCGGCCGGTACCAGCAGAAGGACCTCGACCGCCGGACACATCTGAGGGACGGAGATACAGCCGGGAGATGACCGGCGCGAGGAGCTCATCTCCCGGCCGGTAGCAGCGGAAGTACCGCCGGCGTCGCTGACCTCCATGCGGAAGGGAGGACCGGGGAGCGGCTCTGCGGGTCGGGATACTTCTGCTGCGAGCGCCCGCTCATGTCCCGGGTTCTCGCAGCGGAAGTATCCGCACAGGCAGCGGCGCTGACATCCATGCGGCTAGGGTGTGAAGGGAGGATCGGGGAGCGGCGCTGCGGGTCGGGATACTTCTGCTGCGAGTGCCCGCTCATGTCCCGGGTTCTCGCAGCGGAAGTATCCGCACAGGCAGCGCCACTGACATCCTTGCGGCTAGGGTGTGAAGGGAGGACCGGGGAGCGGCGCTGACATCCAATTGGTCGCTATTTAAATGTGCCGCACAAATCGGTGATTGGTCGCGGTCTTGGCCCGCGACCAATCACTGATCTTGCCGCAAAAGTTAAACACCACTGTGCTGATTGGTCGCGGACGCTGCCCGCGACCAATCACCGATCTGGGCGCCAAATTTAAATATCGGCCTTGACCAATCACCGATCTTGGCTTCACATTTAAACACCGCTGTGCTGATTGGTCGCCGACACTGGGCACGACCAATCACCGATTTTGGTGCCACATTTAAATAGCGTCCGTGACCAATCAGCACAGCGGTGTTTAAATGTGGAGCCAAGATCGGTGATTGGTCGCGGCCGATATTTAAATTTGGCGCTCAAATCGGTGATTGGTCGCGGGCAGCGTCCGCGACCAATCAGCACAGTAGTGTTTAACTTTTGCGGCAAGATCAGTGATTGGTCGCGAGCCAAGACCGCGACCAATCACCGATTTGTGCGGCACATTTAAATAGCGGCCGCGACCAATTGGATGTCAGCGCCGCTCCCCGGTCCTCCCTTCACACCTTAGCCGCATGGATGTCAGCGGCGCTGCCTGTGCGGATACTTCCGCTGCGAGAACCCGGGACATGAGCGGGCGCTCGCAGCAGAAGTCTCCCGACCCGCAGCACCGCTCCCCGGTCCTCCCTTCACACCCTAGCCGCTGATGTCCCCACAGTATCCGCATGGTGTTACAAAGGTCCGGACATTTGTGTTAAAAATCGCTGATTGGTCGCCGACGCTATTTAAATGTGGCGCCAAAATCGGTGATTGGTCGCGCCCAGCGTCGGCGACCAAGCAGCGATTTTTAACACAAATGTTCGGACCTTTGTAACACCATGCGGATACTGTGGGGACATCAGCGCTAGGGTGTGAAGGGAGGACCGGGGAGCGGCGCTGACATCCATGCGCCTAGGGTGCTAGGGTGTGAAGGGAGGACCGGGGAGCGGCGCTGACATCCAATTGGTCGCGGCCGCTATTTAAATGTGCCGCACAAATCGGTGATTGGTCGCGGTCTTGGCCCGCGACCAATCACTGATTTTGCAGCAAAAGTTAAACACTACTGTGCTGATTGGTCACGGACGCTGCCCGCGACCAATCACCGATTTTTAACATAAATGTCCGGACCTTAGTAAAACCATGCGGATACTGTGGGGACATCAGCGGCTAGGGTGTGAAGGGAGGACCGGGGAGCGGCGCTGCGGGTCGGGATACTTCTGCTGTGAGCAGTCGCTCATCTCCCGGCTTCTCGCAGCAGAAGTAGCCGCACAGGCAGCGGCGCTTCCCGGTCCTCACTAATACGATTTCGCTCCCCGGTCCTCAACAATACGATTCGCTGATTGGTCGCGCTCTCCGCACGCGACCAATCAGTGATCTTGGCGCTAAAGTTAAACACCGCTATGCTGATTGGTCGCGGCCGCTGCCCGCGACCAATCACCGATTTGGGCGCCACATTTAAATAGCGGCCGCAACCAATCACCGATCTTGCCGCTACATTTAAACACTGCTGTGCTGATTGGTCGCGGACGCCAGACGCGACCAATCAGCGAGCTTGGCGCCAATTTTAAACAACGCTCTGCTGATTGGTCGCGGACGCCAGACGCGTCCAATCAGCGAGATTGGCGCCAAATTTAAACAATGCTCTGCTGATTGGTCGCGGACTCCAGCCGCGACTAATCAGCATTATTGGCGCCAAATATAAACACCGCTCTGCTGATTGATCGTGGTCGCTGACCGCGACCAATCAGCAGTATTGGTGCCAAATTTAAACCCCGCTCTGCTGATTGGTCGCGTTTGCCGGTCGTGACCAATCAGCTGTATTGGCGCCAAATTTAGACCCCGCTCTGCTGATTGGTCGCAGTTGCCGGCCGCGACCAATCAGCAGTGTTGGCGCCAAATTTAAACACCGCTTTGCTGATTGGTCACGGTTGCCGGCCGCGACTAATCAGCATTGTTGGTGCCAAATTGCCGGCCGCGACTAATCAGCATTATTGCCGCCAAATTTAAACACCTCTCTGCTGAATGGTCGCGGCCGTGACCAATCACCATTATTGGCGCCAAATTTAAACACCGCTTTGCTGATTGGTCGCGACCGCCGGCCGCAACCAATCACCATTATTGGCGCAAAAGTTAAACCCCGCTCTGCTGATTGGTCACGTTCGCTGGCCGCGACCAATCAGCAATATTGGCGCAAAATTTAAACCCCCCTCTGCTGATTAGTCGCGACCGCCGGCCGTGACCAATCAGCGATATAGTCGCCAAATTTCAACACCGCTTTGCTGATTGGTCGCGGTTGCCGGCCGCGACCAATCAGCGATTTTGGCGCCAAATTTAAACACCGCTCTGCTGATTGCGCCCGGTCTGCCGCATACATATTCTAGAATACCCGATGCGTTAGAATCGGGCCACCATCTAGTATATATATAAGCTGCTACAAGCATCAAACATTAAGAGGAATAACCCAGATATGTATTGCTTCAGACATACAGTACAGACCAAAAGTTTGGACACACCTTCTCATTTAAAGATTTTTCTGTATTTTCATGACTATGAAAATTGTACATTCACACTGAAGGCATCAAAACTATGAATTAACACATGTGGAATTATATACTTAACCAAAAAGTGTGAAACAACTGAAAATATGTCTTATATTCTAGGTTCTTCAAAGTAGCCACCTTTTGCTTTGATGACTGCTTTGCACACTCTTGGCATTCTCTTGATGAGCTTCAAGAGGTAGTCACCGGAAATGGTTTTCACTTCACAGGTGTGCCCTGTCAAGTTTAATAAGTGGGATTTCTTGCCTTATAAATGAAGTTGGGACCATCAGTTGTGTTGTGCAGAAGTCAGGTGGATACACAGCTGATAGTCCTACTGAATAGACTGTTAGAATTTGTATTCTGGCAAGAAAAAAGCAGCTAAGTAAAGAAAAACGAGTGGCCATCATTACTTTAAGAAATGAAGGTCAGTCAGTGCGAAAAATTGGGCAAACTTTGAAAGTGTCCCCAAGTGCAGTTGCAAAAACCATCAAGCGCTACAAAGAAACTTGCTCACATGAGGACCGCCCCAGGAAAGGAAGACCAAGAGTCACCTCTGCTTCTGAGGATAAGTTTATCCCAGTCACCAGCCTCAGAAATTGCAGGTTAACAGCAGCTCAGATTAGAGACCAGGTCAATGCCACACAGAGTTCTAGCAGCAGACACATCTCTTCAACAACTGTTAAGAGGAATCTTTGTGCAGCAGGCCTTCATGGTAAAATAGCTGCTAGGAAACCACTGCTAAGGACAAGCAACAAGCAGGAGAGACTTGTTTGGGCTAAAGAACACAAGGAATGGACATTAGACCCCAGTGGAAATCTGTGCTTTGGTCTGATGAGTCCAAATTTGAGATCTTTGGTTCCAACCACCGTGTCTTTGTGCGACGCAGAAAAGGTGAACGGATGGACTCTACATGCTTGGTTCTCACCGTGAAGCATGGAGGAGGAGGTGTGATGGTGTGGGGGGCTTTGCTGGTGACACTGTTGGGGATTTATTCAAAATTGAAGGCATACTGAACCAGCATGGCTACCACAGCATCTTGCAGCGGCATGCTATTCCATCCGGTTTGCGTTTAGTTGGACCATCATTTATTTTTCAACAGGACAATGACCCCAAACACACCTCCAGGCTGTGTAAGGGCTATTTGACCAAGAAGGAGAATGATGGCGGGCTACGCCAGATGACCTGGCCTCCACAGTCACCAGACCTGAACCCAATCGAGATGGTTTGGGGTGAGCTGGACCGCAGAGTGAAGGCAAAAGGTCCAACAAGTGCTAAGCATCTCTGGGAGCTCCTTCAAGATTGTTGGAAGACCATTTCCGGTGACTACCTCTTAAAGCTCATCAAGAGAATGCCAAGAGTGTGCAAAGCAGTCATCAAAGCAAAAGGTGGCTACTTTGAAGAACCCAGAATATAAGACATATTTTCAGTTGTTTCACACTTTTTTGTTAAGTATATAATTCCACATGTGGTAATTCATAGTTTTGATGCCTTCAGTGTGAATATACAATTTTCATATTCATGAAAATACAGAAAAAAATTTAAATGAGAAGGTGCGTCCAAACTTTTGGTCTGTACTGTAAGTAACTCACCCGTATAAATGTCAATAATAATTAAAGAGGAGGGGAAGAGAGAGGTAAGGAAATGGACCAACGGAGCAGGAGCGAGCAGATGTAGGGCCCGCAAGCCTCGACGCGCGTTTCGCGTGATATGCTTTCTCAAGAGGCGTCGCTGGTCCAAATACCGGCTCCTTTTTAAATATAGCGCTAAAATGGTCACATGTTCGTCATGTGACCGGAAGAAGATGGCCGCCGACCGGAAGGCATATCCGGCGCATGCGCGGGTACCACCACAACGTCCCACCCCCCGCCGTGTCCGTCAAGACAACGGCGACGCCCCGGAAGCGCTGACAAAACAACACCCGGAGCGTCGCCGACGCCATGGAGACAGACACGCGGGACCGTAGGAGGGTAAGTAGCCCCGCGCATGCGCACCGTCCACCTTATAAGGCCACATCATACCAGCAATACATCAAAGGAAAAATCTGCACCCGCAGACCACGAGGGATGAGGGCCTTCTCGATATATTTCATCAGAAAGGCTCTATTCCACCACGTGCGTGTTCTGCGCCTCAGAAGTGACTTAAATTTAGTGATGCTCTCCTCTAGTGCCTGCTGAGTCCCAGAGCCCCCATCGACTTGATCCGCAACATCACCGGATATCTGATTGAGTTGAGCGAGCCAGGTATCATCCCGGGCTCGAAAGTCCATTTTCGGTCTATAGCAAACTGTGAGAACACAGAAATAAATCGTTAAATACTAGTGTTGAGCGAGCACTAAAATGCTCGGGTGCTCGAAGTTCGGGCCGAGCTCACCGTGATACTTGACCCGAGCAACGAGCCCAATGTTAGTCTATGGGAGACCCGAACATTTTTGCGGCGGCTCCCCCGGCAGTCTGTAGAAAGCCTAAAAAGTGCCCAAAACGATAGTGACAGTGCTCCAATGACATGGGGACAGCATGGGGATTGCCCCTGGAAGCATTTCTGACCCCCAGGTCACTGCTGTCAACAACGTGGTCAGAGGTATTAAGCCACTTTTACAGGCACACAATAAAACGTTCAAAAACGAAAGTGAAAGTGCTTTCCTGTGAAATATGTTAACCCCTTAACGACCATGGGTCTTTCTGTTTTTGTGTTTTCCTTTTTTGCGCCCCTTCTTCCCAGAGCCAGAACTTTTTTAATTTTCATTCAATATGGCCATGTGAGGGCTTATTTTTTGCGGGACGAGTTGTACTTTTAAACACCATCACTGGTTTTACCATATCGCGTGCTGGAAAATGGGAAAAAAATTCCAAGTGCAGTGAAACTGCAATTCCACAGTTGTTTTTTGGGTCCTTTTTTTACCATGTTCACAGATTGCTAAAACTGACCTGCCATCATTATTTTGCAGGTCGTTACGAGTTCATAGACACCAAACATGTATAGGTTCTTTTTTATTTAAGTGGTGAAAAAAAAAATCCAAAGCTTGCTAAAAAAAACAAAAAAAATGACGCCATTTTCCGAGACCCTTAGCTTCTCCATTTTTCGGGATCTGGGGCCAGGTGAGGGCTTATTTTTTGCGCGCCGGGCTGACATTTTTATTGATACCATTTTGGGGTAGATCCGATGTTTTGATCGCCCGTTATTGCATTTTATTGCAAAGTTGTAGCGACCAAAAAAACTTAATTCTGGCGTTTAAATTTTTTTTCTCATTACGCCGTTTACTGATTGTATTAATTCTTCTTTTATATTGATAGATCGGGCGATTCTGAATGCGGCGATACCAAATATGTGTATGTGTTTTTTTTTTTATATATATATATATATTTTATTTTGAATGGGGGGAAAGGGGGGTGACTTAAACTTTTATATATTTTTTATTTTTTTAAAAACTTTTTTTTTACACTTTCTGCTTGCTTCTATAGTCTCCAGAGGAAACTAGAAGCAGCAGTTGTCTGATTGCTTCTACTGCATACAAGCGATGAGCAGATCGCTTGTATGCAGGAGAAATGCTCACTTGCTATGAGCGCTGACCACTAGGTGGCGCTCATAGCAATTGAGACATGACAACCACAGGCGTCTGCTGCAGACCCTGAGTTGTCATGCCCACCCATTGGTGACCCGCGATCACGTGACGGGGTCACTGATGGGCGGGGCTTAGGACTCCCGGAAGCGCGAGTTAAATGCCACTGTCAGAGATTTAACATGTTAACAGCCGCGGGTGGATTGCGATTCCAATAATCAGCTGACATGTGCTCGCTTCAGTGCGGGCTCACCGCCGCAGCCCCCGCTGAACCGGCCTTCCCGACCTGGTGCGTACTATTACTGACCAGGTCGGAAAGGGGTTAAGGAACATCCTTTCCAGGGTAAAGACTTGTGTATAAGGTAAAATAAATAACCAAAAACAAAAATACTCCTCCACACCTTGGGCTATGTTCACAAGTAGCATTTTTTATGCGTTTTTGCACGTTTGTATTGCTTTCAACCGTGACAAATGCATTCACCGGGAAATGTCATTTTAACATTTTACAACCTTATCTGGCCATGTGCTGTGTGACACATGCATACAGTGCTAAAAAGACATGGGAACAGCATGGGGAAGACCCCTGGAAGCATCTCTGACACCCAGGTCACTGCCTAAAAGTGTGCCCATCAGAAGTGATCCTTGCCGCATCAGAAGATGCAGACTTGCAACTATCCCCGTGCAAGTCCTTGTCCCAGGGCAGTGTTCAATTGTACCTCCCCCATAACTTGCAATACAAGAACAAGTATGCAGCCTGCCACCCACCCACCCCCAGGCTGCAATACCATACTGCTAGCTTGCTTGCACTTGAAATTGGGCCTTTTAGGCATGTGGAGGTGGAATCTGGCCACCACGTCATGGCTGCGTCGGTAGCTTGGTATTCATACTCAGTCAACGGCCGCCCGGCGGCCGGGTGTCCACGCTTGGTCCCCAGCCGCCCCGCGGCCGGGTGCCCACACACAGTCCCCAGCCGCGTGGGGGTGGCCGGGTGTCCATAAATGGTCCCCAGCCGCCCCTATTTGTCCCGGTGCGCCTTATACACAAGTGCGCATACCAAAACATTACCTGTGCCCTCCCCAGTGCATTTAGTGGGAAGGACAGCCTAACCACAAACACGTGGACAAGTGAATGTGGCCAGGAATGGTCCATCTCACTGACGCCTTCACACTGGGTTAATATTGTGGAAGCCGGGACACAGTTGGACACTGGGATGCAACACGTCCTCCAGG
Organism: Phyllobates terribilis; assembly: GCF_046119375.1. Classification (NCBI taxonomy): domain Eukaryota; kingdom Metazoa; phylum Chordata; class Amphibia; order Anura; family Dendrobatidae; genus Phyllobates; species Phyllobates terribilis. The sequence goes on from NW_027362768.1 coordinate 296,161,748, forward strand.
CATAGAGGATTGCGGGTCCTGGGTCAATCAGGCTTCAACACAAAGTTCAGAAGGTAGACAGCAGCAGTGGTCGGACTCCTACACAACGAGTAAATTATTCATGATCATGAGGCCATCCACCTCCTTAGCTTTCTGTTCCTTGGAATGCAAGCGCATGTATGTAGTAGCAGCTAGGCCTGAGGTGGTCAGCGTTTTGGCGTATATTCTACCTCCTTCGAGGATTGCTGGATGTTTTCCTGCTACTATCCCAGTTCTATGACTCCCATTAAAACAAAGCTTCAGGTGATGAATGATGGATGAGGTGGTGGCAAAGGAGAAAGAGCAGGAGGAACAGGGACCATTCACATCAATATCAGGCCAGCCAACCACACATGTCTTGTAGGATATGTTTCTGTACCAAAAGGAGCGGTTCAGCTACACAGTTATAAGGCATACAGTGAATGCAATGCCTACCAAAAATTTCGAGGCACTCCAATGCCCCTTGGAAGTGACATGGAGGTCAGAGGGCCTTAACTAAACCGTTTTTTCCATTTATAGCAACTGGGTCTCCTGTACACTGTTGGCCTAAGCAGGGAATGGAAGGCTTTCCAAAAATAATTAGGCACTGCAATGCCCCTTGAAACAGACGTGGATTACAGCGTATTAAAAACCTTCTACCCATTATTGGGGAGTGGGTCTCCCTTAGTGTTCGCCTATGCATTGAAAAGCAAAAGCAGACAAAAATTAGGAGGAAATGCAAAGCCCGTTGCAAGAGTCGTGGAGGTTAGAGGTAATTAAAAACAACATGTCAATGCCCCTTGGAAGAGCTGTGGAGTTCAGAGTGGTTTAACAAGACGGTTTTAATGCCCCTTAGAAGAGACGTGGAGTTCAGAGTGGTTTAACAAGACAGTTTTAATGCCCCTTGGAAGAGATGTGGAGGTCACAGTAGCTTAACAAGATGGTTTTAATGCCCCTTGGAAGAGTGGTGGAGGTTACAGTGGAATAAAAAGACAATATCAATGCCCTGTGGAAGAGACGTTGAGGTCACAGTAGCTTAACAAGACGGTTTTAATGCCCCTTGGAAGAGTGGTGGAGGTCGCAGTGGAATAAAAAGACAATATCAATGCCCCTTGAAAGAGTGGTGGAGGTTACAGTGGAATAAAAAGACAATATCAACGCCCTGTGGAAGAGACGTGGAGGTCACAGTAGCTTAACAAGATGCTTTTAATGCCCCTTGGAAGAGTGGTGGAGGTCGAAGTGGAATAAAAAGACAATATTAACGACCCTTGGAAGAGACGTGGAGGTCACAGTAGCTTAACAAGACGATTTTAATGCCCCTTACAAGACCCATGCAGTACAGCATATTAAAAACATTATTCCCATTATTGGGGAGTGGGTCTCCTATAGTCTTTGCCTATGCCTTCCAAGCAAAAGCTGCCAAAAATTAGGAAGGGGGAACTTGCAATGTCCCTTACAAGAGCCATGCAGTACAGCATATTAAAAACATTACTCCCATTATTGGGGAGTGGGTCTCCCATAGTCTTTGCCTATGCCTTCCAAGCAAAAGCTGCCAAAAATTAGGACAGAGGAACTTGCAATGCTGGCAACATGGACCATGGTCACCCTGGTGGTATAGTGGTCGTGGAGGCTGAGGATAAGGAGAAGAGCAAAAAACAGCCAAAATGAGGAAGCGTATACCCATGTGTGGGTGTGAAGCGATGCATGGGAATACACCTCCCGAAATAACACAGTGGATTTGACTTTATGTTACTCTGCTGTCATTTGGTGGTGATGAGAAGTCTGGCCCAATCCAGCCCTTGTTCATTTTGATAAGGGTCAGCTTGTCAGCATTGTCAGTTGACAGGCGAGTGCGCTTATCAGTTATAATTCCCCGAGCGGCACTAAAAACACGCTCCGATAACACGCTAGCAGCAGGGCAGGCCAGGACCTCCAAGGCATACAGAGTGAGTTCATTCCAAGTGTCCAGCTTGGATACCCAATAATTAAAAGGCACAGAGGAATCACGGAGGATGCTGGTACTCCCTCACCATCTTTTGAAACTTTCCACTCCTTGTGAGAGTACCCTGTACCTCAGGGCCTGTAAGCTGGGCAGGTCTCAGAAAACTGTCCTAGAACATTGACAGTGTTCCCCTGCCTCTGCTGGATTGGAGTTGCGTCTCTCTCGCCTGTATGCCTTAGTTAGGCAGCGAACTGTGACCTCTGCCGCAAAACCTAAGAAAGACTGCCACTGGTTTGACCAGCCTGAGCCACGGGACCGGGTCACCGCCACGGAGACTACAGACCCCAGAGACCCGGCACCGGGTATCCCACACACGTGTACACACGGCCCAGGGGGCGCGTCACATGCAGTACAGCATATTACAAACATAAGTCCCATTATTGGGGAGTGGGTGTCCCATAGTATTTGCTTATGCCTTGCAAGCAAAAGCTGCCAAAAATTAGGACGGAGCAACTTGGAATGCCCCTTACAAGAGTCATGCAGTACAGCATATTACAAACATAAGTCCCATTATTGGGGAGTGGGTCTCCCATAGTATTTGCTTATGCTTTCCCAGCAAAAGCTGCCAAAAATTAGGACGGTGCAACTTGCAATGCCCCTTACAAGAGCCATGCAGTACAGCATATTACAAACATAAGTCCCATTATTGGGGAGTGGGTGTCCCATAGTATGCGCTTATGCCTTTCAAGCAAAAGCTGCCAAAAATTAGGACGGAGCAACTTGCAATGCCCCTTACAAGAGCCATGCAGTACTGCATATTACAAACATAAGTCCCATTATTGGGGAGTGGGTCTCCCATAGTATTTGCTTATGCTTTCCCAGCAAAAGCTGCCAAAAATTAGGACGGAGCAACTTGCAATGCCCCTTACAAGAGCCATGCAGTACAGCATATTACAAACATAAGTCCCATTATTGGGGAGTGGGTGTCCCATGGTATTTGCTTATGCTTTCCCAGCAAAAGCTGCCAAAAATTAGGACGGAGGAACTTGCAATGCTGGCACCCTGGTGGTATAGTGGTGGTGGAGGCTGAGGATAAGGAGAAGAAGATTAAACAGCCGAAACGAGGAAGCATATACCCATGTGTGGGTGTGAAGCGGTGCATGTGAATACACCTCCCGAAATAACACAGTGGATTTGACTTTATGTTACTCTGCTGTCATTTGGTGGTGATGAGAAGTCTGGCCCAATCCAGCCCTTGTTCATTTTGATAAGGGTCAGCTTGTCAGCATTGTCAGTTGACAGGCGAGTGCGCTTATCAGTTATAATTCCCCCAGCGGCACTAAAAACACGCTCCGATAACACGCTAGTGGCAGGGCAGGCCAGGACCTCCACGGCGTACAGAGCGAGTTCATTCCAAGTGTCCAGCTTGGATACCCAATAATTAAAAGGCACAGAGGAATCACGGAGGATGCTGGTACTCCCTCACCATCTTTTGAAACTTTCCACTCCTTGTGAGAGTACCCCGCGCCTCAGGGCCTGTAAGCTGGGCGGGTGTCAGAAAACTGTCCCAGAATGTTGACAGTGTTCCCCTGCCTCTGCTGGATTGGAGTTGCATCTCTCTCGCCTGTACGCCTTGGTTGGGCAACGAACTGTGACCTCTGCCGCTACCGTGTTCAGATGGGAATTTTTTTAAGAGTTCTGCAGCAAGGGCCTTCTGGTATTGCCCCATTTTTGTAGACCTCTCCACCTCAGGAATAAGAGAGTGAAAGTTCTCCTTGTAGTGGGGGTCTACAAGTGTCACCAACCAGTAATGACTGTCACCCAACATTTTGACAACGCGAGGGTCACGGTTAAGGCAGCGTAACATAAAGTCAGCCATGCGTGCCAGACTGGTAAAGGGCAAGATTTCCGTGTCCTCACCAAGATGACGACTGACCATGCTCTCCTCCTCCTCCTCTTCCTCCTCCCCCCTGTCCTCAGGCCACCCACGCTGAACCGACGGTATGACACTTGTACAGGTACTACCGTCTACAACGCATGATAGCAGCTCCTGTTCTTCCTCCTCCTCCTCCTCTCCCTCATTGTCCCCCAATGCACGTTGGGATGAGATGAGGCTGGGCTGTGTGTAATCGCCCGCTACGGCTTCTTGATCCATCTCATCATACTCTGGCTGCAATGCATCCTCTTTAATTCTCTGCAGAGAGCGTTGCAAAAGACAGACTAGTGGGATGCTGACACTAATGATGGCGTCATCGCCACTCATCATCTTGGTGGCCTCCTCAAAGTTTGTCAGGATGGTACATATGTCAGACATCCAGGTCCACTCCTGAGGTCTTATGTGTGGAGTCTGACCTGAATATCGACGGCATTGTTGCAGCTGGTACTCCACAACTGCTCTCTTCTGCTCACAAATCCTTTGCAACATGTGGAGGGTAGAGTTCCAACGTGTGGGGACATCACACACCAGTCGGTGTGCCGGAAGCTGCAAACGCTGCTGCAACACAGCAAGGGCGGTGGAAGCTGTAGCCGACTTGCGAAAATGAGCTGACAGGCGGCGTACTTTCACGAGCAGATCTGGCAACTCGGGGTACGATTTAAGAAACCGCTGAACCACGAGGTTAAGCACATGAGCCAGGCATGGTACGTGTGTGATCTCACCTCGCCTCAGAGCCGCCACCAGGTTACGGCCATTGTCACACACGACCATGCCGGGATGTAGGTTCAGCGGTCTCAGCCACAGATCTGCCTGCTCTTTCACAGCTGTCCACAACTCACAAGCAGTATGAGGTTTATCACCTAAGCTTATGAGTTTCAGCACAGCCTGTTGCCGCTTGGCGGAGGCAGTACTGCAATGCTTCCAGCTTGTAACTGATGTGGTGATATCTGAGATGGAGGCTGAACATGAGGAGGAGGAGGAGGAGGATGCGCAGGAGCTGTACACTGTGGGGGCAACTCTGACTGACATAGGGCCCGCAATCCTCGGTGTGGGGAGGATGTGTTCCGTCCCAAGGTCCGACTGGGTCCCGGCTTCCACTATGTTTACCCAGTGTGCCGTCAGAGAGATGTACCCTCCCTGGCCACAAGCACTTGTCCACGTGTCCTTTGTCAGGTGGACTCTCCCAGTAACTGCGTTGTTGAGGGCACGGCAGATGCTTTGGGACACGTGCTTGTGTAGTGCGGGGATGGCACACCGGGCAAAATAGTGTCGGCTGGGGACCGAGTACCGAGGGACGGCCACCGCCATAAGATTGCGGAAGGATTCCGTCTCCACCAGCCTAAAAGGCAGCATTTCCAATGCAAGCAGTCGTGAAATGTGCGAATTTAGGACTGTGGCCTGTGGGGCGTTAGCTGCGAATTTCCGCTTTCGTTCAAAGGTCTGGGATATGGACAATTGAACGCTGCGGTGGGACGTGGACGTTGATGCTGTTTCTTGAGAAACTGCCATAACAAGTGAAGACTGAGAGGAGGGGGCATCTTTACATGCAGTATGGACAGGGGATTGCCTTGCACACACAACAGGGGGTTCTATTGCACGCACAACAGTGGAAGAAGCAGTGGTGACACCCGCTGACACTGGTCGTGGACCCTGGGTTTCGCCCCACAAAGTCGGGTGCTTTGCTGCCATGTGCCTGATCATGCTGGTGGTGGTCAGGCTGGTAGTTTTGTCACCCCTGCTGATGCTGGCATGGCAGGTGGAACATATGGCCTTTTTGGGGTTATCAGCAGAGTCTTTAAAAAAATTCCAGACTCTGGAAGACCTACCGCTTGTACTGGCAACGTCCCTCGTGTTGGTGTCACGGGGAACGGTTGCCTGCCTTCTGTCTGCGGCCACCACACTGCTTCTTCCTGCCTGTTGGGGTACTCTGCCTCCCTCCCCCTGTGTGCTGCTGGCCTCACTCTGCATGTCCTCCTTCCACGTTGGGTCAGTTACTAGATCATCCACCACCTCCTCCTCTTCCACTTGCGCACCACGATCCTCCTCCTCACTTCCTGGCAATTGTGTCTCGTCATCGTCCACCTCTTGTGACAGATTGCCAAAGTCGACTTCCTGTGGCCGTGGCTGTTCAAATATTTGGGCATCGCAACATGGGATCTCCTCTTCCACCACTTCAAGCGTATCAGGCGAGGGGCCCAAATATGGAAATGGACCAGTGAACAGCTCTTCAGAGTGTCCAAGTGTGGGATCACTTGCTGTCTGACGACACTCGGCGTGGTGGGAGGAAGGAGCATCAGGGTGAGGAGGAGTATGTGGTCGAGACTCACGGCTACTAAGAGTTGACCGTGTGGAAGACAGACCGGAGGTGGTGGTGCCCAGGTAACTGGAAGTATTGTCTGCTATCCAATTAATAACCTGTTCACACTGATCAGTTCTCAATACTGGTGTTGTTCTGTGCTTCCCTAGTAATTCAGTCAAGAAGTGGGAGCGAGAAGATGTGGCTGTTGGTTGTGGCACATTTTCACCTTGGCCACGGCCCCGTCCTCTGCACGAACCATCACCAGAACGTCCACTTCCACGTCCCTTGCCACACGCCTTGCCCATTGTAAATGAAGTAAAATAGCTTACACTTGCACTATCAATGGAAAAAGGGTAATAAAGAGTAGATTAGAACCGTGGAAGAGGAAAACCACAGTTATTGTTTACTGGGGTATACCACACTTTTTTAAATAGAGATATTTGCGGCTGAACAGTGAGCGACACACTCAAACTGCTTTTTTTTTAGATACCAAAGGCCCAAAACTGGATAGTACAGCAATTTGACCCTTGGAACTGCGAAACCACACTGGGATGTCGGGCCTACACAAGACTATTTTCAACAGATATATTTTTGTGTCACAACAGTCAGGAGACACTACTGTTTTTCTTTACGGAAAAAACTACCAAAACCTGAATAATAGAGATTTTTTACCGTGGGATGGCAAAACAACAGTTATTGTTTACTGGGGTATACCACACTTTTTTAAATAGAGATATTTGCGGCTGAACAGTGAGCGACACACTCAAACTGCTTTTTTTTTAGATACCAAAGGCCCAAAACTGGATAGTACAGCGATTTGACTCGTGGAACTGCGAAACCACACTGGGATGTCGGGCCTACACAAGACTATTTTCAACAGATATATTTTTGTGTCACAACAGTCAGGAGACACTACTGTTTTTCTTTACGGAAAAAACTACCAAATCCTGAATAATAGAGATTTTTTACCGTGGGATGGCAAAACCACAGTTATTGTTTACTGGGGTATACCACACTTTTTTAAATAGAGATATTTGCAGCTGAACAGTGAGCGACACACTCAAACTGTTTTTTTTAGATACATATGGCCCAAAAGTGGATAATACAGAGGTTTGAACCGTGGAACTGCAAAACCACACTTGTATTTCTCGGGCCTACACCAGACTATTTTCAACAGATATATTTGTGTCTGAACAATCAGGAGACACTATTTATTTTTTACGGCAAAAAATGCCAAAAGCAGGATAATAGAGATGTTTTACCGTAGAACAGCAAAACCACAGTTATAATTTACTGGTGTATACCAGACTTTTTTGAATATATATATATTTGCGGCTGAACAGTGAGCGACACACTCAAACTGTTTTTTTTAGATACAAATGGCCCAAAAGTGGATAATACAGAGGCTTGAACCGTGAAACTGCAAAACCACACTTGTATTTCTCGGGCCTACACCAGACTATTTTCAACAGATATATTTGTGTCTGAACAATCAGGAGACACTATTTATTTTTTACGGCAAAAAATGCCAAAAGCAGGATAATAGAGATGTTTTACTGTGGAACAGCAAAACCACAGTTATAATTTACTGGTGTATACCAGGCTTTTTAAAATATATATATATTTGCGGCTGAACAGTGAGCGACACACTCAAACTGTTTTTTTAGATACAAATGGCCCAAAAGTGGATAATACAGAGGTTTGTACCGTGGAACTGCAAAACCACACTTGTATTTCTCGGGCCTACACCAGACTATTTTCAACAGATATATTTGTGTCTGAAAAATCAGGGAGACACTATTATTTATTTTTTTTACAGCAAAAAATGCAAAAAGCAGGATAATAGAGATTTTTTACCGTGGAACAGCAAAAGCACACTTCTGTCTCTCTGGCCTACACCAGACTATTTTCAACAGATATATTTGTGTCTGAAAAATCAGGGAGACACTATTATTATTTTTATACAGCAAAAAATGCCAAAAACAGGATAATAGAGATGTTTTACCGTGGAACATCAAAACCACAGTAATAATTTACTGGTGTATACCAGACTTTTTTAAATATATATATTTGCGGCTGAACAGTTAGCGACACACTCAAACTGTTTTTTTTAGATACAAATGGCCCATAGAACTGCAAAACCACACTTCTATTTCTCTGGCCTACACCAGACTATTTTCAACAGATATATTTGTGTCTGAAAAATCAGGGAGACACTATTATTATTTTTATACAGCAAAAAATGCCAAAAACAGGATAATAGAGATGTTTTACCGTGGAACATCAAAACCACAGTAATAATTTACTGGTGTATACCAGACTTTTTTAAATATATATATTTGCGGCTGAACAGTTAGCGACACACTCAAACTGTTTTTTTTAGATACAAATGGCCAATAGAACTGCAAAACCACACTTCTATTTCTCTGGCCTACACCAGACTATTTTCAACAGATATATTTGTGTCTGAAAAATCAGAGGCACACTTTTTTTTTTTGGGGGGGGGGGGACACCAAAAGGTTAATAAGATGGGTATTTGTACATTGTGAAGGAGGAAAAAAAAAGAAGAGGATTTAGATAAAAAAAAGGATTTTTCCTGGCCCCCGGGACCTGGAGCTAAGTCCAGCAATTTCAGCAACAGGAGCAGCACACAGGACTGTAATGCAGCGTTTGCTGGTATAACCACTGCGTCTCCTATACAGCCTGCCTGCCTGCCTGATATACCTGGGATGGATATTAGTCCTGAGAAGGACTGTTTGTTTGATCTGGCAGCCTTTACAGACCCTACACTAACTATTTTGCAGGATATATCTCTCCCTAAATCAGCAGCGCTGTCCCTACACTGTCTGATCCAGAGCGACTGTGTCCAAGATGGCGGCGCCCGGTTTTAAATACTCGAGGTGACGCTGTGCGGCCAGCCAATCACTGCAATGCCCACAAACAACATGACTGCGGCATTACAGTGACTGGCTGGCAATCCCTGCATGTTCATTGGCTCTGTAAAGAGCGCCAAACATGCAGGGCGGAGACCCGAGCTCCCGCCCGAGTAACCCGGAAATGCTCGGTGCTCGCCGAACATCCCGAGTAGCGTGATGCTCGGGCGAGTACCGAGCAGTGTCGAGCATGTTCGCTCAACACTATTAAATACACATCGACCAACATACATAGCATCATGGATATGAGATATAGGAGAAAAACAACTTATACTCCATAACCATGGAAAATAGCCTACTCAAAAGTAAATACAAAAGCTAGAGGAAACTGAGTACATGGCATCAAATAGAAAAAAACTTTATTAAGAAAAAGAGTCACATTAAAAAATACATATCTCAAGTATATGTGAGTTGCAAAACATGTCAAAGTAGAGAGACATATGAAGAAATGGCCATAGTCATGCTTCAGCCATGGGGGAAAACATACCTATACACATAAGTAGTCAGGAGACAATCCTGATATATACACTAAATGAAAAGGTCTTCCCAAAGCACCGGGTTAGCCAAGTCTCCATACATGGTAAGACATTGGGGTGGGAGCAAAGAGTGGGTTATTTAAAGAGTCAATAACATTCTGGAAGTACAAAGTATATATATATATAAGCTGCTACAAGCATCAAACATTAAGAGGAATAACCCAGATATGTATTGCTTCAGACATAAGTAACTCACCCGTATAAATATCAATAATAATTAAAGAAGAGGGGAAGAGAGAGGTAAGGAAATGGACCAACGGAGCAGGAGCGAGCAGATGTAGGGCCCGCAAGCCCCGACGCGCGTTTCGCGTGATATGCTTTCTCAAGAGGCGTCGCTGGTCCAAATACCGCCACCTTTTTAAATATAGCACTAAAATGGTCACATGTTGACACCTTGGCACCGCGGGGTCTAACCGAAAATCTAGGCTTTTCATCATTTCTATGGTCCTTCATGGTGCTGTTCTGCGTCTCAGATGTACTATTATATATTTTTTTAATGATTTAATTGATATTGGGATGAGTGACACTGACTTAGGGGTGCTTGATATCTTCCCCCTGTCACATTTGACTTAACAGTTTAGTTGCTTTACATATAAGTCTTTTTGCTCTCTTGTGGTCCCTGCTATATAATATATACCTATAATGGCAGGGCGTGCTTATGTGGATTTCCCATTTTTAAATTTCTTTTAATTGTTCTTACTTCTTTTTCTTTCACTTTTTTGATTTTAGTCTTTATAACTATGGTCCCTATCCCGGCTCTGATGTCCTCACTTGTTGAAAGCGCCTGTGAATTAATATACAGATGAATGACTGACCAGCCCTGATGGATTTAACTGACTGCCCACTTTTTGCCATGAGACCCAAGCCTGTGAATCCTTGCATCTTATTATATGGATTTTTATCATATTTATATTGACTCTTATGCTTAATATATATGTTATAGATCTGTGCTTATTTAAGACTTTGATGTATTGCTGGTATGATGTGGCCTTATAAGGTGGGCGGTGCGCATGCGCGGGGCTACTTACCCTCCTACGGTCCCGCGTGTCTGTCTCCATGGCGTCGGCGACGCTTCGGGTGTTGTTTTGTCAGCGCTTCCGGGGCGTCGCCGTTGTCTTGACGGACACGGCGGGGGGTGGGACGTTGTGGTGGTCCCCGCGCATGCGCCGGATATGCCTTCCGGTCGGCGGCCATCTTCTTCCGGTCACATGACCGAACATGTGACCATTTTAGCGCTATATTTAAAAAGGTGCCGGTATTTGGACCAGCGACGCCTCTTGAGAAAGCATATCACGCGAAACGCGCGTCGAGGCTTGCGGGCCCTACATCTGCTCGCTCCTGCTCCGTTGGTCCATTTCCTTATTTCTCTCTTCCCCTCTTCTTTAATTATTATTGACATTTATACGGGTGAGTTACTTATGTCTGAAGCAATACATATCTGGGTTATTCCTTTTAATGTTTGATGCTTGTAGCAGCTTATATATATATATATATACTTTGTACTTCCAGAATGTTATTGACTCTTTAAATAACCCACTCTTTGCTCCCACCCCAATGTCTTACCATGTATGGAGACTTGGCTAACCCGGTGCTTTGGGAAGACCTTTTCATTTAGTGTATATATCAGGATTGTCTCCTGACTACTTATGTGTATAGGTATGTTTTCCCCCATGGCTGAAGCATGACTCTGGCCATTTCTTCATATGTCTCTCTACTTTGACATGTTCTGCAACTCACATATACTTGAGATATGTATTTTTTAATGTGACTCTTTTTCTTAATAAAGTTTTTTCTATTTGATGCCATGTACTCAGTTTCCTCTAGTTTTTGAATTTTTCTTTATGTAAAAAATGTTTTAGAATAAAAACATTTAAGCAATTTAAACTCATTTAAGTTATTTTATGATAATCCATCTAGTTTAAAATTCTAATTCAATGGAGACAGGAAATATTAAAGGAATAAAAAATGTTTTTGAGGTTTTATTACAAGTAGATGTTGGCAAATATAATGCAGAAACCCCCTAAAATTAATTTAAGCCTCACTTATTTTTAAATTGAGATTAAATAGCTATATTTTAATGATTAGACCTCTTTCACTTCATCATCAGTCATGACATAATTGTGAATGTTAACAAAAAAAGAAAACAAAAATTACACCTATTACGTTCCACTTTTTATATTACATACTGCACTTGTATTGTGGAGTCTATGTCTTGAGTGATCTGAGAAACTTTTCTTCATCTTCAGTAAGGCTATGTTCACAAATCATGTTTTTTTCTGTATCCATTTTTTGCAGCAAAACCTAATCTCTTGCCAGGAGGTTGTTCAGGACTTTTGTTGCTGTTTACTTGCTTTTTTGCTTATTTTTAGGTGCGTTTTTGGTGTGTTTTTTCAGAGTGCTTTTCACTGTCCCTTTGTCTCTTTATGCATGTACATAAACTTCAGTGAAAAAACATCTAATTCTGATTTTGGCATAGCAGTGGGGGAGGTGAATTGTACAGGAATAGTTTAGCTACGACACTGGTAGTGCATTGAGTTTGTATGACACTATATACTTTCACACTATTCAGTTGCATAGTCATTGTTCAATTTCACACCTCCCTGGGCAACAGGTATTGTTCAATCTCACACATAGCTCAGCCAATGTTTACACTGTACACATCACTAATTTAATTAAACTCTCCTTATACAAACTACCATCTCAGTTACCAAGACAAGATGGTAAAATCACAAAAATAAATGTGTTTTACATACTGCTGTACTTGCTTATTTTCACTAAAAATGCAGCAAAACCTGATCGCTATGTTCACACTAGGCATTTTTTTCAGCGTTTTTTCACTACCCATTGCTTTCAATGAGTGAAAAACGCTGAAAGAAGTGACATGCTCTATTTTCCCAAAAAACCTGCAAAGCACAATACCCTGAATGAAAAAAACCATGATGTGTCCATGAGATTTCTGGAATCTCATAGACTTTGCTGATACTGCAAAACGCAGCTGAAAATTTTCATAAAAAACGCATCAAAAATGCTGAAAAAAACATAATGTGGTCTGTAATAGTTAAAGGGAATCTGTCAGTGGGTTTTTGCTATGTAATCTGATGCCAGTATGAGATAGGGGCTGAGACAGGGATTTCAGGTATGTATCACTTATTAGACTGTGTGAGGTTGTTTTCAATACAATGAGTGTTTTATCAGTAGATTATCACTGCCAGACTAGCTGCCAAGTGCCTCCTAGTCCAACCACGCAGCCAGCACTGATTAGCAGCTTACTATCAATATACAATGTATATAGGGAGCCTGATGTATGTGGGGTTAGCTTTCTGCACGCTACATCTAAAAACGCTGATTCGATCACAACTACGACACCCAGTAACTAGGTGACACATCCCTGCAATCAGGCTCTCTTTCCATACATTACACTGCTCTCAGATGCGGTAGCAAAAACCTGGTGATAGATTTCCTTTAATGAGTGCATCGAAAGGTTCTGCAACAGTTGCAACTAATATAATATACACTGCAGCTGCTGCAGATCCTCTTTGGGTTTTATTGTAAATTACTTAAGTTTTGTACAGGTTGCAAACACTTACTCATGTAAAGCATACTACCTAAAAGGGGGACTTCACATTACTCAATTAGTAAAGCATCTGGCATAAAACAACCTTTTATTTGTACTTTTTGTGTAGAAGCTTTGGTTTGGATTGAACAGTAATAAGCCTCTACTACTGTTGATGGAGCATTGCTAAATCATTTTTCAGAGACCCCAAAAATGTCAACCACAGGGTACCCCAAACTGTGACCTATACAGGAGTCGCCAGCCAGTGTACCCCACTGGTCCTCTGTGATCTTCAAATAGTGTCAGCCAAAGCCTCCTTCATCCTTCTCAGAAAAAAAAAATCATATCTTGTCCACATTCCATTGTCTTTGTTTTAACAGCACAGGAGAAAATACTTTGTGTTATAATGATCTGTGATATGTAGTAGAATAACAAGTTTACAGGAAAGTGGTTTTGTAATGCCATTTGGATGTCATTCATCCCGCTCTAAGTTATAAAGGTTTGTTTGTTTTCACCAGAAACCTTCAGAAAATGTAGAAACCAAACTAAAAAAAAGAACTTGTTTAAATATTGATAGAACGGGCACTGAAAGTGACATCATGTGGGTGGAAAATTCACATTTCACAAGACCAAGATACCAATAGGTTTTATCAATTTTGGCAAGACGACTCACCCAGCTGCAGTCGGAAGTAGACACAGGAATGGTTTTGTCTGCAGGTTTATTATATCAGCATAAGGCACTGCAGACTTCAGCGGAATAAACTCAGCCTTGCTGGCATAATGGTGAAACAAAAGAGAAATGGTAACACAGTCCATATGTGTGCGGGTTCGCCTGCACCAATTTGCAGCACCCTTCAGCTCCTCCTGAGCTGAAATTCCACAGCCTGGAGACTTCTCTCCAAACTCACAATACAAGAAAAAAAACAGGGACTGAGCATTTAACCTTGCTTAGCCACACCCTGAAGGGGAGGTATGGTGAATGACTTCCCTCCCATCTCTATGTCAATCACATAAAACCACTCCATTCACAATGGTGATTTAACTCCCAACATATAACATGCTGGAAAAAAGTTGTAGGTTCAGGTCACTAATGCTAGAAGCCAGAGAAACATACCTCCCCTCACATATAACACCAGTGACTGTCACACAATGTACTCTTTCTGCACTTTAAAGAGTAAAGGCCCTTTAACACTGTGTTCTTCCCTATGCTCAGTGGTCCCGTTTGGCTTATGTCCGAACTCCCCCGCAAAACGGGATTCGGGCATATGCACCAGCGGGGCCATTGACTAAAATGGTGCTGACAGTCAACGTAAGCTGTGTCATACATCATTTTCGGGTGTATGCGCCTACTGGAGGTCGACACTCAGACATGGTAGATAGTATCTGAGTGTCTTCCTCCAGTAGACATATACGAGCGAAAATAATGCACAACAGAGCAGACGTTGACTCTGTTGGTACCAATATAATCAATAGCTCCATTGGCGCATCTGCCTGAATCCCATTTTGCAGGGGGGTTCGGATATAAGTCCCGTAGGGACCACTGAACATGGGATAAAGCGCAAAGTGCATGGGTTTGAAAGCACCCTATTTAAATGTTTGGGACATTTTTTATTTTTGTGACCTTTAGTTGTCTGCAGATCAGTGGGGAAGGTCAGGACCTAAGACCCCTCACAGATTGCTCCAAAGATTCCTTAGAAGCATAGACTTTTACTGAATTCATAGACTGCTCTGTCTGTGCACTCAGACAGAAGCTGTGTGTTAGGGTATGTACACACTGTCCGGAGACGCCTGTGGCCCCGACACGACAGAATACTGCCGGCGGCTTCCGCTCATTTTATGCAAATGACAGTGCCATTTTTTTTTTCACCTGTGGACTTTCCTTATAGAGGTTAGGTCTATGGGGAAAGCCCACATGCGGACGCGCCGGAGAAATTGACATGCTGCGGTCTGGAAAGACGCGCCATATGTCAGTTTCCGCGGGTGATACGCAGGTGCACAGAGACGCATAGTGGACATGGGATTTCTATAAATCCCATCCACTATGCTGTAACATCTGGGCGCTGCAGGTTTGACACTGCATAGACCTGCAGCGTCAAACCCGCAGCGGCTCCGGATCGTGTGCACATACCCTTAGTCTCTCCTCAGCTGTGCAGTTCTTTAAGGCTTTTTAAGCAATCAGTAGGGGTATCAAGATCTGGACCACCACCGATCTGCAGACAATTGACGGGACACTAAAATACAAAATTTTGTCCTAAACATTTAGTCACTCTTTAAAAAGAATCAGTCAGTAGAATTCACCCCCGCAATCTTCTTACATGAGCATGAAGGTCTTAGAAGCGTAAGACAAACTGTACTTGAAGCACTCCCAAGAATTTTTTTTTATTGCTTAAACCAGTCAAACTGTGTATGTAATGTAGTGTGAGTACAAAAAAATACTTACCAATTTTTCCATCTTCCCAGGTTTCCAGTCCTGTTCTGACTCACAGGAGTACAATTCCAACTTGCCAGATCACAGAGGTGTTTTATGTGTGAATCACAATTCACTTTCACTATGTAATCTATGGAGCGTCACAACATGGCTCCATAAACATACATCAAAGAAGCAACTTCTGCTTCACACATAAACCCCTGTATGATCAGTGAGTAAGAATTGAAGGTATGTGAGTCATAGTACCTGAGCGGAACTGGAAGGTGGAAATCAGTAAGTAGTAGTACTTGCACTGCATTACATTCATATTTGGACAAGTGTAGGAAATAAAAGATTTCTTGTGAGTGCTTCTTTAAGAAATCCGCTGCTCAATTACTGAAAAAAAAACAATGTTTTATTCAATATGCAAATGAGGCTTAATTGGTCTGGGTGTGATGGAAGATTACAGGAAGAGACTAATGCAAACAAATCACAGAAATGTTATAAATCAAGAGAGGAACTACTAAATAGATCAACAAGCTGTTGTAACTGTTAACAGATGTATACTAAAAACAAATAGGTTTGATTAGGAGCTGTATACTCAAAATGGTAAAATAGTTTATGTATGCAAAGAAGCTTTATAGATATGCTGCAGAAGAAATAAAATAGTTGCATAGCCAAAAATGCTCTATTTCTACCTGTATGGTCTTTCGAACAATAATTCTAGAATTATGTAATAAAATAATTGTATTCAAGGGTGGACATTAGCTCTAGAGCATGACCACTATATGGATACATGGCATTCGGAAGAAGAAGGCACTGCATCTAAATCCCTTCCTAACATATGGGTATGGGTGTATGGAGGGGGCCCTGAAGCTGAGACTGCACTATATCACGCAGATGTTAGGTGTACAACACAGCCAGCATCTGCATGCTACAGCTTAGCTTTATTCTCTATTATTAATGTAAAAATGAATTGAATGCTCCTGGCAATCTTCAGGTCCATGGGGCCATGCCTTTCTTGACATCCATCGATCACTAATGATGTTATAGCTGGGTGCTGATAGGTTGCCATTATGGGTGTGGACCTGATGAAGGCCACCATAGCTGCCATGTTGGTGTTATATATAGGCTGGGCTTCTTAAAAGACCATTATTTTACCCATATAAAAGCAGCTGTATTGTAATATATAGAACATGTGATGAGATGTCACAAGTTCAAGTCCCCTGGGAGAACTGAATTAATAAAAAGTGATTTTTTTTTCAAAGTGCTCCCTTTTCCTTTTTAAAATAAAGACATTAAAATAATGAACCTTTTTTGTCGTGTCTGTAACAGTCCAATTTAAATATAAAAATATAATGTCCCTCTGAAAATATTTTAACCCCTTAATACTGAAGCCTGTTTTCACCTTCCTGACCAGGCCAAATTTTTCAAATCTGGCCAGTGTAACTACAGTGGTAATAACTCTGCAATACTTCCATATACCCCAGTGATTCTGAGAATGTTTTTTGTGACACATTGTACTTCATGAACGTAGTAAATTTAGGTCAATATGATTTGCGTTCATCTATATAAATATAAAAAAAATTGACATAAAAATTTAAAAATTTGCAATTTTTGAACTTTTAATTTTCATAATCTTAAAACAGACAGTCATACTACACAAAATAGTTAATAAATAACATTTACCACATGTCTTCTTACATCAACAACATTTTGTTAGGATGTTAGAAGGGTTAAAAGTTTAGCAGGAATTTTTGATTTTTTCAATGTAAATACTTTTATGCCCAAAAGTACAAAAGTATTCTAAGAGTGATACCTTTACTGTCTAACCAGAATGTGAGCGAATGCACTCTCTTCTATGCATTTTGAACTCAAAATTATAATATTTGTTTTACGAGCACTCGGAAAATCAATACAGCACAACCTTCTATTGTGTACTCAGGACTTCTTTTTTATTAGCACATGGTGGCACTTAAATAGGGTCACAGACAAAAGAAAAGTTCTCTCCAAACCATGAGCCAATAGGAACTTTAGGGGTTTGAAAATAAATGTGAAACTTTCCCACCCATCAATGTTATTTGATCACCATGACGCAGGGGTTACAGATCAAGATGGATACCACAGTCAAAAAATGGATTATGTTCTCTCACATTCCCCCCTTTTGTGACTAATTATGGGTATTTCAGTAGGTATATAGGAGAGCGCTATTTCTGTCCTCAGAACTTTTCTACTTGCTTCACCTCAGTTCCCTACCTGAACACCTCTAACTCTATCACAACACTGGATCTGCAACATACAATCGGGTTTTTTTTCACAAAGTTTCCCTTACACATGGACTCGATTACTTTGGGAATAACACAGATTAGCTGTTTTACAGCTATATATACCAATAAATAAAATAATACTAGTTGCATACATGTACAGTACAGACCAAAAGTTTGGACACACGTTCTCATTTAAAGATTTTTCTATATTTTCATGACTATGAAAATTGTACATTCACACTGAAGGCATCAAAACTATGAATTAACACATGTGGAATTATATACTTAACAAAAAAGTGTGAAACAACTGAAAATATGTCTTATATTCTAGGTTCTTCAAAGTAGCCACCTTTTGCTTTGATGACTGCTTTGCACACTCTTGGCATTCTCTTGATGAGCTTCAAGAGGTAGTCACCTGAAATGGTCTTCCAACAATCTTGAAGGAGTTCCCAGAGATGCTTAGCACTTGTTGGCCCTTTTGCCTTCACTCTGCGGTCCAGCTCACCCCAAGCCATCTCGATTGGGTTCAGGTCTGGTGACTGTGGAGGCCAGGTCATCTGGCGTAGACCCCATCACTCTCCTTCTTGGTCAAATAGCCCTTACACAGCCTGGAGGTGTGTTTGGGGTCATTGTCCTCTTGAAAAATAAATGATGGTCCAACTAAACGCAAACCGGATGGAATAGCATGCCACTGCAAGATGCTGTGGTAGCCATGCTGGTTCAGTATGCCTTCAATTTTGAATAAATCACAAACAGTGTCACCAGCAAAGCACCCCCACACCATCACACTTCCTCCTCCATGCTTCACGGTGGAAACCAGGCATGTAGAGTCCATCCGTTCACCTTTTCTGCGTCGCACAAAGACACGGTGGTTGGAACCAAAGATCTCAAATTTGGACTCATCAGACCAAAGCACATATTTCCACTGGTCTAATGTCCATTCCTTGTGTTCTTTAGCCCAAACAAGTATCTTCTGCTTGTTGCCTGTCCTTAGCAATGGTTTCCTAGCAGCTATTTTACCATGAAGGCCTGCTGCACAAAGTCTCCTCTTAACAGTTGTTGTAGAGATGTGTCTGCTGCTAGAACTCTGTGTGACATTGACCTGGTCTCTACTCTTAGCTGCTGTTAACCTGCGATTTCTGAGGCTGGTGACTCGGATAAACTTATCCTCAGAAGCAGAGGTGACTCTTGGTCTTCCTTTCCTGGGGCGATCCTCATTTGAGCCAGTTTCTTTGTAGCGCTTGATGGTTTTTGCAACTGCACTTGGGGACACTTTCAAAGTTTGCCCAATTTTTCGGACTGACTGACCTTCATTTCTTAAAGTAATGATGGCTACTCGTTTTTCTTTACTTAGCTGCTTTTTTCTTGCCATAATACAAATTCTAACAGTCTATTCAGTAGGACTATCAGCTGTGTATCCACCTGACTTCTGCACAACACAACTGATGGTCCCAACCCCATTTATAAGGCAAGAAATCCCACTTATTAAACCTGACAGGGCACACCTGTGAAGTGAAAACCATTTCCGGTGACTACCTCTTGAAGCTCATCAAGAGAATGCCAAGAGTGTGCAAAGCAGTCATCAAAGCAAAAGGTGGCTACTTTGAAGAACCTAGAATATAAGACATATTTTCAGTTGTTTCACACTTTTTTGTTAAGTATATAATTCCACATGTGTTAATTCATAGTTTTGATGCCTTCAGTGTGAATGTACAATTTTCATAGTCATGAAAATACAGAAAAATCTTTAAATGAGAAGGTGTGTCCAAACTTTTGGTCTGTACTGTATGTAAGATCCCTGAGAGCCACCGGCTTACAACCTTGAAGTATTCGAACTCACAGGACTGTGAGTGCAAGTCCATCAGTTCCTAGGTGACGTGCTTGTGTCCATGTCTTTTAATAGCATCTGGTGATATCTGATGAACTTGTTATCCCAGTCATAATTCAGAACCTCATTTAATGCCCTTTTTACAGGCAATCACACTGCTAGCCCCATTAGAACAGCCAAAAAGAACATCATTCTGCTGGTGGTGTAACTCTTAACAGTGGCTGGCGTGTATCTAAGTGGATGTTACCTCAAGCTTCACTGAAGTTGCTGTGGTTAGGAGAACCTGGAATTACATCAAATATTAGCTCACAGCACTTTCTTATGAGAGCACCCACTTTGCCAAGCTACATGTTTCAGCGAGTTCACTAAGTACCCTATATTTATTATGCAATTTTGCTTTACATTTATATATAATTATGATAGGGTATGAGATATATTTTTGTCTTGCTTCTTTTTTGCTAGTGTGAACATGCCTCTGTTTCTTGTATGTCTGCCATCTTAGACCTCAGTTCACATTGTCTGGTTTTTTGACTTGTTTGCATTCTGTGCAATTTAAGGGTGTGGCATGCCCTTTGTTGAGCTGATTGGTATATATGTAGCTTACCACGGGCCTGGGTGGTCTGGAGTTGGGACCCGGTCCTATTTGTCTACCCTTTTATATGCATTACTTCAACTTTGATATACAGTAAGGTTTTTAATATAGGCAGTATAGGTACCGTCCCAATTTAGGGTCACCTTGCCGCTGGTGGGACGGCTTGTATACTTTTTTTGATCAAAAATGGTTCACTAAGTACCCTATATTTATTATGCAATTTTGCTTTACATTTATATATAATTATGATAGGGTATGAGATATATTTTTGTCTTGCTTCTTTTTTGCTAGTGTGAACATGCCTCTGTTTCTTGTATGTCTGCCATCTTAGACCTCAGTTCACATTGTCTGGTTTTTTGACTTGTTTGCATTCTGTGCAATTTAAGGGTGTGGCATGCCCTTTGTTGAGCTGATTGGTATATATGTAGCTTACCACGGGCCTGGGTGGTCTGGAGTTGGGACCCGGTCCTATTTGTCTACCCTTTTATATGCATTACTTCAACTTTGATATACAGTAAGGTTTTTAATATAGGCAGTATAGGTACCGTCCCAATTTAGAGTCACCTTGCCGCTGGTGGGACGGCTTGTATACTTTTTTTGATCAAAAATGGTTCACTAAGTACCCTATATTTATTATGCAATTTTGCTTTACATTTATATATAATTATGATAGGGTATGAGATATATTTTTGTCTTGCTTCTTTTTTGCTAGTGTGAACATGCCTCTGTTTCTTGTATGTCTGCCATCTTAGACCTCAGTTCACATTGTCTGGTTTTTTGACTTGTTTGCATTCTGTGCAATTTAAGGGTGTGGTATGCCCTTTGTCGAGCTGATTGGTATATATGTAGCTTACCACGGGCCTGGGTGGTCTGGAGTTGGGACCCGGTCCTATTTGTCTACCCTTTTATATGCATTACTTCAACTTTGATATACAGTAAGGTTTTTAATATAGGCAGTATAGGTACCGTCCCAATTTAGGGTCACCTTGCCGCTGGTGGGACGGCTTGTATACTTTTTTTGATCAAAAATGGTTCACTAAGTACCCTATATTTATTATGCAATTTTGCTTTACATTTATATATAATTATGATAGGGTATGAGATATATTTTTGTCTTGCTTCTTTTTTGCTAGTGTGAACATGCCTCTGTTTCTTGTATGTCTGCCATCTTAGACCTCAGTTCACATTGTCTGGTTTTTTGACTTGTTTGCATTCTGTGCAATTTAAGGGTGTGGCATGCCCTTTGTTGAGCTGATTGGTATATATGTAGCTTACCACGGGCCTGGGTGGTCTGGAGTTGGGACCCGGTCCTATTTGTCTACCCTTTTATATGCATTACTTCAACTTTGATATACAGTAAGGTTTTTAATATAGGCAGTATAGGTACCGTCCCAATTTAGGGTCACCTTGCCGCTGGTGGGACGGCTTGTATACTTTTTTTGATCAAAAATGGTTCACTAAGTACCCTATATTTATTATGCAATTTTGCTTTACATTTATATATAATTATGATAGGGTATGAGATATATTTTTGTCTTGCTTCTTTTTTGCTAGTGTGAACATGCCTCTGTTTCTTGTATGTCTGCCATCTTAGACCTCAGTTCACATTGTCTGTTTTTTTGACTTGTTTGCATTCTGTGCAATTTAAGGGTGTGGCATGCCCTTTGTTGAGCTGATTGGTATATATGTAGCTTACCACGGGCCTGGGTGGTCTGGAGTTGGGACCCGGTCCTATTTGTCTACCCTTTTATATGCATTACTTCAACTTTGATATACAGTAAGGTTTTTAATATAGGCAGTATAGGTACCGTCCCAATTTAGGGTCACCTTGCCGCTGGTGGGACGGCTTGTATACTTTTTTTGATCAAAAATGGTTCACTAAGTACCCTATATTTATTATGCAATTTTGCTTTACATTTATATATAATTACGATAGGGTATGAGATATATTTTTGTCTTGCTTCTTTTTTGCTAGTGTGAACATGCCTCTGTTTCTTGTATATCTGCCATCTTAGACCTCAGTTCACATTGTCTGGTTTTTTGACTTGTTTGCATTCTGTGCAATTTAAGGGTGTGGCATGCCCTTTGTTGAGCTGATTGGTATATATGTAGCTTACCACGGGCCTGGGTGGTCTGGAGTTGGGACCTGGTCCTATTTGTCTACCCTTTTATATGCATTACTTCAACTTTGATATACAGTAAGGTTTTTAATATAGGCAGTATAGGTACCGTCCCAATTTAGGGTCACCTTGCCGCTGGTGGGACGGCTTGTATACTTTTTTTGATCAAAAATGGTTCACTAAGTACCCTATATTTATTATGCAATTTTGCTTTACATTTATATATAATTATGATAGGGTATGAGATATATTTTTGTCTTGCTTCTTTTTTGCTAGTGTGAACATGCCTCTGTTTCTTGTATGTCTGCCATCTTAGACCTCAGTTCACATTGTCTGGTTTTTTGACTTGTTTGCATTCTGTGCAATTTAAGGGTGTGGCATGCCCTTTGTTGAGCTGATTGGTATATATGTAGCTTACCACGGGCCTGGGTGGTCTGGAGTTGGGACCCGGTCCTATTTGTCTACCCTTTTATATGCATTACTTCAACTTTGATATACAGTAAGGTTTTTAATATAGGCAGTATAGGTACCGTCCCAATTTAGGGTCACCTTGCCGCTGGTGGGACGGCTTGTATACTTTTTTTGATCAAAAATGGTTCACTAAGTACCCTATATTTATTATGCAATTTTGCTTTACATTTATATATAATTATGATAGGGTATGAGATATATTTTTGTCTTGCTTCTTTTTTGCTAGTGTGAACATGCCTCTGTTTCTTGTATGTCTGCCATCTTAGACCTCAGTTCACATTGTCTGGTTTTTTGACTTGTTTGCATTCTGTGCAATTTAAGGGTGTGGCATGCCCTTTGTTGAGCTGATTGGTATATATGTAGCTTACCACGGGCCTGGGTGGTCTGGAGTTGGGACCCGGTCCTATTTGTCTACCCTTTTATATGCATTACTTCAACTTTGATATACAGTAAGGTTTTTAATATAGGCAGTATAGGTACCGTCCCAATTTAGGGTCACCTTGCCGCTGGTGGGACGGCTTGTATACTTTTTTTGATCAAAAATGGTTCACTAAGTACCCTATATTTATTATGCAATTTTGCTTTACATTTATATATAATTATGATAGGGTATGAGATATATTTTTGTCTTGCTTCTTTTTTGCTAGTGTGAACATGCCTCTGTTTCTTGTATGTCTGCCATCTTAGACCTCAGTTCACATTGTCTGGTTTTTTGACTTGTTTGCATTCTGTGCAATTTAAGGGTGTGGCATGCCATTTGTTGAGCTGATTGGTATATATGTAGCTTACCACGGGCCTGGGTGGTCTGGAGTTGGGACCCGGTCCTATTTGTCTACCCTTTTATATGCATTACTTCAACTTTGATATACAGTAAGGTTTTTAATATAGGCAGTATAGGTACCGTCCCAATTTAGGGTCACCTTGCCGCTGGTGGGACGGCTTGTATACTTTTTTTGATCAAAAATGGTTCACTAAGTACCCTATATTTATTATGCAATTTTGCTTTACATTTATATATAATTATGATAGGGTATGAGATATATTTTTGTCTTGCTTCTTTTTTGCTAGTGTGAACATGCCTCTGTTTCTTGTATGTCTGCCATCTTAGACCTCAGTTCACATTGTCTGGTTTTTTGACTTGTTTGCATTCTGTGCAATTTAAGGGTGTGGCATGCCCTTTGTTGAGCTGATTGGTATATATGTAGCTTACCACGGGCCTGGGTGGTCTGGAGTTGGGACCCGGTTCTACTTGTCTACCCTTTTATATGCATTACTTCAACTTTGATATACAGTAAGGTTTTTAATATAGGCAGTATAGGTACCGTCCCAATTTAGGGTCACCTTGCCGCTGGTGGGACGGCTTGTATACTTTTTTTGATCAAAAATGGTTCACTAAGTACCCTATATTTATTATGCAATTTTGCTTTACATTTATATATAATTATGATAGGGTATGAGATATATTTTTGTCTTGCTTCTTTTTTGCTAGTGTGAACATGCCTCTGTTTCTTGTATGTCTGCCATCTTAGACCTCAGTTCACATTGTCTGGTTTTTTGACTTGTTTGCATTCTGTTCAATTTAAGGGTGTGGCATGCCCTTTGTTGAGCTGATTGGTATATATGTAGCTTACCACGGGCCTGGGTGGTCTGGAGTTGGGACCCGGTCCTATTTGTCTACCCTTTTATATGCATTACTTCAACTTTGATATACAGTAAGGTTTTTAATATAGGCAGTATAGGTACCGTCCCAATTTAGGGTCACCTTGCCGCTGGTGGGACGGCTTGTATACTTTTTTTGATCAAAAATGGTTCACTAAGTACCCTATATTTATTATGCAATTTTGCTTTACATTTATATATAATTATGATAGGGTATGAGATATATTTTTGTCTTGCTTCTTTTTTGCTAGTGTGAACATGCCTCTGTTTCTTGTATGTCTGCCATCTTAGACCTCAGTTCACATTGTCTGGTTTTTTGACTTGTTTGCATTCTGTGCAATTTAAGGGTGTGGCATGCCCTTTGTTGAGCTGATTGGTATATATGTAGCTTACCACGGGCCTGGGTGGTCTGGAGTTGGGACCCGGTCCTATTTGTCTACCCTTTTATATGCATTACTTCAACTTTGATATACAGTAAGGTTTTTAATATAGGCAGTATAGGTACCGTCCCAATTTAGGGTCACCTTGCCGCTGGTGGGACGGCTTGTATACTTTTTTTGATCAAAAATGGTTCACTAAGTACCCTATATTTATTATGCAATTTTGCTTTACATTTATATATAATTATGATAGGGTATGAGATATATTTTTGTCTTGCTTCTTTTTTGCTAGTGTGAACATGCCTCTGTTTCTTGTATGTCTGCCATCTTAGACCTCAGTTCACATTGTCTGGTTTTTTGACTTGTTTGCATTCTGTGCAATTTAAGGGTGTGGCATGCCCTTTGTTGAGCTGATTGGTATATATGTAGCTTACCACGGGCCTGGGTGGTCTGGAGTTGGGACCCGGTCCTATTTGTCTACCCTTTTATATGCATTACTTCAACTTTGATATACAGTAAGGTTTTTAATATAGGCAGTATAGGTACCGTCCCAATTTAGGGTCACCTTGCCGCTGGTGGGACGGCTTGTATACTTTTTTTGATCAAAAATGGTTCACTAAGTACCCTATATTTATTGTGCAATTTTGCTTTACATTTATATATAATTATGATAGGGTATGAGATATATTTTTGTCTTGCTTCTTTTTTGCTAGTGTGAACATGCCTCTGTTTCTTGTATGTCTGCCATCTTAGACCTCAGTTCACATTGTCTGGTTTTTTGACTTGTTTGCATTCTGTGCAATTTAAGGGTGTGGCATGCCCTTTGTTGAGCTGATTGGTATATATGTAGCTTACCACGGGCCTGGGTGGTCTGGAGTTGGGACCCGGTCCTATTTGTCTACCCTTTTATATGCATTACTTCAACTTTGATATACAGTAAGGTTTTTAATATAGGCAGTATAGGTACCGTCCCAATTTAGGGTCACCTTGCCGCTGGTGGGACGGCTTGTATACTTTTTTTGATCAAAAATGGTTCACTAAGTACCCTATATTTATTATGCAATTTTGCTTTACATTTATATATAATTATGATAGGGTATGAGATATATTTTTGTCTTGCTTCTTTTTTGCTAGTGTGAACATGCCTCTGTTTCTTGTATGTCTGCCATCTTAGACCTCAGTTCACATTGTCTGGTTTTTTGACTTGTTTGCATTCTGTGCAATTTAAGGGTGTGGCATGCCCTTTGTTGAGCTGATTGGTATATATGTAGCTTACCACGGGCCTGGGTGGTCTGGAGTTGGGACCCGGTCCTATTTGTCTACCCTTTTATATGCATTACTTCAACTTTGATATACAGTAAGGTTTTTAATATAGGCAGTATAGGTACCGTCCCAATTTAGGGTCACCTTGCCGCTGGTGGGACGGCTTGTATACTTTTTTTGATCAAAAATGGTTCACTAAGTACCCTATATTTATTATGCAATTTTGCTTTACATTTATATATAATTATGATAGGGTATGAGATATATTTTTGTCTTGCTTCTTTTTTGCTAGTGTGAACATGCCTCTGTTTCTTGTATGTCTGCCATCTTAGACCTCAGTTCACATTGTCTGGTTTTTTGACTTGTTTGCATTCTGTGCAATTTAAGGGTGTGGCATGCCCTTTGTTGAGCTGATTGGTATATATGTAGCTTACCACGGGCCTGGGTGGTCTGGAGTTGGGACCCGGTCCTATTTGTCTACCCTTTTATATGCATTACTTCAACTTTGATATACAGTAAGGTTTTTAATATAGGCAGTATAGGTACCGTCCCAATTTAGGGTCACCTTGCCGCTGGTGGGACGGCTTGTATACTTTTTTTGATCAAAAATGGTTCACTAAGTACCCTATATTTATTGTGCAATTTTGCTTTACATTTATATATAATTATGATAGGGTATGAGATATATTTTTGTCTTGCTTCTTTTTTGCTAGTGTGAACATGCCTCTGTTTCTTGTATGTCTGCCATCTTAGACCTCAGTTCACATTGTCTGGTTTTTTGACTTGTTTGCATTCTGTGCAATTTAAGGGTGTGGCATGCCCTTTGTTGAGCTGATTGGTATATATGTAGCTTACCACGGGCCTGGGTGGTCTGGAGTTGGGACCCGGTCCTATTTGTCTACCCTTTTATATGCATTACTTCAACTTTGATATACAGTAAGGTTTTTAATATAGGCAGTATAGGTACCGTCCCAATTTAGGGTCACCTTGCCGCTGGTGGGACGGCTTGTATACTTTTTTTGATCAAAAATGGTTCACTAAGTACCCTATATTTATTATGCAATTTTGCTTTACATTTATATATAATTATGATAGGGTATGAGATATATTTTTGTCTTGCTTCTTTTTTGCTAGTGTGAACATGCCTCTGTTTCTTGTATGTCTGCCATCTTAGACCTCAGTTCACATTGTCTGGTTTTTTGACTTGTTTGCATTCTGTGCAATTTAAGGGTGTGGCATGCCCTTTGTTGAGCTGATTGGTATATATGTAGCTTACCACGGGCCTGGGTGGTCTGGAGTTGGGACCCGGTCCTATTTGTCTACCCTTTTATATGCATTACTTCAACTTTGATATACAGTAAGGTTTTTAATATAGGCAGTATAGGTACCGTCCCAATTTAGGGTCACCTTGCCGCTGGTGGGACGGCTTGTATACTTTTTTTGATCAAAAATGGTTCACTAAGTACCCTATATTTATTATGCAATTTTGCTTTACATTTATATATAATTATGATAGGGTATGAGATATATTTTTGTCTTGCTTCTTTTTTGCTAGTGTGAGCATGCCTCTGTTTCTTGTATGTCTGCCATCTTAGACCTCAGTTCACATTGTCTGGTTTTTTGACTTGTTTGCATTCTGTGCAATTTAAGGGTGTGGCATGCCCTTTGTTGAGCTGATTGGTATATATGTAGCTTACCACGGGCCTGGGTGGTCTGGAGTTGGGACCCGGTCCTATTTGTCTACCCTTTTATATGCATTACTTCAACTTTGATATACAGTAAGGTTTTTAATATAGGCAGTATAGGTACCGTCCCAATTTAGGGTCACCTTGCCGCTGGTGGGACGGCTTGTATACTTTATTTGATCAAAAATGGTTCACTAAGTACCCTATATTTATTATGCAATTTTGCTTTACATTTATATATAATTATGATAGGGTATGAGATATATTTTTGTCTTGCTTCTTTTTTGCTAGTGTGAACATGCCTCTGTTTCTTGTATGTCTGCCATCTTAGACCTCAGTTCACATTGTCTGTTTTTTTGACTTGTTTGCATTCTGTGCAATTTAAGGGTGTGGCATGCCCTTTGTTGAGCTGATTGGTATATATGTAGCTTACCACGGGCCTGGGTGGTCTGGAGTTGGGACCCGGTCCTATTTGTCTACCCTTTTATATGCATTACTTCAACTTTGATATACAGTAAGGTTTTTAATATAGGCAGTATAGGTACCGTCCCAATTTAGGGTCACCTTGCCGCTGGTGGGACGGCTTGTATACTTTTTTTGATCAAAAATGGTTCACTAAGTACCCTATATTTATTATGCAATTTTGCTTTACATTTATATATAATTATGATAGGGTATGAGATATATTTTTGTCTTGCTTCTTTTTTGCTAGTGTGAACATGCCTCTGTTTCTTGTATGTCTGCCATCTTAGACCTCAGTTCACATTGTCTGGTTTTTTGACTTGTTTGCATTCTGTGCAATTTAAGGGTGTGGCATGCCCTTTGTTGAGCTGATTGGTATATATGTAGCTTACCACGGGCCTGGGTGGTCTGGAGTTGGGACCCGGTCCTATTTGTCTACCCTTTTATATGCATTACTTCAACTTTGATATACAGTAAGGTTTTTAATATAGGCAGTATAGGTACCGTCCCAATTTAGGGTCACCTTGCCGCTGGTGGGACGGCTTGTATACTTTTTTTGATCAAAAATGGTTCACTAAGTACCCTATATTTATTATGCAATTTTGCTTTACATTTATATATAATTATGATAGGGTATGAGATATATTTTTGTCTTGCTTCTTTTTTGCTAGTGTGAACATGCCTCTGTTTCTTGTATGTCTGCCATCTTAGACCTCAGTTCACATTGTCTGGTTTTTTGACTTGTTTGCATTCTGTGCAATTTAAGGGTGTGGCATGCCCTTTGTTGAGCTGATTGGTATATATGTAGCTTACCACGGGCCTGGGTGGTCTGGAGTTGGGACCCGGTCCTATTTGTCTACCCTTTTATATGCATTACTTCAACTTTGATATACAGTAAGGTTTTTAATATAGGCAGTATAGGTACCGTCCCAATTTAGGGTCACCTTGCCGCTGGTGGGACGGCTTGTATACTTTTTTTGATCAAAAATGGTTCACTAAGTACCCTATATTTATTATGCAATTTTGCTTTACATTTATATATAATTATGATAGGGTATGAGATATATTTTTGTCTTGCTTCTTTTTTGCTAGTGTGAACATGCCTCTGTTTCTTGTATGTCTGCCATCTTAGACCTCAGTTCACATTGTCTGGTTTTTTGACTTGTTTGCATTCTGTGCAATTTAAGGGTGTGGCATGCCCTTTGTTGAGCTGATTGGTATATATGTAGCTTACCACGGGCCTGGGTGGTCTGGAGTTGGGACCCGGTCCTATTTGTCTACCCTTTTATATGCATTACTTCAACTTTGATATACAGTAAGGTTTTTAATATAGGCAGTATAGGTACCGTCCCAATTTAGGGTCACCTTGCCGCTGGTGGGACGGCTTGTATACTTTTTTTGATCAAAAATGGTTCACTAAGTACCCTATATTTATTATGCAATTTTGCTTTACATTTATATATAATTATGATAGGGTATGAGATATATTTTTGTCTTGCTTCTTTTTTGCTATGTTTCAGCGAGTGCCTTTAACTCTGCCTCCTGTGCCGACAGGGGAGGAGGGAGTGGTTCAGTTTTTATTACCTCATATTGTGCAACTGTAGCGCCCCGAGGGTTCGGCCGCTACAGGGGTATTGCACCTCTGCGAGAGGTGTGATATTCCACTTCCGGGTAAGGATGGAGTGTGGACCAGGGCTCAGTTAGCTGCATGCATCACACACACCCTATTTCCGGGGGACAGCTCAATGGTGCTCCCATTTATATAGTAATGCAGGCACGACAGACCATGTCCCTGGCTGGAGTGGGGAGGGGGGAGGAAAAGCCAGTGATGTAGGAGCAGAAAGGGACGGTTTCTGTAGCATAGGTAGGAGCTCATTGGTTGCTGGTCATCTGAGGTCACACTCTGGGGGAAGGTATATAAGGTGGACACCATCTTAGTTCTGGGTCAGTTCAGTCAGTGGAGTGAGAGAGGGAGTTCAGCCAGAGAGGGCTGACAGGGAGCTGTGGCTCAGTCTGGGCCCAGCTCCACGAGGCAGGCCTAGGGTGAAGGCCGGAGCCAGAAGAAAGGAACAGAAGCAGAAAGGAACAGAAACAGAAAGGAATAGAAAAAGAAGAGAAGTACCCAAGGTGTAGGAGGGCTCAGAGACAAGAAGGCAGAAGGGACCCTAAGGACCAATGTGAAATCGGGTGACGGGTCAGGCAAGAAAAGGGTACCGGATCCCAAGTTGGTGGAGGCAAATAATCCTCAGCCAAGAACCGGAGGTCGTGATCATCACTTGGTGCGACCCCCTGCTAAACCTTGCTAGGAAGGCACCATATAGGATAGCGGGAAACGGGGCCCACGTTTACCCGCATAGATCCGCGGCAGCTGGACAAAAGCTTGGTCACTGGTGGGGTACGAGCCAGAGGAAGGATAGAAGGGCGTCCTGTGCCATACTCCTGAACTGCCTGGGGGTTGACCGAGCCCCTCTCCTGGTGGACGCAGCACGGCTCGGGCATTCACTACCGGTACCGAAGTGGCTTGGAGTATACAAACTGTGAGTAAAAGACCCTGGACTGCAACACGTTGTCTTTGTGCTTTTTACTTCGCCGGCACTAACGGTACTGGGACGCCCTGCATTACAATCCCCACCATCCACGCTCACTGCCCTAGGGCTGCACTCTTCCCGTGGAGAGTTACACTACCTCAGCTGCACACACCATCAGCCTCAGCGGTCTGCCTCACAGTGGCGGTACACCCTGACCGCAATCCACGGGTGGCGTAGTTGGACATTACCTAAAACATATAAAAGACTGCCACTGGTCTGACCACCCTGAGCCACGGGACCGTGTCGCCACTACTACCACATCGTTACACTGAAGCCCGGTTCCGAGTGCCCCAAGGCCCAGGGGGCGAGTCATAACCACTTCTTATCCAGTGCAGAAATGACCAACATCTTGGTATTTGGATCCATTTAAAAGAAATTTAAAATCTTCATTAAAAATGGGCTCACGTGATACATGGTCACACCCTCACATTTCTTGTTGCATCAAAGTAATGTAATCATGAGGTGTATGTATGTCTGCTATTTCCTCCTCTGCTAGAGAATGTAAAAATCTATCACTTTCCCTTTATATCCCAGAAAGTAGCTGGTTTCAAAACTGTGTGTTACGGGTCCGGGTGGTGGAACCTCTGTGCTGTGATACAAGGAGGGACCGGAGGAGCGTAACTAAGTGCCTACCCAGACTGACCCTGGCTCCACGGCGGCTTAGTCGACTCCGTGAACCAAGGAGGGACCGGGAAGGCAGACCAGGTGCCACTCTGGGACCGACCTCCTTTGAGAGCAGGCGACTCCCACGGGACTGATGGCTGAAGCAAACCGGCACAGCAGATGAGCATGGCGGGAAGGCAGGCAGGCAATACAGGTAGACAGACAGACTTGACTGGCAGACTGACAAGTGGACACACCTGATAGACAGGCTGGTGGGCATGGCAGATAGACAGGTTGGCGGGCACGGCTGATAGACAAGCTGGTGGGCACGGCAGATAGACAGGCTGGCGGGCACGACTGATAGACAGGCTGGTGGGCACGCCTGGTAGAAAGGCTGGCGGGCAGCACTGGGACCTGAGGGCTGGAGAGAGTGTTTAGCACACAAACAGCAACTTTGCACAGGCACATCCATTTTGAAGGAGGTGCCTTAAATAGGGGCAGTCCTCCAGCCATTGGCTGGGGACTTTTAAGGACGGCTCGCGCGGCCCCTTTAAGAGGGATGGAGGGAGCGCGTGCGCACCCTAAGTACAGTGTCTGGGGATTTGAGCTACAGTACCCACCTTTACGCCCCTTCTTCTTCAAGCCGGAAGAAATTTTTCTAGAAAAAGACGAGCATTTATGTTCTCCCTGGGCTGCCATGACCTCTCCTCAGGACCAAACCCCTTCCAATCCACAAGAAAGAAAGTCTTTCCTCTTACCCTCTTGATGGCCAAAATGTTCTCTATCTCAAAGACGTCCTCAGTGGAGACTGGAGCTGGAGTGGTACCTGGATCGTCAGAGAAAGAATTGAGGACGACAGGCTTGATGAGAGACACATGAAAGGAATTGGGGAACCGTAAGGAGGCAGGGAGTTTCAACTTGTACGCCACTGGATTTATTTGGCTCAGAATCTCAAAAGGACCGGTGAACTGCAGACCCAACTTGTATGATGGTATCTTGTGACGGATATACAGTTAGGTCCATATATATTTGGAGAGAGACAACATTTTTCTAATTTTGGTTCAACTCCAGGCCTATTATCTGCTTAATTGAGAATGACATAACGAAGGGATTGCCCACACCTGTCCATGAAATAGCCATAAAGTCAATTGTCCAATTACTTTTGGCCCCTTTAAAAACAGGGTGGCACATGTTAAGGAGCTGAAACTCCTAAACCCTTCATCCAATTTTAATGTGGATACCCTCAAATGAAAGCTGAAAGTCTGAACTTCAACTGCATCTGAATTGTTTTGTTTAAAATTCATTGTGGTAATGTCTAGAATCAAAATTAGAAAAATGTTGTCTCTGTCCAAATATATATGGACCTAACTGTATTTGGAGGAAAGCCAGAGCTTGTCTCCTGGACGGAATAGAGGCGGATCCAGACGTCTCTTATCAGCATGCTTTTTTACACCCGCTCCGAGGACTGTAGCAGTGCAGATTTCGTGTCCTCCCAAATCACCAAAAAGTCTCTGACAAGAGACTTCGCAGCAGGATTGTCCACAGAAGAAGAAACAGGAAACGGAATATTGGGATGCTGACTGTACACCACAAAGAACGGAGACTTGGCTGAGGACTCACTCACATGGTTGCTGTAAGAAAATTCGGCCCAAGGCAGAAGTTCTACCCAGTCGCTATGGTGAGCGTAGACAAAGTGCCGAAGGAAACTAGTGAGGATCTGATTGATACGTTCCACCTGGTCATTGGACTGAGGATGATAGGCTGAAGAGAAATCCAATGTGACATCCAGCAGTTTGCACGTGGCTCTCCAGAAGCGTGAAGTAAACTGAAGTCCTCTATCTGAGACAATATGAAGAGGTAGGCTGTGGAGACGGAAGATATGACGGATGAA
Source organism: Phyllobates terribilis (assembly GCF_046119375.1). Taxonomy (NCBI): domain Eukaryota; kingdom Metazoa; phylum Chordata; class Amphibia; order Anura; family Dendrobatidae; genus Phyllobates; species Phyllobates terribilis. The sequence continues at coordinate 296,195,160 of NW_027362768.1, forward strand.
GTCTTTAGCCAGCACAGGCACAGAGGGAAGACCTGGCAGGGAAATGAAGTGAGCCATCTTGAAGAAGCGGTCAGTGACCACCCAAATGACAGTACAACCCGCTGATACAGGGAGATCCGTGATGAAATCCATAATGATGTGCTGCCACGGAGCAGAAGGCACGGGTAGAGGAAGAAGTCGACCAGTCAGAAATTGCCTAGGTGTCTTGTTACAGGCACAGGAAGAGCAAGCAGAGATAAAATCCGCAACATCTTTGCGCAGAGTCGGCCACTAAAAATGTCGGGAAATTAGCAGAAGCGTCTTCCTTTGACCAACATGTCCAGCCAGTTTGGACAAATGACCCCAGAGTAAGACCCTCCTCCTATCCAGAGCCACCACAAAGGTCTTACCAGGAGGAAGAAGAGATAGGTGAAAAGGGGCAACAGTCATTATTCTGGAGAGGTCAATGATGTGTAGAGTCTCCTCCTCTTTATCGGTAGACAGGAATGAGCGTGAGAGTGCGTCACCCTTAATATTTTTGTCTGTCAGGCGGTAATGGAGAGTGAAGTTGAAGCGAGCAAAGAACAGAGACCATCTGGCCTGATGAGGATTCAATCTTTGAGCAGACTGCAAGTAGGCGAGATTCTTATGATCCGTGTAGATGACCACCGAATGCAGAGCCCCTTCTAGTAAGAACTGCCACTCCTCCAGCGCTAGTTTGATGGCAAGCAGTTCCCGATCTCCAATGGAGTAATTGTGCTCAGAAGGAGAGAAGAGCTTAGAAAAGAAACCGCAGTTCACCATTCGTCTGGACGAGGATTTCTGGGTGAGTACGGTTTCGGCCCCTGAGGAAGAGGCATCAACCTCCAGGAAAAATTGTTTGTTACAGTCAGGACGGTGTAACACCGGAGCAGAAGGGAAAGCTTGCTTCAAGGACACAAAGGCACTTCCCACCTAGGAAGTCCATTCCTTGGGATTAGCCCCTTTGTGGGTCAGGGCAGAAATTGGAGCAGTCCAGGAAGAGAAATGAGGAATGAAGAGGCGATAATAATTAGCGAACCCCAGAAACCGCTGAATACCTTCAGCCCCTCAGGTCGGGGCCATTTTAGGACGGCAGATACTTTTTCAGGATCCATCCTAAGTCCGGTCTCCGAGATTATGTATCCCAGAAATGAAAGAGAAGTCTGTTCATAGACGCATTTCTCAAACTTGGCATACAGACGATTCTTCCTGAGCCTCTGCAATACCTGTCGAATGTCTCTCCGATGTAAAAGCAAATCAGGGGAGAACACCAGGATATCGTCCAGGTACACCACCACGCATGAGTATAGGAGGTCTCGTAAGATGTCGTTCACCAACTCTTGAAAGACAGCTGGCGCGTTGCAGAGTCCGAAGGGCATCACGCGGTACTCATAGTGGCCATCTCCATTGTTGAATGCTGTCTTCCACTCGTCTGCCTGGTGAATACAAATCAGATTTTACGCACCACGAAGATAGAGTTTAGTGAACATCTTCACGCCTTTTAGGCGGTCAAACAACTCCAAAATGAGAGGCAAGGGATACTTATTTTAGATCGTAATCTGATTTAGGCCCCTATAGTTGATACAAGGGTGAAGAGAGCCGTCCTTCTTCTTGAAGAAGAAGAATCCTGCTCCAGCCGATGAGGTGGATTTCTGGATAAATCCCCTAGCAAGATTTTCTTCACTGTACTCAGACATGGCACGGGTCTCAGCCAGGAACAAGGGGTAGATTCGACCACGAGGAGGTGAAGCACCAGTGATGAGGTTGATGGAACAGTCATACGGCCGATAAGGAGGTAGTATCTCAGCCTTCTTCTTGTCAAAGCCATCTGCATATGACCAGTAAGGTGCCGGCAAGCCAGATAGGTTAACTGGTGTGGACGGAGGTCGAGCAGGATGGACAGGAACCAAGTAGGTCTTATGACACTCCTGACCCCAGCGGGACATCTCACCCGAGCTCCAATTCATGACTGGCTCGTGTCTCTGTAGCCAAGGCAGTCCTAGCAGCAAAGGATGGGAGAGGCCGGCATGTAGAAGAAGATTTTCTCCGAGTGTAGCATTCCCACCTGAAGAACTACAGGCTCGGTGACAAACAAGATGGACTCTGAAAGAAGCTTCCCATCCACGGAGGAAACTGTTAATGGATCCGAAAGACGTTGAATAGGGATCTGAAACCGTTCCACAAGACCCTATTGGATGAGTTTCCCACCGGCACCGGAATGCAGATAGGCAGTCTCGAAGAAGTGTATCTTCCCGCAGGTTATCGATATCGACAGAGTCAGGGATGGAGAGGAAAAATGTTTGCCCTGGATGACCTCTCCAAGCGATCCTAGGCACTGGAGTTTCCCGGTCTCTCGGGACAAGAGCGGATTAGGTGTTCCGAGCTGCTACAGTAAAAACATCTGCCCTCAGCGCGACTTGCCCATCTTAACCTGGTCTACCTACATAGCTTCAGGAGTGGATACCGAGGTAGAGGCCTGTAGGGAGACTGCCTTTGGAAGGCTGGTGCAAGGCATAGAGATTTCTTCTCACGGATCACATCCTTAGAATGCTCCTGAAAAGGGATGTCGATCCATGTGGCCAAAGACACCGGGTCGTCCAGAGAGGAGGGTATGTCACGACCGGCTAGCTCGTCCTTGATCCGTCCAGAAAGGCCCTCCCAAAAGGTAGACACCAGGGCCTCGATATTCCAGGCCAGTTCAGACGCGAGGGTCCGAAACCGCACCGCATACTGGCCCACAGTGAGACTCCCTTGGCGTAGATGAATAAGAGAGGAGGCAGTCGAGGATGTGCGTCCGGGTTCATCAAAAACCCTGTGGAAGGCCGCAAGAAAAGACTGAAGATTTGACACCAGGGGATCCCCTCTCTCTCCCATAGGGGGTTGAGCCACACCAACACCTCTCTGTGGGATGAGACATGATAAATGCCACTTTAGCCCAGTCAGAAGCGAACTGATGAGCCAAGAGCTCGAAGTGCAGTGTGCACTGGTTGATGAAGCCCCGACATAGAGCGGGATCACCGCCAAAACGTGGTGGAGCAGATTGCCGGGTTCCTAAGCCAGGTACCACAGCGCCACTGGGTTGAGGTGCCGCCGAAGCGGATGCCGCTTGGTTAGAGGCAGACACAGCTAAGGTGGGCAGTGCATCCAGGCGGAAGTTAACAGTCCGCAGATAGGACAGGATCGTATCCTGTTGAGATCTCTGGCGGGAAACCTCTTGGTACAGGTCAGATAGCGAAGGAGCCTGGGAGGCACCGGATTCCATGACCTTTGCAAACTGTTACGGGTCCGGGTGGTGGAACCTCTGTGCTGTGATACAAAGAGGGACCAGAGGGGTGTAAATAAGAGCCTACCCGGACTGACCCTGGCTGCACTGCGGCTTAGTCGACTACGTGAACCAAGGAGGGACCGGGAAGGTAGACCAGGTGCCACTCTGGGACCGACTTCGTGAGAGAGCAGGCGAGTTCCACAGAACTGAAGGCCGAAGCCAACCAGCGCGGCAGATGACCACAGCTGGAAGGCAGGCAGGCAAAACAGGTAGACAGGCAGACTTGGCTGGCACAGACTGACAAGTGGACATGCCTGATGGACAGGCTGGCGGGCACGGCTGATAGACAGGCTAGCGGGCTTTGCTGATAGGCTGGCGGGCACGGCTGATAGACAGGTTAGCGGACACGGCAGATAGACAGGCTGGTGGGCACGGATGATAGACAGGCTGGCGGGCATGGCTGATAGACAGACTGGTGGGCAGCACTGAGACCTGAGGGCTGGAGAGAGTGTTTAGCACACAAACAACAACTTTGCATAGGCACATCCATTTTGAAGGAGGTGCCTTAAATACGGGCAGTCCTCGAGCCAGTGCCCGGGGATCTGCATGCGGTGAGCGCACCCCGGGCGGATGCTGCGAGAGAACCAGAGGAAGGAGCGGAGGACGCCGGACCTGAGCCACGGTGGTGAGGGGATCGGCATCTCTGCCGGGCAGGAGGCAGAGACGCCGACGCTACACTGTGTATCACTTAAGTTCTACATTTGGGGCATCAGAAAGGGAACATTGTAATGTGTTTAGGTTGTACCTGACTCAGATATAATATAATATAAATATTGTGTAAAGTGTAACTTTGTGATCAAGAACCATTTCTGTGGCCTTTCTATGCAGAAATGGCTCTGACAAAAGAGGAGGCACCAATGTCGATGGGGTCCAGTCTGGCTAAATAATCAGCCATAGGTCTCTGCTGTAGACCATATTTTTAAGCCAATTTTAAGCTGCTGTATTGTGACCTTCCTTTCCTCTGTGAGTTATTTGGTGCATAGTGACAGGCAGTGTCCTAAAATGACTACCGTCTGCCGAGGCTAGAAAACACAAAAGGATATACATGACTCTTCACATTACATTTGATCAGGGAAGCAAGCAATAAATTATCCACATACTATAAACTAAAGCTACACAACCTCCAGATATGAAGTTCATTTTTGCAGAATGAAGTACATTGTAACAGTAGAATTTGGGCACCTTGTGGCAACACCATCCATGTAAATTGTTTATATCAATGAAAAAAAACAAATACTGGCAGTCTGGGTGCAGAGATACGGAAAATAATGCATTTTCCAAGTAAATCACCATAAAATGCTTTAATGACTTCTGTGACGACATAGCTTTCCTTCTTAATTATGCCAGACATACTTTCCATAGCTTCTCAACCATACACCTTTATTGTCTTGTTGACTTTTGAACTTGTGTTCTTCTTTGGTTGCTCAACACAGACTATTGTTCATATAAACCTGAATGCTGATCACTTGAGGTGATATTGGTAATTGATGAATGGCTGCTGTTCACATCTTATATTAGCTCCTACAACGTATCGTCTGTCAGTTTTGCAATACAGGGACTCTGACCAATGGATGGTTGCTAGATATGTTAAAAACCATTGTAGGGTGTTTGCCAGCCAACATTGGGGGGATGAGCTGTAGATATTCGAGCATTGTGAATTAATATTATGATCCCTTATCCATGATCTGTGAATGATGGCTTGAAAGGACAAATGTGAACTATAAAAAGGGGGTCTCTGTGTCTGTTCAGAGAGATTCTACAAGATGTCAGCCTAAGAGACCATAGTCCTGGCTGGGAAAAATACAGATCTGCTCCATTAACCATTGCTGAACTCTCAGAGACAATTTGAAGAATCCATGTTGGGACACTCATGTCACCTGGCCACATATCTCACTGCTCTAAACCCAGCGGGCCAGCAGAAGGGTGCAACTCTGTAATTTGTACCATCTTGTGTATTTGCTGGGATTGTTCTATATGTTAGTGATTGGTGGTTGTTCAATATATTATTGCCACACTGTTTACCATCACCCTGTGTTGTCTGAGTAATGTTCTGCCCATGGTAAAAGAGAGCGGGCGTTAAGTGGTATGAGCCCTGGTCCATGCGATCTTTCTAAAGACAGTGGGGCCAGCGGACAAGAGCACCCACTGACCCCTGTGTCTTCCCAATTTCCCAAAGACAGACATTACTTGCATGCATAGCAGACTTGTCTGCCCCAGTATCTATTAAGAAATATAAACTTCTATCCAGAGTTAATTTTAATCATTGGGGTAGGACCAGTAAAATGAAAAACTATTGCTAACTATTTTAGCCAATATCCTAGGGTAAGTAAAAAATAATTCACTGTGAACTGTTACCTGAGGGGGTGGGGGCTGCTTGTGAGGTGCTGTACAACCACACTTCCTGCCATGTGAATAGGTGGGGGCTGCTGCTTCCTCTCCCTTTTTTATACAAGTTTGAATCAACTCCTGCTCCTTTCCTTTAGCCAATGTCAAAAGGTCTTTTAAATCCTCTTCGGGGCACATGGTAACAAGTCCCTCCCTAATGAACTCCTTTATTTCATATGCATCTTTCAAGTCCATTCAATTCATCTACAAACGGGAAAAATATTTTCCTTTTATCTCATCATTTTCTGTGGTATGTCATTTAAGATTTATAGATTGTTCCCTCTGTTTTGTCAGACCTCAATGTTGCAGGACATTTTAGTACTCTTAGCTTCAGTTTAATTTTTGTTCATATTCTGTCCCATATCTACAAATTAGATATTATTTTGACTGTCCCATTTACTACTTCATTATTATGTGCAGTCACGTCTTTCTCTTTTACATTTACCAATTCTTCAAGGTTTTCAACCTCTACAGTTATATGTGTTGGATGTCTGAAGAACAGGCTACTTATAATTTTACTTAACTGTTTGAGCATAATTAACAAATCTATTAAACTTCTCATAGTCAGTTGTTGAAGTTGCTCTCAGTCATCCGCCACCTATTGTGTTACTTTCATCCCCACTCGATGTCACTAGCTGTGGAGGAGGTGGTGTGTTGTCTACTCCAGCTACTATAGTAGTTTTGGTTACAACAGGCATAATAGGAGCGTTTGGAGAATTGGGCTTAGGTCTGTGTTTGCCTCACAATTTAAAAAACTATCTCTCCATCTTGTATTCTGTAATCAACATGCTGTACATGTCCACTGTCCTGGTCCATTATAGGGAGTAGGTATTGATTATTCTGTGTGATTAAATCCGTTCAGTCCATAGTCAAAACATTCACACAATGTTATTTTACTAATAGTTTTTTCCACACCTCCATGTGATGCTAGTCACAACTTATGGACACGCCGTGAGGTCCGGAAGTCAAGGAGTTTGAGGTCAAAAGCCAGGATGATACCTCATAAACATAGCATATTATACTCAAGTATATTATGGATGTATTGAACAATATAAGTACATTTTACCATTTACCTTTTGTGTCTCCCCTATGTCCCCATAGATTGTAAGCTTGCGAGCAGGGCCCTCACTCCTTTTGATATCTGAGTTATGCTTATTCTGTAACATCTTTATTGTTTGCACAAGTCGCCCCTAAAATTGTAAAGTGCTGTGGAATATGTTGGTGCTATAAAAATAAAAATTATTATTATTATTATAAACAGAGGGGTGAGGCAAAAGCATAGTCAGTTCTCAGTCCTGGGTCAGAATTCCAAGAAGGTAGCAGATCAAGACGAAGGGGCTAGACAAACGGATGATCAAAGGCAAATCCAAGGTCGGTCAACAAAGATCAGAATGCTAGAATTCAAAGCACAGAGCAAACACAAACCAAACTGATATATAAACCTATAAAGAAATCACTAAGAAGTGAAATCAGTCCCAAAGTTGGTAAAAAAACAAAAAGACATTCCCAAGTCTATATCATGCACTGGTGATATGTCATTATAATGTTGCATTGGAGAATAACGGGAATCAAAAACAAACTGTGGAGTCAGTTTTATACAAAAGTAATACATTTTATTCAAAGTAATACAAATATAGAACATGAAAACAAATCATGTAAAAGGTTTGGAAGAAAGTGCTGCTGGGGACCTATGGAAAGCGTGATGGAATATCCATCACACTACAAGAATCATAGAGACACATTGGGTCCCATTCAACCAGAACAAGGCATATAAACATTAAGGTGAGTCACTAACTATGCTAAGTTATTGAATGGCAGCTGGATTAAATGCCAGCAATTAGTCAAAAGCATTGTATAAAGCCATAATTGTTATGTTCTGCTACCAGAGCTAAGGAAAGAGAGGAGATCTGTCCCTACGATAGAACTCAGCTTAATCCCTACGATGTAACAGGGGACCTGATCCTGCGATCAGACCTGCTAAAGTCCTAAGCTAGTCTGTACGGAGACCTATAGATGTGGGGAAGGAATCCCTACAAGTACTAAGGACTGGGAGGAATATGGGACACCTCCTAACAGAAATAGTAGCAGACAGACGAACAAACAAAATACATAGAACATAGAGGTCAGTAGACCAAGCAAACTAACAGAGCAAGACACAGAGCACAGGCTAGCTAGAAAGTAGATATACAATGAAGTCCAGCAAAGCCAGAAGGGCGGAGCAGAATTAAATAGGCCAACAAGGTCATGTGACCAGCAAAGGAAAAAAAACCTAAGAGCAAGGTTCTAACAGTACCCCCCCTTCTAAGAGGATCCTCCGGATCCCCTAGGACCAGGCTTATCAGGAAATCCCCTGTGAAACGCTCTGATAAGTCTGGACGCGGAAACATCATCCGACCTCACCCAAGAGTTATCCTCGGGACCGAAACCTTTCCAGGCCACAAGATACTGCAAACTACCTCTATACCGTCTAGAGTTAAGGATGCGAGAAATTTCATATTCCCCGTCCTCCACCACCGGAGGAACAGAGGCAGAGGCGTCACAATCCGATACAACAGCTTTTTTCAACAGAGAGACATGAAATACCGGATTAATTTTCCAGGAGGTAGGAACCTCCAACCTAACAGCAGATTGGTTGACAACCTGAAGCACATTAAAGGGCCCTACAAACTTGGGACCCAATTTCTTAGAAGGAATCCTCAACCGCAGATTCCTAGAGGACAACCAAACCATGTCACCAACAGCGAACAAAACCTCCTGTCGTTTCCTATCAAAGTAGTCTTTAGATTTTCTGTTGGCCTCCTGAAGATTACCACGCACATCCGTCCAAACTCTCTCCAAATCACCGGAAAAATTCTCCTCCTCAGGCACGGCAGATCCCAACTTGGAGAACGACCCAAACGACGGATGTCTCCCAGAACAACAAAAAAAAGGCGAACAACCAGCAGAAGAAGATGTATGATTGTTCAGAGCAAATTCAGCAAGTGGCAGAAACTCAGACCACCCCTCTTGATTGTCTGCCACAAAACAACGCAAGAACTGCTCAACATCCTGGTTTTTCCTTTCTGTCTGGCCATTAGATTCAGGATGATATCCGGACGAGAACGACAAATGAACTCCCAACATATCACAAAAGGCACACCAAAAACGAGCCACGAACTGAGGACCCCTATCAGAAACAATGTCAGTAGGAACGCCATGAAGTCTGACAATTTCCTTGACAAAGGCCTTAGCGAGAGTTTTAGCGCAGGGCAGTTTGACGAAAGGAACCAAGTGACACATCTTGCTAAAACGGTCCACGACCACCCAGATGACAGTAAAACCCTCAGAGGGGGGAAGGTCAGTTATAAAGTCCATAGCCAAATGTGTCCAAGGAGCACTGGGAACCTCCAAAGGACAAAGCAAGCCCGCAGCAGGAGTATGTGAGGACTTAGATCTAGCACATATAGTACATTGACGCACCCACTTAATGACTTCCTTCTGCCATCCAGGCCACCAAAAACTGCGACCCACCAGTCTCTTGGTCTCAGAGATTCCGGGATGACCTGCCAACCGAGATTCGTGACACTCAACAAACAAATCTCTCCTAAAGGTCCCAGGCACAAACAACCTCCCATGAGGAGTGTTAGAAGGGGCATTCTCCTGTGCTTTAAGAATCTCATTTTCCAAAGCAGCTATCACAACACATTTTTGTAAAATGTTCTCCTCTTTCTCAGCACCGACTATGGGAGAAAAACTGCGAGACAAGGCATCCGCCTTAACATTCTTAGTACCAGGGATGTAAGTAACGGAGAAATTAAACCGCGAGAAAAACAGTGCCCACCTAGCCTGACGGGCATTCAGGCGCTTGGCAGCATCAAGATATATCAGATTTTTATGATCCGTAAGAACCTGAACGGGAAATTCCGCACCTTCCAAGAAGTGGCGCCAGTGTTCAAATGCGAGTTTAATAGCCAATAATTCCCGATTACCAATATCGTAATTCAGTTCAGTCTCCGAAAATTTTTTTGAAAAAAAGGCACAGGGATGTAATCCATCCCCGTTATCCTGAGACAATACTGCGCCAACCCCCACAGAGGAAGCATCAACCTCAACCAAAAACGGCCTAGTCACATCAGGCTGCATAAGGATGGGAGCAGAGGTGAACCTCTCCTTGAGATACACAAAAGCTTCAATGGCCTCAGAAGACCACTGAACCGCATCAGCACCTTTCCTGGTGAGATCAGTCAGAGGTTTGACAATACTAGAAAAATTTTTTATGAATTTTCTGTAGTAATTGGCGAAACCCAAAAACCTCTGTATCGATTTCAAACCAATAGGCCTAGGCCATTCCTGCACAGCCTGAACCTTAACCGGATCCATCTCAAAACCTTTGCTGAAGATAATGTAGGCCAAAAAACTAATTCTCTGTACAGCGAACTCACATTTCTCCAGCTTAGCAAAAAGCGAATTGTCCATTAATAACTGTAATACCTCACGCACGCTCCGCCAATGAGACTCCAGATCCGGCGAATAAATCAAAATGTCATCCAAATACACAACCACATTTTTGCCGATCAAAGGTCTAAGGATGTCATTAATCAGATTCTGAAAAAATGCAGGAGCATTAGTAAGACCAAAAGGCATAACCAGATTCTCAAAATGACCCACAGGAGTGTTAAAAGCAGTCTTCCATTCGTCACCCTCCTTCATGCGCAACAGATTGTATGCCCCCTTAAGGTCAATTTTAGAGAACCACTTGGCCCCCATTAACTGGTTAAACAGATCAGGAATCAATGGCAGTGGGTAAGGATTGCGTACAGTAATTTTGTTAATCTCACGAAAATCCAGACAAGGACGTAAACCGCCGTCCTTTTTTTTTACAAAAAAAAATCCAACCGCCACAGGAGACTTAGAGGGCCTAATGTGACCGGCGGCCAAACTTGTCTGTATGTATTCCTCCAAAGCCTTCCTCTCAGGAATAGTAAGGTTAAATAAACGACTTTTAGGAAGAGTCGCTCCAGGGACAAATTCAATAGAACAATCATAGTCTCTATGGGGAGGCAAAACCTGCGATTCCTTCTCAGAAAAAACTCTCCAAAAATCCTGAATAGGAACAGGCAATTCTCCCCTATCCAAAGCTGCAATACGCCCGTTACAACACTTGTCATAACATTTATGGCTCCAGGATTTAATTTCACTGGTAGACCAATCCAGTACAGGATTGTGAAATTTTAACCAGGGCAATCCCAATATTACTGGAGAAGGCAAGTTATTCAACACTACCAAATCCAATTTCTCATGGTGAACACCATTAATAGTGAGAGGAAATTCACAGACCTTGAGAGTAATATTCTTCAAAGGGGAACCATCCACAGAAACCACAGCAATGGGGGATGATAAAGGTTCAGGTTCTAAATTGAGTCTTTCCACGAATCCCCCATCAATTACATTCAGAGTAGACCCGCAATCAACAAACACCCGAAATTCCATTAATTTTTTCTGAGCAATCGTGGAAGCAGCTAAAAATATACCCTTGGAATTTAAACAGGCAATACGGGCGTGACTGACCATTTTTTTTTCTTTCTTCATACGAAGCTCACAGCCTTTAATCAAATGACCAGATTTTCCGCAATAGAAACACAAGCCTTCAGAAAATCGACGGTCTTTTTCTTGAGAGCGAGGTGCCACCGATCCAATCTCCATCGGTTCACCACTGTTAGTACACACATTCTCATAACCAGAAACTGACATAGCAGAGGATTTGCTCTCATTAACCCTAGCACGCAGTCTCCTATCCACCCGTATAGCTAATTGCATAGCCTGTTGCAAATCTTCAGGTGTAGGATAAGCAATTAGCAGGTCTTTAACCCTTTCACTGAGCCCAGCAAGAAATAGACTTTTCAGAGCAGAATCGTTCCACCCTGTTTGAGTAGACCAACGACGGAAATGAGTACAATATTTTTCCACATTACCTGATCCCTGTTTTAAACGTCTCAACTCAGTCTCAGCTGATGCGACACGATCAGGATCATCATATAATAGTCCCAAAGCAGAAAAAAAACTATCCACTGATCTGAAGCATGTATCACTAGGTTGCAAAGAAAAGGCCCACTCCTGAGGCTCTTTGCGCAAAAGTGACATTATGAACCCTACGCGCTGGGATTCATCCCCAGAGGACTTAGGTCTCAAACGAAAATACAATAAGCAAGCATTTTTGAATGAAAAAAATTCTCGGTGTTCACCAAAAAATAAATCCGGCAAACATACCTTAGGCTCCAAGAAATGTGCTCCAGGACAGTTACTCACGTGCTGACGGAGCTCGGCCACCTCCAGAGAGAGTCCCTGCAGGCGATGAACCAAATCCTGAACCGACACCATGATGGAACAGAAAAATCTTTCCTTAGAGAATTTGCTGGCTGGACTTACTGTTATGTTCTGCTACCAGAGCTAAGGAAAGAGAGGAGATCTGTCCCTACGATAGAACTCAGCTTAATCCCTATGATGTAACAGGGGACCTGATCCTGCGATCAGACCTGCTAAAGTCCTAAGCTAGTCTGTACGGAGACCTATAGATGTGGGGAAGGAATCCCTACAAGTACTAAGGACTGGGAGGAATATGGGACACCTCCTAACAGAAATAGTAGCAGACAGACGAACAAACAAAATACATAGAACATAGAGGTCAGTAGACCAAGCAAACTAACAGAGCAAGACACAGAGCACAGGCTAGCTAGAAAGTAGATATACAATGAAGTCCAGCAAAGCCAGAAGGGCGGAGCAGGATTAAATAGGCCAACAAGGTCATGTGACCAGCAAAGGAAAAAAAACCTAAGAGCAAGGTTCTAACAATAATAATCCTCTGTATGTTCGAATAACCGACTAAAAGAGGTGCAGAGTAAGGGAATTACCTTGTGCCATGTTCTCAAGTGGAGCAAAGCATCTGTGGGACCCGTGCAGTAGCCTCGACGCGCGTTTCACCTTCCGGCTTCGTCAGGAGGCGTGGTTGTGATTTAAAAGCAGGGGCTTTTTGTTTTAACCGCAGGAGCTATCATGTTTTTATGTTTAATTGTGTCTGTTTTTGATATTGATTTTGTCTATTCACTTTTTCTCTAGTGTTAGAATTCTTCTTGCCATGATTTTCTGCTGCACAGCTATCAGGAGAATACAAGTCATATGGTTTGCCCATATTTATCGGATCAACTACTTTGATTAATCTGCTTTCACTACCAAACCTTTTAGATGATTTGTTTTCATGTTCTATATTTGTATTACTTTGAATAAAATTTATTACTTTTGTATAAAACTGACTCCACAGTTTTTTTTTGATTCCCGTTAGTCTCCAATACAACATTATAATGACGTATCACCAGTGCATGATATAGACTTGGGAATGTCTTTTTGTTTTTTTACAAACCAAACTGAGCACAGCTACAGCTGGCAGAGATAAGAAACAGACAGACAGCTAAATAGCCTGAGAATCATTCCGAACAGGAGACACCTGTAGGGAACCTAGCACGTCTCGGCCCTGATTAGGTGACTGGACTGTCACTCACCACACTGACAGCTCAGCACATCTAAGCCTTAGATTGGATGGCTGATCTGTCTATCACGATACTGACAGCTCAGCACACTAAAAAGGAGAAATCTTGACATCTCACTTCCTCAGCCACATTCTTTCACTGCTCAACTTCAACCATTGTCTTGACCACACTGCTTTCATGAACAGCTATCTCCTTGAACACATGCAGACCAGACCCCTCACCACCCGTGGGGGAATTTCAGCCTTTTACAACATTCTTTTACAACCTATCATGACATTCTTGCCTTTATGTTATGTGAACATGTGGCGCCCCTGAGGGTTCAGTCGCCACAGAGGTACTGCATCTCACCCAGAGGTGTGGTATCTCACCCTCAGGTAAGGAAGGAGTACAGCTCAGGACCCTAACATCTGCATTCACTACACCACATTTCATAGGGCAGGGTGAGATTGCTCCTACGGGAGAGCACAGTCCCTGGTCCCTGGCTGGAGTGGGGGGGGACCACAGTAAGGGGGAATGTTATCAGAGGATTAATCCGCGTGGCATCCAGAGTTTAGAACACAGAATGTAGGTTTATTCATATCCAGCATAGGCACTGCATGGAGTCTGGTGTTACTGCAGCATGAGGAAATCAAAGACATATATAACAACAACACAGGAAGAGAAGGAAGGGGCATCCTGTCTGTGGGAGTTGTTTTTTTTTTTTTAACTAAACTTTGTTAACAACCTCACAATATGCACAACATATGAAACAGCACAGTAGTTGTTGCAATACACATACAGATTAATATGTATTATTCCAACACCCCCACTCAACAACTACTTATCCTCTTAGTCCCATTGTGGTTCTCAATTCTTGGAACCTAGCTCGTGGCAATGGCTTTGTCATAATGTCAGCTACCATCTTATCAGTTTCACAATAGACAAACTGAATTATCCCACGATGTATCAAATCACGTAGATGATGATGTCTGACGTCAATGTGCTTGGTTCTAGCACTGATCTTTTCACTGCATGCAAGTTTAATGCATCCTTGGTTGTCCTCATAAATCACCGTCGGCTGAGTTGTAGGTTTGCCAAGATCGTCCATCTATTGTCTTAGCCAAACAACCTCCTGGCTTGCATAGGCTGCGGACACATACTCCGCTTCTGTAGATGACAAGGCAACAGACACTTGTTTCCTACTAGACCAGGAGATTGAACTTTCTCCAACTTTAAACAAGTATCCACTTGTGGATTTACGATCACGCGAATCACCAGCCCAATCCGCATCTACATAGCCGGTAAGTTCTAGATCTCCTGCTGCAGATAGTTTTAAATTTACATCTTGCGTTTCTTTCAAATATCGGAGAAGTCTCTTAACAGCATTCCAGTCTCTTTGGCGCGGTTTTTCCACATATCTGCAAAGGATTCCAACTGTTGTTGTGATATCCGGTCGAGTCATAGTTGATATGTATAGAAGTGCCCCCACTGCCTGACGATATTTCTCATTGTTAGGCAACAGGTCATCTTCTCCTTCCAGCTTCAGGTAGGATGGTTCCATTGGGGTTGATATACCTTTGGCCTCTGACATTTTAAACTGATTCAGAATCAAATTAATTTTTGCACTTTGGTTTAGAAGAAAACTTCCATCTTCCTCTCTCTGGATTTGGATTTCTAGATAATATGTCACACTTCTAAGGTCTTTTGTTTCAAAGTGCTGATTCAGAATTTCAGTCATTTTTCCAATTTCTGCGTCGTCTTGATGAACAACAATCACGTCGTCCACATATAAGAGAATATACATCCACTTTCCATCTGTATATTTTGTGTATAAGCACGGATCTGCTTGACCTCTTTTAAATCCTTCTTCCAACAAGACTTTATTCATCTTGGTGTTCCATGCTCTTGCTGATTGCTTAAGACCATAGAGAGATTTTTGTAGTTTGCAAACAAGATTCTCTTCACCTCTTTTTACATAACCTTCAGGTTGAGTCATGTATAAGTCCTCCACAATGTCACCATTTAAAAAGGCAGTTTTTATATCCAAATGTCTGACATACATCTTTTGTACAGCAGCTACAGCTAACAAAGCTCTGAACGTGGTCTGTTTAGCGACTGGAGCAAATGTAGCATCGTAATCTTCGCCATACTTTTGAGAATATCCTTTTGCGACCAACCTTGCTTAGAATCTGTGGACTTTACCTTCAGAGTCATATTTGGTTTTGAAGACCCACTTGCACTTGATTGCCTTTTTGCCCTGTGGTAGCTTGGTGAGTTTCCAAGTTTGGAGTTGATGAAGCGATTTGATTTCCTCATTAGCGGCATCGATCCACTTTGTTCTTTCATGGACAGGTAGTGCTTGCATTTCATCCCATGACTGCGGCTCTGATTCAGGTAGTGTCTTGACAATGTAGGATAGACGTTTAGCTGGTATACCTTTGTTTGATCTTGACGATCTCCTGATTTCAGATTCACCTGATTTTTCTGTTGTTCCTTCATTAGTTGAAGAATCCAGCCAGACCTCTACATCCTCCTTGTTGCTGTCTTGTAATTGTGACTTCAGCTGGACTACTGGCGTGATGTCACAAAACTTGGGTGATACAAAGTTCTCATCAATCACTACATCTCTACTTATTGTGATCTTGTTTGTTTCTGGGTGTAGAATCCTATAACCTTTCTGGGTTTCGCTGTAGCCTACCAGGATACCTTCCTTAGCGTGAGATTCCCACTTAGTTCGCTTTTCTTTGGGAACATGTACAAATGCTTTACTTCCGAATATTCTTATGTGATGTAGATTTGGCTTTCTGCTATTCCATTGCTCAAATGGAGTTTTCTCTGTAGCTTTACCTGGTAGTCTGTTCTGAAGATAGCAATCTGTCATGATTGCTTCACCCCAATATGCTGTGGGCAGATTTGCATCAAATAACATGCTTCTTCCACTTTCACATAGTGTTCGGTTCCTTCTTTCCGCGACACCATTTTGCTCTGGGTTGTACGGTACAGTGGTCTGAAATAGGATTCCATTTTTCTTTAAAATGCTCTGTGTCTCATTACTTGTATATTCAGTCCCATTATCTGCACGTAGAATCTTTGGCATTCTTCCAAATGTATTATATACTTCAGCTAGGTATATTTCAAGTTTCTCTGGAACTTCCTTCTTGCTGTGAAGCAGGTGGACAACTGTATATCTTGAATGATCATCAATAAATGTGAGAAAATATCTCTTCTTCCCTGGGGTCAGAATGCTCATTGGACCACAGACATCTGTGTGTATTAAATCTAGTGGCTGTGCTGTTGTTGTACTAATTCTCTTAGGAAAAGCTTTCCTAGACATTTTCCCTTTGATGCAGCTAGTACACTTCATTGTCTGGTTACATAGATCAATTGTAATATCCTCAGCTAGTTGCTTTTGGACTAACTTTCTTATTGCTTCTGGGTCTCTGTGTGCCAGACGCCTATGCCACACATGAATACAGTTTTTATGCTCTTCTTGTTGCGCTGTATACACACACTCTTTGCATTTCAGCTGATAAAGTTCATCTGTGATGTTTCCCTCTGCTAGTGTGTGACCTTCCTTTGAAATGATGCAGCTATCATGCTTAAATGTAACTTCATTTCCTTGTTTTGTGAGTTTCTTCACAGATAGTAGATTACTTTCAAGACTAGGCACATACATCACATCCTTTACTGGGATCTTCCTGCTTTGTGTTGGTCAGATTTGACAATCAATATAACCATCTCCTATGCCTTCTGAAGTCATGTACTGACCATTAGCCATAATCACTTTCTCTGATTTACTTTGGTCAAGCTTAGAAAAGAAGTCTCTGTTATTAGTCATGTGACTAGTTGCTCCAGAGTCTGTACACCATGCATGCTTTGATGTATTTGCACTGACAGTAAATGCAGTTTCAGCATTCACAGAATAATTTTCTCCAGATACAGCACTTTTAACCCTTTGATGACTGCTTTGCTTTTTCAGCTGATTCATTCTAGCTTTCCAGACTCTGCAGTCAGCTTTCAAATGTCCTGATTTCTTGCAAACAAAACATTCACGTGTTTCTTTTATGTGCTTCCTGTTATCAGTTAGGTTTTGTGTCTGTAAATCAGATTCTGTGTTGCATGTCCTACTGTTTACACCTTCTGCCTTTTGCTTATATTCATCTATGAGCTTCCCCCTGACATACTCCAGTGTAAGCTCATCATCTGGACGCGCATCTAGTGCGGCTACAAGCGTATCATAGCTCTCTGGAAGGCCACTAAGCAGTAATGCGGCCACATGAAAGTCCTTTAGATCTTCCCCAATGCCTCTCAGGCGTTCTACAACTTCCAGAACACTTCTTATGTAATCCTGCATATCCTGGCCTTTCTGTAGCTTAGACTGGTACAACTTTCTCATGAGATAGAGCTTATTGCTTAAATTTATCCTCTCATGTACCTTTTGCAACTGCTCCCACATTTCCTTTGCAGTATTACATTTACACACATGCACAATCTGGTCATCATCTATACTGAGTGATATGGTACTTTGTGCTTTCTGATCCATCTCTGTCCACTCCTGTGGCACTGGGTCAGGTTTAGGCTCCTGTGTGTATTTCCACGTACCTTCTCTTATCAGCAGCATTTTCACTTTGAATTTCCAGGATTGATAATTCTGGTTAGTGAGACTTGGCACTGTAAATTTCATGGAGCTGCTGCTGGTGGCCATCTTTGCTTCTTCTCAGTTTGCTGTCTTTCTTTCTTTTCTTTCCTCTGTGTTCTGGGGATCTGTGACTCTGGGACAGTGGTACATCTGGTACATCTGGGACATCTGGGCCCATAACCTGTTAGCAGAGGATTAATCCGCGTGACATCCAGAGTTTAGAACACAGAATGTAGGTTTATTCATATCCAGCATAGGCACAGCATGGAGTCTGGTGTTACTGCAGCATGAGGAAATAAAAGACATATATAACAACAACACAGGAAGAGAAGGAAGGGGCATCCTGTCTGTGGGAGTTTTTTTTTTTTTTTTTAACTAAACTTTGTTAACAACCTCACAATATGCACAACATATGAAACAGAACAGTAGTTGTTGCAATACACATACAGATTAATATGTATTATTCCAACAGGGAACCATGTAGTGGGTGTAGGTGTATGACGTAGATCAGGGGAGCACTTAACAGGAAGCTGTATAAAATAAGAGACCATCTTAGATCAGTGTTCAGTCAGTCAGAGGAGGAGAAGTGACAGGAGCAGAGGCTCTGTATGAGCTCTGCTCCAGAGGCGAGCCTAGACAGTGAGGCCCAAGTCTGGGAGAAGGAGAGAAGAGAGGAGAGGGAGCAGGAAGGCTCCAGGAACAGAAGGGCTCCCAGGGGTACGGGCAGTGCTGGAGGCCACCCGTACGCCCGAATCTACCGGGAGGTGGAGGGGTCAGGCCATCAGAAGGGAACCGGGTCCCTCAACTAGCAAAAGACTGTACGCCTTAACTAGAAACTGGAGGCTGCAGTATTTCAAGTCCTATATCCACAAGTCCACGCCAGTCTCACCGAGAAGGTAGCCATATAGGACCCAGGGGACGGAACATACGTCGCCCGCCAAGGCCCGCGGGTACTGGATTGGAGTCACTAGGTGTGAGGTGCAGAGAAGAGGCCAGAGAAAGGACACAGAAGGGGGTCCTGATAAGTACTCCGGAGCTATCTGGGGGTGGACTGAGCCCCTCACTGAGTAAGCACATAACGACGTGGGCAGTAACATTGAGCTCTGTAATCTGAACTGCAACAACTGTGAGTAAAGACCCTGGGACTGCACTATCTTGTCTCTGTGTTCCTTGTTGCGCCATCCCTCACTGCACTACAACGCCCAGCACAACCACCAACATCCGCACACTGACCTGAAGCTAACTCTTCCTGTGGGGAGTCATAACATCCTTGCTGCAATACCACCAGCTTCAGAGGACTGTTCCGCAGCGGCGGCCCCCTTTAGCCGCATTCCACAGGTGGCGTAGTCGGACTCTTTAATAAAACCTATCCATATAATTTCCCTTGGATTGACCGCCCTGGGTCACAGACAGGGTCATCGGCTCTGTGACTACAACCCCCAGCATCTACTGGCCCGGCACCGGGTACCCCACGGCCCAAGGGGCGCGTCAACTTTGGCGTAGTTGGCAGGATACGTAACCCACCCATTATCATCGGGTATTGTGTGCCTAAAAGACTGTGTTTCCTACTGAATGTGGCGCCCACCCCTGAAGAACGGGTGCCATTATGTGAGTGACCAAAAACAACAATACAGAACCTCCCATCGTGGGCCGAATCCCAGAATGGCACCAAAAGCGCAACCAGCCCCCTGCAACTGTGGCCATACACATAGATGTGTCCATCAAGTGGGGAAGACGCCCCTAGGTGTGACCGACAGCAAGCAGCCATGGGACCGCTCCAGAAAGGGGAGAGGAGAAACAAAAACTGGGAAACCGGGTGTGGTCTCGAGCAGACCAGAGAGAACACCCCCGGCAGGCAAGATGGAGGGAGGTGAGCCTGAGACTTCGGCCCGCGGCCTGCAGCTAAGCGAGACACTCCTTACCCTGACGGAGGTGATCTATAAGCTGACCCTGGAGGATGCAGTGTTCCTCCAGGCAGAGATGCGTGAGCTCAGCCGGCGGGTAGGAGAAGCCGAGAGAACCGCCATCGCCAGCTGGAAGAGGGAAGTGCTGGAGAAGATAAGTGCGAGGTGGCAGCCAGCACCCGAATCCACTGACAGTGCCCCAGCCCCGGCGGAGCCAGACCAGGACCAGGAGGCAGAGAGCAGCCCAGGAGCGGCCGCGGGAGCAGGTAGGAAGAGCTTCCCTGTCCCGGGCACAGTCCGCGCGACCTGCTCCTGGGTCCCCTGGTGGCGCCTCCATACCCGGGCGCGCACGCTCCAGACTCACCCCCAGGCCCAGAATCTACCACGGCACCGAGCGCCTACTCTGCTGACCAGTCCCGTGATACTCCGGCGGAATCTCCATCCCACCTGGCCAGCTCCACCGATCCGCTACTCGATCCCCTGGCGGAATCCTCGCACTACCCGGGTGCCTGCTTGGAAGACCTGCTCCTGGGCCCGTTACCAGAGCTGCCTACCTCCGCCCCCGAGTGGGGATATGGGACCCCCCCTTCGACTGGAATGAAGGTCAGCAGAGAGCCCCCCTCTCTCCCAGACCTGCGCCCCCGATTACCTGTGCAGAGAGAGAGGAGTTCAGATGGGACAACCGGGAGGGGAATCTTATCGGGTTCCCGCAGGAGACTCAGGCCCAGGCCCTCCGGCGAGAAGAGTACTGCAGGAGGGAACTCCTGCAGCTGGACAATGAGCGATACAACCGGCAGGTACAGTGGGAGCGCATGGAGGCCAGAAACATGGCGGCCAAAACACGGGTCCGCCAAGCAATGTCTACCAAGCCCAGTCCCAGTCTGGAGGGGATAAACGTAAAATTTGACTTGGACGCTGGGTGGGGATTCATCCGGGAGCCACAGACCGATAGAGATGTCTTCGTCAACCGGCGGGACGTGGAACCCCACCTCCAGCAGGGGCATCCCAGCCGAGACCTCTATCCCGTTGACTATGTCTCTTTCACCCGTCATAACGGAGAGCGTGGGTGGTATGCCCTCCAAGTCCACAAGGTGGCAAGGGACGTGCCCCCGCAGTACCAGGCTGAATACCCGGCTGGGTCAGTCGGTAATAATGAGGAGTTCCCCCAGCGGGAACCCCACTATTAATATGTGTCTGCAGAAACTGTAAATAGTTACCCGTAAGGGTGCAGGAAACTTTGCAAGTTTGACCAGTTTTGTGTAAGTTTAACCAGTTACCCGTGTGGGTATAAAGACAATAGGGAAGAGGACAGTGATCTCCCGAAAAACTTTCCTTTGTAAATAATTGCACTTCTTAAAGTGCCCCTTATTGGTTTTATAAACTTACAACAAATGACCTCAGAACAAAAACCCGTTTGGCGTGGCCGAAGACGTGGTCCAACGCCGGATCACCTACGCCCTGCAGCCACGCCCAGGGCCTATGTTGAGGGTTTGCGGATGGGTCCCTCATACTCAAGTTTGCTAGTTTGCACCCTACTGAAAAAATGGACACCTGGTTGCAGACCGCACTGTGACCAGTTGGAAAAAGTTTTATATGGAAAATGTTTTGATATGACAAATGCTTAATATGAAGAATGTTTATAAAGAAAAATGTTTTATATGCAAAAGATGTGTTTACACCAGTGAAAAGAGTTTTATAATGTTTTATATATGTGAAGAGAATTTTATAACATTTTTGAAAGAGAAAACGTAACCAGTAACGTTAAAGAAAAAGAGCCTCCCATAAAGGGAAGAAATGTTGTGTTTGTGATCTTCTATGTGATGCATCTAAAATTTTGCATGTCTTTAATCTACCCTGTCTTTTACTCTGTTCCAGCCCGCGGACGTGCTGTGTTTTACCAGGGGGGTGTGTGGCGCCCCTGAGGGTTCAGTCGCCACAGAGGTACTGCATCTCATCTAGAGGTGTGGTATCTCACCCTAAGGTAAGGAAGGAGTACGGCTCAGGACCCTAACATCTGCATTCACTACACCACATTTCAGAGGGCAGGGCAAGATTGCTCCTACGGGAGAGCACAGTCCTTGGTCCCTGGCTGGAGTGGGGGGGGACCACAGTAAGGGGGAACCATGTAGTGGGTGTAGGTGTAGGATGTAGATCAGGGGAGCACTTAACAGGAAGCTGTATAAAATAGGAGACCATCTTAGATCAGTGTTCAGTTATGCAGAGGAGGAGAAGTGACAGGAGCAGAGGCTCTGTATGAGCTCTGCTCCAGAGGCGGGCCTAGCCAGTGAGGCCCAAGTCTGGGAGAAGGAGAGGAGAGGGAGCAGGAAGGCTCCAGAAACAGAAGGGATCCCAGGGGTACAGGCAGTGCTGGAGGCCACCCGTACGCCCGAATCTACTGGGAGGTGGAGGGGTCAGGCCATCAGAAGGGAACCGGGTCCCTCAACTAGCAAAAGACTGTACGTCTTAACTAGAAACCGGAGGCTGCAGTATTTCAAGTCCTGTAGCCACAAGTCCACGCCAGTCTCATCGAGAAGGTAGCCATATAGGACCCAGGGGAAGGAACATACGTCGCCCGCCAAGGCCTGCGGGTACTGGATTGGAGTCACTAGGTGTGAGGTGCAGAGAAGAGGCCAGAGAAAGGACACAGAAGGGGGTCCTGATAAGTACTCCGGAGCTATCTGGGGGTGGACTGAGCCCCTCACTGAGTAAGCACAGAACGGCGTGGGCAGTTACATTGAGCTCAGTAATCTGGACTGCAACAACTGTGAGTAAAGACCCTGGGACTGCACTATCTTGTCTCTGTGTTCCTTGCTGCGCCATCCCTCACTGCACTACAATGCCCAGCACAACCACCAACATCCACACACTGCCCTGAAGCTAACTCTTCCTGTGGGGAGTCATAACATCTTTGCTGCAATACCACCAGCTTCAGAGGACTGTTCCGCAGCGGCGGCCCCCTTTAGCCGCATTCCACAGGTGGCGTAGTCGGACTCTTTAATGAAACCTATACATATAATTTCCCTTGGATTGACTGCCCTAGGTCACGGACCAGGTCATCGGCTCTGTGACTACAACCCCCAGCATCTACCGGCCCGGCACCGGGTACCTCAAGGCCCAGGGGGCACGTCAAACACTCTTCTTGCTGCCTTTTCTTTAGATGTATTAAATGTATCTGTGACGCGCCCCCGGAGCAATGGGGTACTTGGCAGCCGGGCCTATGGATGCTGGGGGGGTATGTCACAGTGGCTGGCCAGGTCCGTGGTCCAGGGCGGTCAACCAAAAAGGGGATTGGAGCTTGGATAGAAATAAAAATAAAGTAAGTAGTTTGTGACGCCACCTGTGGTTCCTGGTAATGATTACCAGCGCTGCTTCAGGCCTCCGGGGGTGTTGGGATGGCAGCTGAGGTGTTTCTTCTCCCCACAGGTGGAGCGGGCCCCTGGGGCAGGGATGGTGCGAAGGGATGCAGGAGAGAGGGGACCCAGTCGGGTCAGAGGAAGAACAGACTCACACACCGGGGCTAGTTTCATTACCTTTACTGCAGATGGTAGTCAGGTACGGTCCAGGGTACTTGCTAGAGGGGTGTGCACTTCTGGACTTGCTCCCCAGTGAGCGGTTGTAAGGCCTCCTTTCTGTATCTTCCTGTCTCTCTCCCTGGAGCTTCTGACCTGCCTGGAACAGGGTCTAGCTCCCTTGATGTTTCTCTCACCCGTATGCTTGGCGGCGAGGGCTTTCCCCTGGTCACCACTATCCCTGGACCCTGGGACCTTCGTGGTACCTAGTCCTCTAAATGTGCGGTATTCACGGGTGGACTGAGGGATATGAAATCCTCCTCAGTATGCCGGATTCCCTACTGGGCATGGAGGTCCCAATAGGCTCGGACCCGGTGCCCGGCTTGCATCAGGGGACGAACCCTCTGTGGTTCCTCTGTCCCTCATGGCTCTTCTCTTCTCCTTGCCTTCTAGCCCACTCTAGGCTCTCCACTAGCCAGACTAGCCCGCAGCTTGGGCCTAGCTTGGCTTTCAGCCACACAGACTTCAGCTTGTCTGGAGCTGCAGCCTCGTGTCACACTCACTGCTTCCCACTGACTGACTTCCTGAACTCCACCCCCCAGTATATATATACCTGACAGGGCTCCATCTAGTGGACTTGGGTGGAGGTGTCTGCATGTATTGAGGCCACTGGGGAGAATCCGTCTGTTCACCACCCAGGAGTTCTGTGACAGCCTGCAGCCGCAGGGCGTCACATCTGTATCTATTTACTCCCAAGCTGCTCAGGTCTGGCTTTAGGCACTTTAACATATGTAGGTAGTCACCAAAGGCAAAGACACCAAAGACATGGCAGGGCTCGAAAAGGAAAGAAGCACTATTTGACTTTTGGAGTGCAGCTTTTCCTAGAATAGCTTGCTGACTCCCTTTGCAGAGCTCCTAATGGATTACTTTTAAGGATCAGTTGATATTTATCCTCTTCTCTACGCTGAGCACTTACATCAGGGTTTCCATCTCAATCTTTGAAATATGTGATTGAAACAGAACTCCTGATGGATCAATTCACTCTAATGATGCAGGCAGAGTTACTCTGGAGACTGTCTGGTCTCTACTCAGCGGTGTCCATGAATGTGCACCACAATACTTTGCTCTGCCCTCAGCAGGGCAGAGAGAAGTGCATCTGTGCAGGAGCGCAATGAAGGACATTCTGTGAATGACATAGTATGAATCTTCCACACAAAGCACATTATTACACATAACTTACTCTGTTGACATCTATGGTTTGATTTACTTGCCTGTGTGGATTGGATGGGTTGTTACCAACATCTAGTGAGAATTTAATTTAATAGCACCTTTAGAAATATATTTACTTTAGAAAATTGGTGAGGCGTTCAATACTTATTTCAACCGCTATATATCAATGCATGAAGCATTGCTTATCGATGCTTAATGCACTGTTAATTTATGTTCTTCTGAAAATTTACTTTAATGTACGTCTGTGTGTCATGCTTGAGTTCCTAGAATATATACGCTACTCACAAAAGTTAGGGATATTTGGCTTTTGGACAAAATTTATGAAAAATGTAAAAAGTTCATGCTACAGTAATACTTTACCATGAAAGTAGGTCATGTAAGTAGAAGCATGCAATGGTGATTTCCTCATCTCAAACAATTTTTTTTAAACAAAAGCCAACAACAGAGGTGGGTATACCCCAATAAAAAATGTCAATGTCTCAATAAATTATCATGTGGCCTTGAGCATCAATTACAGTTGACAACATCTCATGCTGTTCACAATTCAAGTTATTGTCTGCTGAGGCATGGCATCCCACTCTTTATGAAGTGCGGCTCTCAGGTCATTGAGGTTCTAGTGACGCGCCCCCTGGGCCGTCGGGTACTCGGCAGCCGGGCCTCTGGTTGCTGGGGGATATCACGGTAGCTGGCCCGGTCCGTGACCCAGAGCGGTCAGTAAAAAGGGGGGGTTTCTATTTATATGGGGATTTGGAAAATTCGTGACACCACCTGTGGTATGCGGCTAAAGGGAGCCTCCACTGCGGACCAGTCCTCTGAGGCAGATGTTAGGGCAGCTTGTGATGGAATGGCTCCCCACAGGCGGAGCGGGCCTCAGGGCAGCGTGGGGGGGTAATGGATGGTGGTCAGGTACGGTCCGGGGTACTTCTAGGTGGTGTGCACTTCTGGTCTTGCTCCCCAGTGAGCGGGTGTAAGGCCTCCTTTCTGTATCTTCCTGGCTCTCTCCCTGGAGCTTCTGGCCTGCCTGGAACTAGGCCTAGCTCCCTTGATGTTTCTCTCACCCGTATGTGACTCGCCCCCTGGGCCGTGGGGCACTCGGATCCGGGCAATAGGGAAACGGTGGGAGTAGTAGTGGCAACCCGGTTCCGTGGCTCAGGGTGGTCAGGCCAGTGGTAGTCCGTTATGTGTTATTAATTATGTCCGACTACGCCACCCGTGGATTGCGGTTATTAGGAACCGCCGCTGCTTGCAGACCGCTGGGGCTGACGAGGTGTGCAGCTATGGTAGTGTGACTCCCCACGGGAAGAGTGCGGCCCCAGGGCAGTATAGTGGATGGTGGGAGTGATGGTAGTGAGAGTCCCAGTGATGATAGTGCTGGAGGAGCAAGGAGCACACAGACAACAGGTTGCAGTCCAGGGTCTTTACTGAAACAGGCAAACTGACCCATAAACAGTCCCAGCTAGGAGGGGACCTGGATGTCTGAGAGCAACGGGGAAATTGACCCTGGTCAGGGAGAGGGTGTAGGCCTACCGTGCTTTCTGCGCTCCTTCTGGCTATCCCCTCCTTATAGAGTAACAGCCCACGTTTCCGAGCTTCCGTGCTTTCTCGCCTGTATGGCCTGCGACGTGGGTTCCTTTCTGCTCCCAGCCTTGTACGGCTTCACTGGTCCCTTCGGTTGTGGCAGGGCCTCCAGGCTTCTTAGGCCAAGGAATGTACAGTCCCCTGCGGACTGGTTCTCTGCTGGGGGATGTAGAATCCTTCCAGCCTCAAACACCAAAGTCTGGTAAAGTTAAGTCTTTATCTGTCAAGACAGGCTCTCTTCGCCTCTTGTCTCTGGCTGGTGGCTCTCTCCTACCGCCACACTTCCTCTTAGGTGCAATCAACTGTCTGTCCCTGCTCCACTCTGGGACACGTCTCAAAGCTGAGACAGGCAATCCAGTTCTCCCTAACCCTGCCCTCAGTACCAGCTTTTATAGGGGCAGCCAGCTCCCC
This sequence comes from Phyllobates terribilis, assembly GCF_046119375.1. NCBI lineage: Eukaryota > Metazoa > Chordata > Amphibia > Anura > Dendrobatidae > Phyllobates > Phyllobates terribilis. Next base: position 296,221,640 of record NW_027362768.1, read on the forward strand.
CTACTGGCCTGAGACAGGAGGCATTGCATGCTAATGTTCCCCTAACCAGAGAACCTCCCCCTTGCTCTCAGACACAGCTTTAATTACACTTGTGGCATCCAGGTAGGGTGACACATTCCCCCCTAGTGAAATTTAGTACTCCGGGACTAAACAGCAAACAAAGATAATATACATAACAATAAAACATGAATACACAAATGATGCACAGATTGAGTTCTTAAGGTCACAGTGTGGTCTGTGACCGGGTGTCCATATCACCAAAACAACGGGGAGCCTTAACCAGGTGGGGGTCTGTCCTACCCCAAGTCCTTCACAGTCTTAGTTCATTCCTGGGTTAGGCTCAGAATGCAGTCCACACAAGGTCCCGGTTAAAAAAGTCCATAACCTGTGAGTCCTTACGGTTGCTGCAAGAGACTGAAACACACTATTAATAAACATGCAGGTAACTCTGGCAAACAATTCAACATTTGGCAACAGGGTTATTTACAATCTTAGTACGCTCTATATTCTCCAGCGAGCGGGTATCTGTCCCTTTGTGCTCCTGGTTGACCTCCTTAGCCCACTGTCTGGTGGTGGACTGACTTGGCTTTCCCCACTAGCATTAGGGGTACAGCTACCAGCTGGGTGTACAGGTAGGGAAGGCAGCTGTCTGCGGGTCCTTTGGCTTACCGCAGGCATGGCAGGCTCACTGTCAGCAGAGGGTTGACTCTCTTGGGCTGCTGGTACAGGCTCTTCTGCCTCTGGAACCGCTTGCTCCTCTTCACCTTCCGGCACTGGTGTTGGTTGTTGCTGTGCCGGTTGCAGGAAATGCAGGACAGGTACCACTATAGCATCATTTATGCGAGTCCAGGACTGAGGGAACTCTCCGAGAACGGTGCTGATCATTTCTTCCTTGTCCTCTGCGGGTTCAAGGTCACTCTGATCCTCTTCTGCACTACGGAGTTGCTCGGGGCACCTTTTGAGGTGGTTTCTGGAGACGACACTAGTGGTTTCTCCTCCGTCCTTGGTGATTACGCACACCTTTGGGTTGTCGTGGTCAGACTGCAGTACAGTGTAGGGTTCCCTTTCCCACTGGTCGTCCAACTTATGTAGCCTTCTCTTCCGCTTTAGGACTTGCTCACCAGGTTCTAGGGGACTAGCAGGGGCGTGTTGATTGAAGAGTCTTTCTTGCTTCTCTCTCACCTGGGCCAGGCTCTTCTCCACACTCTCCTGTACCTTCTTGTACTGCAGTTGCCTTTCCGTATCCCAGTCCGCATCCGGGGAGGTGTCCTCAGGTATTAGGACTCCCATCTCCAGGTCTACGGGCAGCTTACCCGGTCTGGCTCGCATCAGGTAAGCCGGGATGCAGTTTGTAGCGTTCACCGGGATATTGTTGTACATGTCTACCAGGTCCGGCAGTTTTTCTGGCCACAGGCCGCGTTCCTACAGGGACAACGTCTTCAGGAGATCAATGACTATATTGTTCATCTTCTCACACATCCCATTGGTTTGGGGGTGGTAAGGCGTTGTACGAATCTTCTTACAGCCATAGAGGTTGCAGAACTCCTGGAAGATTTCAGCTTCAAACGCTGGACCCTGGTCTGTCAGGACCTGTTCCGGATACCCGTGTGGACGGCAGAAGTATTGCTGGAAGGCTCTGGCCGCTGTTTGGGCTGTCAAGTCCTTTACCGGGACCACCACTAGAAAACGGGAATAGTGGTCCACGATTGTCAGGGCGTAGATGTATCCGGACCGGCTTGGAGCCAATTTGACGTGGTCCAGAGCTACCAGCTCAAGAGGCTGCGTGGTGACGATGGGCCTCAAGGGTGTCTTCTGGCTGGTACGGTCCTTCCACCTTAGGTGACAAGGGCCACAGTCTCTGCACCATTTTTCCACAGCTCCTCTCATGCCGACCCAAAAGAACCTTCCTCTTAGTAGGAACTCCAGTTTCTTCCAACCGAAGTGTCCCGCTCTGTCGTGGTAAGCTCCCAGGACCATAGCTGCATCTCGCCTTGGGACCACGACTTGCCAGGTCAGCTCGTGCGTCCGGTGGTTGACAATCCTTCTGCACAACTTGCCTTCGTAGAGGACCAGCTTGCTCTTCTCCTTCCATAGCTGCTTGGCTTCCTCTGGGGCATCTGGATCTAGGCGGGCGTCTTCCCGGGTCAGCAGATCTTTCACCAGGCGGACAGCAGGGTCACTATCTTGGGTTTCGGCCCAGCTGTGGTGAGGTAGGGGATTCATCATCACAGTTGTTAGATCCTCCTCCTTCACGCGGTGAGAGTGTTGAGCGGCTCCATACCGGTGAAACGCGGGGAGTTCTACCTCTTCCAGCTCTTCTGGGTCTTCGTCACCTTCAGGTAAGTGAGGCATTCTTGATAGGGCGTCTGCGTTGGCGTTGGTTTTGCCTGCCCGGTACTTGATCACGAAGTCATAGTTGGAGAGACGGGCCATCCACCGCTGTTCCAGGGCACCCAGTCTTGCATTGTCCAGGTGTGTCAACGGGTTGTTGTCCGTGTACACGGTGAACTTTGCGGAGGCCAGGTAATGCTTGAAGCGTTCCATCACGGCCCACACCACCGCCAAGAATTCTAGCTTGAAGGAGCTGTAATTCTCCGGGTTCCTTTCGGTGGGCCTCAGCTTCCAGCTGGCGTATGCGATCACCCGTTCTCTGCCCTGTTGGTTTTGGGACAGTACGGCTCCCAGTCCCACATTACTGGCATCTGTGTGGAGAATGAAAGGCTGGCCATAATCAGGGTAGGCCAGGATCTCATCGCCAGTGAGGGCCAACTTTAGCTGGCGGAAGGACTCCTCTTCCGGTTTATCCCACTTGAAGGGTGGCTTTTGACTTCTGGACTTGGACTGTCCGATCAGGAGGTCCTGCATAGGAGCTGCCATCTTAGTGAACCCGGGGATGAACCTTCGGTAGTAGCCTACCAACCCGAGAAACTGTCTCACCTCTTTGATGTTCGAGGGGCTTGGCCAGCTCTTGATTGCCGTGACCTTGTCAGGGTCGGGGGCCACTGCTTCCGCGCTTACCACGTGCCCTAGGTACTGGACCTTTGGTTTCAGCAGGTGGCACTTCGATGGTTTCACCTTCAGGCCATAGCCTGCCAGGGCTTCGAACACCTCAGCCAGGTGCTTGAGATGGTCCTCGTAGGTCTTCGAATAGACGATCACGTCGTCCAGGTAAAGGAGGACCGTCTCGAAGTTTCGGTGCCCTAGACAGCATTCCATCAGCCGCTGGAAGGTCCCTGGTGCGTTGCAGAGCCCGAAAGGCATACAGTTGAATTCGCTCAGTCCCATCGGGGTGGTGAAGGCGGTCTTCTCCTTGTCAGCCTCTGCCACAGGAACCTGCCAGTACCCGCTAGTAAGGTCCAAAGTAGAAAAGAAGTTAGCAGATTTTAGTGCGGCTAAAGACTCTTCTATTCTAGGCAGCGGATATGCGTCTTTGTGGGTGATACGGTTGATTTGTCTATAGTCCACGCACATTCTCATGGTGCCGTCTTTCTTTTTGACCAGAACCAAGGGGGCTGCCCAGGTGCTACAGCTGTCTCTAATGACCCCAGCTTCTTTCATCTCCCTTAGCATACCCTTGGCGTTCTGATAATGTGCAGGGGGTACAGGTCTGTGCCTCTCTTTTATTGGTGGGTGGCTCCCTGTGGGGATGTGGTGTTCTATCCCTTTTACTCTGCCGAAGTCTAGCGGGTGCTTACTAAAGACTCTCTCGTACTCCCGTACCACCCGGTAGACTCCCTGTTTTTGGTGCAGGGGAGTGGAGTCAGCACCCACGTGGAGTTTCTGGCACCAGTCCTCCTTTTGTTTCTGGGAGCCATTACCCTCCGCCTGTGGAGATGGAGGCAAGGGTTCCACGGCCCTGATAGCTTGGTGTTCGACGACAAACAGTTTGGCGAGTGTAGCGTACCTGGGTAAGTGTACTTCCCTCTCCCCAATGTTGAGGATGCGGACGGGCACCCTCCCATGACGGACATCAACCACCCCCCGGGCTGTCAAAATGGTGGGCCTGCTGTCTGAGTACACGGGTTCTACCATGGCTTGGTAGTCTCTACCTCTCAACCCGATTGCAGTCCGACACCAGATCATCATTTCACTTTTGGGAGGCATGGAAATGGGGAATGGATCACTGAGTCTTACGCTACCGATCTCACCACCAGACAGTTCTACCTGCTGCCGTCTCATCAGGGCTTTTATCTCCTTGTTGAGGACTCTCTGTTGGCTGGAACTAGCATTCACCGCCACCTGTTGTAGAATTACAATTACTTCTGAAAGACAATTTTCAATTATGTTAGTACCCACAGTTATTTTAGGGTGACTTTCATGACGGTCAATGTCCACAACAATCACTCCCTGTGCCGGCAGTTCAACTTTACCAATTTTAATGGCTATCTCCTTGAACCCCATCTGCGGCACGGGTAAGCCATTACTGGCGATGATGCTCAAGTTACTGTCTGGATACCGTGTGATATCAGCATCAGTCCAATACCGCTTAAAAAGGACATAAGGGATTGTGGTTACTTGCGACCCAGTATCCAGCAAGGCGCTCATGGGGATACCGTCCAGCACCACGGGTAAAACCGGGCGCCCCCCAACGTACTTATCACGCCAATTATAAGGGCCTGGTGATCTTATGCCTGGGGGTCGGCCCTCTGCCCCAGGTTGGACCCGTTTAAATTACAGTACCTGGAAATGTGTCCGGGCTGGTTGCATCGACGGCAAATGGGCTGTCCATCCTCTGCGTAGCGGTCTGTGGGCCTCCCTCGGAACGACGGGATCCTCCTCTGTCGACGCCACGGGACATCCTCCGGACTTGAAGCCAGCTTGATGGGTCTTGACGGGTCCACTTGCAACGCCTGGACGGTCCTGGTCAACGCCGCGACGCTCCTGGTCAGCTCCTGGACTTGGTGGTGCAGGCCTTTCGACGGGGCTTGGTTCAGGGCCTGTGCATCAGCCTCCACGGAGTCCATAGAGGAGGGCGCCGCCTCCTGGTGGTAGGTGATAGCAGGGCGCCGGGGGTTTATAGCGCCACTGGTTGCAGATTCACGGAGCACCCTTATGGCCCTGTCCTTAAATTGGGCAAAGGTCAGGTCGGGGTTCTGGAAGAACATGAGGCGCAGCTGGGCCCTGTGGGCGCTGGACAGCAGACCCTCTATGAATTGTTCTGTTAGCAGCTTATCGGTTTCCTGCACACTGCCAGGGTCAGTTTGTTGAATAGCCCTCAAGGCTTCCTGCAGATTTAGGGCATAGTCTCTGATGCTGTCCTGTGCCCGCTGCTTACATCCATAGAACCTCATTTTAATTTCAGCGGAGGTACGTGTATCAAAGGTACCCCGCAGCCGGGTCAGAATACCCTTCACAGTCCCTTTCTCCTCAATGGGCCATGATTTTACCTCCCTTTGGGCTGCGCCAGTTAACTGCCCTGTCAATATGCTGACCTTCTGTTCCTCTGTCAGGGGGTAAACTTGGAACAAACTATACAGTCTTTCCTTGAAGTCAGTTAGGGCATGGGGCTCCCCTGAGTATTTGGGCAGCCAGGCCGCTCCAGGGATGTAGGGCAAGGAAAAGGGCATCACCGCTGCTGCAGCTGCGTTGGTGGTAGTGGGCGCCTCTGTGTCCGACATCTTCCTCCCCCCTAGTTAAGCGTGGCCTACCTTCCGACGATCCTCTTCTGTAGGCCGCGGCTCCGCTGCTGCTGCTATGGACGAGGACCTGGCGTCGCGTCCTGATGACGTCAGCGTCGCTCCCTCTCCCTTCCAGGACCTTGCGCAGCGTCGGTGCGTGGGGCGGAGCTTCGGATCTCGCACGGTTTTGACGTCCACGCCCCTCTTCTTCCCGCGCGGGGTCCTGAAGTTGGCGTCCGATGGCGGGAAACAGCTGCAGATGGCGGGAAGACGGCAGAAGACGGCGGGAAAAGGTCCAAGATGGCGTCTGATGGCGGGAATCGGCTCCGGATGGCGGGAAACGACTCCGGACGGCGGGAAACTTCGCCACAGGTAAGTTACAAAAGTCTTTTTCAGGCACGCAGTACCCGGTGGTTGCGGGCACGAAATCCTGCCGACTACGCCAAAGCTGACTCGCCCCCTGGGCCGTGGGGCACTCGGATCCGGGCAATAGGGAAACGGTGGGAGTAGTAGTGGCAACCCGGTTCCGTGGCTCAGGGTGGTCAGGCCAGTGGTAGTCCGTTATGTGTTATTAATTATGTCCGACTACGCCACCCGTGGATTGCGGTTATTAGGAACCGCCGCTGCTTGCAGACCGCTGGGGCTGACGAGGTGTGCAGCTATGGTAGTGTGACTCCCCACGGGAAGAGTGCGGCCCCAGGGCAGTATAGTGGATGGTGGGAGTGATGGTAGTGAGAGTCCCAGTGATGATAGTGCTGGAGGAGCAAGGAGCACACAGACAACAGGTTGCAGTCCAGGGTCTTTACTGAAACAGGCAAACTGACCCATAAACAGTCCCAGCTAGGAGGGGACCTGGATGTCTGAGAGCAACGGGGAAATTGGCCCTGGTCAGGGTGAGGTGTAGGCCTACCGTGCTTTCTGCGCTCCTTCTGGCTATCCCCTCCTTATAGAGTAACAGCCCACGTTTCCGAGCTTCCGTGCTTTCTCGCCTGTATGGCCTGCGACGTGGGTTCCTTTCTGCTCCCAGCCTTGTACGGCTTCACTGGTCCCTTCGGTTGTTGCAGGGCCTCCAGGCTTCTTAGGCCAAGGAATGTACAGTCCCTTGCGGACTGGTTCTCTGCTGGGGGATGTAGAATCCTTCCAGCCTCAAACACCAAAGTCTGGTAAAGTTAAGTCTTTATCTGCCAAGACAGGCTCTCTTCGCCTCTTGTCTCTGGCTGGTGGCTCTCTCCTACCGCCACACTTCCTCTTAGGTGCAATAAACTGTCTGTCCCTGCTCCACTCTGGGACACGTCTCAAAGCTGAGACAGGCAATCCAGTTCTCCCTAACCCTGCCCTCAGTACCAGCTTTTATAGGGGCAGCCAGCTCCCCCTACTGGCCTGAGACAGAAGGCATTGCATGCTAATGTTCCCCTAACCAGAGAACCTCCCCCTTGCTCTCAGACACAGCTTTAATTACACTGGTGGCATCCAGGTAGGGTGACACATATGCTTAGCGGCGAGGGCTTTCCCACTGGTTACCACGATCCCTGGACCTGGGGCCTTCGTGGTACCTAGTCCTCTGAGTGTGCGCTATTCACGGGTGGACTGAGGGATATGAAATCCTCCTCAGAATGCCAGATTTTCTACTGGGCATAGAGATTCCAATAGGCTCGGGCCCGGTGCCCGGCTTGTATCAGGGGACGAACCCTCTGTGGTTCCTCTGTCCCTCATGGCTCTTCTCTTCTCCTTTCCTTCTAGCTCACTCTAGGCTCTCACTGGCGAGACTAGCCCGCAGCTTGGCCCAGCCTATCTTTCAGCCACTCAGACTTCAGCTTGTCTGGAGCTGCAGCATCGTGTCACACTCACTGCTTCCCACTGACTGACTTCCTGAACTCCACCCCCTAGTATATATATACCTGACAGGGCTCCATCTAGTGGACTTGGGTGGAGGTGTCTGCATGTATTGAGGCCACAGGGGAGAATCCCATCTGTGCAACACCAAGGAGTTCTGTGACAGCCTGAAGCCGCAGGGCGTCACACTAGGGTACAGAGTTACGAGACTCTACACAGAGACTCAGCTGATCCCATAGGTATTCTATGGGACTCAGGTCTGGAGACAGTGCAGGCCGCTTCATTTGAGGTGCCCCTGTCTCCAGAAGCCACTCGCTAATGATGTGACCTCGATGAGCTTGAGCATTGTCATCCATTAAGATGAAATTAGGCCTGTGTTGCTCATGCAGAGGCACAATGACTGGATTAATGATGTTATTCAATTAGTAGGGGCTTGTCATTGTACCATTCACAAAATGTAGGGCAGTTCTGAATTGACTAGACACATGCCCACACTGTAACAGCACCACCACCAAAGGCGGGTTCGGTGACAACAGTGGCTGATGCATAGCGATCTCCTTGACGTCTCCAACATCATTAGTGGCTATCATTTCTGCTCAGCGTGAATCGACTTACATTAAAAGTCATCCTTCATCCAGCGTAGATTCTCCCTGTGCCTGGTGGTGTGGTCAAATACCCTTGCAGGTCTTCTAGCATGCAGACCACGCTGATATAAACTGTTTAGAATGCTCTGACGTTACACTTGGGTGCCTCTCACTTCCCTTAAATGTGTCTGAAGTTGTGGGGTATTCATCATCATCCGTTTCCGAGGGTCATTGTTCACAATGAAGTGGTCATCAGTGTGGGATGTGGCCAAAGAACGTCCACTTCTCTGCCTTTCTGTGACTCTTCCAGTTTCTCTGTATCTCTGTTGCACCCTGGTGATGACTCTGTGACACTCTAAGCTCAGTGGCCACGTCCATCTGAGAACATCCTGCTTGAAGCTTTGCAACGGCGAGGTACTGTTGATCAATTGTTAGTAGTGATGAGCAAGTACCGTAATATTCGTAATCGCTATACTCGTAACGAGTACTTAGTAATAATCACGTATTCATTCCGAATAGCGAGTACAATGTAAGTCAATGGGAAATGCGAGTAATTTTCTGCTGGACCCTACAAAGGGATCTGGGGGCCTGAGGAAAAGGCGGAAATGGATGGGAAAGTGATGAAACAGAATGGGAAGAGCCTGGAGAATATGCCTGCATGCATTTCTGACTCACATATTGTTTCTAGGAATAAGTTTGTCGCAGTATTACGCCACTTTTACAGACACACAAGAACAACTGCCAAAGATAACCTAAATTGCATTTAGCAGACCAAAAAGGTTAAGAAACAGTTTTTCCTGCAAAATCACTTGTATATAAGGCTAAATAAACCAGAGAAACCAAAAAAATATCCCTTTTAGCCTTTGTTCACACATACTGTTGTGGCTTTTTTTGCCTTTTACAATTGGGATGGCCCTGACTTATACATTTTGTAGGTCCCTCTGTCATACATCATTTTTAGTTCACTATTCCCCAGCACTTTACAAGCACAGCTAGAACGTACTAGTAGGTATGGTGATCTTTGACCTGAGAGGCCTCAGGTGGCTCTGTAACATGCGTTTTGGAGGGACAGCTGTTACTTAGACATTTGGGGAGTCCCACCATCATTCACACTCAGATAGTAGAATACATATTCAATAGCAGTTTACAATGTGCCTATTGTAGCGTTGGGCTTGACCCTCCTCCTTTTTTTCTCCTCCACCACCATGTGATACTGCGGCCCTAAATTCAAATGTTCAGAGGCCCTGCAGTAGGCAGGAAAGCTGAGTTTTGTGAGGGACCTCGTGTGGCCATGTAATATACATTTTGAAGTGCCCTCCTCTAGAAATTTTGGAGGTGCCTCTTGTGTACATTTGAGTGTGCCCTCACTTATTCATATTGTAGGGTCCTCACTCTATTATTTAACTCATTTAATGGCAGAGACTACAGAGAAAAAGGCCAAGAGACATGGAGAACTAGAAGGTAGCAGTGAGTGTGGCCTGTGATCCTTAGGTATGGCTGAACTCTGTGGACCGGAAAAATAAAGCTGCACTAGTCAACTGGATGACGAGCTCAAATATATCACTTGTGCAAGTCAATGGACAAAAGATATATGGTGCCCCCCTCCAGGATGGGTTGGAGAAGCTTCTCCAAATGACTCAGAGAATTGGATTGTCAATATTCCCCAGATTATATAGGAAAAGAAGACTTTTTGATACTGTACTACTTGGTCCAGTGCAGAATGTGCATTGTATTTCCAAAAATTACTCCTGGGAGCTGTGTCATAGGTGCAGGCAGGGAGATTCCATGACAAGGGCCTCCCTTGTCAAACATTATCTATGATGGAGTACTGTAGTAGTTGTGGCCCTCAATTCAAGTTTTCAGAGGGCCAACAGTCGGTCATCAACAGTCAGTGTAAATTTCTATTGAATATGTATCCCCTATCTCAGTCACAATGTGGCACAAGCCAGGCATGTTTTTTGCCAAATAGGGTGACTGACAGTACATTTCTATTGAATATGTATCTCCTATCTCAGTCACAATGTGGCACAACCTGTGACAAGGGCCTCCAATGACAAATATTAGTTTGGTAGGACCATTGTACATTCCAGATTTATCCACTGCACAATATGCATAGGGTTTGTAAAAATTAGCCCTATGGGCTGAGTCATGGTTGACATAGGTAGCCACAATCCCAAGGGCCTCCAATCACAAAGTATGAAGGTTGACGAAGGAAGGAAACGGGTTTTCATGGGAAGGGGGTGACGTTAACAGCAGTAGCATGAATCTGCATTTTTGGTGAATTTAGGTTGGATTGCTGTCATCTGGAGGGATTACAAACTGTGGAGATATCCAGTCCTTCTTGAATTTAATCAGAGTAAGTCTGTCTGCATTTTCCATGAAGAGGCGGGTGCACCTCCAAGGCATATAAGGTGAGGTCGGGCCAAGTGTTCAGCTTAGACACCCAATAATTAAAGGGAACTGAAGCGTCAGAAAGGACACGCGTATGGTCACTTAAGTACCCCTTGACCATGTTCTGCAACTTATCCCTCCTTGGCATTGTTACAAACACAGATAGCCCTTGCTGTTGTGCTGGTTTATTGAAAATTGCCCAATTTGTGCACATTTTTCCCCAACCTCTGTTGGAGCTGGTGTTCGTGTCTCTTCCCATTATTCCTTGGTGTTGAAAAGAGCCGGTACCTCTGCCACCAGCATTGTCTGAGGGTGATGTTTTCAGCAACTGATCTTCAACGGCCCTCTTGAACGATTCCATTGTAAAACTCTTTGGTGACTCCAAAAGGAGAGAAGGAAATTTCTCCCTGTACCATGGATCGAGAAAGGTGGCCAACCAGTGTAGGTTGTTGGATAAAATGTGTATCACACAAGGGTCTTGACACAGACACTTACACATGAACTGTGCCATGAGGGCCAATCTGGAAAAAGGCAAATGTTCTATGTCCCCGACAGTAGAAAAAGTACCCATCCTCTCCTCACGCTGACTCGCCTCCTACTCCTCCACCTCCTCGTCCTCCTCTCAAGCCCATCCAGCCTGGACAGACATGAAGCTTGGGTTGGGTGTCCCCTCTGTAGCATTACGAGTCCCCTCGGTAGCACAGAAAAACAAGTCCTCTCCCTCCTCATCCTCCTCATCTTCCTCCTCATCACCCATTATCGCCACAGAATATTGGCTGGGCTGGGTATTAACACCCATTGGGAAATCTGGCTCCATACCAGCATGCTGGGCACTCAAAGCTTCTTCTTTGAGATTATGCAGTGATTGTTTCATAGCCTGACCACCGCTTACAAGGTTGATGCAGTACTCAAAGTTCTCAAGAACCTCAGAAATGTTAGCAATCCACACCCACTTGACAGTTGTTATGTGTGGTGGCTGACTCTCAGTCTGACGGGCATGCTGAAGCTAGTATTCAGCTACTGCCCTCTGCTGTTCACTAATCCTCGCCAACATATGATAGATAGAGTTCCACCAAGTGGCCAGGTCGCAAATGAGTCAGTGACTTGGCAAATTCAAGCGCTTTTGCAGTGCTGTAAGCAGGGGTGGATTAAGAGTAGCAAGGGCCCCGGGCAGCTTAGAAGGCGCGCGCGGGCGCCCCCCCCCCCCCAACACACACACACACCTGATGTATCACATATCACATGATCCCCTGTGATAGATCATGTGATAGTTCACGTGAAATTTGGCACAATATTAATTCTAATAATTTTTTTTAGGCTGTGTGCCCACTATGCGTTTTTTAAGCAATTCCGCTGCAGAAACGCTTAAAAAACGCTTGGTAGAAGGTCTGTCATGTTCCCCAATGATAATCGGCATGTGCTGTGCACATGCTGCGGAAATTTCCGCTGCGGATTATCATTGCGGAAAAATCCACAGCATTACCAATTATTTTGCGGAAGCTCGGCGTTTTCGCCGCCATTGACTTGCATTGGAACGCATGGAATCCGCATCACTGCATCTGTACATGCGGATTCCATCCATTTCAATGTGCAGATGGTACCCGGGTTTGGAGAAGAGGAGACTCTCCTCTGGACCCGGGTACCATAGCACCTGTAAAAAAAATAATAAAATAAAAAATAAATATTATACTTACCTTCTGATGGCCGCCGGTGTCTTTATCCGATGCGTCCTGGCTTGCCAGCAGCTCACGATGGTCTGAAAAGGACCTGCCGTGACGTCATTTAGTCATGTGATGGGTCACGTGACCGCTGACGTTGGCAGGCCATCAGAAGGTAAGTATATATTTATTTTTTTCCATTCTTTTACGGTCACACTATATAAATCCCTGCCGGTTGCATGGATTTATATAGTGTGACCAAGTTGTCAAGCACTTTCCAAGTGATGCTAAAATCGCTTGGAAAAGCGCTTGATAACCCTCATGCAGAAATGCATGTGAAGAACGCTTCACATCCGCATGTCCCTGGCAGGAAAAACGTATGTAAAATCCGCATGCGTTTTTTCTGCCAGGGAGATGCAGAAACGCTCAAAAAAAATCCGGAGCATTTCTACATTGTGGGTACATAGCCTTACATTAATTGTATGACTCAATATTGAGCACACGTAGCCATCTAAACACAGCGGGAGGCCACACGGTGCCATCAATACACAGCGGGAGGCCGCATGTAGCCATCTATACACAGCAGGAGGCCGCACGTAGCCATCTATACACAGCGGGAGGCCGCACGTAGCCATCTATACACAGCAGGAGGCCACAAGTAGCCATCTATACACAGCGGGAGGCCGCACGTAGCCATCTATACACAGCAGGAGGCCGCATGTAGCCATCTATACCCAGCAGGAGGCCGCACGTAGCCATCTATACACAGCAGGAGGCCGCACGTAGCCATCTTTACAAAGCAGGAGGCCGCACGTAGCCATCTATACACAGCAGGAGGCCGCACAGTGCCATCTATACACAGCGGGAGGCCGCACGTAGCCATCTATACACAGCGGGAGGCCGCACGTAGACATCTATACACAGCGGGAGGCCGCATGTAGCCATCTATGCACAGCGAGAGGCCGCACGTAGCCATCTATACACAGAGGGAGGCCACACAGCGCCATCTATACACAGCGGGAGGCCGCACAGCGCCATCTATACACAGCAGGAGGCCGCACAGCGCCATCTATACACAGCGGGAGGCCGCACGGCGACCCCCCCAGAAACAGCGGGAGGCCGCACGCAGTCACGCACACAAAAACATATACAGACATATACATACACGCATAAACACATTTGAAACACAAAAATACATATAAACAGACATCACGCAATGATATCTGCCTGCACACACACTCACTCAATCACACATACACACACACTCACTCTCACACATACACACTCTCTCTCACACACACACACAGACACACAGACTCACCATCCCCCAGCTTGACTTCAGTCCTCTCCAGTGGTAAGTAGCAGTGCAGTGCGCGAACTGCTTGACGTCACAGCTAGGAGACACGGCCGTGCACAGGGTCGTGTCTCCTAGCAGTGACGCGGCCGGGCCAGCACACAGGGACGTTAACTGCTGCAGTGCTGGCCTGGCCGGAGAAGAAGCAGCGTCCGTGCGCTGCTGCTGGGGGAGCGGTCGGGGGCCCCCCCGCCACTGTCTGCCAGTATGTGCCGCGGCGCCGCACATATAATGAGGGCAATCCGGCCATAGACACCCTGGAGCCTCGGGCCCCCTGCAGCCCCGAGGCGCCGGGCGGTAGCCCGGATTGCCCTCATTATAATCCGCCTATGGCTGTAAGAGCAGCAAAAGCGGTAGAGGAATGGCGGAAATGGGCGCTAATACGGCGCACCTTCTCAAGTAGGTACGGCAAGTTACGGTAAGTTTTCAGAAATTTCTGAACAACTAGGTTCAGCACGTGAGCCATGCATGGCACGTGTACCAGCTTGCCGACCTTTAAAGCCGCCACCAGGTTACGCCCATTATCACAGACGACCAGACCGGGTTGGAGGTGTAGCAGGGAGAGCCACTGATTGGTCTGTTGTTTTAAAGCATGCCACAGCTCTGCTGCAGTGTGTGGTTTCTGACCTAAACAGATCAGCTCAGCAGAGCGTGTTGCCGCTTTGCCGATGCGCAGCTGCACAGGTCCCAGCTTGGCAGTGATTGGGAGGGTAATTCAGCAGAGGATGAGGAGCAGGAGGAGGGGAGAGAGGAAGTGGAATATGAAGAGGCGGAAACCCTGACAGAAGTTGGGCCTGCTATTCTTGGCGTGTGTGGGATGTGAGATGTTCCAGTTTGCGCCTTTGTCCCACACTCCACCAGGTTCACCCTGTGTGCTGTGACAGAAATGTATCGTCCCTGTCCATGACAACTTGTCCAGGTGTCTGTTGTTAGGTGGACCTTCCCGGTTACGGCGTTGGTGAGAGCACAGTTCAGATTGTTTAACAAGTGATTATATAACGCAGGAACAGCACACCGGTCAAAATAGTGGCGTCTGGGAACACTGTATCGTGGGGCAGCCACAGCAAAGAGATCACGGAAAGACTGTGTTCCCACAAGCCTAAACGGCAACATCTCCACAGCTAGTAATTTGGCAATCTGCGAGTTTAGTATTTGTGCCTGTGGGTGCGTGGATGGGTATTTACGCTTTCTTTCCAAGCTCTCAGGCAAGGACAATTGGACGCTTTGCTGGGACAAGGAAGTGGATTTGGTTGATGTTTTTTGTGTGTGAGCAACCGCAGCTTGTGGGAAGAAGGTATGAGCGCCTGCTCCTGAACAGCAGATTCTGAAGGACATAGCCCAGGTGACATGGCATTGGTTTGACCCACAGATGCAGATTTGGTACCCTGGTGTTCTGCCCACCTACTGGGGTGCTTGGCTGCCATGTGGTTTCGCATACTGGTGGTGCTTAGGTTGCCTTTGCCCTGGCCTCTGCTCAACTTGGCATGGCAGATGCTACAGACTGCAATGTTTTTATGTGAAGGACTTTCATAAAAAAATTTCCACACAGCAGCCGAATGCCCCCTTGCCCTGACTTGGCACACCGTGGGGGTGATTTGGGGAACAGTTGACCCAGTTCTCACTCTGGGCAAACCATGACCCCTTGGTGCCTGTGTTGGTGCTACATATCCATCTTCCTCTGTGTTGCTGTCATGGCTATGCATGCCAACAGTCCAGGTCGGATCATCGACCACCTCATCTTCCATCTCATCCTCCTTCCTAGTTGACATTGTAGGCTGACCTGATGGCAGCTGTGTCTCATCATCATCAGCCTCCACCTCTGGAGACAGAAAATGACATTCCGCCAAGTGCCTTTCTTCTGGCCGTAGGTCCTCAAATACTTGAGCATCAATGTACGCCACCTCCTCTTGTCCCTCTTCAATGCTGCACGGTGATGGGCCAGAGCCAACCAAATGATACATATCAATCAGATCCTCGGAGTGGCTAAGCTTGGGGTCATATGTCTCCTGTGACTGATAATGGCTGGAGGAAGGAGAACCAGCTTCAGGATTGGATGGGCCAGCCTTCTGTGTATCCACAGTAGACTGTGTGGTCGTGGAAGATTTGTTGCTGCTTGACAAATGCGTATAGGCCTTGTCAGCTATCCAAGACAGAATCTGCTCTCGCTCTTCTGGCTTCCACACACGTTTATGTTCTAGACCGGGAAATTTTTTCAGGAACATAGTGGATGCATCAAGCTTCTTCTGACCTGACAAAGACTGAGTGCCTTCTCGTGCACCACTAACAACACCACGTCCACTTCCCCTAACAACAGGCTTTTTTTGGCATTTTGTTGACAGATTTTCAGATGTTGATGGCACAAGCCAAGCTAGCTGTCACAGCCAAAATAATGGGTAAAATGGCCTGGTGCGTGCTTTGTAGCAGGCAGTAGGATATGTTTGGACTACTGCTTTGTGTAGGGCACTCAATGATTTTTTAAGTGGACTAATATGGACAGAAGGCAGGCTGGCACCCCAAAATAGTGGTTAAAATGGCCTGGTGTGTTCTTTGTAGCAGGCAGTAGGATATGTTTGGACTACTGCTTTGTGCAGGGCACTCAATGATTTTTTAAGTGGACTAATATGGACAGAAGGCAGGCTGGCACCCCAAAATAGTGGTTAAAATGGCCTGGTGTGTGCTTTGTAGCAGGCAGTAGGAAATGTTTAGACTACTGCTTTGTGTAGGGCACTCAATGATTTTTTAAGTGGACTAATATGGATAGAAGGCAGACTCTGACCCCTAAAACAGCAGGGAAAATAGACCGGTGCTAAAAAAAATAGGCAGCACAAAATGCTACTTCTGTGTGTGCTGGAAAAATATTGCTTTGCCTCTGACAAGAGCTGTTTTAAGATGGACACTGGAAGAACACTATCTAATACACTCCCTACCTAATACACAATCTCTCCCTCCCTGTACTCTGACTTTGTTGTGTCTTCAGCTCTGAAAAGAGCTATTTTTTGGTGGTAGTATGAGTGGCTCCTTTAAACACTGAGCTAGTACACACTGCAGGTAGCCCTTAAAAGGGCTTCTGTTTTATCAAGAGGCCTAAACACTCTCCCTAGCAGCTCAGCGATCTCTCCCTATGCTTATAGAACGCAGGCTCCAGACGCAATGTGCACAAAATGGTGGCGTGGGGCTTAAATAGACCCTATGACGCTGGGCGGCCAGCCAATCACAGTAATGCCACAAGCAAGATGTCTGCGGCATTACTGTGATTGGTTAAGAAGCCCAGCATGTTTAGTGGCTGCAAAGGAAGTGCCAAAATTGCAGGGTGGGTCATCCGAATATAGCGAGGCGAGTACACAAATACTCGCAATATAATGAGTAACCCGAATACTGTACTATCAGTGCGAATAGCGAATAGTAAAGAATACACTCACTCATCACTAATTGTTAGGTGTCGTCTTGGTCTCATGATGGTAAAATGTGAACAGCATGATGAGGAGGACTGTTTAAATACAAGTTCTTATTGAACCTCGAAATGTATTGGCCGATTCATGGATCAGCCAATCCAAGTTGCAAGTTGTGCAGAAGAAAGAACTGAAATGTTGAACAGTTGGATATGTGCATTCAAAAGATTATAGAAGGTCCCATTAAGTTCACCTGAAAAGGTTAGAGGGCATTTTAGGATCATCCTAAAAATTTCACCTGAAAGCCAAATATCCCTAATATTTTGTGAGTAGTATATATATATATAAATATATATATATATATATATATATATATATATATATATAAGCAAGTAATAAAATACAATATTGCCAAGATGGTCATGTCCAAAACTTTGCTGTTACTCATTAACATAGTTTATCACGCAGTCTGATAACGTTTTCCGACAATCAGATGAAGTTCATTTGCAAAATGGGTCGCCTTCTACTGACTTTTACTTTGCTCTTTTGTGCTTTATCTCCAATAATCTGCGACTTTGTGATTGAAGGAATAAGAAATATACAGGTTTGTATAAATAATGGGTTATATCTTAGGCTTAGAATTTTATGCTGTCCAGGTATAGGTTAAAATATACTATTATTTATATTCTATTGGGGCAACGTGTTATATTCATATATTCTAGATAGCTGCAAATATTTTTTAAAAGTTGATGCATTAGTACACACTGTTTATCAATAACATTAAAACCACCTGCCTAAGATTGTGTGTCATCAATAAATAACCTACTATTTAAATCAGGTATTTTATTAAATGTTTTGATATATTTTTTGTTATTTTTCCTATCATGATTTCTAATAAAAAAAATTAGAAATCTTTCAATTTACACACTGGCTACTGGGGCTATTCTAGTCTTACTCTTCACATTTTTCCTGGAATTCCACATGTACATTAGCAACTGCAAACTGACTCAGACCTTTCTTTTGCATTGAAGCATCTAATGAACCTGTGTAAAAGTCATTGTGAAGGGAAGAGGAGAAGGGTTAGCGGAGACATCACCTATTATAAACGGTGGATCCTGTATTATCAGCAATGTATAGAGATGTTACCTGTCATAGTCCTGCCTGTGATGATAATGAGACTTCTGAAAAGTATTTTGTAAAGAACAAGAAGTAGGAGTCTAAAATATCCCCAGTGGTCAGTATGGAAAATATTAGATTATTATTTCTTTTTTAAAATACAGATTGTGAAATAGAAAATAAAAACGCAAAACAATATATCATACAACATAGCAAAAAATACATTGAACAAAACAACAGGTCATTTTCTGCTGATACATCCCTTTTTATCCCCATCACCCTTGGGCGATTTTCTGTTTTTCGGATTTGTTTTTTCCTCCCCTTCTGCCAAAAGCCATAACTTTTTAATTTTTCCAGCCATATAGCCTTATTGGGGCTTATTTTTTGCAGGACAAATTGTTCTTTTGAATGACACAATTCATTCTGCCACATAGTGTACTGTTAAATGGGAAAAATGGTGGTCAGTAGTGGCACCTAAGGATCAACTGTTTTCAACCATTGTATTGGGGTATTATTTGTGCAGATTGTGGTAATATTGTTTGGGCAACTGAAGGCACTTTTATGTGGAGACTGTAATGTACTGAACTTTGGTGTAGTATTTTTTGCACACTATTTGATTATTATTTATGTACTATGAAGTCGTTTCTGAATTCCTGTTATTTTACTGTACCTTTTTTACCTGCAACTTGTTACTCTCCTATTGCGTCCATTCATCATCCAATAGGATATACTGTATATTGAGTTCAGAAACGTTTGCCGAGTAAACTATTGATATTGCTTTTGATATAATGAAAAATACATTGCCAAGTTTAATAATTTTTTCCTCTTTTTGCTTTACAGAAAAGAAGCATCGGGAAGGTAAGACTTTTTTTAGCACTACAGACATACAATGTGGAAGAACATTCTATCCGAGTACAATATTCCAGGGCATTTAAAAAAGTAACTTTTGACTCCCTGGTGAACACCATTAACCAAACAAGAACAAGAATACTGTCTCTTCTATGGTTCTCTTGATTCGCTGCTGCTTATTTGATATGGCACACTGTATGGTTGCCCCCAATCTTGTCTGAATAAATCTAGATGTGAAGTTTATAGGGCTAAAACTATGTTTGATGTCACATTAAGTCTCCTTACAAAAATTTGCTTTGATAGTACAGCAACTTACCTGACAGAAACATTTGTGATATCACAGTGGAGTACAAAGGGAAAAGATGTCAACAAAGGAGGGTCCTAGTACAAAAAAATAATATACAGTCTAATTTAATGACTGCAGGAAGCTAGGATCTATGGAGTAACGTTTCTCCTTGTGAAGAGTGATATGCCAGTGTAAGGAGACTTATGGGCCATGCAATGCTCCTCTGGGAACTTAAATACGCAAATTGTCTCTTCAGAGAGGAAGAGGATTTGAACTCTGGTGCCACCTATTGGAAGTAGCAATACTAAAAGTTTATATCGACCCTTTAACGAGCCTTGCCACATGACTTAAGATAATATTTAACTTTTATACTTAGTCATGTAGTAAGGCTCGTTAAATTGTCAATAATTAATTTTAGGATCACTACCTCCAATAGATGGCAGTAAAATTCAAATCCTCTTCCTCTCTGAAGAGACAATTTGTAGGAAATTAGGCAAATGTAGCACCCTGAGGATTCGGCTGCTACAGGGGTATTGCACCTCAACCCAGAGGTGTGATATTCCACTCCCGGGTAAGGATGGAGTGTGGAACTGAGCTCGGTAGGCTGCATGCACTACATACATCCCATTTCCGAGGAACAGGCCGACGGTACTCCCACTTAGAAATGTGCAGGTACGACCGAGTCTGTTCCTGGCTGGAGTGGGAGGGGGGTGGTACATCCCAAGTAGTGTAGGGGCAGATAGGGGGAGCAGCCTGGGTAAAGATAGGAGCTCATTGGGTGCTGGTCACCTGAGCTCACACATAGAGGGTGTATATAAGGTGGGCACCATCAAAGAACAGGGTCAGTCTGTCAGAGTAAGAAGCAGAGGAGCAGAGCAGCCCCAGAGAGAGAGAGAGGAGAAAGCAAGAGAGACCCAGAGGGGGAAAGAGAAGAGAGGACTCTGAGACCCCAAATCCAATCCACGGGTGAAGAGTCGGCATCAGGGTACCGGAACCCAAGCTGGTGGGGGCAAAAACACACCCCAGCCAGAGACCGGAGGCCGTGGGCAGCGTCTGCCACGGCCACCCACCACATCCACCCCGAAGGCATACCACGTGGAGGGTCAGGGAACCCAAGGCCAAGGGTCTCCCAACAGAAGGCCCGAGGGAGCTGGACCTGGGTGGATCACTAGTGGGGACGGCCAGAGAAAGGACAGAAGGAGAGCTCAGGGTCACGCTCTGGACTCGCTTGGGGGTTGGCTGGATCCAGGACCTGGTGGATGCAGCACGGCTCGGGAGGTCACTTGAAGCTGGAGTGACCGGAACATCAGCAGTGAGTAAATACCCTTAACTGCATAACCCGACTCTGTCTTCCTTTAACATCTATGCTGCACCACCACAACCCCCATCCTCTGCACCTGACCCCCTGAGGCTATACCCCACCCGTTGGGGGTTATACCATCAAAAGCTGCACCTACACCATCAGCCTCAGCGGACCCTGCTGCAGCGGCGGCCATAGTGACCGCAATACAACGGGTGGCGTAGTCGACATTAAGAACTTATTAACATCTGTAGGACTGCCACATACAACTGAGTTTGACACCCTGGGCACGGACCGGGTCACAGCCACTCGGAAGACTACAACTCCCATCTGATCCGGCTCCGGATATTCCCCCTAAAGAATGAGTTTACCTCAAAAAGAAGTCTCCTGCCGGTTCCGGAGGGTCCCCGCTATCGGACCCCATCACCAGTCGATTCCAGCCGGTTGTCCGCCATTAACCGCGTTTTCCCGCCATCTGCAGAGTTTCCCGCCACTGGGAAGCGATTCCCGCCATTTCCAAAGGTTTCCCGCCTTGGAAGAGCGGACGCCATTATGGGCGTGCCAGAGGGTGGCGAGGGGCCACCTCCCATCGTGGGCCAGGACCGAAAATGGCGCCAAAAGTGGAAACCGCCCCCACCAACAGAGACTGTGATGCTAGAGGTGTCTGTCAGCGTGAAAGAACTGCCCCTGGAGCTGACAGTCACCAAGTGGCCCCGGGACCGCCCTCGAGGTGGGAAGAGACGAAAGGAGAGAACAAAGATGGGTGCCGCCTGGAGCAGTCTAGAGCGAGCGCACCCGGAGGCAAGAAGCCTGGAGAAGAGTATCGGAGGAGCTTACCCGGAGATGGCGAGAAAGCAGAGCAGCACCGGCCCGCTGGCCAGGAGCCTGCTGGAGACGACTGTAGGAGAGCAGAGCAGCACCGACCCGTTGGTCAGGAGCCTGCTGGAAACAACGACCCCACTAGGCCTAGTGGAGGTCCTAGCACAGCTCCCCCGAGACCGGGAGTGTGCACAGACCGCTCTGGAGGGCCTCGCAAGGAGGATGGCCCGGGTGCAGCGAGAGACGTTGGCGGAGTGGAGCCGTGAGATGGCCCAGCAGACCGAGACCTGTCAGCGGAGCACGCCACCCGAGACGAGGAGACAGACCGCCTCTGAGGATGGCGCGGGAGGACTGAAGGCCGGAGACGGCGCCGAGAAGGGAGCCGAACGAGTGGAGGCAGGTAAAGGGGACGTCTATACCCCAGACCGGGAAACCGCGTACCTGCCCCAGCTCCCCGTCGCAGAGCCCGAAGTCTATCCTGCCGTGCCCGTCGCTGCAACGTCACCGCCGCAGACTAGGCCTCAAACGGGAGCCGCGACCCCTGTGACGTCACACGCCTCGACCCCGAGCGTGACCAAGCAGGAAGTACCACCAGCCTGGTCGCAAGGCCTAGTACCCCCGGGCGCCGCAATACCAACAGCGCCCCCTACCTCCGCGGAGCCCCCGGCCTGGTCGCAGGGCCAAGTAGCCCAGGGCGCCGCCGTCCTTACGGTGCCCTTTACCTTCCAGATACCCCAGGCCTGGCCGCAAGGCCCGGGCAACCCGGGCGCCACCACCACCGCGCCCATAAGACCAAGAGTGCCGCATCTGGGAGAGGACCTGTACGCCCAGCATACGTGCCCGGATGGGCAGCCATTTATATGGCCACCGGAGTTTCACCATCCTCGACTCCGGAGAGAGAGACCCCTGGATGAACCCCTGATCCCGGCTCCAAAGCCCGTAAAGAGGATCTCGCCCCCGCTAGCGGAAGCACAGTTTGAGTGGGACCCCACCGGAGAAGATCTTATGGGGTTCACTCAAGAGACTCGGGCAGCTGCAGCGGAGCGTGCTGAGTGCTGCCGCCAACAGCTCGAGGACTTCGAGAGGGAGCGGAGAGAGAGGCGGGTCCGGGAACAGCAAGCTCAAGTAAAGAGCGCGGAGCAGAAGAGCCGGGCCAGGAGAGACCCCCGTGCAGCGCATAGCCCCCGCACCACCGGGACTGTGATAAAGTTTAACCTGCAGCATGGGTGGGGCTTCATCCGAGACCACCACACCCTAGGCGACGTCTTCGTAACCAGGAGAGACGTTGAGTCCCACCTACCGGAGGGACACAGAGGTCGTGACCTTTACATCGGGGACGAGGTCACCTTCACCCGGCACAAGTGTGCCAAAGGTCCCTACGCCCTCCATGTGCATCGTCTGACGGAAGAAGAGCTGCGGTGTGAGGAGGAAGAGCAAGAGGACCCGGACGGGTCTGAAGCCAAAGGTAACCATAAAGCAAGAGCAGGAGGACGCCGTCGCTAAGGACAGCGAAGCAGAAGCTGTATATAGTTGCCCGTCGGGGCACCGTGAACTGGAACTGAAACTGAAACTGAAACTGTTGCTGTTGCTAATATAGTCCCCGTTGGGACCAGCATGTGTGAACTGTTACCCGTATTTCCCTTAATTCCACTGACCGAGGACTGAGAGCGGTCATTCCTCTCTAATACCTGGCCGAGGACTGAGAGCGGCCATATCCTTGTATATAGTTGCGCGTCCTAAAGCGCCCCCTACCGGTTTTATAGGAAAACCAGTTTTCTAGAGAGACTGTCGCACTTTACCCGGTCACACGTTGCACAGTGACCGGAGGAGGAGCCAGAGGCGACGAGAATGTTTTATATATATATATATATATATATAATGTTTTATATGTTTTATATGTTTATGCAAAAATTTGTATGTTTTTGGTGTTATGTCTTACAGCCCGAGGACGTGCTGTGATTTACCAGGGGGGAATGTAGCACCCTGAGGATTCGGCTGCTACAGGGGTATTGCACCTCAACCCAGAGGTGTGATATTCCACTCCCGGGTAAGGATGGAGTGTGGAACTGAGCTCGGTAGGCTGCATGCACTACATACATCCCATTTCCGAGGAACAGGCCGACGGTACTCCCACTTAGAAATGTGCAGGTACGACCGAGTCTGTTCCTGGCTGGAGTGGGAGGGGGGTGGTACATCCCAAGTAGTGTAGGGGCAGATAGGGGGAGCAGCCTGGGTAAAGATAGGAGCTCATTGGGTGCTGGTCACCTGAGCTCACACATAGAGGGTGTATATAAGGTGGGCACCATCAAAGAACAGGGTCAGTCTGTCAGAGTAAGAAGCAGAGGAGCAGAGCAGCCCCAGAGAGAGAGAGAGGAGAAAGCAAGAGAGACCCAGAGGGGGAAAGAGAAGAGAGGACTCTGAGACCCCAAATCCAATCCACGGGTGAAGAGTCGGCATCAGGGTACCGGAACCCAAGCTGGTGGGGGCAAAAACACACCCCAGCCAGAGACCGGAGGCCGTGGGCAGCGTCTGCCACGGCCACCCACCACATCCACCCCGAAGGCATACCACGTGGAGGGTCAGGGAACCCAAGGCCAAGGGTCTCCCAACAGAAGGCCCGAGGGAGCTGGACCTGGGTGGATCACTAGTGGGGACGGCCAGAGAAAGGACAGAAGGAGAGCTCAGGGTCACGCTCCGGACTCGCTTGGGGGTTGGCTGGATCCAGGACCTGGTGGATGCAGCACGGCTCGGGAGGTCACTTGAAGCTGGAGTGACCGGAACATCAGCAGTGAGTAAATACCCTTAACTGCATAACCCGACTCTGTCTTCCTTTAACATCTATGCTGCACCACCACAACCCCCATCCTCTGCACCTGACCCCCTGAGGCTATACCCCACCCGTTGGGGGTTATACCATCAAAAGCTGCACCTACACCATCAGCCTCAGCGGACCCTGCTGCAGCGGCGGCCATAGTGACCGCAATACAACGGGTGGCGTAGTCGACATTAAGAACTTATTAACATCTGTAGGACTGCCACATACAACTGAGTTTGACACCCTGGGCACGGACCGGGTCACAGCCACTCGGAAGACTACAACTCCCATCTGATCCGGCTCCGGATATTCCCCCTAAAGAATATGGCCCAGGGGGCGCGTCACATTGACCATCTCATTCATGAATCTTCAGGCAATCCCTTCCTGATCTACCAATCTATTAGTGATTATGAGACTAGGAAAAGCGAGTAACCCCTTATATATAGATAGAAAAAAAGGGTCCACTATACTTGACAACTCTATGGACTGTGCTCATTTGATACCTTTATAAATATAATACATTATTTGTTTTTCTCTATTTTTGTAACTAGTTTTTAACAGAACACAAATGTGTGATGAGTAGTGTTGAGCATTCCGATACTGTAATATCGGGTATCGGCCGATATTCGCGGTATCGGAATTCCGATACTTAATTCCGATACTTTTACAATATCGGATACCGGAATCGGAAGTTCCCATAATGCCTGCGCTCTGCAGTGTCTGTGAAGGATGACAAGTTGGATGGCAGCGCGATCCAGCCTGTCATCAGA
Organism: Phyllobates terribilis; assembly: GCF_046119375.1. Lineage (NCBI taxonomy): Eukaryota > Metazoa > Chordata > Amphibia > Anura > Dendrobatidae > Phyllobates > Phyllobates terribilis. Next base: position 296,246,422 of record NW_027362768.1, read on the forward strand.
ATGCCATCCCAGCGGGGGAGAATTCTCCTGATTGTTTAAAAGCCGGCGCGCGGTAAAAAGCCGCCGGCTTTTAAACAATCACACAGCCCCATACTGCTTCCCCGCAGCCTCCCACCCCGATCCTCCGCTCCCCTCGCCACCTCCCATCCCGATCGTAAGTTAGGACCGGGCGGGGAGCGCAGCTCCAAGGAGCGGGGAGTGAAGGACCCGGGCGGGGAAGCCGGCAGTGAAAAGACTTCACTGCCGGCTTTCCCGTTCTGTGCTGCGCTTTCCCGCCGGTTATTTCAAATGAACAGCTGAGGTATCAGGTGATGCCGATCAGCTGTTCATTTGAAGTAGCCGCGGTGCCCTCAGAGGGTTCATGTGAGTTCATGCTTGACTGCATGAACTCACATGAACTTTCCCATGGTCGCACAGGTCAGCCTCACCTCCCAGACCCATCATGATTAGTGTGTGTGCGGGGTGTGTGTGCGGGGTGTGTGCGCGATGTTTGTGCGGGTGTGCGCGGTGTCTGTGCGATGTGTGCGGGTGTGTGCGGTGTCTGTGTGCGGGGTGTCTGTGTGCGCGGTGTCTGTGCGATGTGTGCGGGTGTGTGCGTGCAGGCAGACATAGGCCGATGTGACACTACTACTCCCATCGGCCTATGTCTGTCCCCCGTCCACTCGTGCCAGCAGGATCAGCTCGATGGGAGCAGTAGTTCCCATCAGACTGATCCTGCTATTTAAATTGCCCTACTGTGTCCCCAATAAATGTTAAATACATGTCATTGGTGGCCAGTGGTTACCTACAATAAATTAGTTCATACATTACCTGTCCCCGCCGATCGCCACCTAAAATAAAGTAAAAAATAAAAAACTACACCTATACTCACCTAGACACCTAATTCCCCGAAGCCATCGATCTCCTGTAATAAAATATAAAATAATAAACCACAACCTTATCCTTACCCCTCCGTAGCAGTCCACGAGTGTCCCACGAAGATCTCCAGTTCAGAGCAGCCACATAGAATGTGACCGCTCTGAACCGCTGCCGCCGCTAGAATGACGGGGCCGTAAGGGTTCACCGGAGTTCAGGCAGCGCTGCTCCGGTTAGCTCCTTTACGGCCCTGCTGTATCGTGAGAAATTCCCACGGTACAGCAGTGCCGTAAAGGAGGTCTCCGGAGCTGCGCTGCCTGAATGCACTCCGGTGACCTCAGTCAGTGGCTCCCGCTGCCGGGAGCGGACGTGTTCCCGGCAGCGTGAGCTTACAGCAGCCATGCACAGCTGTCACCATCTCCAGATGTGACAGCTGTGCATGGGAGATCAGCGCAGGAACGTGGACAGGTAACTATTATTTTTAGTAAACTAAGAATTAAATAAAATTGTGTGTTTTATTTCAAATAAATTATTTTTTTCTGGGTGTAGTGTGTTTTTTCTTTTTAACACTTTGTAGGTTAGTAATGGGGGTGTCTTATAGACGCCCATCATTACTAACCTGGGCTTCATGGCAGCTGGCGCTGACATGAACCCCACCACTATTACCCCCTGCCACCGCACCAGGGCAGCGTGGAAGAGCGAGGCTAAGTGCCAGAGTTGGCGCATCCTATGGATGCGCCATTTCTGGGGCGGCTGACGACTGGTGTTTCTAGCCTGGGAGGGGGCCAATATTCATGGCACCCTTCCTGGGCTATTAATATCAGCCCCCAGCTGTCTGCCTAGCCTTTGCTAGCTATTAAAATAGGGGGGACCCCACGTCATTTTTTTGGGGGGGGTCCCCCATTTTAATAGCTAGTAAAGGCTAGGTATTCAGCTGGGGGCTGATATTAGTAGCCTGGGAAGCTCCGTGGGTTTTACCCCCTTCCCAGGCTTCAAACATCTGCCCCAGCCGTCTGCTTAACCTCCGCTAGAGACTAAAATTATGGGGGATCCCACACTATTTTTTTTTTTAAATAAATCCATTATTTTAACACTAAATGACATTTGAGGAGTTAATAAAGATGCAGTCCCTAAATTATTATTTATTTTTTAATTAATTTTTCCCAAAACTTTTGACGTGGGCTTCGCCATATTTTTGTATGCCAGCCAGGTACAGCATCCAGCTTCTATGAACGCGCCATTTTCCGGGGCGGCTGCGGACTGCAATTTTCAGCGGGGGGCAGAAAGCTTGGGCCTCCCTGCGCTGCAGATTCCATCCCCCAGCTGCCTAGTTGTACCTGGCTGGACACAAAAATAGGGAGAAGCTCCACGTTTTTTTTTTTTTAATTATTTCATGAAATTCATGGAATAATTAAGAAAAAAAGGGCTTCCCTATATTGTTGTGTCCAACCAGGTACAAATAGGCAGCTGGTGGTTGGGGGCAGCCCGTTCCTGCCTGCTGTACCTGGCTGGACCCAAATATAGTGCAAAGCCCCACGTCAATTTTTTTTTAATTATTTCAGGAAATTCATGAAATAATTAAAAAAAAATTATGTGGGGCTTCGCCCTATATTTGTGTCCAGTCAGGTACAGCAGGCAGGAACGGGCTGCCCCCAACCACCAGCTGCCTATTTGTACCTAGCCGGACACAACAATATAGGGAAGCCCTTTTTTTCTTAATTATTCCATGAATTTCATGAAATAATTAAAAAAAAAAATACGTGGGGCTTCGCCCTATTTTTGTGTCCAGCCAGGTACAACAAGGCAGCTGGGGGCTGGAATCCGCAGCGCAGGGAGGCCCAAGCTTTCTGCCCCCCGCTGAAAATTGCAGTCAGCAGCCGCCCCGGAAAATGGCGCGTTCATAGAAGCGCCATCTTCTGGCGCTGTACCCAACTCATCCAGGGCCCTGGTGCGGTGGCTCACTGGGTAATAAAGGGGTTAAGGCCAGCTTGGCATTATCAGCTGGCCCTAAGCCCGAAATTCATGGGGTCACGCCAATATTAGACATGACCGCCATGAATTTCTAGTAAAGTATTTAAAAAAAACACAAACACCCAGAAAAAAGTCCTTTAATTGAAATAAAGACACAATTCTTTATTGTTCTAAATTAAACCATACTTACAGTCACGCCCATTCCAGCTGAAGCCAACGATCTCCTGCAATAAAAGAAAAATAATAAAGCAACCTCATCCTTACCTTTCCATGGCTCCCACGACGGCTCCAGCTCTGCTACATCGAGATGACAGGCTGGACCGCAGCAGAACGCTGCCATCCAGCCTGTCATCCCTCAGACACTGAGAAGCGCAGGCATACTTCCACTCCTCAGTGTCTGGCTGTGACGGCATCCAGATGAGCCGACAATGAACTCGGCTCACCTCATCAATTTTTTTTATTTCTGTAGACAAACTAAGAGAAACAAGGTTAGATAGTGTACAAATAGTGGAGTTAAGGCAAAAAGTAAATAAATAAGAAAAAAAACAACAACTTTGTGTTCAAAGGAAGTGCTCCAGAGTTTTAGAATAGGGGTATATATAGTGGAGACTGTATGCAAAGATAGAATTAGTGCGAAAAGTGGTGAAGGTAATTAAAAAAAAAAGTGAAGATATAAAGACATAGTAAAAGTACAGTAAGATATACACGACCGTTCAAAAGTTTGGGGTCATTTAGAAATTTCATTATTTTTGAAAGAAAAGCACATTTTTTTTCAATGAAGCTAACATTACATGAATCAGAAATACACTCTATACATTGTTAATGTGGTAAATGACTATTCTAGTTGCAAACGTCTTGTTTCTATTGCAATATCTACATAGGTGTATAGAGGCCCATTTCTAACAACCACCACTCCAGTGTTTTAATGGTACATTGTGTTTGCTGTGTAAGAAGGCTAATGGATGTTTAGAAAACCCTAGAAAACCCTTGCACAAGTATGTTAGCCCAGCTGAAAACTGGTTTGGCTGATTTGAGAAGCTATAAAATCGACCTTCCTTTGAGCTAGTTGAGAATCTGGAGCATTACATTTGTTTGTTTTATGAAACTCTCAAAATGGCCAGAAAAAGAGAACTTTCATCTGAAACTCGACAGTCTATTTTTGTTCTTAGAAATGAAGGCTATTCCATGCGAGAAATTGCCAAGAAACTGAAGATTTCCTACAACGGTGTGAACTACTCCCTTCAGAGGAAAGCACAAACAGGCTCTAACCAGAGTAGAAAGAGAAGTGGGAGGCCCCGCTGCACAACTGAGCAACAAGACAAGTACATTAGAGTTTCTAGTTTGAGAAATCGACGCCTCACAGTTCCTCAACTGGCAGCTTCATTAAATAGTACACGCAAAACGCCAGTGTCAACGTCTACAGTGAAGAGATGACTCCAGCGGGATGTTGGCCTTCAGGGCAAAGTGTCAAAGAAAAAGCCATATCTGAAACTGGCTAATAAAAGGAAAAGATTAATATGGGCAAAAGAACACAGACATTGGACAGAGGAAGATTGGAAAAAAGTTTTATGGACAGGCGAATCAAAGTTTGAGGTATTTGGATCACACAGAAGAACATTTGTGAGACGCAGAACAACTGAAAAGATGCTGAAAGAGTGCCTGACGCCATCTGTCAAGCATGGTGGAGGTAATGTGATGGTCTGGGGTTGCTTTGGTGCTGGTAAAGTGGGGGATTTGTACAAGGTAAATGGATTTTGAATAAGAAAGGCTATCACTCCATTTTGCAATGCCATACATACCCTGTGGACATCGCTTGATTGGAGCCAATTTCATCCTACAACAGGACAATGACCCAAAGCACCCCTCCAAATTATGCATGACCTATTTAGGGAAGAAGCAGGCAGCTGGCATTCTATCTGTAATGGAGTGGCCAGCGCAGTCACCAGATCTCAACCCCATTGAGCTGTTGTGGGAGCAGCTTGACCGTATGGTACGCAAAAAGTGGCCATCAAGCCAATCCAACTTGTGGGAGGGGCTTCAGGAAGCGTGGGGTGAAATTTCTCAAGATGACCTCAGCAAATTAACAGCTAGAATGCCAAAGGTCTGCAATGCTGGAATTGCTGCAAAGGGAGCATTCTGTGACGAAAGCAAAGTTTGAAGGAGAAAATTATCCTTTCAAATAAAAATCATTATTTCTAACCTTGTCAATGTCTGGACTATATTTTCTAATCATTTTGCAACTCATTTGATAAATAAAAGTATGAGTTTTCATGGAAAACACAAAATTGTCTGGGTGACCCCAAACTTTTGAACGGTAGTGTATATGGTAAAAATTGAGACAAAAGAGCCCAATATCAAAAAGGCATACAGAAGTAACATATAAAACAGCAATGTAAGATATATAAAAATAAAATATATAAAAATATGGCCATGCTATTTCAGAAAGATTTGTGTGAATTAAAACATTTTTTGTGATGGGTTGGGTACCCTCACAAATCAAAAGAGAAATTGCACTGGTATGTTTAAATGAAAATAAAAATAACAATTGAAATATAAAACATAATAATAAAATATGAGAATATTATTTGTAAAAAGATAAAAATACATATAAAGATGCTCTAGTAAAAATAATCCATAAACTTGCCAAACTCATATTAAAAATTCTGTGATCTCATTAAGTCCATAAGGCTTTACATTATTGAACCTATTGATCCATTAAATTTCCTTCACTTTGAGGATCTCCATCTGATTGGGAGATTCAGGATGGATAGACACAATTGGGACAATAGAAATGCATACAGTGTGTTTGCCATGTACAATATCTGGAGAGACCACTATACGTAAAGCATTTGTCTATATTAGCTCAGTGTGAATTCAGCCTTTTATGTTATGTTTGCTTTGTCCTACCAACGTACTGCAGTCCGCACTTACACTCAATAAGGTAGATTATGATTTGGGTTTGACAGGTCATTTTTTTACTTTGCATTTCAAGGTCTGCTGTGTCAAGTTACTTTCCAAGGACTTCTGGCAACGCTGAGCTACTTTGTTTCTCAAAGTGGAAACCGGTCTGAAAGTAACTGGCGGTTTGTCAGGGATGAGGGGGCCAAGTATAGGGTCTTTTTGTAAAAGGTGCCAATGTTTTTGTAGCACTTTCCTTAAAGGGGATTGAGGTAAGTTGAAAGTAGTTATAAAGTTACTTGCAAACTCATTTGTTTCCTTTCTATTGTCCTGGGATGTGGGTTCCAAATATTGCTGTGTGAACCCCCTTTTAATTTTATAGGCACACTTGAGTAAGCTTTTAGGTAACATTGGCTAGTAAATCACTCTCTAAGAGTATCAGCTTGTTGTTCAAAGTACATTACATTACTGCAATTGTGCCTAATTTGCCAATATTGGTTGTAGAATAAGGAATGTTTGTTAACCATTTCTTGTAGCTTTTTTTTAAATGTGCTACACTTTTCCAGAGGTTTGGGTATTTTATTTAGTGCTAATTTTTATGGTCTTTGATAAGGGAGCGGGGGGCATTGTATTCTCTTGTGGTGTGTCTTCATGCTGCACTGCATAATTACCTTATAAACATTGCCTTCTTGGTAAAAATAAAAATTAGCATTCATTTAAAAGGCCATTATTAGTGTTGAGCGAGTATGTTCTATTAACCCTTTCGCCGAGTATGCTCGGGCCGAGCTCCGAGTATTTACAACTGCTCGGTGATATGTTTGAATCGCTCCAGTGTGCATGATTTGCAACTATTTGACAGTTTTAATACAAGTGAGGAATGTCTATTTCTTACACATTCCTCACATGTAATAAAGCTGTCAAACAGTTGCAAATCATGCACATGGGAGCGATTCAAACATATCACCGAGCAGCTGTAAATACTCGGAGCTCGGTCCGAGCATACTCGGAACAGAACATACTCGCTCAATAATAGTCATTATCTCTGGAACTGTATGACAGATAAAATATATGTATATATATATATTTAAGAGAGCAGAAGGAATAAGATAAGAGAAAAAACTGTCCCATTCTGATCTAATGAAGAACCCTCTGTAATTTATGGTGATCGGTAAATGGAGTAAATAAAAGAAGTCACAATTGTTTTTTTGTGCATTTAACTCATGATAAAACTTAATATGACTGTAGTGCTTATGACGCGCCCCCAGGGCCGTGGGGTGCTCGGCAGCCGGGCCTATGGATGCCGGTGGGGGGAATATCACAGTGGCTGGCCCGGTCCGTGGCCCACGGCTGACACCAAAAAGGGAGGTTATTTACAGTCGATTTGTGAAGTGTTCGTGACGCCACCTGTGGAATGCGGCCAAAGGGAGCCGCTGCTGCGGAGCAGTCCTCTGAGGCAGATGTTAGGGCAGCTTACGGTGGAACGGCTCCCCACAGGTGGAGCGGGCCTCAGGGCAGCGTGTGGGTAATGGATGGTGGTGCAGGGGAGAGACGGCCAGAACGGTTTAGGAAGAAATGACAGACACTCACACGGTGGTGCGCTGCGGTACCTTTACTGGTGTAGGTGCAGGTATGGTCCAGGGTACACGGTAGGCAAGGTGCACTTCCGGACTCTCCCCAGTGAGCGGGTATAGGGCCTCCTGATCTGTTGCTTCCACTTGCTAAGCTTCTGACCTGCCTGGAGCTAGGCCTGGCTTAATAAATGTCTCTCTCTCTTGTACCTGCTGACCTGGTGGTAGGGCTTTCTTTTGGAGATCACGCTCCCGGGACGCTGGGGCCTCCGTGACTCCTAGCCCTGGTACTGTATTCAGTGTTGGTCGACCTGGGACTTGTAGTCCTCCAGGTGTCCGGTGGTCCCTACTGGGTATAAGGGACCCGGTAGGCGCGGACCCTCTGTCCGGTGTATATTTCAGGATGAGCCTGGTACGCTCCTCTGCCCCCTCAACTCCTCTCTCCCTTCCTCTTTGCCTTCGGCCACACTCGGGGCCCTCACTCCTCACTCGTGCTGTAGGCCTTGGCTCGCCTAAGCACAGCAGCCAGCGTGCTGCCTCTTCACTGGTCTAAGTGCCAGCACACTCTCTGACAACTAACAACTAACTGACTAACTAACTGAGCTGCCTGGCTCCACCCTCCATTATATATGTCCCTATCGGGCTCCCTCTAGTGGTCTGAGGTGGTAGGGTGGAGGTGTGTGAATGTGTGAGGGCCTCTTGTGGTGAAGTCCAACCATGCACCCTACTGGGTTCTGTGGCACCTAGGCGTAGCAGGGCGCCACACTTACTAGTGTTGAGCGAGCGCTAAAATGCTCGGGTGCTCGAAGCTCAGGCCGAGCTCACCGTGATACTCGGGTGCTCGACCCGAGCAACGAGCCCAATGTTAGTCTATGGGAGACCCGAGCATTTTTGCGGCGGCACCCCTGGCATTCTGTAGAAAGCCTAAAAAGTGCCCAAAACGATAGTGACAGTGCTCAAATGACATGGGGACAGCATGGGGATCGCCCCAGGAAGCATTTCTGACCCCCAGGTCACTGCTGTCAACAACGTGGTCAGAGGTATTAAGCCACTTTTACGGGCTCACAATAAAACGTTCAAAAATGAAACTGCAACTGTTTTCCTGTGAAATATGTTAAGGAACATCCTTTCCAGGGTAAAGACTTGTGTATTAGGTAAAATAAATAACCAAAAACAGAAATACTCCTCCACACCTTGGGTTATGTTCACAAGTAGCATTTTTTATGCGTTTTTGCACGTTTGTATTGCTTTCAACCGTGACAAATGCATTCACCGGGAAATGAAATTTTAACATTTTACAATCTTATCTGGCCATGTGCTGTGTGACACATGCATAAAGTGCTGAAAAGACACGGGAACAGCATGGGGAAGACCCCTGGAAACATCTCTGATACCGAGGTCACTGCCTAAAAGTGTGCCCATCAGAAGTGATCCTTGCTGCATCAGAAGATGCAGACTTGCAACTATCCCCGTGCAAGTCCTTGTCCCAGGGCAGTGTTCAATTGTACCTCCCCCATTCCTTGCAATGCAAGCGCAAATATGCAGCCAACCACCCACCCACCCGCAGGCTGCAATACTATACTGCCAGCTTGCACTTGAAATGGGGCCTTTTAGTTTGGAGGAGGCCGAAGCTGGCCACTACCTCATGGCCGCTTCGGCAGCGAGGTCTCCATACTCAGTCCCCAGCCGCCACTATTTGTCCCGGTAACCTTCCCCACACTTTTCTTAGCCTGGCCTGGGCAGCATCGGACAAGCCCACCAGACAACCAGACTCCTCCGGTGGGCCCTGGCTTCTCCATCAGGGGAGTTGAGAGTGCCAAGGTGAGGAGCATGATGATGATGATAGAAGTTAGCATGTGCTTTCTTTTCTTGGAATGCAAGCGTAAGTATGCTGCCTGCCACCCACCCACCCCCAGGCTGCAATACCATACTGCTAGCTTGCTTGCACTTGAAATGAGGCCTTTTAGGCTTGTGGAGGCAAACGCTGGCCACCATGTCATGGCTGCGTCGGCGGCCTGGTATCCATACTCAGTCCCCTGCCGTCCGTCGGCCGGGTGTCCACACTCGGTCCCCAGCCGCCCCTATTTGTCCCCGTGTGCATTATACACAAGCGCGCATACCAAAACATTACCTGTGCCCTCCCCAGTGCATTTAGTGGGAAGGACAGCCTATTCCGCTGTAGTGTCTGCACGCCAACCTGCTGTTCATGGCACATGCGAAGATGCCTCCTGCCCTGCAACTGTCGTTGCAGACTTGCAACTATCCCCGTTCAAGTCCTTGTCCCAGGGCAGTGTTCAATTGTACCTCCCCCATTCCTTGCAATGCAAGTGCAATTATGCAGCCTGTCACCCACCCACCCCCAGGCTGCAATACCATACTGCTTGCTTGCACTTGAAATTGGGCCTTTTAGGCATGTGGAGGCGGAATCTGGCCACCATGTCATGGCTGCGTTGGCGGCCTGGTATCCATACTCAGTCCTCAGCCGCCCGGTGGCCGGGGGTCCACGCTTGGTCCCCAGCCGCCAGGGGGCGGCCGGGTGTCTATACTCGGTCCCCAGCCGCCCCACGGCCGGGTGCCCACACACGGTTCCCGGTCGGGTGTCCATAAACGGTCCCCAGCCGCCCCTATTTGTCCCAGTGCGCCTTATACACAAGCGCGCATACCAAAACATTACCTGTGCCCTCCCCAGTGCATTTAGTGGGAAGGACAGCCTAACCACAAACACGTGGACAAGTTAATGTGGCCAGGGATGGTCCATCTCACTGACGCCTTCACACTGGGTTAATATTGTGGAAGCCGGGACACAGTTGGACACTGGGATGCAACACGTCCTCCAGACATAGGGGATTGCGGGTCCTGGGTCAATAAGGCTTCAACACAAAGTTCAGAAGGTAGACAGCAGCAGTGGTCGGCCTCCTACACAACGAGTAAATTATTCATGATCATGAGGCCATCCATCTCCTTAGCTTTCTGTTCCTTGGAATGCAAGCGCATGTATGTAGTAGCGGCTAGGCCTGAGGTGGTCAGCATTTTGGCGTATATCCTACCTCCTCCAAGGATTGCTGGATGTTTTCCTGCTACTATCCCAGTTCTATGACTCACGTTAAAACAAAGCTTCAGGTGATGAATGATGGATGAGGTGGTGGCAAAGGACAAAGAGCAGGAGGAACAGGGACCATTCACATCAATATCAGGCCAGTCAACCACACGTCTTGTAGGATATGTTTCTGTACCAAAAGGAGCGGTTCGGCTACACAGTTATAGGGCATACAGTGAGTGCAATGCCTACCAAAAATTTTGAGGCAATCCAATGCCCCTTGGAAGTGACATGGAGGTCAGAGGGCCTTAACTAAACCGTTTTTTCCATTTATAGCAACTGGGTCTCCTGTACACTGTTGGCCTAAGCAGTGAATGGAAGGCTTTCCAAAATTTATGAGGAACTGCAATGCCCCTTGAAACAGACGTGGATTACAGCGTACTAAAAACCTTCTACCCATTGTTGGGGAGTGGGTCTCCCTTAGTGTTCGCCTATGCATTGAAAAGCAAAAGCTGACTAAAATTAGGAGAAAATGCAATGCCCGTTGGAAGAGTCCTGGAGGTTAGAGGTAATTAAAAACAACATTTCAATGCCCCTTGGAAGAGCTGTGGAGTTCAGAGTGGTTTAAGAGGGCGGTTTTAATGCCCCTTGGAAGAGATGTGGAGGTCACAGTAGCTTAACAAGACAGTTTCAATGCCCCTTGGAAGAGTGATGGAGGTTACAGTTGAATAAAAAGACAATATCAATGCCCCGTGGAAGAGACGTGGAGGTCACAGTAGCTTAACAAGACGGTTTTAATGCCCTGTGGAAGAGTGGTGGAGGTTGCAGTGGAATAAAAAGACAATATCAATGCCCCTTGGAAGAATGGTGGAGGTTACAGTGGAATAAAAAGACAATATCAATGCCCCTTGGAAGAGACGTGGAGGTCACAGTAGCTTAACAAGACGGTTTTAATGCCCCTTGGAAGAGTGGTGGAGGTCGCAGTGGAATACAAAGGCAATATCAATGCCCCTTGGAAGAGACGTGGAGGTCCCAGTGGAATAAAAAGACAATATCAATGACCCTTGGAAGAGACGTGGAGGTCATAGTAGCTTAACAAGACGATTTTAATGCCCCTTACAAGAGCCATGCAGTACAGCATATTAAAAACATTATTCCCATTATTGGGGAGTGGGTCTCCCATAGTCTTTGCCTATGCCTTCCAAGCAAAAGCTGCCAAAAATTAGGACGGAAGAACTTGCAATGCCCCTTACAAGAGCCATGCAGTGCAGCATATTAAAAACATTATTCCCATTATTGGGGAGTGGGTCTCCCATAGTCTTTGCCTATGCCTTCCTAGCAAAAGCTGCCAAAAATTAGTACGGAGGAACTTGCAATGCCCCTTACAAAAGCCATGCAGTACAGCATATTAAAAACATTATTCTCATTATTGGGGAGTGGGTCTACCATAGTCTTTGCCTATGCCTTCCAAGCAAAAGCTGCCAAAAATTAGGATGGAGGAACTTGCAATGCTGGCAACACGGACCACGGTCACCCTGGTGGTATAGTGGTGGTGGAGGCTGAGGATAAGGAGAAGAGCAAAAAACAGTCGAAATGAGGATGCGTATACCCATGTGTGGGTGTGAAGCGGTGCATGGGAATACACCTCCCGAAATAACACAGTGGATTTGACTTTATGTTACTCTGCTGTCATTTGGTGGTGATGAGAAGTCTGGCCCAATCCAGCCCTTGTTCATTTTGATAAGGGTCAGCTTGTCAGCATTGTCAGTTGACAGGCGAGTGCGCTTATCAGTTATAATTCCCCCAGCGGCACTAAAAACACGCTCCGATAACACGCTAGCGGCAAGGCAGGCCAGGACCTCCAAGGCATACAGAGCGAGTTCATTCCAAGTGTCCAGCTTGGATACCCAATAATTAAAAGGCACAGATGAATCACGGAGGACGCTGGTACGGTCGGCAAGGTACTCCCTCACCATTTTTGAAACTTTCCACTCCTTGTGAGAGTACCCCGCACCTCAGGGCCTGTAAGCTGGGCGGGTCTCAGAAAACTGTCCCAGAATGTTGACAGTGTTCCCCTGCCTCTGCTGGATTGGAGTTGCGTCTTTCTCGCCTGTATGCCTTGGTTGGGCAACAAACTGTGACCTCTGACGCTAGTGTGTTCAGATGGGAATTTTTTTAACAGTTCTGCAGCAAGGGCCTTCTGGTACTGCCCCATTTTGTAGACCTCTCCACCTCAGGAATAAGAGAGTGAAAGTTCTCCTTGTAGTGGGGGTCTAAAAGTGTCACCAACCAGTAATGACTGTCACCCAACATTTTGACAACGCGAGGGTCACGGTTAAGGCAGCGTAACATAAAGTCAGCCATGGGTGCCAGACTGGTAATGGGCAAGACTTCCGTGTCCTCACCAAGATGACCACTGACCATGCTCTCCTCCTCCTCCCCCCTGTCCTCAGGCCACCCATGCTGAACCGACGGTATGACAGTTGTACAGGTACTACCGTCTAAAGCGCATGATACCAGCTCCTGTTCTTCCTCCTCCTCCTCCTCTCCCTCATTGTCCCCCAATGCACGTTGGGACGAGATGAGGCTGGGCTGTGTGTAATCGCCCGCTACGGCTTCTTGTTCCATCTCATCATACTCTGGCTGCAATGCCTCCTCGTTAATTCTCTGCAGAAAGCGTTGAAAAAGACAGACAAGTGGGATGCTGACGCTAATGATGGCGTCATCGCCACTCACCATCTTGGTGGACTCCTCAAAGTTTGTCAGGATGGTACATATGTCTGACATCCAGGTCCACTCCTGAGGTCTTATGTGTGGAGTCTGACCTGAATATCGACTGCCTTGTTGCAGCTGGTACTCCACGACTGCTCTCTTCTGCTCACAAATCCTTTGCAACATGTGAAGGGTAGAGTTCCAATGTGTGGGAACATAACACACCATTCGGTGTGCCGGAAGCTGTAAACGCTGCTGCAACACAGCAAGGGCGCCGGAAGCTGTAGCCGACTTCCAAAAATGAGCTGACAGGCAGCGTACTTTGACGAGCAGTTCTGGCAACTCGGGGTACAATTTAAGAAACTGCTGAACCACGAGGTTAAGCACATGCGCCAGGCATGGTACGTGTGTGATCTCGCCTCGCCTCAGAGCCGCCACCAGTTTACGGCCATTGTCACACACGACCATGCCTGGATGTAGGTTCAGCGGTCTCAGCCACAGATCTGCCTGCTCTTTCACAGCTGTCCACAACTCACAAGCAGTGTGAGGTTTATCACCTAAGCTTATGAGTTTCAGCACAGCCTGTTTCCGCTTGGCTGAGGCAGTACTGCAGTGCTTCCAGCTTGTAACTGATGTGGTGATATTTGAGATGGAGGCTGAACATGAGGAGGAGGATGATGCACAGGAGTTGTACACTGTGGGGGCAACTCTGACTGACATAGGGCCCGCAATCCTCGGTGTGGGGAGGATGTGTTCCGTCCCAAGGTCCGACTGGGTCCCGGCTTCCACTATGTTTACCCAGTGTGCCATCAGGGAGATGTACCGCCCCTGGCCACAAGCACTTGTCCACGTGTCCGTTGTCAGGTGGACTCTCCCAGTAACTGCGTTGTTGAGGGCACGGCAGATGTTTTGGGACACGTGCTTGTGTAGTGCGGGGATGGCACACCGGGCAAAATAGTGTCGGCTGGGGACCGAGTACTGAGGGACGGCCACCACCATAAGGTTGCGGAAGGATTCCGTCTCCACCAGCCTAAAATGCAGCATTTCCAATGCAAGCAGTCGTAAAATGTGCAAATTTAGGACTGTGGCCTGTGGGGCGTTGGCTGCGAATTTGCACTTTCGTTCAAAGGTCTGGGATATGGACAATTGAACGCTGCGGTGGGACATGGACGTTGATGCTGTTTCTTGAGAAACTGCCATAACAAGTGAAGACTGAGAGGAGGGGGCATCTTTGCATGCAGTATGGACAGGGGATTGCCTTGCATGCACAACAGGGGGTTCTCTTACACGCACAACAGCGGAAGTGTTAGGCGTCGGGTGTTTGCTGGATTCGAAATGGGTTCAGAACCATCAGTGGATCCTGTGGTCTCCCATGGCAGTCCAGCTGGTGCTGATGCTGCTCAGCATCGTCGTCAGTCCCAACGCCTAGCTGGTGCATGAGATGTACAAGTTGTCTCTCGGGTCTTTGTTCCTAGCAACATGAAGCGTAGGTTGCGGAGGGAAACAGAGCTGCTATAGCCTAAGTCCAGGATTCTCTGCACTGAGCATGCCCGTGACATGGCGGACCGTTATTGGTGGTTTGGGAGTCAGCTGATCCAGTGACCTGGCACCGCCTGATTGGTAGTGGGTGACGTCACCAATAGTGCGAAGGTGCACAGGACTTAATCTTTAAACAGCTCGCCCACAAACATGGCGGCGCGCTCTGATCATTGAGCTGTGATGGTGTTGTGTGGACGCTTGGTCGTTTGGGCTCCACGTGTGCTTTAGCTTCTGTCAGGCAGGTTTAGCGGGGGATAGGCAGCCTTAGATGGAGGGAGGCAGGTAGCTTCGTTTGACAGTCTGGCTCCGACAAAGTGGTCGCCATACATCCTGAGCAGTCTGCAGACGCCGTATTCCCAGGAGAATTCTCCCACGCTGTCAGTGACGTGCATGAGGTGAGCTGAGTTCATTGGACATGAACTCGGCTCATCTGGATGCCGTCACAGCGAGACACTGAGGAGCGCAAGCATGCCTGCGCTTCTCAGTGTCTGCGGCATGGCAAGCTGGATGGCAGCTATCGGCTGCGATCCAGCCTGTCATGTGAATGTAGCAGAGCCGAAGCCGTCCTGGGAACCATGGAAAGGTAAGGATGAGGTTGGTTTATTATTTTACTTTTATTGCAGAAGACATTGGCTTCAGCTGGAATGGGCGATACGGTAAGTATGGTTTAATTTAGAGTATTAAAGAATTGTGTGTTTATTTCAATTAAAGGACTTTATTCTGGGTGTTTGTGTTTTTTTTAAGTTTGACTATGGGGTTAGTAATGGGGGTGTCTTATAGACGCCTCTCCATTACTAACATGGGCTTGATGTCAGCTGGCATTATAAGCTGACATCAACCCCAGCCCTATTACCCCACTGCCACCGCTACAGGGCAGTGGGAAGAGCGAGGCTAAGTGCCAGAATTGGCGCATCCTATGGATGCGCCATTTCTGGGGTGGCTGACGGCTGGTGTTTCTAGCCTAGGAGGGGGCCAATATTCATGGCACCCTTCCTGGGCTATTAATATCAGCCCCCAGCTGTCTGCCTAGCCTTTGCTAGCTATTGAAATAGGTGGGACCCCACGTCATTTTTTTTTGGGTCCCCCATTTTAATAGCTAGTAAAGGCTAGGTATTCAGCTGGGGGCTGATGTCAGTAGCCTGGGAAGCTCCGTGGGTATTACCCCCTTCCCAGGCTTCAAGCATCTGCCCCAGCCGTCTGCTTAACCTCCGCTAGAGACTAAAATTATGGGGAACCCTACGACAATTTTTTTTTTAATAAATCCTTTATTTTAACACTAAATGACAAGTACAGTAATCAGCACTATCACTGTACTTATTATATATGTGACTGACATGTTTCTATCTATCTAATCTATGTGTGATGCTCTATTCTTTCTGTTCTAAATTGTCGGGTACCGGTGTATGCCGCTGCTGAATTGCCGGCCGGCTTTTTTAAAGAGAAGGGTGCATGAAAATCGGAGGGCACTAGTGTGTTCCAAGTGCCCTGCTATGTTTTTCATGCACCCTCCTATGTACCCTGCCTGCCTGTCTGCCTATATATTCTGCCTGCCTGACGTTTAATTGAGCACTGTTCCCATCGATTTGGGCAATTTTTGACCTTCTGCAGACCGCCAGCGGGGACCGCCAGAAAAATGCTCGCATTTCCCATAGACTTACATTGGGCTCGTTGCTTGGGTCGAGCACCCGAGTATTCCAATGTGCTTGACCCGAGCTTCGAGCACCCGAGCATTTTAGTGCTCGCTCATCACTAGTGCTTACCTTTGTGTGTGGAAAAATGGCACCTAAAAAACGTACAACTCATTGCGCAAAAAAACATGACCTCATATAGTGATATTTGCTTAAAAATAAGAAAAGCTCCAGCTGTCATTGCTAGTAATGTGGGAAGATGAAAAAAATACTTTTCCCAAGTGCAGTACCAAAATTCTCATAAGTAAAAGGATTGAATTACAAAACTTGTGACATACAGCTGCCTCTCTTTTTTAAAGTTTTGTGATTTCCCTTAGTAGAAATCCAGCGCCTCTCACCAGAATGATTGTACCACCACTCATTCAGCTTTTTTTCTCCAATGTAATCAGCTACTGCAATACGATGGTTGAAAAAGGCCGTAGTCTGACCGAAACATCACGTTTTTGGATTGTTGCACAATAAACAGAATTATACTTTGCAATTTAGAAAAGAGTGCTGAGTTCTTTTTATCATAGTATTTAAAAAATGTCAAATAATTCATTTCCTGATGTCTAATTTTATTCTCCAACATTTTCGTGGACATTCAAAAAAATAAAACAGATCGGTGTTGTCATTCCTGGTTATGAACATTGTATAGATGGGCTTGTTTTACAGGTAATGTAAAGGTTTTCCATATATATGGTTGACAGAAATATACTACTTATTTTGTTATAGTAACAGATTAAGAAAAAAGCCCAAAAGTTTTATACCTGAATTTCTGGATGCAATAATAACTTAGTCACATCCATGTATTTTGTACCCTGCAGCCGTTGGATGATATCGAAGTCTACAGTGTACTTATCAACAGTCAGGTGACATCTCGCTTTGCCCATAATGTCATCACAAGCAGAGCTGTTAATCGAGCCAATGTATCGAAAGAAGCCAACTTTAATGTGGATCTGCCCAAAACAGCTTTCATTACAAATTTCACCATGTAAGTACTGTACAACATTTTTTTTGCAATACCATTGACTTAGGGTTAAAATATCAATACTTGGGTATCATGCAAATGTAGTCGCCATTGGATTTTAGGACCCCCAGATTAAATCATGTAGGACATTGGATGTTGTTAAGAAAAGTGCTCCCGACTTATGTTTCTGATACCTTATTTATTTTGCACAGTTGCTTTCAAAACAGTTTTCAATTTTTAGATATAGCAATCATTGGTGTGGCTTTCCCGCTAGTAGTCCCTTACTAATGAGAAAGGGACAATTCTTGGGGCTTGTATTCATTGCAAAAGTATTTGTCTCTTTGGGAAACTTCTTATTTTTCTTCAACGCTAGATGATTCAACTACCAGACACCTCTGATTTGACCATGAGCAAGCACAAAACAACAGAAGGCCCCTGCGCAACAGCTGTATACAGGCCTCTCTTATCCCATAGCTCATCATAAAGAACTTAACTCTTTCACTCTTAAAATTCACTAGCAATTCTAAAGTATGGCCTTTATTAGCTTAAAGATGACGGTGGGCCTCCTAATCAATTGGTCCTCTTTACACCTGCACAGGTTGCATCAATAGTATGTCCACTACTGAATTTGATATATCATTAATGTTATTTTTATGGGGACCCTTCAAGAAAAATAATTGATTTAAAAATATTCATATTAAGCCCAATTCATCAAGCAGTTTTCATAAAACTTTTGGCAAAAACGGCCTACAATTTTTTATGCAACCTCATGGTGATAAAAAAGATATGCCCAATAGGCTCATGACTCTTAATGAAGTTTGTGCATTTTAATCTAGGGTAATATTAATCGAAATTGGCGAATGCATCGCCATTGATGTGCTAGTAATTTGTATTCCATACATTTATATATCATTTGCAATTGGATATTACAGGATAATAGACGGAGTACCATATCCGGGAGTAATTAAAGAAAAGGAAGCTGCAAAGAAACAGTATGATCAAGCTGTATCTAAGGGCCAAACAGCCGGACTGGTCAGGTAAATCCTAATCCTCCTAAATAAATTTTGAATGTATTCATAGGGGAAAAGTGAGAATATTGAATTCTAATTACTGGAAATAAGGCTAGGTTCACACCAGTATATATTCTCTCACCTGAGACAATCGGGCTAATTATGTTGGTCACACTCTGATTAAACTCTGATCACAGTTTGATCTAAGTGTCAGCATAGTGTGATCCAATTTTCTCAGGCGTGGAGAAGATGTTAAAAAACATTTTCCATCTTCTCTATTCTGTCAGTCTGTAAAAATCGGACCACACTCAGATGTCATCTGATGTTTTCCAAGGACTCACTTACATGGCGCATTGTCATCCGAATTTTGGATCAAACTTGGGCATGCCGCAATTTTTTTTC
Organism: Phyllobates terribilis; assembly: GCF_046119375.1. Taxonomy (NCBI): domain Eukaryota; kingdom Metazoa; phylum Chordata; class Amphibia; order Anura; family Dendrobatidae; genus Phyllobates; species Phyllobates terribilis. The sequence goes on from NW_027362768.1 coordinate 296,265,051, forward strand.
CTCAGACTGCTCTGTCCAAGGAAAAAATTGGATATGTGCACAGTCTCGTAGAATAACATTGGTCTGAGTGTGATCCGAAGTTTTGTCTGATTGCACTCCAACCAAAATACGATCATGTGCACGAGCCCTGAGGGTAAGCCGTTACACTTTCCTGGGGACCATTGATTGAGTTAACACTGTTAAAAAATGCAACTAGTATTGGAATGCTATAAGCCTTTTGTTGCCTATTTTTGGCATTAGGAAAGCTCAGACCAGCTTGACACCCCACCAAGGAGCAGCAGAACATGTAGGGCTGGGCTGGTTTAAGAGTAGCCAGGGCCTGGAGCAGTTTGGCTTGTTCCCCAGCACCCAATGTCATCATTTGACATGTTTTAACAATGTTAATAAATAAATAAATAAATAAATGAAAAAAAATGACATGGGTCCCCTGTATTTTTGATAACCAGCCAAGGTAAAGCAGACAGCAGACAGCTCCATGGATACTGGCCCTTTCCCAGCCTAAAAATACAAGCCCACAGCCACTTCAGAATTGGCGCATCCATTAGATGCGCCAATTCTGGAAATTTGCCCGGGTCTTTCCTATTGTCCTGGTGCGGTGGCAATCAGTGTAATATTTTTGGGGATTGATGTCAGCTATGTAATGTCATCTGGCATCAAGCCCAGGGGTTAAGAATGGAGAATTGTCCAATATGCCAACCCCATTACTAGCTCACTAATCAAAAAAAAAAACAGGAAAAAATACTTTATTTGAATAAAGATTCCCCCACACTATTCCTCATTCACCAATTTATTATCAAAAATGTTCCCATGAAGCTCCTCCCATGTAGTCCACGTTCCCCCAATGCAGCTCCAGCGTCTGTGAATAGCAGTAAAGTATAGCTATTCACAGGCGCTGGGCAGTGAGGACAACTCTAATTAGAGCTGTTGGCTTTCGCTGAGCGCAGCATTGAGCCAGCGATGATGATGAGAGTTGTTGTCACTACCCAATGCCTGTGAATAGCAGTGCTTTACTGCTATTCACAGACGCAGGAGACATCGGGGAATGTGGACTGTGACGAAGGATCTTTGTGGGAATATTTTTGATAATGAAGTGGTGAACGATGGATAGTGTGGGGGAGTCTTTATTCAAATAAAGTATTTTTTCTGTGTTTTTATTTTTTAATACTGGGTTAGTAATGCCGGAGTCTGATAGACACCCCTCCATTACTAACCCCTGGACTTGATGGCAGCTGACATTACACAACCCCAAAAAGAATTACCCCGATTGCCACCACACCAGGGCAATCGGAAAGAGCCGAGCAAAGCGTCAGAATTGGCACATCTAATATGAAGCGCCAATTTTGGGGCTGCTGCGGGCTTGTATTTTTAGGCTGGGAAGAGCCAAATAACAATGGATCTGCTTTGCCTTAAGCTGGTTATCAAAAATTACGGGGAACCCACATAATCTTTTAAATTATTTATTTATTATGTTAAACATAAGCTCTCCCTCCTATAACAACTCTCCCTGAACTGCTTCCTGAACACAGTGTGCCTAGCTTCGCGTCACCGGGTCTCATATGACCACATGATGCAATGCGGCCGGCCAATCACAGTTATGCAAGTAGCCAACATGGCTACGGCATTACTGTGTATGGCAGGCGATCCCCGCATGTTTATTGGCTGTCTAACAGCCACAAAACATACGGGTTGGGTACTCGGGCATGGAGCTTGAGCACCCGCAATACTAGATAAAGTAATGAGCGTGCCCGAGCACCTCGATGCTCGATCGAGTATCGAGCAGTCGCAAGCACACTTGCTTATCGCTAACAGTGATGAGCGAATATTTCAATATTCGGTTCGGATTATGATCGCCGATTTTGCATCATTCGCCGATTAATTCGTTGAACATTAGCCGAACATATCCAAACCCCATTGGATTCAATGGGGGCAAAACCGAACGCATACAGAAAACCTTCAAATGGGCCCAAAAGCTGCCAAAACACATCAAATTAGGGTCAGACACCACGAAAGTGCCATCAATTGGCCCAGAGTACAAGTAGTATAATTATTATTTATTATTATCGCGCCATTTATTCCATGGCACTTTACATTTGAAAAGAGGTCACCGACTGACACAAAAGGAGAGAGGACCCTGCCCATGAGGGAGCACAAGCAATCTACAAGGGATGAGTGAGGATACAGTAGGTGAGGGTACAGCTGGACATGCAGCGGTATGGTGGATCGAGGGTTACTGCAGTTTGTACGCTTGGCAGAAGAAGTGGGTCTTCAGCTTCCTTTTGAAGGTTTCCACAGTAGACGAGAGTCTGATGTGTTGGGGTACAGAGTTCCACAGTAGAGGAGATGCACGGGCCAAGTCTTGTATACGATTGTGGCAAGAAGAGATAAGAGGGAAGTAGAGAGGGAGATCTTGTAAGGATGGGAGGTTGCGCCCAGGTAAGTACAGGGAGACTAGGTCACAGATGTATGGAGGAGACAGGTTTTCGATGGCTTGGTATGCCAAAGTTATGCTTTTCAACTGGAGTTTCTGGGCAATGGGGAGCCAATGCAGGGATTGACAGAGGGGAGAAACTGGGGAATAGCGGGGTGACAGGTGGATTAGTCGGTCAGTACAGTTTAGGATAGATTAGAGAGGTGCGAGAGTGGTAGAAGGGAGGCCACAGAGTAGGAGCTTGCAGTAGTCAAGGTGGGAGATGATTGCGGACATGCACAATTGTTTTTGCAGATTCTTGTTTGAGGAATGTGTGGATCGAGATTTTTTTTACTTGGAGTCGGCATATTCCTCAGATGTCCCTCAGCGTTCAGTTGTCCCCACCCCAGTCCTTGGAACGTAAGTGCAAATACGTAGCCACCCACAAGCCACAATAGTATACTGCCACATTTCTCGACTGCTTGCACTAGAAATTTTGCCTTTTAGGCTCGTGGAGGTGGAAGCTTTCAGCAACCCCATGGCGGTGGCTGTCCCTCAGTACTCGGTCCCCAGCCTTCACAATTTCTCCCGATGTGCTGTCCCCGCCTTATACCAGCACGGATCCCAGAACATTACTCGTACCCTCACCAACTCAGTTATTGGGAAGGACCACCTAACCACAGACACGTGGACAAGTTCTTGTGGCCAGGGATGGTACATCTCACTGACGGCACACTGGGTTAATATTGTGGAAGCCGGGACCCAGTCGGACCCTGGAACGGAACACATTCTCTCAATGTAGCGGATTGCGGGCCCTGGGTCAATCAAGCTTAAACACAATGTTCACAAGGTTGACAGCAGCAGTGGTCAGTCTTCAAGACAACGAGCAAACTCCTTCATGATGATGGAGGCCACCATTTCCTTAGCTTGCTGGTTGTCACGAATAATTTGAAGATTCATGGCAGCTCTGGCTATGCTGTAATTTAAATGTAGTTTTTTCCTTTTGGTTCAGTTAGGGTTAATGTTAGTCTCTTGCTGGCAGCCTTTTGTTAGTGGTCAGTGGATGTTGGTTGGTGCCACTCCCACCTCCCTTTAAATAGCCACATGATCCTGATGGCAGGTTATAGTTCATTCTATGCTGACCTCTTTGAAGGAGCCAGTCTCTGGAGAAGCTGTGGTGTTCATTGCTATTGCAGCAGTGAAGATTTCTGTTGGAGAGATAAGTGTATTTTATGCTGTTATCTTCCCATTGTTTGTCTTCCCTTCCTTGTGTTGTCCTGTTGTAGTGGTGAGACTAGTGTCTCCCTGGCCTGCTCACTAGCCAGGTTAAGTCTAGGGCCAGCGAGGGCTTAGGCATGTGATCGTGCAATGGAGGGGGAGGGCCCATCTAGGGATGATAGGGGAGCCTAGGGACAGACACAAGTTGGTATCAGGAGGTGTCCCTTCCCTTGTTCCCTACCACTGGGGCCCTTCTTCCCCCTCTATCTCCCGCTGCATCCGTGTGTTGTGTCATCCGCCAGACATCCCCTTGTCATTTCTTGACACTGGTACTTTTCCGTGGAAGAGCTTGTCTCCAACCAGACAGGAATATCCAGTGAATTATGGCACACCGTGGTTTGGTATTAGCACCCAGTACCAGAAGCAAAGCCATCCACAATTTCCATCTCAGGAATTTTATTTGGTAGACTGGCTGCCCAAAGATCAGTTTCTCTCAAAGGAGATGAAGACACTGAGTGGCAGTAGGTGCAAGTTTCTCCAGCATGACCTGTTTGTTAGTGTCAAGCTAGGTATGGGGAGAACCCACTGTATAACGACGGAAACAGAGGAGGGAGCCCTACAACTAAGGAAAGGGAGAGTGGAGACCCCTAAGCAGATCTAACGACACCCTGACATCCCTATTGACCCTATGTAGGTTCCGCACCTATCCCTGAGCAGGATATCTTAGTCCTAGCTGGCCCTAGAGCTAGGCCGTAGGTAGGGAGGGGAAGGGGTGAGCACTTGTCAGCCCCACTGCAAACAAAAGTACAAACCAGGGAAACATACAAGGGAATACACTTAGCTTTAAGATGAAACCGAAGAGAACATGGCTACAACCCACAAAGGAACTCCAAGGAAATTCTAGCTGACTACTAGATTTTCAGGCTTGAATAGAAGAGGAAACTATGACCAGAAACTCTCTGGCGAAACTGAGTGTATTTAAGGATCCAGCAAGGGTGTGGTAATTAGCAGCAGACTTTGAGGATACCCGCTTAGTCCTAAAAGTATAATCCCCAAGCAAGGTGAAGATCACCATTGGGTCCTAGAGATAATGAAAAGATCAGGAAGTTGTTTGCAAGGCCAAATGCAGCAACCTTCTACAGCCGGATCCCATATGACTGTCTGTAAAACCTGACATACCTGTGACAGTTAGATATCAGAGGGAGAACAGAACTTGGCTTTGCCAAGGTGCCAGATTGCAGATCTTAAGTCTTATAGATTGCTGGAGCCAGTCCACAGTAAAAATACAGCCATAGAGTGTCCGAGAACCTTCACGCAGACTTTTCTTAGCCAGGCCTGCTTCTTGGTGAGGGTTGTATTTCACCACTGCCATATTCTTGGCAATGGCCTGATCTGTAATGCATTTTGAGAAATAACATGCATAAGCAAAGCCATGGTTTAGGCCACTGAAGGTCATTGACGCGCCCCCTGGGCCTGTGCTGGGGAACCCGGAGCCGGGCCTTCTGTAAGATGCTGGGGGTTGTAGTCTCCGTGGCGCTGACCCGGTCCGTGCCCAGGGCGGTCAAACCAGTGGCAGTCTATTTGTATTGTAATTGTCCGACTACGCCACCCGTGGATTGCGGTCAGTGGGGACCGCCGCTGCACTGCAGACCGCTGAGGCTGATGTTATATGCGCAACCCAGAATGGGATAACTCCCCACGGGAGAAGTATTGCCTCAGGGCAGCTAGAGTAGATGATGGTAGTGATGGTGGGAGCGTCCCAGTACTAATGGTGCTGGTGCGGCGATGAAACACAGAGACGTGTGGTTGCAGTTTCCAATGCTTTACTCACAGTTCTTTACTGGTCCTAGTCACCTCGGTACCGGCGGTGACTGCCCAAGCCGTGCTGCGTCCACCAGGCAATGGGCTCGACCAACTCCCAGGCAATTACAGAGCGTGGCACAGGACTCCCTTCCTTTCCTTTCTCTGGCCGTCCCCACCAGTGACCCACCTTTGTCCAGCTTCCTCGGGCCTTCTGTTGGCGAAACCTCTCTCCGGTTTCCCTGACCCTATGTGGTATGCTTTCCTGGTGGATGTAGTGAGGGGTCGCACCAAGATGTGGTCACAACCTCCGGTTTTGGCTGAGGATTAGTCGCCTCCACCAATTTGGGTTCCGGTACCCTGCTCTGCCAACCCTTCACCCGTTATCTCGTGGGTTCTTAGGGTTCCTTCTTCACTCGTGTCTCTGGGCCTTTCTCTGTGTTCCTGTTCCTTGCTTCCTTTCTTACTTTCCTTTCTGTTCCTTCTCCTTTCACTCTCTCTCTCAGGCTTCAGCCTCCTGACAAGGCCTGCCTGGGGAGCAGAGCCCATGCAGAGGCTCTGCTTCCTGTGACTTCTCCTCAGACTGCACACTGATCTAAGATGGTGCCCACCTTATATACCTCCTTCTAACACCCGAGCCCAGGTGACTTGCAACCAATGGGCTCCTACCTATGCCCAGAGACCCACCCCTATCTGCTCCTACACCACTGGGTATTCCACCCCCCGCCCCACTCCAGCCAGGGACAGATGCTGTCGTGCCTGCACTTCTGTCTAGTGGGAGCACCGTTGAGCTGTCCCTCGGAAATGGGGTGTGTGTGGTGCATGCAGCTTACTGAGCCCTAGTCCACACTCCATCCTTACCCGGGAGTGGAATACCACACCTCTGGTTCGAGGTGCAATACCCCTGTAGCAGCCGAACCCTCGGGGTGCTACATCATCATTAAGCAAAACTCATACAGCTTTCCCACAGACTGAGAGGTTCAAGACTTCCAAGACAGCCAAGACTTCCCTGTCCTCACCAAGAGGATGACTGTCCATGTTCTCCTCCTCATCCTCCTCATTATCACTCAATCTGCATTGAGATGAGGCTGGGCTGTGTAGCATCACCCTGTATAGTTCTTTGCTCCGCCTGCAATGCCTCCTGTTTGATTTTGAGCAACGAGCATTTCAGTAGACAGAGAAGCGGGATGGTGAAGCTTATTATCATTGCCGTTTACTATCTTGGTGGAGTCCTCAAAGTTTTGGAGGATGGCATAGAGGTCAGACATCCATGCCCACTCATGAGCTCTTATGTTTGGAGACTGACCTGAATTCCAAAGGTCGTGTTGAAGCTGGTACTCAATAACAGCCCTCTGCTGCTCACAAATCCTGCCCAACATCTGCAACATTGGTTTCCAACATGTGGTGACATCACACACCAGTCAGTGAGCTGGAAGCTGCAAACACTGCTGAAGCACTGCCATGGTGGCATAGCTGTAGCTGACTTTCTGAAATGTGCACACACGCAGCGTACTTTCACAAGCATCTCTGGCAGATCTGGGTAGGTTTTGAGAAACCACTGAACCACATTTACTGCTCGCTCATCACTAATGTGTATCCCTGTATGGAGAACAATATCAGCACCAAAGAATTAAAATTATTCCATTCCCAGGGAAATGAACCCCTTCAGAACGGGGGAGGCACAAACTGATGGTGGACAGCAAAAGCTAGCCCCAAAGCCAGCAGAGGCATGTTCAGGAATCCCTGATTGATGCTGTCTTTCAAACAGAGAAATGGGCAGCATACAGAGGGAGTTCTCCCTCAAGACAAGCAGGCCAAATAGTGCTTAAACACCAATCAAAAAGCCTTTAGGCCAATACATTTAATGAGATGATGTTTATAGTAAAAATCAAAACACCCTATATCAATTATGGGGGAGAGGCCATAACCCCCAGCCATAGGAAATATATGTACGGACACGATGGACAAGCTCATGTGTTGATGTAAAAAGAGGTGCTTGGTCCAATACTGCGCAAAAGCATCTGGACATGTTGTTTGGACACAAGGACAGAACTATGGGTACTTGGTACTTTTTAATATAGAACATTAAAGGTTATATTTTAACTATTTGATTTATTGCTAGCGTATATTCACTATAAGAGCCTACCCATGTGGATCGTCTCCTGCTGGAGAAGACTCATAAGGGGAGTCATCTAGTGCTGGGGTGTACTGTCTATACTGGCAGACCACACAGCCACTATGTACCTCATGGGACCAGCCCACCACCAGCCCAAAGCCTGTCTTGATAAGGTCAGTGGTATCCGCATCCTCAGGATTGGATACCTTTGAATAGAATGTGTTGCGATGTGTTGAATGTTTTGAGATGTTGCTGCCCATCAATTTCTAAATTTGTTAATTTTTTTAACATAAAATGAAAAAAATGTCTAATTTTCACCTTCTGTGTTCTATGTTCTGTTATGAATAAAATCTGACCACAAGGTATTTCCAAATCATTCCATTCTTTTTTTCTTTACATTTTATAGAGTGTCTTAACTTTTTCGGATTTGGGATTGTTATATAAAGTAATGATCACTGGTTTTACAGGGCCTCTGGCAGAAAGACGGAGAAATTTACTGTGTCGGTCAATGTGGCTTCAGAGAGTAAAGTAACATTTGAGTTGGTCTATGAAGAAATGCTGAAACGTCACCTTGGAAAATATGAAATGTTCATCAAAGTTCAACCAAAAACTCTTATCAGAAAATATGAGGTACAGTTCCTGCAGTAGTAGTAGTAGTAGTTCAAATGTAGTAATATAATTAAAGGGGTATTCTCAAATTTTGATAGTTTTCCGATTGTTGGGGGTACAAACCATTAGGACTTTTGAGAACGGGGCTCTTCCGTGTGTGAATTAGGCAGTGGTCGATCGTGCGCACTGCCACTCCATTCATTCTTAACCCCTTCTCGACATCTGTCATACATGTACGGGGCAAGTCTGGATCAGGTAGATGAAGCAGGCTGAGCCAGCGCCATACCGTCAGATAATGGCTGCGAGGTACAGCCAGAAAATGCCTCTAACAGCTGCGAGGGAGCATGACTTCGTAATGTGTGACTATGGGCCCATTGTGCCCATTGAAACCCTTCAACTTATCTATTAAATAAAAACACAACACACTGCATGACGTTGGAATATTAAGGCCACAGCAGCCTCTTTTATTCAATAAACTATAATAACAACATTCTTAAATAACCAGCAAAAGGAGGGGGGAGGTGAAGGTTGAACCCCATTTAAAATGTGGTGCAAGAACAGCTATTCCCCACTGCCCCCAGCTGCACCGCACTGGCTCGGGGGCACCCAGCTGTCTGCTGCCCGAACCAAGTAGTCTCGCTGGGACCTAGCCCAGTAGGGACCCGCCTCTACTTTAAATCTTCAAACATCTCATGAATCAATCCCGGCACTGGACTCCCACCGTCCTTCAGTGCAGCCACCACCTTCAAAACCCCCCTCCTTTTATGCCGATTGCTGTGACAATTAAAATGCAATTACATTAACCAAAACATATGATAGGGGCGGGAGGGCGGGACGTTTCACCTCTCAGCTCCACAACAGAATGACCATCCACCAAACGCCCCCACTTTTATCTGGATCCCCGCAGAACCACCCACCAGCCTATCAGGTAAGCTTATTCAAAATAGCTACCTACTGCTCCTCCCCCAATTACTCCCCCACAAACCCCACTAATGAACACTTTAACCCCTACCTGCCAACTATTCAGGCCTAGCTGCCCAACTAAGTCATGCGGCCCTTCCTTTTAGCCCCTTGTTAAGGGGAGCAGTCCGGGCTCCTACTGAGCTTTGCCCGTGTCAGTTAAATTCCTCGGTCAATCTCTGACAGCAGCATTAACAGAGCGCTAGCATGCGGGTATATCATTCCATGCGACCTTTGGCCTCCCTGAGACATGATCACAGAATGCTAACGGATTGCTATGTCATCACAAAGCTCCGTTGAAACACAGGCTGTGGTGGGACTCCAAAGGATATTGTATTTTTGACTACAGTACAGACCAAAAGTTTGGACACACCTTCTCATTTAAAGATTTTTCTAGATTTTCATGACTATAAAAATTGTACATTCACACTGAAGGCATCAAAAATATGAATTAACACATGTGGAATTATATACTTAACAAAAAAGTGTGAAACAACTGAAAATATGTCTTTTATTCTAGGTTCTTCAAAGTAGCCTCCTTTTGCTTTGATGACTGCTTTGCACACTCTTGGCATTCTCTTGATGAGCTTCAAGAGGTAGTCACCGGAAATGGTTTTCACTTCACAGGTGTGCCCTGTCAGGTTTAATAAGTGGGATTTCTTGCCTTATAAATGGGGTTGGGACCATCAGATGTGTTGTGCAGAAGTCAGGTGGATACACAGCTGATAGTCCTACTGAATAGACAGTTAGAATTTGTATTATGGCAAGAAAAAAGCAGCTAAGTAAAGAAAAACGAGTGGCCATCATTACTTTAAGAAATGAAGGTCAGTCAGTCCGAAAAGTTGGGAAAACTTTGAAAGTGTCCCCAAGTGCAGTTGCAAAAACCATCAAGCGCTACAAAGAAACTGGCTCACATGAGGATCGCCCCAGGAAAGGAAGACCAAGAGTCACCTCTGCTTCTGAGGATAAGTTTATCCGAGTCACCAGCCTCAGAAATTGCAGGTTAACAGCAGCGCAGATTAGAGACCAGGTCAATGCCTCACACATCTCTACAACAACTGTTAAGAGGAGACTTTGTGCAGCAGGCCTTCATGGTAAAATAGCTGCTAGGAAACCACTGGTAAGGACAGGCAACAAGCAGAAGGGACTTGTTTGGGCTAAAGAACACAAGGAATGGACATTAGACCAGTGGAAATCTGTGCTTTGGTCTGATGAGTCCAAATTTGAGATCTTTTGTTCCAACCACCGTGTCTTTGTGCGACGCAGAAAAGGTGAACGGATGGACTCGACATGCCTGGTTCCCACCGTGAAGCATGGAGGAGGAGGTGTGATGGTGTGGGGGTGCTTTGCTGGTGACACTGTTGGGGATTTATTAAAAATTGAAGGCATACTGAACCAGCATGGCTACCACAGCATCTTGCAGCGGCATGCTATTCCATCCGGTTTGCGTTTAGTTGGACCATCATTTATTTTTCAACAGGACAATGACCCCAAACACACCTCCAGGCTGTTTAAGGGCTATTTGACCAAGAAGGAGAGTGATGGGGTGCTACGCCAGATGAACTGGCCCCCACAGTCACCAGACCTGAACCCAATCGAGATGGTTTGGGGTGAGCTGGACCGCAGAGTGAAGGCAAAAGGGCCAACAAGTGCTAAGCATCTCTGGGAACTCCTTCAAGATTGTTGGAAGACCATTTCCGGTGACTACCTCTTGAAGCTCATCAAGAGAATGCCAAGAGTGTGCAAAGCAGTCATCAAAGCCAAAGGTGGCTACTTTGAAGAACCTAGAATATAAGACATATTTTCAGTTGTTTCACACTTTTTTGTTAAGTATATAATTCCACATGTGGTAATTCATAGTTTTGATGCCTTCAATGTGAATGTACAATTTTCATAGTCAAAAAAATACAGAAAAATCTTTAAATGAGAAGGTGTGTCCAAACTTTTGCTCTGTACTGTATATACAGCAATACTGGCTACCACTGTTCCCTGAGGAAGCCTGTGAGGGTGAAACTTGTTGGGGTGGCCATGCAGTTCTTTTAATAAGTAGCATAGGTCTTTGTAGCTGGCGACAATAAGGATACCCAATGAATACAGTGTTAACGCAGGCTGCAGCTGCGGCATTGGGTATACTGACAGGTATAGGGAGATTTGTTGCTAAAAAATCTGACACCTGATTTAGGTGTGAATGACAAGTAAAAAGATGTGACCTATGCTGCAATAGTTTTAATATTTAGCCTTTTGACCTTCTTTAATGATTAATTTTGAATAAAAGTGAAGTTTTAACGTCCCTTAATGTTTGGGATCTATTTGCTCCCCGGAGCAATTTGGTGTTTTGACTAATTTTGTACCCTAAGGGATGTATGCACTCTTTTTGGTGCTATTAATACTAAGTTTGTCACATTGGCTATAGGAAATTAGTTGGTCTTAATATATATGCATGAAAATTTTTATTTCATTCATTAATGCATTTCTGTATTTTTTAACCTCTTTAAATGCAGGTATTTTATGACAGCCATTCATTTAAATGGCCGCATGTAAAATTACATTTCCCCTATAGTAGCCAATGCAACAATACAAGGGAATTACCGTAGCTGTCAAAAGAAATTTCACCCTGCACAATCAGCAGTTTGTTTATTATCTTGGCTCCTGTATAAGGCCTCATTCGCACGTCAATATTTTGCATCAGTATTTGTATGCCAAAACCAGGAGTGCCTCCAAAACACAGAACACGTGTCATTTTCAATGATAGTTTTTCTCTATAAGTTCCACTTTGGGTTCTGGCATACAAAATACAGATGCAAAATACTGATGTGTGAATGAGGCCTTAAGGGCATTGTCTTTAAAAGGAATCTGTCACCAGTTTTTTGTTAATTAATCCGAGAGCAGCTTAATGTGGAGACAGAGACCCTGATTCCAGTGATGGGCTACTTGCTATAGTTTCATATTTTAGCAGCAGGAGATTGACACTAGAAGACTAGTAAACTGCTGCCATGTTGTCAGGGGTGTAATGACTGCGGTCGCAGGGGTCACCGCAGTGACCGGGCTCGGTGGGGGAGGGGCCCACTGACACCAGCAAATACTTTATCAGATGCACATTCTGCTGAAGTGTATTGCAGCACACAGACCCATCGGGTCCAGCAGCTGATGTCGGCGTGCACGTGTCCGGGGGAGCATGACAGTGACGTCATGTGCTCCTGTTGCTTGCACGCTGAAGTCATGTGCCAGCTTCAGAAGAGGTCGCCGCGTGGCTGGGAGCGGAGGGAAGGTGAGAATTTATTTATTTTTAAATCAGTGAGTACACAGTGACCGTGGTCATACTACTACATAAATGACTATGGGCTGTGCATTATACTACATGGATGACTATGGGCTGTGCATTATACTACATGGATGACTATGGGCTGTGCATTATACTATATGGTGTACTATGGGCTGTGCATTATACTACATGGATGACTATGGGCTGTGCATTATACTACATGGATGACTATGGGCTGTGCATTATACTACATGGATGACTATGGGCTGTGCATTATACTACATGGATGACTATGGGCTGTGCATTATACTACATGGATGACTATGGGCTGTGCATTATACTACATGAATGACTATCGGCTGTGCATTATACTATATGGTGTACTATGGGCTGTGCATTATACTACATGGATGACTATGGGCTGTGCATTATACTACATGGATGACTATGGGCTGTGCATTATACTACATGGATGACTATGGGCTGTGCATTATACTACATGGATGACTATGGGCTGTGCATTATACTACATGGATGACTATGGGCTGTGCATTATACTACATGGATGACTTTGGGCTGTGCATTATACTACATGGATGACTATGGGCTGTGCATTATACTACATGTATTACTATGGGCTGTGCATTATACTATATAGACGGCTATGGAGGGAGCATTATACTGTAGGGAGGACTATAGGCTTTGCATAATACTATATGGAGTACTATGGGCTATGCATTATACTACACGTATGGACTATGGGGGCACATTATACTATATAGAGAACTATGGGGGTCACATTACACTATATGGAGGACTATGGGCTGTGCATAATACTATAGGAAAGACTATGGGAGTGCATTATACTTATGCTATGGTGCCCCATGACTTCTATGTACGCCCTGGTGAGTATAATGGTTTATTTCTATCTATACAATAAAGAAGAGCAGCAGAACAGGGGACATATACCAGGATGGGGCCCAGGATAAGGGACATATATACCAGGATGGGGATATATACCAGGATGGGGCCCAGGATAAGGGACATATATACCAGGATGGGGATATATACCAGGATGGAGGACATATATATAATCAGGATGAGGGTCTCATTCCAAATTTTGCATCAGACTCTAGTTACGACACTTCATGTAGTCCTCCATATTCATGAGCTTTGCATAATCCTGCCAACACCTTTGATTGGCACTTTTCTGCCTATCCACAGTGTACACAGAAAGCTGCCAATCAGTGGTGTGAGCAGGGTTATACAGAGCTCAGCATTTAGAGAGCTGCTAGATCTGCAGAAGCTAAAACTGAAATTTTATCAAAACTGGAGGAAGCTGCCAAGTAAGTGACCCATCACTGGAATCAGGGTCTCTGCCCCTACATCATGTTGCTCTCAGATAGGGTAGCAAAAACCTGATGACTGATTCCATTTAATGAGTCAAGCTCTTTAAGTGTTTTGTAGGATTCCTGGAAGACAACGACTCATATACAGTATTGCTAGTTATGCTTTGATCAGTTACAGTTTTTTAATATGAACTATTCTTATTTAGCCAATTTTGCTTTTAGGTTAAAATATATGAAAAAAATAGTGACTTTGAGAGAAACAATACAACCAAATATAAGTTCTTCAAACCATAACATTTTTTATTCTTTGTGTTTTAGATTGAAGTAGACATACATGAACCTCAAGGAATCAGCTTTCTGGATGCTCAAGCTTCTTTTCTAACAAATGATTTACTACCTGTTATAAAAAAATCTTTCTCTGGAGAAAAGGTAATATTTTCGACATTGTCAGGGCAGCCATTAGAAAATGTTGAGCTCCATACGGTACAATGGTCAGGACCGGTGTGACCATTATAAACATCACTTTTTTCATCCTATGATACAAAAATTATGTATATCCACCCTGATTCCCCACAAATAAATGTTTTCACTTGACACAGTGCATTTAAGTTAGAGATCCCTACTAGTGTTGAGCCACCCCCGTAGTGTTCGAGTTCGGTTCGGTTCGTCGAACACCCGTGTGTTCGCCGAACTGTTCGTCGAACTGTTCGTCGAACACCTTCGAACACCGTTAAAACCAATGGCAGGCAAACAAAAACACATAGAAACACATAGAAAACACCTTCAAAGGTGTCCAAAAGCTGACAAACTGCTCAGAAGACACAACTAACACATGGAAAAGTGACAAGTACATATAGTCATGCGAAAAGAAAAGAGGTGGAGGAGTAAAAGGAGGGGGAGACACAGATATAGGCATGTCATGCCCTTCTAAAATCCAAAAAGTGAGAAGCCGAGACGGCCAGTCCGCTCCTGCCCGTGCCACCTCCGTGTCGCCGGGTTTGTGCCAGAGCCGCGGTGAACCCTGACGGCCAGCCCCCCTCTCCCAATACTGGTGCCTGTCCGCTGGTGGGTCGAGAGAGCCCCCCTGTGGTGGAGGCAGCTCTAAGCTTTTTAATTTAAATTGTCCCTCTAATTTGAATGAATACACTTTAAATCCATTTACAAGGATCTATTGGAGGGCAAGTCTCATGCCAGCAGCCGCGTAATTCCAGCTCCAGTAGCGTCCACTAAAGCTGCTGCAGTTAAAAAGCTTTTATAAGGATCGAGCTCGGCTGTCCACCGCAAGGCATCCTAGTGCCAGTCCCAGCCCCTATGCCTTGGGGTGCCTCCTGATGCTCTTCACTAAGTATCCCGTGGTCCCGAAGCATTTCCTTTGAAAAAATTAAGTGTCCAAACTACAGGTGGTGTAGCTTGCTTAACAGCCGGGATAATCCGCTGACTAGCAGACACTGCTACTAGGCACAAAGTATTTCCTGGGCTAGATGCAGTTAAAAATTTGTAAGTAGATACTCTCGTTGGATGCTGAGAAAGCATTCCATAGAGTCTCCTGGCACGCCATATATGATTCTCTTAAAAAGCTTGGGGTAGGGGTCTAGGGGACCCTTTTATAGCCCAAATCACGGCCCTGTATCACAATACGTCACCTAGGCTGAAGATAAATGGAACTGTAGCACCGAGGGCTCGGTTGCTACAGACGTATTGCACCTCACCCAGAGGTGTGATATCTCACTTTCAGATAAGGATGGAGTGTGGATCAGGACCCGACACCTGCATGCATTACACCACATTGCCGTGGGGCAGGGCGACCAATATGCCCCTGAGATGGGCACGACAGTCCCTGTCCCTGGCTGGAGTGGGGGGAGGGAACACTGAGGAAGGGGAACCCTGCAGTGCAGGAGCAGGGAGGAAGCAGTTCCTGGGTGCATTGAGAAGGGAGTATAAAAGGTGGGCACCATCTTAGTTCAGTGCAGAGAAGTCTGAGCAGAAGTGGCAGGGAGCAGGGGCTCTGCATGAGCTCTGCTCCGGAGGCGGGCCTAGTAACAGAGGCCCAGGCCTGCAAGAGGGAGAAGGAAGGAAGAGGAGCGGAGAAGGCTCCAGGAACGAGGAATGAAGGGATCCCAGGGGTGCGGACGGGCGAGTCGCCACCGCACGCCCGAATCCACCTGCGTGGAGGGGTCAGGCCAAAGGGGGAGACCGGTCCCCGAACTAGTGGAGGCAGGAAACGACCCTCAGCTAGAAACCGGAGGCTCTGACATTTTATGTGGCGCAGCCCCTTGCTCCACCCGCTAGGAAGGCACCACATAGGGTCAGGGAAACTGGCGCCAAGTTTACCAAGAGGAGGCCCGAGGCAGCCGGACAGAAGTGTTGGTAAGAAAGGCCAGACAAAGGACACACAAAGGGGGTCCTGTGAAGCGCTCCAAAGTTATCTGGGAGTTGTCTGAGCCCCTCACCTGGTGAGCACAGTACGACGTGGGCAGCCGTTACCTGCAGACGTGGTCTGGATAATAAGAACTGTGAGTAAAGGCCCTGAACTGCATCACTGACTCCGTGTCGTTACTGCTGCTGCCCTGCACCATCACCCCCATCCTCCGCATACACTGCCCTGAGGCTATACTCCTCCCGTGGGGAGTTATGCTACGCTCTGCTGCACCCACAACACCAGCCTTAGCGGTCTGCCCTGTAGCGGCGGTTCACTCTGACCGCAATCCACGGGTGGCGTAGTCGGACATTTAAACATCAAAACCACATAAATAGTTCCGCCACTGGTTTGACCGCCCTGAGCCACGGAACCGGATCGCCGCCACGAAGACTACAACCACCAGCATCCACCAAAAAGGGTCCGGCTCCGGGTGTCCCAAGGCCCAGGGGGTGCGTCAGAACATTTTCATCACCTTTCACAATCACCAATGGGACAAGGCAGTGATGTCCTCTGTCCCCTCTCTTATACATCCTAGTGACGGAGCACCTGCTCTCATCAATTCGCCATAACCCCAATATTAGGTGGAATGAGGTGGGAGGCACCGAGTACAAGTGCTCTCTATTTGCTGATGATGTCCTAGTATATATCACTCAATCACATATATCCATCCCTGCTGTTATGGCTGAAATAGATCACTTTGTTACATGGTAAAATTTTAAAATCAATGCAGCGAAGTCTGAGGCCCTCGATGTCTCCCTCCCTAAATCCATATAGGATTCCATCCAGTCCAACTTTCCCTTTGCCTGGCCCTCACAGGGTATCAAATACTTAGGAATTCCTATTCATAGAGACCTCTCCCATCTATGTTATCTTAATTTTGGGCCCTTTATTGAACAATTCCATACAGACCACGGTTGGCAAGTTGGAACTGTGAGATTCACTACGTGCACCACTGGTATTTTGTGGAAAAGCACATGTAAGATTCTGCAACAGTCTCTGCTGATACTCCTGCATGCGTGCATCCCTTTCTATGGCAGGAATAATTTCTGCAAATTTACTTTTGTACCGGGGATCTAACAGTGTGGCAACCCAGTAGTCAGGATTATTTCTAATTCTCACAATTCGAGGGTCATGTTGCAGGTAGTGCAGCAAGAAGGCACTCATGTGTGTTGCGCATCCAGGAGCACCAAGTCCCTGTTGTGTTGGTGGCGAGGTAACAATCATGCTTCCTTCCTCTGTCCTCTCCCCCCAACCTCGCACAACAGAAATGTGATCAAGGTCTCCCTCATCTGATGAGTCTTCCATCAGTTCGTCCTCCACTTCTTCCTGGGCTCCTGCACCTTCCTCACTAGTTTGGCTGCTACCATGCGCCCTGGTAAAATCATCTCCCCCACCCTCACATGCCTGCCGCCCTGGTGCTGCCGACCGTCTGGACCTTGCAGATGTTAGCCCTTCCGCATACAACTCCTCCTCCTCTACTTCCTCCACCTCCTCTTGTGCCACCACCTGACTCCGAATTCTGTTTAACATGTGCTCCAGCATGTAAATCACCGGAATAGTCATGCTGATAATGGCATCGTCAGCACTAAACATCTTCGTCGCCATTTCAAAACTGTGCAGAAGGGTGCATAGGTCCCTGATCTGAGACCACTCCTCCAGCGTGATTTGCCCCACCTCTGAATCTCGTTGGCCCAGGCTATACGTCAGAACGTATTGCACCAGGGCTTGTCGGTGCTGCCACAGTCGCTGCAACATGTGCAGAGTTGAATTCCACCGGGTAGGCACATCGCATTTTAGCCGGTGAAGTGGCAGGCCCAACGACTTCTGTAGAGATGTAAGTCGCTGAGCTGCGGGATGCGAACGGCGGAAGTGAGCACACAGCGACCGTGCCCTCTGCAGAAGGCCATCTAGTCTGGGATAGTGGGCTAAAAATTGCTGGACAACCAGGTTCAACACGTGAGCCATACAAGGCACGTGTGTGACATTGCCCCGGCGAAGGGCCGCACCCAGGTTTGCAGCATTGTCGCACACGGCCTTCCCTGGTTTCAGGTCCAGTGGAGACAACCATTCATGAAATTGGTTCTCCAGAGCTGACCACAACTCCTCAGCTGTGTGACTCACATTTCCCAGACATTTCAATGTAAAAACCGCCTGATGACGTTGAGCCCTACTGCCAGCATAGTAAGGAGGTGTGCAGGATCCCTTCTGCGCAGTTAGAAAGCTTGTGGCATGACCAGACAGGCTTTGGGTGCAGGTGGAAGACCGAGAGGAGGTTGAGGAGGCAGAAGCAGTGGAGGAAAAATGACATAAAGAGGATTGACGCACAACTCGTGGGGACGGCAAGACTTGGACAGCAGCCCCTTGTCCTGCTGTCACCATAGTTACCCAGTGCCCAGTCAGCGACATGTAACGCCCCTGTCCATGCCTACTCGTCCAAGTGTCTGTGGTGAAATGCACCCTGTCACACACAGAGTTTCTCAAAGAAGCGGTGATGTTGTGTGCGACATGCTGGTGGAGCGCAGGCACACCTTTCTTTGAGAAGTAGTGCCGACTGGGCATCTGGTACTGGGGCACTGCGACGGACATAAGGTCTCGAAAATCCTCTGTGTCCACCAGGCGGAAAGGCAGCATTTCTGTAGCCAAGAGCTTGCAGATGGTGAAATTCAACCTCTTAGCTTTCTCATGGCTAGGAGGAAATGGTCTTTTACTTGTCCACATCTGAGGGACCGAGGGCTGGCTATTGTGCTTAGACGGGGTTGATAAGGGTGTCCCCGGCAAACTGCCGGTCTGTGAGGAAGATGCAGGCGGACATGTTAGGTTGCCTTGATCCAAAGGTGGTGCTATCGATGTCGGACAGCGCTCAAGACCAGCTGGTGTTACCACCTCCAAAGAAAATGATGACCTGCCAATCACTCTGGCTGTTGCGGGTAAAGAGGTGGCAGGTCTGCGCCCCAAAACAGGTGTGACTGCTGTCCCCCCAGTCACAGAGGATGAAGAGGCCGCGGATGCACAAGATATGGCAGACGGTGGTTGGCCCGGCCGGCTAGACCGCATTGTAGCACACTGAGCTTCCCACTGCAACTTATGCTTCATGTCCATGTGCCGGTTCATGCATGAAGTACTCAAACTATGTATTTTTTGGCCTCTACTTAGCTTTTGCTGACAAATGTTACAGATAACACGAGTTGGGTCATCTTTATCGATCTGAAAAAATGCCCAGGCTATGCAAGGCTTAGCACCCATGCGACCTGAAGAGCCACCACGACTTGTGGTGAGAGGCAGAGTTGTGTTTGAGGATGCAGTTGTTGACGTGCTTCCAGTACTACGTCTCTGTCCAGGAAGGCGCAACCTGACCTCGTCGTCACTAGCATCTTCCTCCACCTCCTCTGCTGACCTCATCTCTTGGCTGACTGTGGGTTGACAGTAAGTGGGATCTCCGACCTCATCATCATCACCCTGTGCGTTATCACACCCGTCGTCCTCAGAGCCAACCTGTTCCTGCCCTGACAAAAAACTAAAGTTGTCGCTCCAATCAGGTATTTGAGTCTTATCATCGTCTTCCTCATTGTCTCCACCAACAGGAGTTACAGTTTGGGAATGAGGGTCTACATTATGGTCAGAACCTTCTGCGTCTGGTCCTGGATCCGACTCATAAAGATTCTGGGCATCAGTGCAGATCATTTCCTCGTCTGGATTCACAGAAGCGCTGGAGTCGACCTCTGATTCCCAGGCTATAGTATGAGTAAACAGCTCTGCAGACTCAACCATCTGTTCTACCTCATACTCAGACGGGCAGCTGGAGATTTGGGAGCTGTGAGGAAGCAAGTGCGATTTGGGTGACACCTTTGAGGACTGGAGTATTTGTGATGTTGAAGTTGATGTGGAGGAGAGCCCACTTAAAGGAGCACTTGATATCCGTTGAAGCACCTGCTGTTTTTGTGCCTCATCTGGAATTTGTAGCGATTGGCGTGGCCGTAAGAAAGGGATCTTATCACATTGTCCGCTAAAAGAAGTAGACATTTTAGTTTGGCTGGAAGATGGTCTTTCTTCTGCACCTACCCCACGGACACAACCTTTTTTCCCCTTCCCAACACGCCTATTCCCCTTTCCACCAGCAGCAGGCCTTTTTCCACTCATTTTGGTGGTTAACTAATTCACAACTCTGGAGTTGTTTGCACAAAAAAACAATGGATGGTAACCGAGCAGAGCTGAGTGGCCAAACTGTGGTATTAGGCCAAAACTATTGGCTGGGTTAGATGCAGAAAAAAATTATTTTTAATTTGCAACCTGATGGAGGTCAGTATAGATGGACTAATAGACCAAGTCCCACACACCGCTAGAAGCCCAAATATTTTTTCAGAGCTAGATGCAGAAAATTTTTTTATTCAATTTGCAACCTGATGGAGGTCAGTATAGATGGACTAATAGACCAAGTCCCACACACTGCTAGAAGCCCAAATATTTTTTCAGAGCTAGATGCAGAAAAAAAATATTTTTAATTTGCAACCTGATGGAGGTCAGTATAGATGGACTAATAGACCAAGTCCCACACACTGCTAGAAGCCCAAATATTTTTTCAGAGCTAGATGCAGAAAAAAATTATTTTTAATTTGCAACCTGATGGAGGTCAGTATAGATGGACTAATAGACCAAGTCCCACACACCGCTAGAAGCCCAAATATTTTTTCAGAGCTAGATGCAGAAAAAAATTATATTCAATTTGCAACCTGCTGGACGTCAGTATAGAAGGACTAATAGAACAAGTCCCACACACTGCTAGAAGCCCAAATATTTTTTCAGAGCTAAATGAAGAAAAAAATTATTTTTAATTTGCAACCTGATGGAGGTCAGTATAGATGGACTAATAGACCAAGTCCCACACACTGCTAGAAGCCCAAATATTTTTTCAGAGCTAGATGCAGAAAAAAATTATTTTTAATTTGCAACCTGATGGAGGTCAGTATAGATGGACTAATAGACCAAGTCCCACACACCGCTAGAAGCCCAAATATTTTTTCAGAGCTAGATGCAGAAAATTTTTTTTATTCAATTTGCAACCTGATGGAGGTCAGTATAGATGGACTAATAGACCAAGTCCCACACACTGCTAGAAGCCCAAATATTTTTTCAGAGCTAGATGCAGAAAAAAATTATTTTTAATTTGCAACCTGATGGAGGTCAGTATAGATGGACTAATAGACCAAGTCCCACACACTGCTAGAAGCCCAAATATTTTTTCAGAGCTAGATGCAGAAAAAAATTATTTTTAATTTGCAACCTGATGGAGGTCAGTATAGATGGACTAATAGACCAAGTCCCACACACTGCTAGAAGCCCAAATATTTTTTCAGAGCTAGATGCAGAAAAAAATTATTTTTAATTTGCAACCTGATGGAGGTCAGTATAGATGGACTAATAGACCAAGTCCCACACACTGCTAGAAGCCCAAATATTTTTTCAGAGCTAGATGCAGAAAAAAATTATTTTTAATTTGCAACCTGATGGAGGTCAGTATAGATGGACTAATAGACCAAGTCCCACACACCGCTAGAAGCCCAAATATTTTTTCAGAGCTAGATGCAGAAAAAAATTATATTCAATTTGCAACCTGCTGGAGGTCAGTATAGAAGGACTAATAGAACAAGTCCCACACACTGCTAGAAGCCCAAATATTTTTTCAGAGCTAAATGAAGAAAAAAATTATTTTTAATTTGCAACCTGATGGAGGTCAGTATAGATGGACTAATAGACCAAGTCCCACACACTGCTAGAAGCCCAAATATTTTTTCAGAGCTAGATGCAGAAAAAAATTATTTTTAATTTGCAACCTGATGGAGGTCAGTATAGATGGACTAATAGACCAAGTCCCACACACTGCTAGAAGCCCAAATATTTTTTCAGAGCTAGATGCAGAAAAAAATTATTTTTAATTTGCAACCTGATGTAGGTCAGTATAGATGGACTAATAGACCAAGTCCCACACACTGCTAGAAGCCCAAATATTTTTTCAGAGGTAGATGCAGAAAAAAATTATTTTTAATTTGCAACCTGATGGAGGTCAGTATAGATGGACTAATAGACCAAGTCCCACACACCGCTAGAAGCCCAAATATTTTTTCAGAGCTAGATGCAGAAAAAAATTATATTCAGTTTGCAACCTGATGGAGGTCAGTATAGATGGACTAATAGAATGATGCTATGCCCAAAAGATTTTACTTCACTAGGTGGAGTAAAAAAATTGGTATTCTATACACAGGTGTTATATCTTGCAACACAGATAGGCTACTCCACTGACTAACACACTCTGCAATAGGCCAAAAAGGATTAGCTTTGCTAGATTCAGCCAAATGCTGTGAAAAAAACTTGCACAGCACTGGCACAGACCTGCCTGGCAAAAACTGATAGGAACTCATGTAACCTAGTCCTGAAAAGGACTCCAATTACAATTAGTCTTTACTCCCACAACCTATCTATTTAAGAGCACAGACCTCCCTGATAAAAGTCGTAGGAAATGCTGTAACCTAGTCCTTAAAAGGACTGCAATCACAACTATTCCCTACTCCCAAGCTATCTGTATATTTGTGCGAAAATTGGCTTGAAATTAACAAGGTATAGCACACACAGCAACAGCGGTGCCGTCTAACACGCAGCAGCAGCAGTGAGAAAATGGTGGCGACGGGGAAAATGGCTTGGTCTTATAGGGCAAGGACATGTGACATACACTGCCAATCACACATGCCCTTGCTTGTGTGAAAAAAAGCACTTCGCTCCGTGTGTGCGCTGCTGATAGGCTGACAGATTGCACCTCCCCACTGCAAATGCGGGAAAGAGAAAAAAAAATGGAGATCTTCATTGTTCCTGCAGAGATCCATCCCCTGCCCCTCCCCCCACCCCGCTGTACACTCAAACTGCGTATTAACATTAATTTTCATCATTACTGAGAAAAAATCCAGTTATGATTTTGGTGCACGAACAGTTATCGAACATAACCTCGAACAGCCGAATTTTTCTCAAATTGTTCGTGTTCGCCGACCGGCTCGAACACCGCCCAAAACAGCTCGAATTTGAGATTGGCGAACAGTTCGAGTAGAACAACGCTCATCTCTAATAGAGATGTTCGATAACTGTTCGTGCACCAAAATCATAACTGGATTTTTTCTCAGTAATGATGAAAATTAATGTTAATACGCAGTTTGAGTGTACAGCGGGGTGGGGGGAGGGGCAAGGGATGGATCTCTGCAGGAACAATGAAGATCTCCATTTTTTTTTCTCTTTCCCGCATTTGCAGTGGGGAGGTGCAATCTGTCAGCCTATCAGCAGCGCACACACGGAGCGAAGTGCTTTTTTTCACACAAGCAAGGGCATGTGTGATTGGCAGTGTATGTCACATGTCCTTGCCCTATAAGACCAAGCCATTTTCCCCGTCGCCACCATTTTCTCACTGCTGCAGCTGCGTGTTAGACGGCACCGCTGTTGCTGTGTGCGCTATACCTTGTTAATTTCAAGCCAATTTTCGCACAAATATACAGATAGCTTGGGAGTAGGGAATAGTTGTGATTGCAGTCCTTTTAAGGACTAGGTTACAGCATTTCCTACGACTTTTATCAGGCAGGTCTGTGCTCTTAAATAGATAGATTGTGGGAGTAAAGACTAATTGTAATTGGAGTCCTTTTCAGGACTAGGTTACATCAGTTCCTATCAGTTTTTGCCAGGCAGGTCTGTGCCAGTGCTGTGCAAGATTTTTTCACAGCATTTGGCTGAATCTAGCAAAGCTAATCCTTTTTGGCCTATTGCAGAGTGTGTTAGTCAGTGGAGTAGCCTATCTGTGTTGCAAGATATACCACCTGTGTATAGAATACCAATTTTTTTACTGCACCTAGTGAAGTAAAATCTTTTGGGCATAGCATCATTCTATTAGTCCATCTATACTGACCTCCATCAGGTTGCAAACTGAATATAATTTTTTTCTGCATCTAGCTCTGAAAAAATATTTGGGCTTCTAGCAGTGTGTGGGACTTGGTCTATTAGTCCATCTATACTGACCTCCATCAGGTTGCAAATTAAAAATAATTTTTTTCTTCATTTAGCTCTGAAAAAATATTTGGGCTTCTAGCAGTGTGTGGGACTTGTTCTATTAGTCCTTCTATACTGACCTCCAGCAGGTTGCAAATTGAATATAATTTTTTTCTGCATCTAGCTCTGAAAAAATATTTGGGCTTCTAGCGGTGTGTGGGACTTGGTCTATTAGTCCATCTATACTGACCTCCATCAGGTTGCAAATTAAAAATAATTTTTTTCTGCATCTAGCTCTGAAAAAATATTTGGGCTTCTAGCAGTGTGTGGGACTTGGTCTATTAGTCCATCTATACTGACCTCCATCAGGTTGCAAATTAAAAATAATTTTTTTCTGCATCTAGCTCTGAAAAAATATTTGGGCTTCTAGCAGTGTGTGGGACTTGGTCTATTAGTCCATCTATACTGACCTCCATCAGGTTGCAAATTAAAAATAATTTTTTTCTTCATTTAGCTCTGAAAAAATATTTGGGCTTCTAGCAGTGTGTGGGACTTGTTCTATTAGTCCTTCTATACTGACGTCCAGCAGGTTGCAAATTGAATATAATTTTTTTCTGCATCTAGCTCTGAAAAAATATTTGGGCTTCTAGCGGTGTGTGGGACTTGGTCTATTAGTCCATCTATACTGACCTCCATCAGGTTGCAAATTAAAAATAATTTTTTTCTGCATCTAACCCAGCCAATAGTTTTGGCCTAATACCACAGTTTGGCCACTCAGCTCTGCTCGGTTACCATCCATTGTTTTTTTGTGCAAACAACTCCAGAGTTGTGAATTAGTTAACCACCAAAATGAGCGGAAAAAGGCCTGCTGCTGGTGGAAAGGGGAATAGGCGTGTTGGGAAGGGGAAAAAAGGTTGTGTCCGTGGGGTAGGTGCAGAAGAAAGACCATCTTCCAGCCAAACTAAAATGTCTACTTCTTTTAGCGGACAATGTGATAAGATCCCTTTCTTACGGCCACGCCAATCGCTACAAATTCCAGATGAGGCACAAAAACAGCAGGTGCTTCAACGGATATCAAGTGCTCCTTTAAGTGGGCTCTCCTCCACATCAACTTCAACATCACAAATACTCCAGTCCTCAAAGGTGTCACCCAAATCGCACTTGCTTCCTCACAGCTCCCAAATCTCCAGCTGCCCGTCTGAGTATGAGGTAGAACAGATGGTTGAGTCTGCAGAGCTGTTTACTCATACTATAGCCTGGGAATCAGAGGTCGACTCCAGCGCTTCTGTGAATCCAGACGAGGAAATGATCTGCACTGATGCCCAGAATCTTTATGAGTCGGATCCAGGACCAGACGCAGAAGGTTCTGACCATAATGTAGACCCTCATTCCCAAACTGTAACTCCTGTTGGTGGAGACAATGAGGAAGACGATGATAAGACTCAAATACCTGATTGGAGCGACAACTTTAGTTTTTTGTCAGGGCAGGAACAGGTTGGCTCTGAGGACGACGGGTGTGATAACGCACAGGGTGATGATGATGAGGTCGGAGATCCCACTTACTGTCAACCCACAGTCAGCCAAGAGATGAGGTCAGCAGAGGAGGTGGAGGAAGATGCTAGTGACGACGAGGTCAGGTTGCGCCTTCCTGGACAGAGAAGTAGTACTGGAAGCACGTCAACAACTGCATCCTCAAACACAACTCTGCCTCTCACCACAAGTCGTGGTGGCTCTTCAGGTCGCATGGGTGCTAAGCCTTGTGTAACATACCTGGCGGCGTCCTTGCATGGTGGTCCATCTCCCACTGTGCAAGAGGGCGCACTTGATCTCCTGTCCAGAATGTCTCTCTGGCTTCCCTCCATGCTGTCTGTTTGTGTCTGTTTCTGCTGCTTAAGGGCGGCGCCCGATCACTTCCTGCCTTTTGTACCTGCTGTGGGTCACACCCCTTGTGCGTCCTCAGCCTATTGCTGTCTGTCACTTGGTATATAGCTCAGCAGCTCCCTTCTATCCCGGCCTGAGCATAGTGTTTCCTTCAGTGTGTGCTTGCACTCTGAAGGTGCCAGGTCCCGTCTCTTGTCTCCTGCTTTTTGTATCAGTTCCCGTGTCTGAACTGAGTCCTGTATGTCTCCTGCTTTGCGGTATCAGCTCCCGTGTCTGAACTGTGTCCTGTATGTCTCCTGCTTTGCGTTATCAGTTCCCGTGTCTGAACTGAGTCCTGTATGTCTCCTGCTTTGCGGTATCAGCTCCCGTGTCTGAACTGTGTCCTGTATGTCTCCTGCTTTGCGGTATCAGCTCCCGTGTCTGAACTGAGTCCTGTATGTCTCCTGCTTTGCGGTATCAGCTCCCGTGTCTGAACTGAGTCCTTTCTGTGCTCTCTTGTCTGTCCTGTCTGAACTCGCTCCTAGCCTGTTCCTCTCACCTTCTAGTGGCCGATTTCCTAGACCCGCTCCTGTGTCTGGTCTGTCCTGTCTGAACACGCTCCTTGCCTGTTCGTTCCGCCTCTCTGGGGGCCGTATTCCCAGACCCGCTCCTGTATCCCTCTGCAGTGTCGGTCTCCTCCGTACACTCAGTTCCAGTCTGAACTCTCTCCTGTCCTTTACCTGTTTTGCCTCTATGTCCGTTCCCTTCCTTTTTCTGCAGAGTCTGAACTCGTACCTAACTCCTGCTTGTTGTCTCTGCAAGTACTGTGTGAGTATCTGGCTCTGTCTTTCCCTTCCTGTCTGTTCTGTGTGAACAGAGCCCTGTCCTCCCTGCTCAGCCTTGTCTGCACTCTAGCTGTGCTTGCCTGTAACCCTCTGCCTGTATTGTTCCTGAGTCCCGGTGTGTACTGGGTCCTATCCCGCCTGTGTTCCTACCTGCTAGTGCCTCCCTGTCTGCACTCTAGCTGTGCTTGCCTTTACCCCCCTGCCTGCATACCCGCCTGCCTGCATACCAGTCGTGCCTGCCTATACCCACCAGTCTGTGTGCCAGCCTACCAGCCTGTTCCTGTATTCCCCTGTGTGGGTCAACAGCCGTGTCCGGGGTCTGTCCTGGAGTAGCACCTGGTCCCTCTGCTCGGTTCCTCCTTGGTGCACTGGCGTCGTATGCCGTCGTGCGACCCTGGTCGGATCGGGTGAATACTTAGTCACGCCCCTCCAGGCATTCACTCTCCGGCACGGTCCAGTGGAATCACTACCAATCACACGCACACGCCGCTTAGCCCGGGCGTGTGCATAACACCTTGCATAGCCTGGGCATTTTTTCAGATCGATAAAGATGACCCAACTCGTGTTATCTGTAACATTTGTCAGCAAAAGCTAAGTAGAGGCCAAAAAATACATAGTTTGAGTACTTCATGCATGAACCGGCACATGGACATGAAGCATAAGTTGCAGTGGGAAGCTCAGTGTGCTACAATGCGGCCTAGCCGGCCGGGCCAACCACCGTCTGCCATATCTTGTGCATCCGCGGCCTCTTCATCCTCTGTGACTGGGGGGACAGCAGTCACACCTGTTTTGGGGCGCAGACCTGCCACCTCTTTACCCGCAACAGCCAGCGTGATTGGCAGGTCATCATTTTCTTTGGAGGTGGTAACACCAGCTGGTCTTGAGCGCTGTCCGACATCGATAGCACCACCTTTGGATCAAGGCAACCTAACATGTCCGCCTGCATCTTCCTCACAGACCGGCAGTTTGCCGGGGACACCCTTATCAACCCCGTCTAAGCACAATAGCCAGCCCTCGGTCCCTCAGATGTGGACAAGTAAAAGACCATTTCCTCCTAGCCATGAGAAAGCTAAGAGGTTGAATTTCACCATCTGCAAGCTCTTGGCTACAGAAATGCTGCCTTTCCGCCTGGTGGACACAGAGGATTTTCGAGACCTTATGTCCGTCGCAGTGCCCCAGTACCAGATGCCCAGTCGGCACTACTTCTCAAAGAAAGGTGTGCCTGCGCTCCACCAGCATGTCGCACACAACATCACCGCTTCTTTGAGAAACTCTGTGTGTGACAGGGTGCATTTCACCACAGACACTTGGACGAGTAGGCATGGACAGGGGCGTTACATGTCGCTGACTGGGCACTGGGTAACTATGGTGACAGCAGGACAAGGGGCTGCTGTCCAAGTCTTGCCGTCCCCACGAGTTGTGCGTCAATCCTCTTTATGTCATTTTTCCTCCACTGCTTCTGCCTCCTCAACCTCCTCTCGGTCTTCCACCTGCACCCAAAGCCTGTCTGGTCATGCCACAAGCTTTCTAACTGCGCAGAAGGGATCCTGCACACCTCCTTACTATGCTGGCAGTAGGGCTCAACGTCATCAGGCGGTTTTTACATTGAAATGTCTGGGAAATGTGAGTCACACAGCTGAGGAGTTGTGGTCAGCTCTGGAGAACCAATTTCATGAATGGTTGTCTCCACTGGACCTGAAACCAGGGAAGGCCGTGTGCGACAATGCTGCAAACCTGGGTGCGGCCCTTCGCCGGGGCAATGTCACACACGTGCCTTGTATGGCTCACGTGTTGAACCTGGTTGTCCAGCAATTTTTAGCCCACTATCCCAGACTAGATGGCCTTCTGCAGAGGGCACGGTCGCTGTGTGCTCACTTCCGCCGTTCGCATCCCGCAGCTCAGCGACTTACATCTCTACAGAAGTCGTTGGGCCTGCCACTTCACCGGCTAAAATGCGATGTGCCTACCCGGTGGAATTCAACTCTGCACATGTTGCAGCGACTGTGGCAGCACCGACAAGCCCTGGTGCAATACGTTCTGACGTATAGCCTGGGCCAACGAGATTCAGAGGTGGGGCAAATCACGCTGGAGGAGTGGTCTCAGATCAGGGACCTATGCACCCTTCTGCACAGTTTTGAAATGGCGACGAAGATATTTAGTGCTGACGATGCCATTATCAGCATGACTATTCCGGTGATTTACATGCTGGAGCACATGTTAAACAGAATTCGGAGTCAGGTGGTGGCACAAGAGGAGGTGGAGGAAGTAGAGGAGGAGGAGTTGTATGCGGAAGGGCTAACATCTGCAAGGTCCAGACGGTCGGCAGCACCAAGGCGGCAGGCATGTGAGGGTGGGGGAGATGATTTTACCAGGGCGCATGGTAGCAGCCAAACTAGTGAGGAAGGTGCAGGAGCCCAGGAAGAAGTGGAGGACGAACTGATGGAAGACTCATCAGATGAGGGAGACCTTGATCACATTTCTGTTGTGCGAGGTTGGGGGGAGAGGACAGAGGAAGGAAGCATGATTGCTACCTCGCCACCAACACAACAGGGACTTGGTGCTCCTGGATGCGCAACACACATGAGTGCCTTCTTGCTGCACTACCTGCAACATGACCCTCGAATTGTGAGAATTAGAAATAATCCTGACTACTGGGTTGCCACACTGTTAGATCCCCGGTACAAAAGTAAATTTGCAGAAATTATTCCTGCCATAGAAAGGGATGCACGCATGCAGGAGTATCAGCAGAGACTGTTGCAGAATCTTACATGTGCTTTTCCACAAAATACCAGTGGTGCACGTAGTGAATCTCACAGTTCCAACTTGCCAACCGTGGGACCGTCAAGTGTTCAGCACTCAAACCGTAACAGAACCACAGTATCTGCTGGTAACATCAATTTTGCGGAATCATTTCACCACTTTTTTAGCCCATCCTTTGCAAGGCCACAGGAGACAAGAAGTCTGACACATAGTCAACGCCTAGAGACGATGGTACAGGAGTATCTCCAAGTAAACATTGAAGCCACGACTGTGTCACTGGACCCTTGCTCTTTTTGGGCTTCCAATCTGGATAAATGGCCGGAGCTAGCCACTTACGCCTTGGAGATCTTGTCATGCCCCGCAGCCAGCGTTCTGTCTGAACGTGTGTTCAGCGCTGCTGGTGGTGTGCTGACAGATAAGCGCACGCGGCTCTCCACTGATAATGTAGACAGACTCACGTTCATAAAGATGAACAAATCATGGATCCGAAACG
Organism: Phyllobates terribilis; assembly: GCF_046119375.1. Lineage (NCBI taxonomy): Eukaryota > Metazoa > Chordata > Amphibia > Anura > Dendrobatidae > Phyllobates > Phyllobates terribilis. The sequence continues at coordinate 296,295,162 of NW_027362768.1, forward strand.
ACTTTTCTACCCCTGTGTCATCCTGGGGAGAGTAAAAGCTTGATGATTGGTTAAAAATCACCCTACCAACCGTTTTAAGCTTTCAAATTACTAATCATGTTTATCTGTATCTTGACTGGAAAATAATTTGGGCTTTGTAGCAGTGTGCAGCACTGATCCTATTAGGCCATCTATAATAAGATTCACCAGATTTAAAATTAAAAATAATTTTTAGCTGCATCTAGCCCGGAAAATAATTTTGGGGCTCCGAGATGCGCAAGACACATAAGTGCCTTCTTGCTGCACTACCTGCAGCATGACCCTCATATTGTCAGAATTCGAAGTAATCATGACTACTGGGTTGCCACACTCTTAGATCCCCCAAACTTTTCGATCAACCTTTTCATTTTAATAAAGACCAAAAAAATGGTCATTTTTGAAATTATAAGCATTAGCAGGTTGTTAGAAACTGAAATCAAACAGTTTTCAACTCAAAACTTTATTCTAGGTGATGTTACATTTTCACATAGGACCCCTTGTTCGAAAGGAGCTTCTGAACTCTCTCATCCATTGAATTTGTCAGGTTTTGGATGGTTTCTGCTTCAATTGTTTTGCATGAGGACAGAATACCCTCCCAGAGCTGTTGCTTAGATGTGAACTGCCTCCCGCCATCATAGACACTCCTTTTAATGATGCTCCAAAGGTTCTGAATGGGGTAGAGGTCAGGGGAGCATGGGGGTCACACCATAAGTTTGTCCCCTTTTATGCCCATATCAGCCAGAGATGCAGATGTTTTATGTGCAGCATGAGATGGTGCATTATCATGCAGAAAAATGATCTTGCTGTGAAATACACGGTTCTTCTTCTTGAACCATGGCAGGAAGTGCTGTTTGAGAAAATCCACATACATTATGGAGTTCATCTTTAGCGCCTTCAGGGATCCTAAAGGGGCCGACAATCTCTCTCCCCATGATTCCAGCCCAAAACATTACTCCACCTCCTCCTTGTTGGCGCTGTAGCCGTGTTTGCGTGGGGTGTCCATCAACCAGCCATCCTCCACTCCATTCATCTGGACCATCGAGCGCTGCACGGCACTCATCCGTGAACAAAACAGTTTTGAAATCAGTCTTCATGTAATGTTTGGCCCACTGGAGCCGTTTCTGCTTGTGTGAAGTGGATAGAGGAGGTCGACAGGATGGCATATGCACAGCTGCAAACCTCTGAAGGACCCTGCATCTTGTTGTTCGGGGGACGTTGGAGGCACAAGCAGCTTCAAAAACTTGTCTGCTGCTATGACAAGGCTTTTTTGCCGCTGCTGTTTCAACCTGACGTAATTGCCTGTAGGAAAGAGTCCTCAATTTGCCCTTATCAGCACGCACACGTGTGTACTGTGAATCAGCTACATACTTCTTGATTGCCAAGACACTTCATCCTGATCATCGCACAATGTTGATTGTAGTCATGCCTTGACCTAAACACTCCACAATTTGTTGCTTCTCAGCAGCCGACACATCCTTTTTCTTTCCCATTTTGGCAGAAAATGTAGGCTGCTTAATAATGTGAGAGAGCCTTCTTAAGTAGTCTTGCCTTTCATTGGACACACCTGCCAAACTAATTAGCACAGGTGTCTGCAATTGCTTACAGTGATATAAAGAGCCCTGACACACATCACCATCAATGAGTTTAACTGACAAACAAACAAATTCTTCCCTTATCACTCCTAAACACTTTTTGCATAATAATTTGGAACGCGGTGTACATGTGCTTTTCCACAAAACACCAGTGGTTCACGTAGTGAATCTTACAGTTCTAACTTGCCAACCGTGGTCTGTATGGAATTGTTCAATAAAGGGCCCAAAATTAAGATAACATAGACGGGAGAGGTCTCTATGAATAGGAATTCCTAAGTATTTGATACCCTGTGAGGGCCAGGCAAAGGGAAAGTTGGACTGGATGGAATCCTATATGGATTTAGGGAGGGAGACATCGAGGGCCTCAGACTTCGCTGCATTGATTTTAAAATTTTACCATGTAACAAAGTGATCTATTTCAGCCATAACAGCAGGGATGGATATATGTGATTGAGTGATATATACTAGGACATCATCAGCAAATAGAGAGCACTTGTACTCGGTGCCTCCCACCTCAATCCACCTAATATTGGGGTTATGGCGAATTGATGAGAGCAGGTGCTCCGTCACTAGGATGTATAAGAGAGGGGACAGAGGACATCCCTGCCTTGTCCCATTGGTGATTGTGAAAGGTGATGAAAATGTTCTGACGCACCCCCTGGGCCTTGGGACACCCGGAGCCGGACCCTTTTTGGTGGATGCTGGTGGTTGTAGTCTTCGTGGCGGCGATCCGGTTCCGTGGCTCAGGGCGGTCAAACCAGTGGCGGAACTATTTATGTGGTTTTGATGTTTAAATGTCCGACTACGCCACCCGTGGATTGCGGTCAGAGTGAACCGCCGCTACAGGGCAGACCGCTAAGGCTGGTGTTGTGGGTGCAGCAGAGCGTAGCATAACTCCCCACGGGAGGAGTATAGCCTCAGGGCAGTGTATGCGGAGGATGGGGGTGATGGTGCAGGGCAGCAGCAGTAACGACACGGAGTCAGTGATGCAGTTCAGGGCCTTTACTCACAGTTCTTATTATCCAGACCACGTCTGCAGGTAACGGCTGCCCACGTCGTACTGTGCTCACCAGGTGAGGGGCTCAGACAACTCCCAGATAACTTTGGAGCGCTTCACAGGACCCCCTTTGTGTGTCCTTTGTCTGGCCTTTCTTACCAACACTTCTGTCCGGCTGCCTCGGGCCTCCTCTTGGTAAACTTGGCGCCAGTTTCCCTGACCCTATGTGGTGCCTTCCTAGCGGGTGGAGCAAGGGGCTGCGCCACATAAAATGTCAGAGCCTCCGGTTTCTAGCTGAGGGTCGTTTCCTGCCTCCACTAGTTCGGGGACCGGTCTCCCCCTTTGGCCTGACCCCTCCACGCAGGTGGATTCGGGCGTGCGGTGGCGACTCGCCCGTCCGCACCCCTGGGATCCCTTCATTCCTCGTTCCTGGAGCCTTCTCCGCTCCTCTTCCTTCCTTCTCCCTCTTGCAGGCCTGGGCCTCTGTTACTAGGCCCGCCTCCGGAGCAGAGCTCATGCAGAGCCCCTGCTCCCTGCCACTTCTGCTCAGACTTCTCTGCACTGAACTAAGATGGTGCCCACCTTTTATACTCCCTTCTCAATGCACCCAGGAACTGCTTCCTCCCTGCTCCTGCACTGCAGGGTTCCCCTTCCTCAGTGTTCCCTCCCCCCACTCCAGCCAGGGACAGGGACTGTCGTGCCCATCTCAGGGGCATATTGGTCGCCCTGCCCCACGGCAATGTGGTGTAATGCATGCAGGTGTCGGGTCCTGATCCACACTCCATCCTTATCTGAGAGTGAGATATCACACCTCTGGGTGAGGTGCAATACGTCTGTAGCAACCGAGCCCTCGGTGCTACAGTTCCATTTATCTTCAGCCTAGGTGACGTATTGTGATACAGGGCCGTGATTTGGGCTATAAAAGGGTCCCCTAGACCCCTACCCCAAGCTTTTTAAGAGAATCATATATGGCGTGCCAGGAGACTCTATGGAATGCTTTCTCAGCATCCAACGAGAGTATCTACTTACAAATTTTTAACTGCATCTAGCCCAGGAAATACTTTGTGCCTAGTAGCAGTGTCTGCTAGTCAGCGGATTATCCCGGCTGTTAAGCAAGCTACACCACCTGTAGTTTGGACACTTAATTTTTTCAAAGGAAATGCTTCGGGACCACGGGATACTTAGTGAAGAGCATCAGGAGGCACCCCAAGGCATAGGGGCTGGGACTGGCACTAGGATGCCTTGCGGTGGACAGCCGAGCTCGATCCTTATAAAAGCTTTTTAACTGCAGCAGCTTTAGTGGACGCTACTGGAGCTGGAATTACGCGGCTGCTGGCATGAGACTTGCCCTCCAATAGATCCTTGTAAATGGATTTAAAGTGTATTCATTCAAATTAGAGGGACAATTTAAATTAAAAAGCTTAGAGCTGCCTCCACCACAGGGGGGCTCTCTCGACCCACCAGCGGACAGGCACCAGTATTGGGAGAGGGGGGCTGGCCGTCAGGGTTCACCGCGGCTCTGGCACAAACCCGGCGACACGGAGGTGGCACAGGCAGGAGCGGACTGGCCGTCTCGGCTTCTCACTTTTTGGATTTTAGAAGGGCATGACATGCCTATATCTGTGTCTCCCCCTCCTTTTACTCCTCCACCTCTTTTCTTTTCGCATGACTATATGTACTTGTCACTTTTCCATGTGTTAGTTGTGTCTTCTGAGCAGTTTGTCAGCTTTTGGACACCTTTGAAGGTGTTTTCTATGTGTTTCTATGTGTTTTTGTTTGCCTGCCATTGGTTTTAACGGTGTTCGAAGGTGTTCGACGAACAGTTCGACGAACAGTTCGGCGAACACACGGGTGTTCGACGAACCGAACCGAACTCGAACACTACGGGGGTGGCTCAACACTAATCTCTAATCCCTACCGACACTTGGCCACTCATAAGTCACAATAAAATCCCAGCTGTGTATATCTTTAGTTTCTGCCATTGCAAAAGGCCTGATTGAAAAACTGCATAATACAAAAAGTGTCATATGTAGTGATGAGCGAGCATGTTCTGTTAACCCTTTCGGCGAGCATGCTCAGGTGCTCACCGAGTATCTTCAGCGTGGTCGGGTGTTTGAGTCACTCCATGTGTATGATTTGAGGCTGTTTGACAGCTTTAATACATGTGAGGAATGCCTAAGAAACAAGCATTCCTCACATGTAGTAAAGCTGTCAAGCAGTCGCAAATTGTGCGCACGGGGTGACGCAAACATAACACCCGAACATGCCCGAAGATACTCGAAAAACACCAAAGCACGCTCATAAATCTCGAGTAACAAGCATGCTCGCTCATCACTAACTAACCTTATGTTTTTCACATGTATAGTAATATTGAAGTTCATGTATATGTTTGTACACTGCTCAAAAAAATAAAGGGAACACTCAAATAACACATCCTAGATCTGAATGAATGAAATATTCTCATTGAATACTTTGTTCTGTACAAAGCTGAATGTGCTGACAACAAAATCACACAGAAATCATCAATGGAAATCAAATTTATTAACCAATGAAGGCCTGGATTTGGAGTCACCCCCAAAATTAAAGTGGAAAAACACACTACAGGCTGATTCAACTTTGATGTAATGTCCTTAAAACAAGTCAAAATGCGGCTCAGTATTATGTGTGGCCTCCACGTGCCTGTATGACCTCCCTACAACGCCTGGGCATGCTCCTGATGAGGTTGCGGATGGTCTCCTGTGGGAACTCCTCCCAGATCTGGACTAAAGCATCCGCCAACTCCTGGACAGTCTGTGGTCAATGGTGGATGGAGCAAGACATGATGTCCCAGATGTGCTCAATCGGATTCAGGTCTGGGGAACGGGCGGGCCAGTTCATAGCTTTAATGCCTTCATCTTGCAGGAACTGCTGACACACTCCAGCCACATGAGGTCTGGCATTGTCCTGCATTAGGAGGAACCCAGGACCAACTGCACCAGCATATGGTCTTACAAGGAGTCTGAGGATCTTATCTCGGTACCTAATGGCAGTCAGGCTACCTCTGGAGAGCACATGAAGGGCTGTGCGGCCCTCCAAAGAAATGCCACCCCACACCATTACTGACCCACTGCCAAACTGGTCATGCTGAAGGATGTTGCAGGCAGCAGATTGCTCTCAACGGCGTCTCCAGACTCTGTCATGTCTGTCACATGTGCTCAGTGTGAACCTGCTTTCATCTGTGAAGAGCACAGGGCGCCAGTGGCGACTTTGCCAATCCTGGTGTTCTGTGGCAAATGCCAAGCGTCCTGCACGGTGTTGGGCTGTGAGCACAACCCCCATCTGTGGACGTTGGGCCCTCAAACCACCCTCATGGAGTCGGTTTCTAACCATTTGTGCAGACACATGCACATTTGTAGCCTGCTGGAGGCCATTTTGCAGGGTTCTGGCAGTGCTTCTACTGTTCTTCCTTGCACAAAGGCGGAGGTAGCGGTTCTGCTGCTGGGTTGTTGCCCTCCTACAGCCCCCTCCACGTCTCCTGGTGTACTGGCCTGTCTCCTGGTAGCGCCAGGATGAGCTGCACTACCTGAGCAACTTCTCTGGGTTGTAGAGTCCGTCTCATGCTACCACCAGTGTGAAAGCACAACCCACATTCAAAAGTGACCAAAACATCAGCCAGAAAGCATTGGTACTGAGATGTGGTCTGTGGTCCCCACCTGCAGAACCACTCCTTTATTGAGGGTCTCTTGATAATTGCCAATAATTTCCATCTATTGTCTATTCCATTTGCACAACAGCATGTGAAATTGATTGTCAATCAGTGTTGCTTCCTAAGTGGACAGTTTGATTTCACAGAAGTTTGATTTACTTGGAGTGATATTCTGTTGTTTAAGTGTTCCCTTTATTTTTTTGAGCAGTGTATATTGGCTATATAGCGTATTTGTGCACCTGTACATTAATTTAAAGCTAAATGTGTGTGGGCCCCATTTTTTGCTTTTTTGTAGTATACATTGGGGGGGGGGTGCCTTCCTCCAGGGTTCAGCACTGACGTGTTAAACATTGGACAATAATAAGCTAGCAGCTACCTTTCCTAGATGGTGCTCATGAGATAGTTTGCCTACTTTTTATAATGGGAAAGTAATATACATAAGCTTGGAAAAGTATTTTTCAATTAGTAATTCTTGTTGGGAATGTGGAGGTTCAGATTGATCACAAGTTGCCTTAACTTTTCTTTTAAACCCATGCATCATTTATTTACAAGGCTTGAAAAATAGCTCCATAACTTGTCTATAAGTTAGAATTGCAGATTCATTTAAGCTATTGGAAATCTGTCAGTAGGATAAACCCTGCTAAACCTTCTATATGGGTATGTAGGTCATAGATGGTTGAAGAAAGTGATATCTTGATATCTGCAATTTGATGTCTTATTCCAGAGAAATACACATTGTTTCTTATACGTAAATGGTCTGTTAAGCTTCATGGGCTGGACATAGACTGGAATGAGAATCTCTCTCCAGATCTTATTTTAAATAAAAGTTGTTACCAGTGTGAACCATGTAATAATTGACACTTTTTTCTCATAATCACACACTGCTCTGCAGTGAGGTCAGTGCTAACAAGGTACAGCAGAGTGACCTTTGTCTCATTACAAACACATTTGCAGCACCAGTTATTCTCTCATAGTTCGGTCAGCTCTGCTGCAGAGCTATGCCGGATTATAACCAATACAGAACAGCACGGTTGAATCTTGTCTCTTTACAAATACATTTGCAGTTGTCTTCTCACACTGCTGCCAGCCCTGCTGTACTCCTGTCCCTTGGTTGCTTGTGACATGGAAGCTGAATCACCATGAGAGAACATGCTGCTGTAAATGTGTTTGTAATGGTGTAAGGGTCACATGGGTCGAGGCGAATGCAGCTGTTATGCATCTTGGCTAGGCTTCACCACCTTCTCCTGTGGTTGCTGCTTTCTGCTGTACTCCACGTTGGGTTTTTACAAGTGGCCCGGTATGCTTCCATGACATTATCTGCCTAGTACTGTCCTCTGTTTGTTTGCTGTACTCTTTTATCAGCTCCTGGTCAGCCTCTGCCTAGTAAAGGTTATGTAAGTGTGCTGTCAAAGACATTGGTGAGGATGCGGTAATTAAACTAAGTACCTTTTATTTAGGATCAAAATCACAAACCAGTTTTTGGAGCCTTCATTAGGTGATAGCATCTGCCTTGTGACCCTGCATACCTGTTGCATTTGTTGCTTCGGACTTGCCTCCATCCTCTCTGCACCTCTCCTCCTGTGGTCTCCAGAGTGACAAGTCTTCACTCCACATGTGCCATCATGCCTGCTACACCAATGCCCGGGATCCATGTACTCATGCAAACCTAAGGATCCTCCACACCAGGTGAGCCGAGCAGAATACTAAGACCATGGATTCCAAAGGTACAGCGGCTACAACACTGTTGTATACAGATTTGTCAGCACTGGTTTTGCAACTTGCTGTATGTCAATGGGAGCTTGTCGAGGCTGTGCAGGTTCTCACAGCTCATAAGCACGCACTGTTTTGGATACATGCAGTTTCACCACCGGATTCTGAACATCTGCTACTGCCTAATCTTCACCTTGGACATTCTGCTTGGTGAACTTCTCCATATTTGCTCACTCCTGCCCTTTTCATTGAAGACATTAAGGCCAGCTAGGGCTTTGTAAACCTATGCATTGTACATTTTGAGTTATGTTCCCAACAATTTTTTTCTGACTTGTCGAAAGTGGGCTACATTTTTGCTTTGCTGTCTGGGGACATTTTGGCATAGGCTGCGTAATTGTGGGAGTGGAATGACCTAATGCATTACCTACCATCTTTCCTGTCTGCTTTCCGTAAAGCATTTGACAAACTGGGTTGTGGCCACTCCACCGCTAATTCCATACTACAGCTCAGACAAATGACTAACTCTGTAGGATACTATGCCATCCAGTTCTGCACCCTGTCTGCTGAACTGACCTGGAACAATGTTGCTCTCCTGGTTGTTTTCTATGCCGTCTTTTAAATTCGGATGAAAGGTGAACTCACAGGTAGAGATTTGCTGTTCTCCATTGATGCCATGAGCAGGGCCGGCTCCAGGTTTTTCTGGGCCCCGGGCGAAAGAGTCTCAGTGGGCCCCTTTAATACATACCACGATTCATGATGCACAGATACAGCAGAGAAATATACTGTATATATAGTACAATGCAAAGATTTCACTTCTTATATTACATGAGTGATATCTATTGTAAATTCCACAATAGCTCAGAAACCGGCGAATCGCTCCACACAGTATACTGACCCCCATATAACGCTCCATACAGGATACTGGCCCCCATATAACGCTCCATACAGGATACTGGCCCCCATATAACGCTCCACACAGTATACTAGCCCCCATATAAAGCCCCATACGGAATACTGGCCCCCATATAACGCCCCATACGGAATACTGGCCCCCATATAAAGCCCCATACGGAATACTGGCCCCCATATAACGCCCCATACGGAATACTGGCCCCCATATAAGGCTCCATACGGAATACTGGCCCCCATATAAGGCTCCATACGGAATACTGGCCCACATATAAGGCTCCATACGGAATACTGGCCCCCATATAAGGCTCCATACGGAATACTGGCCCACATATAAGGCTCCATACGGAATACTGGCCCCATATAACGCTCCATACAGAATACTGGTCCACATATAACGCTCCATACAGGATACTGGCCCCCATATAACGCCCTATACGGAATACTGGCCCCCATATAATGCCCCATACGGAATACTGGCCCCCATATAAAGCCCCATACGGAATACTGGCCCCCATATAAGGCTCCATACAGAATACTGGCCCCCATATAAGGCTCCATACGGAATACTGGCCCCCATATAAGGCTCCATGCGGAATACTGGCCCACATATAAGGCTCCATACCGAATACTGGCCCCCATATAAGGCTCCATACGGAATACTGGCCCCCATATAAGGCTCCATATGGAATACTGGCCCCCATATAACGCTCCATATGGAATACTGGCCCCCATATAACACTCCATCCAGAATACTGGCCCCCATATAACGCTCCATACAGGATACTGGTCCCCTTATAAAGGTCCATACAGGATGTTGGCCCCCATATAACGCTCCATACAGGATACTGGTCCCCTTATAACACTCCATACAGGATACTGGCCCCCATATAATGCGCCATGCAGGCTGTTACCCCCCACATAATGCCCCATACAGGCTGTCCCCCCCTTATAATGCTCCATGCAGGCTGTTCCCCCCCACATAATGCACTATGCAGGCTGTTCCCCCCCCTTATAATGCCCCATGCAGGCTGTTCCCCCCCTTATAATGCCTCATGCAGGCTGTCACCCCTCCTCTTTATAATACCCCATGCAGGATGTATCCCCCTCTTTATAAGGCCCCATGCAGGATGTCACCCCCCCTCTTTATAATGCCCCATGCAGGATGTCACCCCCCCTCTTTATAATGCCCCATGCAGGATGTCACCCCCCCTCTTTATAATGCCCCATGCAGGATGTCACCCCCCCTTTATAATGACCCATGCAAGATGTCACCCTCCCTTTATTATGCCCCATGCAGGATGTCACCCCCCCTCTTTATAATGCCCCATGCAGGATGTCACCCTCCCTCTTTATAATGCCCCACGCAGGATATCACCCCCCCTCTTTTTAATGCCCCATGCAGGATGTCACCCCCCCTTTATAATGCCCCATGCAGGATGTCACCCCCCCCCATATAATGACCCATGCCTCCATACATTAAAAAAAAAATCAAATACTCACCTCCCTCCTTCTCACCTGTTGCCGCTGCTCAGCTCCGGACTCCAGCGTCGCTGGCATCTTCCCGCCCTGCGCTGCCTGTGACGGCTCAGGGGAGGGCGCGGTGTAAAGACGTCACTGCGCCCTCTGACCTGAGACGTCACAAAGAGCGCAGAGCAGGAAGACAGAGGATCTGCGGAGGCACGGGGAGAGGTAAGTATCCGGCTGCCGGGGGCCTGGAGAAAGCGGGGGGGAGCGGGCGCTGACACCGCTCTCCTCCGCCCATAGCCCGGCGGGGTGCGCGACCACCAGTGGGCCCCCCTGCCTGCTCAGGGCCCCGGCATTTGCCCAGGTGCACCGGGTGGTGACGATGGCCCTGGCCATGAGTTCCCTTGCCATCGGAGTGGACTTGTGTTTTAAAGACCAGAATTTAAAAACTCTTGATTTCCATGTCTCATATCCCGAAATGTCTTCAAAATCTCTTTCTGGAATGCCTGAGCCGTAACTCATGGAAATCGGTTGGCACAGATTATCTCCAGCTGAAATATCCCGTCACGTTACTGATGGACTATTGTATTGTGGTGAACGGCATTACTATTGTACAAATTGTTCCAAACTCAAACTAAAGGTCAAATGGGGAGAACTTCAGACCCTAGGCAAAGAGAGAAGTAATGCACTAGGATTAACACTTTTATCCACTGAAGATAACTTACTAGTGCCTATGTCTGTTTTCTACAGTTCCTCTGTATTCACGGAACAAGCGCTTATTGATTCCGGAGCAGCAGAGAATTTTCTGAACTATGTAGACATCACTGAAACTAACTTCAGTAAATGGCTTAACAATTTCAGGTGGTCATACAATTCCAGACAGTGAAATTAACTCTTCAGATTGGTGCACTACATGTTGAGGCCATTTCTTTTTTAATTTTGCCATTTTTTAATGCACCAGCCCTTTTGAGACTTCCGTGGCTGCAGATACACACTCCAGACGTTGAGTGGTGGTCCGACCAGATCGCCTAGTGGGGATCATCTTATTTTCATAAATGCTTCAAAATTCTGCCTCAACCACTTTCTCAAAAACTCTGCTCTGCATCCGCTGCCTCTTATAAAAACTTTGCAGATGTCTTCTCTGGGCATAAGACCAAATAGAGGAAAGATGTGACTGAGCCTTTATGTGTGCTTGCTTATGCCTTTTTGTTTTCCAACTTGTCATCTGCAGATTGTCCTCTGCCCCTCAACAGGTCCTTTTCTAGAGTCAAAACAGTTCCTGCTTCTGCTTCAATGACGGAGTATGAGATCAACCTAGTTCTGGAATTCAAAAATGACTTGTGGTCCTGAGGAGAGATGTTGGGTGCCTAAAAATGACATAAATGCTCCAATCCTGCTTAAGCAATTTTGTGCTAAGCATCCTCTTTCATCTATCACTGACTCATCTGGAAGGGGCCCAAAAAGGGGGGTCCTGTTACACATCTGCCTCAGCTCGACAGGGCTTCGCCACCTTGCCCAATGGCTGCTGCCCACTGCTGTGCTCCACGTTGGGTTTTACAAGTGGCTCGACGTGTTTCCATGACATTATCTCACTAGGTCTTTTAAGGCGCATTAAGACACACACCTGTATCTTGGCATTAACCCCTTATTGACCAGGCCAAATTTTTTAAATCTGACGTGTCACTTTATGTAGTAATAACTCTGGAATGGTTCAACATATCCCATTGATTTTGAGTTTGTTTTTTCGTGACTTATTATACTTTATGTTAGTGGTAAATTTAAGTTAATATGTTTTGTATTTATTTTTAAAAATATCAGAAATGTGACAACAATTTAAAAAAAGTTGCAATTTTTAAATTGTGAATGATTATCTCTTTAATCCAGCTAGTTGTACCACACAAAAACATTAATAAAAAACATTTCCCTCATGTCTGTTTTACATCAGCACCATTTGTAAAATGCTGTTTTATTTTGTTAAAATTTTAGAAGGTTTAAAAATGTAGCAATAATTTTTAATTTTTCTTTCAAGGAAATTTACAAAATTTATTTTTTAGGGACCTATTAAGTTTTGAAATGACTTTGGGGTCCTATATATTGGAAATCCTCAAAAATGATGCCATTTTAAAAACAGTGTCCCTCAACATATTCAAAATGACTTTCAAGTAGTTTATTAACCCTTCAGGTGCTTTTCAGGAATTAATGCAAAGTGTCGTGACAAGAATGAACAAATGTTTTTTTTTTACCACCTAAATGTTTCTAACTTCTGAACAGGCCACTACACTGTGTGCAGAATTATTAGGCAAATTGTATTTTAGAGGATTATTTTTATTATTGATGAACAACTATGTTCTCAATCAACCCAAAAGACTCATAACTATCCAAGATTAATATTTTTGGAAGTTGGAGTGTTTTTTTTTTTTAGATTTGGCTATCTTAGGAGGATATCTGTTTATGCAGGTAACTATTACTGTGCAGAATTATTAGGCAACTTAATAAAAACCAAATATAATCCCATCTCACTTGTTTATTTTCACCAGGTAAACCAATATCAGTGCACAAAATTTAGAAATAAACATTTCTGACATGCAAAAACCAAAACCAAAAAAATTACTGATCAATATAGCCACCTTTCTTTATGATGACACTCAACAGCCATAGATTCTGTCAGTTGCTTGATCTGTTTTCGATCAACATTGCGTGTGATGCGCCCCTGGGCCTGTGTCGCGCTGCGTTGCGCACGCGGGAGCCTACCCGGAGCCGGATCAGTGGAGGGTTGTAGTCTCGTGGCGGTGACCCGGTCCGTGCCCAGGGAGTCAAACTAGACGGCAATCTATTAGTAGTAAATAGTTGAGGACTACGCCACCCGTTGAGTGCAGCCAGGGAGCTGCTGCTGCAGGGCAGACCGCTGAGGCCGGTGGTAGGATTGTGCAGCGTGATAGTATAACCCCCAACGGGAGGGGTATGGCCTCAGGGCAGCCGACGTGGATGATGGGGGTAGCAGGAACCACTCAGAGACGGTACGGTGTAGTTCAGGGTCTTTACTGGTAACAACGACAGACCCTCCCGGAGTACTTGCTAGCAAACGGGGCCTGGTCAGTCTTTGAGCAGATGGGATCTCCCCTGGCCAGGCGTAGTTGTAGGCCTCCCAAACTGACTGTACTCTTCTGGCTACCTTGCTAGAAGCTGATGTAAGTAGCCCACGTCCCTGAGTGTACCGTGTGGTGCTCACCCGTATGGCCGGTGACTCGGGGCCTTCTAATGGCTTCCGCTCCACGATGGCGGTGCTGGTCCCACGCGTGTGACCGTGCCTTCGGGCTTCTGGGCCAGAGGACCTGAAATCCCCTGCCTGACGGATTCTGCTGCTGGGTAGGAGTTAGTCCCCACAGCCTCGGACTCCGGGTCCGGTAAAGAATCTTCTTAGTCAGGGCGAACTCTGCAGCTGCCAGCCCCTGACTCCTTGTAACTCTGCTGTTTCCTATGCTGCTTCTTGTCTCCACTCTCCTTGTCTCACTCACCCTGCCTCAGCCCCGGGTTTATACAGGGGAAGTTCTTCCCCTCCCAAGACTGGGCAGGAGGTGTGGCATGCACAGGATCCCTGACCAAAGGACCTCCCACCTGCTCTCAGACATAACATTACATTACTGTGGAAAACCAGACCCCTGGGGTGCCACATTCCCCCCTAGTGAAATTTAGTACTCCGGGACTAAACACATTTAGAAAAACATAACAAGGCAAAAAACATTAATAATACAATAAGAAAACATATAAAGATGGTTACGGCGTGTCCGCAACCGGGTGCAGTCTCTGAAAGAAGCAAGGTGTCCATTTCACCAACACAGGGAGACGTAACCAGGTAGGGGTCTGTCCTACCCCGAGTCCTTAACAGTCTCTAGTCCATCCAGGGTTACGCTCCAACTATGTACAAGGATTCCCGGTAAATCCACCAAGGTTTCCTAAAAACAACTGGAAACACAAAATTATACACAAGCAACAATACACAGATAAACATAAATAAAACTATTTTTACACTTCAAATTCTCCAGCGTGCGGGTAACTGGCCTCTAGTGGCCCTAGTGGACCTACGGAGCTGACTGTCTGGCCCTGAACTACAGGGTGTAGGAGCTGTCAAGGGTAAACTGGGCAGCTGTCTACCGCCTCTTTGTCTCACTAGGGGTACGGCAGGCTCACTATAAGCAGAGGGTTGATTCTCCTGTTCTACTCGTGTGGAGTCTTCTGCCTCCTGGACCGGCTGTTCTTCCAGCTCTACCCGTTGCTCCGTTGGTTCTTGGGATGATGGTTGGAGGAAGGTGAGTACGGGTACCACAACTGCACCATTGACTTGAGTCCAAGACCGAGGGAAGTCCCCGAGCACGGTACTAACCATATCTTCCCTTTCTCCCACGGGTCGATGGTCTTCTTGTTCCTCTTCAGGGTTCCTCAGTTGTTCGGGACACTTCTTCAGGTGGTCCCGGGACACAATGGCTGTGGTTTCCCCTCCGTCTTTACTGATGGTACAGACCTTCGGGTTCTCGTGGCTTGAGGGCAGTACGGTGTACGGGTCCTTCTCCCACTGGTCATCCAACTTGTGGAGCCGTCTTTTCCTCTTCAAGACCTGCTCTCCGGGTACCAGGGGAACAGCGGGAGCATACTGGTTGTAAGTCTTCTCTTGTCTTTCCCTAGCCTGACAGAGACTTCGCTCCACGCTCTCTTGTACTCTCCGGTACTGCTGCTGCCTCTCTGTGTCCCAGTCTGTTTCTGGTGAAGTGTCCTCAGGTGTCAGGACTCCCATTTCCAGGTCAACAGGTAACTTACCAGGTCTCGCCCTCATTAGGTAAGCCGGGGTACAGTTGGTGGAACCTACCGGGATGTGGTTGTATAGGTCCACCAGATCGGGCAACTTCTCAGGCCACAGACTGCGTTCTTCCAGGGGCAATGTTTTTAGAAGATCCATTACCACCTGGTTCATTTTTTCACAAAGTCCATTAGTTTGCGGATGGTAGGGTGTCGTCCTTATCTTCCGGCAGCCATACAGATTGCAGAATTCCTGGAAGACCTCCGCTTCAAAGGCAGGTCCCTGGTCCGTCAGCACTTGGTCCGGGTACCCGTGTGGACGGCAGAAGTGCTGCTGGAAGGCTCTAGCTGCTGTTTGAGCCGTTAAGTCCTTGACGGGGACGACAACCAAGAACCGGGAGTAATGATCCACGATGGTTAACACGTAGACGTAGCCACTTCTGCTTGGGGTCAGTTTTACATGATCCAAGGCTACCAGTTCCAACGGTTGCCGGGTGACGATGGACTGCAGGGGAGTCTTCTGGCTGGCCCGGTCCTTCCTTCTCAGATTGCACGGGCCACAGTCTCTGCACCACTTCTCGATGGTTCCCCTCATGCCTACCCAGTGGAACCGCTCGCGCAGCAGGAACTCCAGCTTTTTCCACCCGAAGTGTCCAGCTCCGTCGTGGTATGCCTCCATCACCATGGCTGCGTCTCTTCGTGGCACCACTACTTGCCAGAGTAGTTCATGCGTCCGGGAGTTGACCATTCTGCGGCACAACTTCCCCTTGTAAAGGAATAGTCGACTCTTCTCCGCCCATAGTTGTTTGGCTTCCTCCGGAGCGTCTGGTTCAAGGCGAGCCTCCGGCCGAGTCAGCATCTCCTTCACTAGTCGGACGGCAGGGTCGCTGTCTTGCGTTTCCGCCCAGTTGTAGTGGGGTAAGGGGTTCAACGTAGCAGCCTGCTTACCCCTTACCCGGTGGGAATACTGGATAGTCCCATGACGGTGGAACGCAGGGAGTTCAACTTCTTCCAGTCCCTCCGGATCTTCTCCTTCGTCCGGCAGGTTGGGCATCCTGGACAGGGCATCCGCGTTAGTATTGGAGCGTCCTGCCCGGTATTTGATTGTGAACTCGTAGTTGGACAGACGGGCCATCCACCTCTGCTCCAGGGCACCGAGTCTTGCCGTGTCCAGGTGTATCAACGGGTTGTTATCCGTGTATACGGTGAACCGGGAAGAAGCGAGGTAATGCCTAAAGCGCTCGGTGACTGCCCATACCACGGCCAGGAACTCTAACTTAAATGAGCTGTAATTCTCGGGGTTCCTTTCGGTGGGTCGCAGTTTTCGGCTGGCATAGGAGATTACTCGTTCTCTCCCCTGCTGAATCTGGGACAGTACGGCTCCTAGCCCGATGTTACTGGCGTCGGTGTAGAGGATGAAGGGCTGGCTATAGGCCGGGTACGCCAAGATTTCATCCCCCGTGAGGGCCATCTTCAGCTGGCGGAAGGACTCCTCTTCTAGCTCCTCCCATTTGAAGGGCGGCTTCTGGTTCTTGGCCTTCCGGGACTGGCCTATCAGGAGGTCCTGCATAGGCGCTGCCTTTTTGGTGAAACCGGGAATAAACCTTCGGTAGTAGCCTACCAACCCTAGGAACTGCCGCACTTCTTTTACGCTGGAGGGGCTTGGCCATCCCTTAATTGCGGTGATCTTATCGGGGTCGGGAGCCACTCCGTCAGCGCTCACCACGTGTCCCAGGTATTGCACCTTTGGTTTCAGGAGGTGACACTTGGAGGGTTTCACCTTTAGGCCGTAACTCGCCAGAGCTTCGAACACCTCCGCCAGGTGTTTCAGGTGGTCCTCATAAGTTTTGGAGTATACGATGACATCGTCCAGGTACAACAGGACCGTCTCAAAGTTTCTGTGGCCCAGACAGCACTCCATTAATCGTTGGAAGGTTCCTGGGGCGTTGCAGAGTCCGAACGGCATGCAGGTGAACTCGCTAAGTCCCATCGGGGTGGTGAATGCGGTCTTCTCCCGGTCCGCCTCTGCTACAGGAACCTGCCAGTACCCGCTAGTGAGATCCAAGGTAGAGAAGAAGTTAGCAGATCTTAAAGCAGCCAATGACTCCTCTATCCTTGGTAAGGGGTACGCATCCTTGTGTGTGATACGGTTGATTTTCCGGTAATCTACACACATCCTCATGGTGTTGTCTTTCTTTTTGACTAAAACTAGTGGGGCTGCCCAGGGGCTACAGCTATCCCGGATTACCCCAGCCTCCTTCATGTCTCGAAGCATCCCCTTGGCGTGTTGGTAGAGTGCAGGGGGTACGGGTCGATACCTCTCTTTTATGGGAGGATGATCTCCCGTGGGGATGCGGTGTTCTACCCCCTTGACCCGCCCAAAGTCTAACGGGTGTTTACTAAACACTCTCTCATACTCTTGAACCACCCGATAGACTCCTTGTTTCTGATGTGAGGGAGTGGAATCAGTACCCAAATGTAGTTGCTGACACCAGTCCTCCATGTCTTTCTTAGAGCCGTTACCTTCCTCCGGGTGAGATGGAGGCAAGGGTTCCACAGATTGTATAGAATTTTGATTAGTGGTATATAATTTGGCTAGCGTGGCATACCGGGGCAGGTACACTTCCCTCTCCCCGATATTTATTATGCGAATGGGCACCCTCCCATGGCGTACATTGACCACCCCCCGTGCTGTCAAAATGGTGGGCCTACTGTCTGAGTAAACTGGTTCCACCATTGCCTGGTAATCTCTTCCTCTCAGACCAATAGCTGCCCGGCACCAAATCATCATTTCACTTTTTGGGGGCATGGCAATAGGAAAAGGGTCACACATTCTTACGCTACCAATCTCACCGCCGGAGAGTTCCACTTGTTGCCGTTGCATCAGTGCCCGGATCTCTTTCTGGAGCACCCGCTGCTCGCCGGAGCTGGCGTTCTTGGCAACCTGCTGTAAAAGGAAAATCACCTCTGCAAGACAATTTTCAATTACGTTAGTTCCCAGAGTTATTTTTGGGTGACTCTCATGTTTATCAATATCTACAATGATCAGTCCCTGTGCGGCCAGTTCGACTCTACCGATTTTGAGGGCCACCTCTTTAAATCCGATCTGTGGCACGGGCTGGCCATTGCTGGCGATGATACTCAAGTCGTCGTCAGGGTAGTGGGTAATATCCGAGTCATTCCAGTACTGCTTGAAGAGCACGTACGGGATGGTGGTGACCTGTGACCCGGTATCCAGTAGGGCACTCATGGGAATGCCATCCAGTACCACAGGCAAGACTGGACGTCCTCCCACATATCTGTCGCGCCAGTTCGATGGGCCTGGTGATCTTTTTCCTGGGGGTTGGCCCTCTACCCCAGGTTGTGCCCGTTTAAAGAACAGTACCTTTCCATATGTCCGGATTGATTGCAGCGGCGGCAGATGGGTCGTCCGTCCTCGCTGTATCGGTCACTGGGTCTTCCTCTGGCCGGTGGGGTCCTCCTTGGTCGACGCCACGGGATGTCCTCCGGTCCGGATGCCAGCTGGATCTTCCCTGGGGTGGAAACCTGTAAAGACTGCACAGTTCGGGTTAGCGCAGCAACGCTCTTAGCTAGCTCTTGGACCTGATGGTGTAGGTCTGGAGCCGGGTCATTGTCCAAAGCCTGCGCATCAGCTCCCACAGGCCCTGCTGACAAGGGCGCCGCCTCCTGGTAGTAAGTGGTAGTGGGGCGTCTGTGGGTCACAACGCCACCTGGTGCCGGTTCTCAGAGCACCCGGATGGCTCTGTCCTTGAACTGTGCAAAGTCCAGATGGGGATTCTGTAAGGCCATTGCCCGCAACTGGGTTCGGTGGGCATTGCAATATAAACCCTCTATAAATTGTTCAGTCAACAGCCTGTCCTCGTTTCCCACCCCATCAGGGTCGGTCTGCTTTATGGCCCTCAGGGCCTCTTGTAGGTTTAGTGCATAGTCCCTTATACTCTCATGCGCTCGCTGCTTGCACCCGTAGAATCTAAGCTTAATCTCGGCTGAGGTGCGGGTATCAAAGGTGTCCTTCAGCCGGGTTAGTATCCCTGCGACAGTCTTCCTCCCAGATGGCCAGGATTTTACTTCCCTTTTGGCTGCCCCGGTTAGTTGGGCCACCAGGATGCTCACTTTTTGCTCTTCTGTGAGGGGGTACACCTGGAAGAGGCTATCCAGCTTTTCTCTAAAGTCATGCAGGGTATGTGACTCCCCTGAGTACTGGGGTAGCCAGGCTGCTCCCGGGATATAGGGCATGGTGAAGGGCATAACTGCAGCAGCGGTAGCGCTGGCGGGGGTTGGGGCAGTGAAGCTCTCCTCCGTATCCGACATCTTCCTCCCCCCTAGTGGACCGTGGCCTACCTTGCGATGATCCTCTTCCGTAGGCCGCGGCTCCGCAGTGGATCGTCAGGGTTGAGGACCTTCCGTCGCGCTCCTGTGACGTCGGCGTCTGCTGGGCTCCTTCCAGGACCTTACGCAACGTCCGGACGTGAGGCGGGGCTTCAGTTCTCGCGCGCTTTCAGAGTCCACGCCCCTCTTCTTCCCGCGCGGCGTCCCCAAGATGGCGTCCAACGGCGGGAAAACTCCACGGATGGCGGGAAGAAGGCCGAAGATGGCGCCGGATGGCGGGAAACTTCACCGATGGCGGGAAGAAGGTAGAAGATGGCGCCGGATGGCGGGAAACCTCCACGGATAGCGGGAATCTTCACCACTGGTAAGTTTGAACAGTCTTTGCTTTTCAGGCACGCAGTACCCGATGGTTGCGGGCACGAGATCCTGCCGACTACGCCAAAGTTGATGCGCCCCTGGGCCTGTGTCGCGCTGCGTTGCGCACGCGGGAGCCTACCCGGAGCCGGATCAGTGGAGGGTTGTAGTCTCGTGGCGGTGACCCGGTCCGTGCCCAGGGAGTCAAACTAGACGGCAGTCTATTAGTAGTAAATAGTTGAGGACTACGCCACCCGTTGAGTGCAGCCAGGGAGCTGCTGCTGCAGGGCAGACCGCTGAGGCCGGTGGTAGGATTGTGCAGCGTGATAGTATAACCCCCAACGGGAGGGGTATGGCCTCAGGGCAGCCGACGTGGATGATGGGGGTAGCAGGAACCACTCAGAGACGGTACGGTGTAGTTCAGGGTCTTTACTGGTAACAACGACAGACCCTCCCGGAGTACTTGCTAGCAAACGGGGCCTGGTCAGTCTTTGAGCAGATGGGATCTCCCCTGGCCAGGCGTAGTTGTAGGCCTCCCAAACTGACTGTACTCTTCTGGCTACCTTGCTAGAAGCTGATGTAAGTAGCCCACGTCCCTGAGTGTACCGTGTGGTGCTCACCCGTATGGCCGGTGACTCGGGGCCTTCTAATGGCTTCCGCTCCACGATGGCGGTGCTGGTCCCACGCGTGTGACCGTGCCTTCGGGCTTCTGGGCCAGAGGACCTGAAATCCCCTGCCTGACGGATTCTGCTGCTGGGTAGGAGTTAGTCCCCACAGCCTCGGACTCCGGGTCCGGTAAAGAATCTTCTTAGTCAGGGCGAACTCTGCAGCTGCCAGCCCCTGACTCCTTGTAACTCTGCTGTTTCCTATGCTGCTTCTTGTCTCCACTCTCCTTGTCTCACTCACCCTGCCTCAGCCCCGGGTTTATACAGGGGAAGTTCTTCCCCTCCCAAGACTGGGCAGGAGGTGTGGCATGCACAGGATCCCTGACCAAAGGACCTCCCACCTGCTCTCAGACATAACATTACATTACTGTGGAAAACCAGACCCCTGGGGTGCCACACGTGCAGCAGCCACCACAGCCTCCCAGACACTGTTCCGAAAGGTGTACTGTTTTCCCTCCCTGTAGATCTCACATTTTATGATGGACCACAGGTTCTCTATGGGGTTCAGATCAGGTGAACAAGGGGGCCATGTCATTATTTTTTCTTCTTTTAGACCTTTACTGGCCAGCCATGCTGTGGAGTAGTTGGATGCATGTGATGGAGCATTGTCCTGCATGAAAATCATGTTTTTCTTGAACGATACCGACTTTTTCCTGTACCACTGCTTGAAGAAGTTGTCTTCTAGAAACTCGCAGTAGGTCTGGGAGTTGAGCTCCACTCCATCCTCAACCAGAAAATGTTCCACAAGTTCATCTTTGATGATACCAGCCCATACCAGTACCCCACCTCCACCTTGCTGGCGTCTGAGTCGGAGTGGAACTCTCTGCCCTTTACTGATCCAGCCTTTGGCCAACCCATCTGGCCCATCAAGAGTCACTCTCATTTCATCAGTCCATAAAACCTTTGAAAAATCAGTCTTAAGATATTTCTTGGCCCATTCTTAACGCTTTATCTTATGTTTCTTGTTCAAAGGTGGTCGTTTTTCAGCCTTCCTTACCTTGGCCATGTCCCTGAGTATCGCACACCTTGTGCTTTTTGATACTCCAGTAACGTTGAAGCTCTGAAATATGGCAAAACTGGTGGCGAATGGCATCTTGGCAGCTTCTTGCTTGATTTTCCTCAATTCATGGACAGTTATTTTGCGCCTTTTTTGGCCAACACACTTCTTGCGACCCTGTTGGCTATTTGCCATGAAACGCTTGATTGTTCGGTGATCACGCTTCAAAAGTTTGGAAATTTCAAGATTGCTGCATCCCTCTGCAAGACATCTCACAATTTTGGTCTTTTCAGAGCCAGTCAAATCTCTCTTCTGACCCATTTTGCCAAAGGAAAGGAAGTTGCCTAATAATTAAGCACACCTTATATAGGGTTTTGATGTCATTAGTCAACACCCCTCCTCATTACAGAGAAGCACATCACCAGATTTACTTAATTGGGAGTTGGCTCTCAAGCCTATGCAGCTTGGAGTAGGACAACATGTATAAAAAGTATCATGTGAGAAAAATACTCATTTGACTAATAATTCTGCACACAGTGTATAGCTGAAAGACTATAAGGCTGTTATTTGGTTATGAATTGCCATGGCTAACATCAAGACCACATGATCAAGATCTCAGAGTGCCGATGGGGTTAAAGAGGGATCCCCCACACTCTGTTAACCATCTAGATGCTGTAGTCACTATTGTCAGGAGTATTTAAGGGGTTAAAAGGTTATGGTCGGTGCCAGCACTGATCGTGGCTGATGCAGCAAATTATCAGCCATAGTCTACAGCTGATAGCTGCTGGATTGTCACCCGTCCGAGGATGCTAGTCTCTTATATCGCAGGTCAGTTTTAAGTTGTATTGGCGGTCATTAAGGGGTTGACTCCTAGTCCCGTGTACTACTTGCTTTCTAGCGTCTTCTATAAGTTTGTGGTCTGCATTTGCCTTGTAACCCTTGTGATACTTGCTGCTTTTGTTGCTTTGGACTTACCTGCATCCTCTCTACACCTGTCATCCCGTGGTCTCCATGGTGCCAAGTCTTCACACCACAAATGCCTTCCTGCCTGCTACACCAACGCCAGGGGTCGAGAATTCTCACCCAGACCTGAGGTTTAGAGGATCCACCTCACCAGGTGAGACTAACACCAAGAACCTGGGTGTGTGTATGTGTGTTATGAGTTGACTCTGGTATCCCTCACTCAGGTCACATACTGGATGAGGACATAGGAACTAGAGATGAGCGTTGTTCGACTCGAACTGTTCGCCAATCTCAAATTCGAGCTGTTTTGGGCGGTGTTCGAGCCGTTCGGCGAACACGAACGATTTGAGAAAAATTCGGCTGTTCGAGGTTATGTTCGATAACTGTTCGTGCACCAAAATCATAACTGGATTTTTTCTCAGTAATGATGAAAATTAATGTTAATACGCAGTTTGAGTGTACAGCGGGGTGGGGGGAGGGGCAGGGGATGGATCTCTGCAGGAATAATGAAGATCTCCATTTTTTTTTCTCTTTCCCGCATTTACAGTGGGGAGGTGCAATCTGTCAGCCTATCAGCAGCGCACACACGGAGCGAAGTGCTTTTTTTCACACAAGCAAGGGCATGTGTCATTGGCAGTGTATGTCACATGTCCTTGCCCTATAAGACCAAGCCATTTTCCCCGTCGCCACCATTTTCTCACTGCTGCAGCTGCGTGTTAGACGGCACCGCTGTTGCTGTGTGCGCTATACCTTGTTAAATTCAAGCCAATTTTCGCACAAATCTACAGATAGCTTGGGAGTAGGGAATAGTTGTGATTGCAGTCCTTTTAAGGACTAGGTTACAGCATTTCCTACGACTTTTATCAGGCAGGTCTGTGCTCTTAAATAGACAGATTGTGGGAGTAAAGACTAATTGTAATTGCAGTCCTTTTCAGGACTAGGTTACATGAGTTCCTATCAGTTTTTGCCAGGCAGGTCTGTGCCAGTGCTGTGCAAGTTTTTTTCACAGCATTTGGCTGAATCTAGCAAAGCTAATCCTTTTTGGCCGATTGCAGAGTGTGTTAGTCAGTGGAGTAGCCTATCTGTGTTGCAAGATATACCACCTGTGTATAGAATACCAATTTTTTTACTGCACCTAGTGAAGTAAAATCTTTAGGGCATAGCATCATTCTATTAGTCCATCTATACTGACCTCCATCAGGTTGCAAATTGAATATAATTTTTTTCTGAATCTAGCTCTGAAAAAATATTTGGGCTTCTAGCAGTGTGTGGGACTTGTTCTATTAGTCCATCTATACTGACCTCCATCAGGTTGCAAACTGAATATATTTTTTTCTGCATCTAGCTCTGAAAAAATATTTGGCCTTCTAGCAGTGTGTGGGACTTGTTCTATTAGTCCATCTATACTGACCTCCATCACGCTGCAAATTCAAAATAATTTTTTGTCTGCATCTACCTCTGAAAAAATATTTGGCCTTCTAGCAGTGTGTGGGACTTTCTCTATTAGTCCATCTATACTGACCTCCATCAGGCTGCAAATTAAAAATAATTTTTATCTGCATCTACCTCTGAAAAAATATTTGGGCTTCTAGCTGTGTGTGGGACTTGTTCTATTAGTCCATCTATACTGACCTCCATCAGGTTGCAAACTGAATATAATTTTTTTCTGCATCTAGCTCTGAAAAAATATTTGGCCTTCTAGCAGTGTGTGGGACTTTCTCTATTAGTCCATCTATACTGACCTCCATCAGGTTGCAAATTAAAAATAATTTTTTGTCTGCATCTAGCTCTGAAAAAATATTTGGCCTTCTAGCAGTGTGTGGGACTTTCTCTATTAGTCCATCTATACTGACCTCCATCAGGTTGCAAACTGAATATATTTTTTTTCTGCATCTACCTCTGAAAAAATATTGGGCTTCTAGCTGTGTGTGGGACTTGTTCTATTAATCCATCTATACAGACCTCCATCAGGTTGCAAACTGAATATAATTTTTTTCTGCATCTACCTCTGAAAAAATATTTGGGCTTCTAGCTGTGTGTGGGACTTGTTCTATTAATCCATCTATACAGACCTCCATCAGGTTGCAAACTGAATATAATTTTTATCTGCATCTACCTCTGAAAAAATATTTGGGCTTCTAGCTGTGTGTGGGACTTGTTCTATTAGTCCATCTATACTGACCTCCATCAGGTTGCAAACTGAATATAATTTTTTTCTGCATCTAGCTCTGAAAAAATATTTGGCCTTCTAGCAGTGTGTGGGACTTTCTCTATTAGTCCATCTATACTGACCTCCATCAGGTTCCAAATTAAAAATAATTTATATCTGCATCTAGCTCTGAAAAAATATTTGGCCTTCTAGCAGTGTGTGGGACTTTCTCTATTAGTCCATCTATACTGACCTCCATCAGGTTGCAAATTAAAAATAATTTTTTGTCTGCATCTAGCTCTGAAAAAATATTTGACCTTCTAGCAGTGTGTGGGACTTTCTCTATTAGTCCATCTATACTGACCTCCATCAGGTTGCAAACTGAATATATTTTTTTTCTGCATCTACCTCTGAAAAAATATTGGGCTTCTAGCTGTGTGTGGAACTTGTTCTATTAATCCATCTATACAGACCTCCATCAGGTTGCAAACTGAATATAATTTTTTTCTGCATCTACCTCTGAAAAAATATTTGGGCTTCTAGCTGTGTGTGGGACTTGTTCTATTAATTGTTATGTTCTGCTACCAGAGCTAAGGAAAGAGAGGAGATCTGTCCCTACGATAGAACTCAGCTTAATCCCTACGATGTAACAGGGGACCTGATCCTGCGATCAGACCTGCTAAAGTCCTAAGCTAGTCTGTACGGAGACCTATAGATGTGGGGAGGGAATCCCTACAAGTACTAAGGACTGGGAGGAATATGGGACACCTCCTAACAGAAATAGTAGCAGACAGACGAACAAACAAAATAAATAGAACATAGAGGTCCGTAGACCAAGCAAACTAACAGAGCAAGACACAGAGCACAGGCTAGCTAGAAAGTAGATATACAATGAAGTCCAGCAAAGCCAGAAGGGCGGAGCAGGATTAAATAGGCCAACAAGGTCATGTGACCAGCAAAGGAAAAAAGACCTAAGAGCAAGGTTCTAACAGTACCCCCCCTTCTAAGAGGATCCTCCGGATCCCCTAGGACCAGGCTTATCAGGAAATCTCCTGTGAAACGCTCTGATAAGTCTGGACGCGGAAACATCATCCGACCTCACCCAAGAGTTATCCTCGGGACCGAAACCTTTCCAGGCCACAAGATACTGCAAACTACCTCTATACCGTCTAGAGTTAAGGATGCGAGAAATTTCATATTCCCCGTCCTCCACCACCGGAGGAACAGAGGCAGAGGCGTCACAATCCGATACAACAGCTTTTTTCAACAGAGAGACATGAAATACCGGATTAATTCTCCAGGAGGTAGGAACCTCCAACCTAACAGCAGATTGGTTGACAACCTGAAGCACCTTAAAGGGCCCTACAAACTTGGGACCCAATTTCTTTGAAGGAATCCTCAACCGCAGATTCCTAGAGGACAACCAAACCATGTCACCAACAGCGAACAAAACCTCCTGTCGTTTCCTATCAAAGTAGTCTTTAGATTTTCTGTTGGCCTCCTGAAGATTACCACGCACATCCGTCCAAACTCTCTCCAAATCACCGGAAAAATTCTCCTCCTCAGGCACGGCAGATCCCAACTTGGAGAACGACCCAAACGACGGATGTCTCCCAGAACAACAAAAAAAAGGCGAACAACCAGCAGAAGAAGATGTATGATTGTTCAGAGCAAATTCAGCAAGTGGCAGAAACTCAGACCACCCCTCTTGATTGTCTGCCACAAAACAACGCAAGAACTGCTCAACATCCTGGTTTTTCCTTTCTGTCTGGCCATTAGATTCAGGATGATATCCGGACGAGAACGACAAATGAATTCCCAACCTATCACAAAAGGCACGCCAAAAACGAGCCACGAACTGAGGACCCCTATCAGAAACAATGTCAGTAGGAACGCCATGAAGTCTGACAATTTCCTTGACAAAGGCCTTAGCGAGAGTTTTAGCGCAGGGCAGTTTGACGAAAGGAACCAAGTGACACATCTTGCTAAAACGGTCCACGACCACCCAGATGACAGTAAAACCCTCAGAGGGGGGAAGGTCAGTTATAAAGTCCATAGCCAAATGTGTCCAAGGAGCACTGGGAACCTCCAAAGGACAAAGCAACCCCGCAGCAGGAGTATGTGAGGACTTAGATCTAGCACATATAGTACATTGACGCACCCACTTAATGACTTCCTTCTGCCATCCAGGCCACCAAAAACTGCGACCCACCAGTCTCTTGGTCTCAGAGATTCCGGGATGACCTGCCAACCGAGATTCGTGACACTCAACGAACAAATCTCTCCTAAAGGTCCCAGGCACAAACAACCTCCCATGAGGAGTGTTAGAAGGGGCATTCTCCTGTGCTTTAAGAATCTCATTTTCCAAAACGGAGTCCAAAGCAGCTATCACAACACCTTCTTGTAAAATGTTCTCCTCTTTCTCAGCACCGACTATGGGAGAAAAACTGCGAGACAAGGCATCCGCCTTAACATTCTTAGTACCAGGGATGTAAGTAACGGAGAAATTAAACCGCGAGAAAAACAGTGCCCACCTAGCCTGACGGGCATTCAGGCGCTTGGCAGCATCAAGATATATCAGATTTTTATGATCCGTAAGAACCTGAACGGGAAATTCCGCACCTTCCAAGAAGTGGCGCCAGTGTTCAAATGCGAGTTTAATAGCCAATAATTCCCGATTACCAATATCGTAATTCAGTTCAGTCTCCGAAAATTTTTTTGAAAAAAAGGCACAGGGATGTAATCCATCCCCGTTATCCTGAGACAATACTGCGCCAACCCCCACAGAGGAAGCATCAACCTCAACCAAAAATGGCCTAGTAACATCAGGCTGCATAAGGATGGGAGCAGAGGTGAACCTCTCCTTGAGATACACAAAAGCTTCAATGGCCTCAGAAGACCACTGAACCGCATCAGCACCTTTCCTGGTGAGATCAGTCAGAGGTTTGACAATACTAGAAAATTTTTTTATGAATTTTCTATAGTAATTGGCGAAACCCAAAAACCTCTGTATCGATTTCAAACCAATAGGCCTAGGCCATTCCTGCACAGCCTGAACCTTAACCGGATCCATCTCAAAACCTTTGCTGGAGATAATGTAGCCCAAAAAACTAATTCTCTGTACAGCGAACTCACATTTCTCCAGCTTAGCAAAAAGCGAATTGTCCATTAATAACTGTAATACCTCACGCACGCTCCGCCAATGAGACTCCAGATCTGACGAATAAATCAAAATGTCATCCAAATACACAACCACATTTTTACCGATCAAAGGTCTAAGGATGTCATTAATCAGATTCTGAAAAAATGCAGGAGCATTAGTAAGACCAAAAGGCATAACCAGATTCTCAAAATGACCCACAGGAGTGTTAAAAGCAGTCTTCCATTCATCACCCTCCTTCATGCGCAACAGATTGTATGCCCCCTTAAGGTCAATTTTAGAGAACCACTTGGCCCCCATTAACTGGTTAAACAGATCAGGAATCAATGGCAGTGGGTAAGGATTGCGTACCGTAATTTTGTTAATCTCACGAAAATCCAGACAAGGACGTAAACCGCCGTCCTTTTTTTTTACAAAAAAAAATCCAACCGCCACAGGAGACTTAGAGGGCCTAATGTGACCGGCGGCCAAACTTGTCTGTATGTATTCCTCCAAAGCCTTCCTCTCAGGAATAGTAAGGTTAAATAAACGACTTTTAGGAAGAGTCGCTCCAGGGACAAATTCAATAGAACAATCATAGTCTCTATGGGGAGGCAAAACCTGAGATTCTTTCTCAGAAAAAACTCTCCAAAAATCCTGAATAGGAACAGGCAATTCTCCCCTATCCAAAGCTGCAATACGCCCGTTACAACACTTGTCATAACATTTATGGCTCCAGGATTTAATTTCACTGGTAGACCAATCCAGTACAGGATTGTGAAATTTTAACCAGGGCAATCCCAATATTACTGGAGAAGGCAAGTTATTCAACACTACCAAATCCAATTTCTCATGGTGAACACCATTAATAGTGAGAGGAAATTCACAGACCTTGAGAGTAATATTCTTCAAAGGGGAACCATCCACAGAAACCACAGCAATGGGGGATGATAAAGGTTCAGGTTTTAAATTGAGTCTTTCCACGAATCCCCCATCAATTACATTCAGTGTAGACCCGCAATCAACAAACACCCGAAATTCCATTAATTTTTTCTGAGCAATCGTGGAAGCAGCTAAAAATATACCCTTGGAATTTAAACAGGCAATACGGGCGTGACTGACCATTTTTTTTTCTTTCTTCATACGAAGCTCACAGCCTTTAATCAAATGACCAGATTTTCCGCAATAGAAACACAAGCCTTCAGAAAATCGACGATGTTTTTCTTGAGAGCGAGGTGCCACCGATCCAATCTCCATCGGTTCACCACTGTTAGCACACACATTCTCATAACCAGAAACTGACATAGCAGAGGATTTGCTCTCATTAACCCTTGCACGCAGTCTTCTATCCACCCGTATAGCTAATTGCATAGCCTGTTGCAAATCTTCAGGTGTAGGATAAGCAATTAGCAGGTCTTTAACCCTTTCACTGAGCCCAGCAAGAAATAGACTTTTCAGAGCAGAATCGTTCCACCCTGTTTGAGTCGACCAACGACGGAAATGAGTACAATATTTTTCCACATTACCTGATCCTTGTTTTAAACGTCTCAACTCAGTCTCAGCTGATGCGACACGGTCAGGATCATCATATAATAGTCCCAAAGCAGAAAAAAAACTATCCACTGATCTGAAGCATGAATCACTAGGTTGCAAAGAAAAGGCCCACTCCTGAGGCTCTTTGCGCAAAAGTGACATTATGAACCCTACGCGCTGGGATTCATCCCCAGAGGACTTAGGTCTCAAACGAAAATACAATAAGCAAGCATTTTTAAATGAAAAAAATTCTCGGTGTTCACCAAAAAATAAATCCGGCAAACATACCTTAGGCTCCAAGAAATGTGCTCCAGGACAGTTACTCACGTGCTGACGGAGCTCAGCCACCTCCAGAGAGAGTCCCTGCAGGCAATGAACCAAATCCTGAACCGACACCATGATGGAACAGAAAAATCTTTCCTTAGAGAATTTGCTGGCTGGACTTACAGTTATGTTCTGCTACCAGAGCTAAGGAAAGAGAGGAGATCTGTCCCTACGATAGAACTCAGCTTAATCCCTACGATGTAACAGGGGACCTGATCCTGCGATCAGACCTGCTAAAGTCCTAAGCTAGTCTGTACGGAGACCTATAGATGTGGGGAGGGAATCCCTACAAGTACTAAGGACTGGGAGGAATATGGGACACCTCCTAACAGAAATAGTAGCAGACAGACGAACAAACAAAATAAATAGAACATAGAGGTCCATAGACCAAGCAAACTAACAGAGCAAGACACAGAGCACAGGCTAGCTAGAAAGTAGATATACAATGAAGTCCAGCAAAGCCAGAAGGGCGGAGCAGGATTAAATAGGCCAACAAGGTCATGTGACCAGCAAAGGAAAAAAGACCTAAGAGCAAGGTTCTAACATTAATCCATCTATACAGACCTCCATCAGGTTGCAAACTGAATATAATTTTTTTCTGCATCTAGCTCTGAAAAAATATTTGGGCTTCTAGCGGTGTGTGGGACTTGTTCTATTAGTCCTTCTATACTGACCTCCATCAGGTTGCAAACTGAATATAATTTTTTTCTGCATCTAGCTCTGAAAAAATATTTGGCCTTCTAGCAGTGTGTGGGACTTTCTCTATTAGTCCATCTATACTGACCTCCATCAGGTTGCAAATTAAAAATAATTTTTATCTGCATCTAGCTCTGAAAAAATATTTGGCCTTCTAGCAGTGTATGGGACTTTCTCTATTAGTCCATCTATACTGACCTCCATCAGGTTGCAAATTCAAAATATTTTTTTGTCTGCATCTAGCTCTGAAAAAATATTTGGCCTTCTAGCAGTGTGTGGGACTTTCTCTATTAGTCCATCTATACTGACCTCCATCAGGCTGCAAATTAAAAATAATTTTTATCTGCATCTACCTCTGAAAAAATATTTGGCCTTCTAGCTGTGTGTGGGACTTGTTCTATTAGTCCATCTATACTGACCTCCATCAGGTTGCAAATTGAATATAATTTTTTTCTGCATCTAGCTCTGAAAAAATATTTGGGCTTCTAGCAGTGTGTGGGACTTGGTCTATTAGTCCATCTATACTGACCTCCATCAGGTTGCAAATTAAAAATATTTTTTTTCTGCATCTAGCTCTGAAAATATATTTGGGCTTCTAGCTGTGTGTAGGACTTGTTCTATTAGTCCATCTATACTGACCTTCATCAGGTTGCAAATTAAAAATAATTTTTTGTCTGCATCTAGCTCTGAAAAAATATTTGGCCTTCTAGCAGTGTGTGGGACTTTCTCTATTAGTCCATCTATACTGACCTCCATCAGGTTGCAAATTAAAAATAATTTTTTGTCTGCATCTAGCTCTGAAAAAATATTTGGCCTTCTAGCAGTGTGTGGGACTTTCTCTATTAGTCCATCTATACTGACCTCCATCAGGTTGCAAACTGAATATATTTTTTTTCTGCATCTACCTCTGAAAAAATATTTGGGCTTCTAGCTGTGTGTAGGACTTGTTCTATTAGTCCATCTATACTGACCTCCATCAGGTTGCAAACTGAATACAATTTTTTTCTGCATCTACCTCTGAGAAAATATTTTGGCTTCTAGCTGTGTGTGGGACTTGTTCTATTAGTCCATCTATACTGACCTCCATCAGGTTGCAAATTGAATATAATTTTTTTCTGCATCTAACCCAGCCAATAGTTTTGGCCTAATACCACAGTTTGGCCACTCAGCTCTGCTCGGTTCCCATCCATTGTTTTTTTGTGCAAACAACTCCAGAGTTGTGAATTAGTTAACCACCAAAATGAGTGGAAAAAGGCCTGCTGCTGGTGGAAAGGGGAATAGGCGTGTTGGGAAGGGGAAAAAAGGTTGTGTCCGTGGGGTAGGTGTTAAAGCAACAGTAACATCTGCAGAAGAAAGACCATCTTCCAGCCAAACTAAAATGTCTACTTCTTTTGGCGGACAATGTGATAAGATCCCTTTCTTACGGCCACGCCAATCGCTTCAAATTCCAGATGAGGCACAAAAACAGCAGGTGCTTCAACGGATATCAAGTGCTCCTTTAAGTGGGCTCTCCTCCACATCAACTTCAACATCACAAATACTCCAGTCCTCAAAGGTGTCACCCCAATCGCACTTGCTTCCTCACAGCTCCCAAATCTCCAGCTGCCCGTCTGAGTATGAGGTAGAACAGATGGTTGAGTCTACAGAGCTGTTTACTCATACTATAGCCTGGGAATCAGAGGTCGACTCCAGCGCTTCTGTGAATCCAGACGAGGAAATGATCTGCACTGATGCCCAGAATCTTTATGAGTCGGATCCAGGACCAGACGCAAAAGGTTCTGACCATAATGTAGACCCTCATTCCCAAACTGTAACTCCTGTTGGTGGAGACAATGAGGAAGACGATGATGAGACTCAAATACCTGATTGGAGTGACAACTTTAGTTTTTTGTCAGGGCAGGAACAGGTTGGCTCTGAGGACGACGGGTGTGATAACGCACAGGGTGATGATGATGAGGTTGGAGATCCCACTTACTGTCAACCCACAGTCAGCCAAGAGATGAGGTCAGCAGAGGAGGTGGAGGAAGATGCTAGTGACGACGAGGTCAGGTTGCGCCTTCCTGGACAGAGACGTAGTACTGGAAGCACGTCAACAACTGCATCCTCAAACACAACTCTGCCTCTCACCACAAGTCGTGGTGGCTCTTCAGGTCGCATGGGTGCTAAGCCTTGCATAGCCTGGGCATTTTTTCAGATCGATAAAGATGACCCAACTCGTGTTATCTGTAACATTTGTCAGCAAAAGCTAAGTAGAGGCCAAAAAATACATAGTTTGAGTACTTCATGCATGAACCGGCACATGGACATGAAGCATAAGTTGCAGTGGGAAGCTCAGTGTGCTACAATGCGGCCTAGCCGGCCGGGCCAACCACCGTCTGCCATATCTTGTGCATCCGCGGCCTCTTCATCCTCTGTGACTGGGGGGACAGCAGTCACACCTGTTTTGGGGCGCAGACCTGCCACCTCTTTACCCGCAACAGCCAGCGTGATTGGCAGGTCATCATTTTCTTTGGAGGTGGTAACACCAGCTGGTGTTGAGCGCTGTCCGACATCGATAGCACCACCTTTGGATCAAGGCAACCTAACATGTCCGCCTGCATCTTCCTCACAGACCGGCAGTTTGCCGGGGACACCCTTATCAACCCCGTCTAAGCACAATAGCCAGCCCTCGGTCCCTCAGATGTGGACAAGTAAAAGACCATTTCCTCCTAGCCATGAGAAAGCTAAGAGGTTGAATTTCACCATCTGCAAGCTCTTGGCTACAGAAATGCTGCCTTTCCGCCTGGTGGACACAGAGGATTTTCGAGACCTTATGTCCGTCGCAGTGCCCCAGTACCAGATGCCCAGTCGGCACTACTTCTGAAAGAAAGGTGTGCCTGCGCTCCACCAGCATGTCGCACACAACATCACCGCTTCTTTGAGAAACTCTGTGTGTGACAGGGTGCATTTCACCACAGACACTTGGACGAGTAGGCATGGACAGGGGCGTTACATGTCGCTGACTGGGCACTGGGTAACTATGGTGACAGCAGGACAAGGGGCTGCTGTCCAAGTCTTGCCGTCCCCACGAGTTGTGCGTCAATCCTCTTTATGTCAAAGTTCCTCCACTGCTTCTGCCTCCTCAACCTCCTCTCGGTCTTCCACCTGCACCCAAAGCCTGTCTGGTCATGCCACAAGCTTTCTAACTGCGCAGAAGGGATCCTGCACACCTCCTTACTATGCTGGCAGTAGGGCTCAACGTCATCAGGCGGTTTTTACTTTGAAATGTCTGGGAAATGTGAGTCACACAGCTGAGGAGTTGTGGTCAGCTCTGGAGAACCAATTTCATGAATGGTTGTCTCCACTGGACCTGAAACCAGGGAAGGCCGTGTGCGACAATGCTGCAAACCTGGGTGCGGCCCTTCGCCGGGGCAATGTCACACACGTGCCTTGTATGGCTCACGTGTTGAACCTGGTTGTCCAGCAATTTTTAGCCCACTATCCCAGACTAGATGGCCTTCTGCAGAGGGCACGGTCGCTGTGTGCTCACTTCCGCCGTTCGCATCCCGCAGCTCAGCGACTTACATCTCTACAGAAGTCGTTGGGCCTGCCACTTCACCGGCTAAAATGCGATGTGCCTACCCGGTGGAATTCAACTCTGCACATGTTGCAGCGACTGTGGCAGCACCGACAAGCCCTCGTGCAATACGTTCTGACGTATAGCCTGGGCCAACGAGATCCAGAGGTGGGGCAAATCACGCTGGAGGAGTGGTCTCAGATCAGGGACCTATGCACCCTTCTGCACAGTTTTGAAATGGCGACGAAGATGTTTAGTGCTGACGATGCCATTATCAGCATGACTATTCCGGTGATTTACATGCTGGAGCACATGTTAAACAGAATTCGGAGTCAGGTGGTGGCACAAGAGGAGGTGGAGGAAGTAGAGGAGGAGGAGTTGTATGCGGAAGGGCTAACATCTGCAAGGTCCAGACGGTCGGCAGCACCAAGGCGGCAGGCATGTGAGGGTGGGGGAGATGGTTTTACCAGGGCGCATGGTAGCAGCCAAACTAGTGAGGAAGGTGCAGGAGCCCAGGAAGAAGTGGAGGACGAACTGATGGAAGACTCATCAGATGAGGGAGACCTTGATCACATTTCTGTTGTGCGAGGTTGGGGGGAGAGGACAGAGGAAGGAAGCATGATTGTTACCTCGCCACCAACACAACAGGGACTTGGTGCTCCTGGATGCGCAACACACATGAGTGCCTTCTTGCTGCACTACCTGCAACATGACCCTCGAATTGTGAGAATTAGAAATAATCCTGACTACTGGGTTGCCACACTGTTAGATCCCCGGTACAAAAGTAAATTTGCAGAAATTATTCCTGCCATAGAAAGGGATGCACGCATGCAGGAGTATCAGCAGAGACTGTTGCAGAATCTTACATGTGCTTTTCCACAAAATACCAGTGGTGCACGTAGTGAATCTCACAGTTCCAACTTGCCAACCGTGGGACCGTCAAGTGTTCAGCGCTCAAACCGTAACAGAACCACAGTATCTGCTGGTAACATCAATTTTGCGGAATCATTTCACCACTTTTTTAGCCCATCCTTTGCAAGGCCACAGGAGACAAGAAGTCTGACACATAGTCAACGCCTAGAGACGATGGTACAGGAGTATCTCCAAGTAAACATTGAAGCCATGACTGTGTCACTGGACCCTTGCTCTTTTTGGGCTTCCAATCTGGATAAATGGCCGGAGCTAGCCACTTACGCCTTGGAGATCTTGTCATGCCCCGCAGCCAGCGTTCTGTCTGAACGTGTGTTCAGCGCTGCTGGTGGTGTGCTGACAGATAAGCGCACGCGGCTCTCCACTGATAATGTAGACAGACTCACGTTCATAAAGATGAACAAATCATGGATCCGAAACGACTTTTCTACCCCTGTGTCATCCTGGGGAGAGTAAAAGCTTGATGATTGGTTAAAATCACCCTACCAACCGTTTTAAGCTTTCAAATTACTAATCATGTTTATCTGTATCTTGGCTGGAAAATAATTTGGGCTTTGTAGCAGTGTGCAGCACTGATTCTATTAGGCCATCTATAATAAGCTCCACCAGATTTAAAATTACTAATCATGTTTATCTGTATCTTGACTGGAAAATAATTTGGGCTTTGTAGCAGTGTGCAGCACTGATCCTATTAGGCCATCTATACTAAGCTCCACCAGATTTAAAATTAATAATAATTTTTAGCTGCATCTAGCCCGGAAAATAATTTTGGGGCTCCGAGATGCGCAAGACACATAAGTGCCTTCTTGCTGCACTACCTGCAACATGACCCTCATATTGTCAGAATTCGAAGTAATCATGACTACTGGGTTGCCACACTCTTAGATCCCCCAAACTTTTCGATCAACCTTTTCATTTTAATAAAGACCAAAAAAATGGTCATTTTTGAAATTATAAGCATTAGCAGGTTATTAGAAACTGAAATCAAACAGTTTTCAACTCAAAACTTTATTCTAGGTGATGTTACATTTTCACATAGGACCCCTTGTTCGAAAGGAGCTTCTGAACTCTCTCGTCCATTGACTTTGTCAGGTTTTGGATGGTTTCTGCTTCAATTGTTTTGCATGAGGACAGAATACCCTCCCAGAGCTGTTGCTTAGATGTGAACTGCCTCCCGCCATCATAGACACTCCTTTTGATGATGCTCCAGAGGTTCTGAATGGGGTAGAGGTCAGGGGAGCATGGGGGTCACACCATAAGTTTGTCCCCTTTTATGCCCATATCAGCCAGAGATGCAGATGTTTTATGTGCAGCATGAGATGGTGCATTATCATGCAAAAAAATGATCTTGCTGTGAAATACACGGTTCTTCTTCTTGAACCATGGCAGGAAGTGCTGTTTGAGAAAATCCACATACATTATGGAGTTCATCTTTAGCGCCTTCAGGGATCCTAAAGGGGCCAACAATCTCTCTCCCCATGATTCCAGCCCAAAACATTACTCCACCTCCTCCTTGTTGGCGCTGTAGCCGTGTTTGCGTGGGGTGTCCATCAACCAGCCATCTTCCACTCCATCCATCTGGACCATCGAGCGCTGCACGGCACTCATCCGTGAACAAAACAGTTTTGAAATCAGTCTTCATGTAATGTTTGGCCCACTGGAGCCGTTTCTGCTTGTGTGAAGTGGATAGAGGAGGTCGACAGGATGGCGTATGCACAGCTGCAAACCTCTGAAGGACCCTGTATCTTGTTGTTCGGGGGACGTTGGAGGCACCAGCAGCTTCAAAAACTTGTCTGCTGCTATGACAAGGCTTTTTTGCCGCTGCTCTTTTAACCTGTCTTAATTGCCTGTAGGAAAGAGTCCTCAATTTGCCCTTATCAGCACGCACACGTGTGTACTGTGAATCAGCTACATACTTCTTGATTGCCAAGACACTTCATCCTGATCATCGCACAATGTTGATTGTAGTCATGCCTTGACCTAAACACTCCACAATTTGTTGCTTCTCAGCAGCCGACACATCCTTTTTCTTTCCCATTTTGGCAGAAAATGTAGGCTGCTTAATAATGTGAGACAGCCTTCTTAAGTAGTCTTGCCTTTCATTGAACACACCTGCCAAACTAATTAGCACAGGTGTCTGCAATTGCTTACAGTGATATAAAGAGCCCTGACACACATCAGCATCAATGAGTTTAACTGACAAACAAACAAATTCTTCCCTTATCACTCCTAAACACTTTTTGCATAATAATTTGGAACACAGTGTACATGTGCTTTTCCACAAAACACCAGTGGTTCACGTAGTGAATCTTACAGTTCTAACTTGCCAACCGTGGTCTGTATGGAGTTGTTCAATAAAGGGCTCAAAATTAAGATAACATAGACGGGAGAGGTCTCTATGAATACGAATTCCTAAGTATTTGATACCCTGTGAGGGCCAGGCAAAGGGAAAGTTGGACTGGATGGAATCCTATATGGATTTGGGGAGGGAGACATCGAGGGCCTCAGACTTCGCTGCATTGATTTCAGCCATAACAGCATGGATGGATATATGTGATTGAGTGATATATACTAGGACATCATCAGCAAATAGAGAGCACTTGTACTCGGTGCCTCCCACCTCAATCCACCTAATATTGGGGTTATGGCGAATTGATGAGAGCAGGTGCTCCGTCACTAGGATGTATAAGAGAGGGGACAGAGGACATCCCTGCCTTGTCCCATTGGTGATTGTGAAAGATGATGAAAATGTTCTGATGCACCCCCTGGACCTTGGGACACCCGGAGCCGGACCCTTTTTGATGGATGCTGGTGGTTGTAGTCTTCGTGGCGGCGACCCGGTTCCGTGGCTCAGGGTGGTCAAACCAGTGGCGGAACTATTTATGTGGTTTTGATGTTTAAATGTCCGACTACGCCACCCGTGGATTGCGGTCAGAGTGAACAGCCGCTGCAGGGCAGACCGCTGAGGCTGGTGTTGTGGGTGCAGCAGAGCGTAGCATAACTCCCCACGGGAGGAGTATAGCCTCAGGGCAGTGTATGCGGAGGATGGGGGTGATGGTGCAGGGCAGCAGCAGTAACGACACGGAGTCAGTGATGCAGTCCAGGGCCTTTACTCACAGTTCTTATTATCCAGACCATGTCTGCAGGTAACGGCTGCCCACGTCGTACTGTGCTCACCAGGTGAGGGGTTCAGACAACTCCCAGATAACTTTGGAGCGCTTCACAGGACCCCCTTTGTGTGTCCTTTGTCTGGCCTTTCTTACCAACCCTTCTGTCCGGCTGCCTCGGGCCTCCTCTTGGTAAACTTGGCGCCAGTTTCCCTGACCCTATGTGGTGCCTTCCTAGCGGGTGTAGCGAGGGGCTGCGCCACATAAAATGTCACAGCCTCCGGTTTCTAGCTGAGGGTCGTTTCCTGCCTCCACTAGTTTCGGGGACCGGTCTCCCCCCTTTGGCCTGACCCCTCCACGCAGGTGGATTCGGGCGTGCAGTGGCGACTCGCCCGTCCGCACCCCTGGGATCCCTTCATTCCTCGTTCCTGGAGCCTTCTCCGCTCCTCTTCCTTCCTTCTCCCTCTTCCAGGCCTGGGCCTCTGTTACTAGGCCCGCCTCCGGAGCAGAGCTCATGCAGAGCCCCTGCTCCCTGCCACTTCTGCTCAGACTTCTCTGCACTGAACTAAGATGGTGCCCACCTTTTATACTCCCTTCTCAATGCACCCAGGAACTGCTTCCTCCCTGCTCCTGCACTACAGGGTTCCCCTTCCTCAGTGTTCCCTCCCCCCACTCCAGCCAGGGACAGGCACTGTCGTGCCCATCTCAGAGGCATATTGGTCACCCTGCCCCACGGCAATGTGGTGTAATGCATGCAGGTGTCGGGTCCTGATCCACACTCCATCCTTACCTGAGAGTGAGATATCACACCTCTGGGTGAGGTGCAATACCTCTGTAGCAACCGAGCCCTCAGGGTGCTACAGTTCCATTTATCTTCAGCCTAGGTGACGTATTGTGATACAGGGCCGTGATTTTGGCTATAAAAGGGTCCCCTAGACCCCTACCCCAAGCTTTTTAAGAGAATCATATATGGCGTGCCAGGAGACTCTATGGAATGCTTTCTCAGCATCCAACGAGAGTATCTAATTACAAATTTTTAACTGCATCTAGCCCAGGAAATACTTTGTGCCTAGTAGCAGTGTCTGCTAGTCAGCGGATTATCCCGGCTGTTAAGCAAGCTACACCACCTGTAGTTTGGACACTTAATTTTTTCAAAGGAAATGCTTCGGGACCACGGGATACTCAGTGAAGAGCATCAGGAGGCACCCCAAGGCATAGGGGCTGGGACTGGCAGTAGGATGCCTTGCGGTGGACAGCCGAGCTCGATCCTTATAAAAGCTTTTTAACTGCAGCAGCTTTAGTGGACGCTACTGGAGCTGGAATTACGCGGCTGCTGGCATGAGACTTGCCCTCCAATAGATCCTTGTAAATGGATTTAAAGTGTATTCATTCAAATTAGAGAGACAATTTAAATTAAAAAGCTTAGAGCTGCCTCCACCATAGGGGGGCTCGCTCAACCCACCAGCGGACAGGCACCAGTATTGGGAGAGGGGGGCTGGCCATCAGGGTTCACCGCAGCTCTGGCACAAACCCGGCGACACGGAGGTGGCACGGGCAGGAGCGGACTGAACGTGTCGGCTTCTCACTTTTTGGATTTTAGAAGGGCATGACATGCCTATATCTGTGTCTCCCCCTCCTTTTACTCTTCCACCTCTTTTCTTTTCGCATGACTATATGTACTTGTCACTTTTCCATGTGTTAGTTGTGTCTTCTGAGCAGTTTGTCAGCCTTTGGACACCTTTGAAGGTGTTTTCTATGTGTTTCTATGTGTTTTTGTTTGCCTGCCATTGGTTTTAACGGTGTTCGAAGGTGTTCGACGAACAGTTCGACGAACAGTTCGGCGAACACACGGGTGTTCGACGAACCGAACCGAACTCGAACACTACGGGGGTGGCTCAACACTACTCTTCAGCATCATTCATTCTATCTGTCTTGGGCCCAAAATACACAGCTCTATTTGGGCTTCAGGCCATACTCTCTACAGCTGGCTTTCTCCGGTCAGGCTCACTTCTGAGTGTCAAGGATCTTCCAGCTGTGTCTGGATATTTCTGCCACTTCTTATCCAGTACAGTTACTTTCAGGACTTGCTACCTTAGTCATCTTCGTATTACACACACACCCCAATATTATGACCCATTGTCCTGCTTCTCTCAAAACTACTCACTGACTGCTGACTCACTTTAACCAGGAAGTAACTCTCTTTTTATTCCAAAATACTCCCTTCTGCAGCGGTGGCTGAATGTTAAAGGATTGTCTGGTCTAGAATTAAAAGTCTGCGGACACTCTGTGTGTCTGCAGACTTTTGAATCCCCCCAGCACATGCACTGTGCACTGCGAGGATTTGCTGGTGTCTACTTTGGGAACCACGGTGATGTATGTGATATGCATACTCCCGGACATGGTCATCTACTGTGTGTCGCCATCCAGTGGGCGTGGCTGTCTAGTGGGCGCAGCCTCGCGCAATACACTTGTACGGAGCGAGGCTGGCTTCTGATCGGGAGCATGCATATCGCATACATCACTACCATTCCTGGATCAGAAACTGGCAAATCCTAGCAGCGCACAGTGCATGCGTTGGGGGGATTTAAGAGTATACAGTCACACAGAGTAACAGCAGACTTTTTATTTTAGATCGGAGAACCCCTTTAACTCTTCTGTGCTCTGCATCCACACTATTCCTTCATATTCCGAAGACAAGTGAATTAATCTTGCTTTAGTAGAGCATAATAATACCGTGATTACATAAATCATCACATACCTGTATATAAATTGAATCAATATTACAATCATCCTTTTTCAGATTTACATTATGCATTACAATAATCACCATAAGGTGTGTTTCTTCGTGCACCATACTCTTACAATGATACAAGGTTCACTTCTGTTGCACTGTATTAGTTATTTAAAATTAGCTTTGGAGGTAGATGTTCAGGGAGATCTGTGTCCTGCTCATAGATCTTAACAGCTCATTTGCATATAAAAACATGGATTTCATTGTTTTAAGACATTGGATTGCAGATATCAAGGTATTATTTTATACAACTTCCTAAGTCCTGCTTGCCCATATAGACGGCTTAGGAGAGTTGATCCTACTGACAGATTCCCTTTAAGAATTGTTTATTTGTGTTGGCATACAGCTACATTTAGGACATAAATAATTTTGGCTTTATATCTTTGTTGACTTCAGGGTCACGTCTCTTTTAAACCAACAATAGATCAGCAGCGCTCATGTGCCAACTGTACAACCACTTTACTGGATGGAGATTTTACTGTCACCTATGATGTTAATAGAGAAACTCCTGGAAACATAGAGGTGAGATGTAATAATCTGAGCTGTTCATGTTGAATAATGCTTATTATTGTGCATATTGCATCAACTACTATTTACTACTGTTTAATAGTGCATGGGTTTTTGTCTCCAGCAATAGTGTTATATTGCAAATAATACATTGTGAAAAAAAACAAAACAAGAAGTTCCTGTTCACTGTGTGTGTAGCTGGAGCACGTTTTTAGGCCTCTTTCACACGTCCTTATTAGTGTTGAGCAAGTATGTTCTGTTAACCCTTTCTCTGAGTATGCTCGGGCGAGCTCCAAGTATTTACAGCTGCTCGGTGATATGGTTAAATCGCTCCCGTGTGCAGGATTTGCGACTTTTTGACAGTTTTATTACATGTGAGGAATGTCTATTTCTTACACATTCCTCACATGTAATAAAGCTG
Source organism: Phyllobates terribilis (assembly GCF_046119375.1). NCBI lineage: Eukaryota > Metazoa > Chordata > Amphibia > Anura > Dendrobatidae > Phyllobates > Phyllobates terribilis. The sequence goes on from NW_027362768.1 coordinate 296,336,813, forward strand.
TCAAACAGTTGCAAATCATGCACACTGGAGCGATTCAAACATATCACCGAGCAGCTGTAAATACTCGGAGCTCGGCCCGAGCATACTCGGAACAGAACATACTCGCTCAACACTAGTCCTGATATTTCCAGTACTGGAAAAACCATTACCGGAGATATCTGTGTCTTGTATGTCCGTGTGTCCTTGTGTGGCATATATGTGGCCGCCCGTGTGCTGTATCAGAATCACACGTACCGGCATCTGGGAATCAGCGGTACAGTTAGTGCTGTTCCCAAGCACCAGGTGCTGAAGGCAGCTCTCATCATTGTCCCCTGATTGCGCTGATATTAGCGCAAGCAAGTGACAATGTTGAGAGTAGTATTCTGCCACCGCTGTCTCCAACAAGTGTAAAAATAAGAATAAAATTAAAAACACATTATAATCATCTTTACACCTAATTCCCTGAAGCCATTGTCCCCTGTAAACAAACCAAAAATAAAAAACATCAATATCCCACACCTGTCCGAAGTTTAAATAATCCAGTATCCCACGCTGTAATCCATCTGGGCGACATTTTTCATCAGTGGGTGAGGTGGCTTGAGGCGAAAGCACACGCTGAGGAGCATAGGGGAATATGACTCGAGGCAGCGAGTGGGCCCCTGAACTTTTCACTTTTGTTCACTGATGTTCACTGAGCTCAACGCAGTTCAGGGGCCCGCTCGCTGCATCGAGTCACATCGAGTGTTTTTTTTAATTTTACACCTGTTGTAGACAGCGGGGGCTGCCTACAACTCTCAACATTGTCTCTTGCCTGCGTTGATCTCAGCGCAAGCAAGGGACAATGATGAGAGCTGATTACAGCAGCCGCCGGGATCAGCGTGAACAGTACCACTGATTCCCAGGCGTTGGTACGTGTCACGCTGATGACACACGGATGTCATCTGTGTGTCATCAGTGTGCACGTGTGCAGCACGCATTTTGTGCTGCACAAAAAAACTGACATGTCTGCGGGTTTTTCACACTTACACAAGGTCCGTGTAAAGAACTTGACATGTGTGCACACCGACTGAATACATATGGTGTGCGTATGTCCGTATTTGTGGTCCTTTAAAAATGGGCTGCATACGGATATAAAAAACGGACGTGTGAAGGAGGTCTAACATGGTGATGGACTACATCATGCAGCAGGCATACTGAAGCATGGTTTACATTGAGATCTGACATTGGTAGCTGATGAGAAATGCGTGTTGCCTTCTAAAGAAGTAAAAAAAATGTGTCAGTAGGCACACATGAGGACTCAACAATGTCATCCCCTTTATGTTTATCCTGGAAAAATACACAACAGAATTCCAGAGGGGATGGAGAAAAAGCAGCAATTTACACCTGCTCATCTACGCCCTGTTTCTATTGATGATCCTCAAGGTACATCTTACATTCGGCAGGATTTGCAGGAGTAACAACAGCATCTGGTGGATATGAAGGGGGGACAAAGACTTGGCACAGGCAGAGACAAGACTGACAATCAGAGTAAGAATGGTGATGGCAATGATGTTGGCCATGATAAATAACAGTCACAGTGGGTTGATGAAAGTTAAACAATGGAGCTCCCATTCATGCTGCGTGCGGGACAAGCTGAATGCTGGAGTGCTTATGGGATGACAGGTGTATTTTTTACCAGAAGCAAAGAGATGACTATTGAATGATAAGCCATGCTTTTAGACACTTGATATAAAAGCAAAATGGTTTTTTATGCCGGCTTCTAAAAGGGAGTCTAAATTGGCTTAATATCAGGATTAGCTGTGTTACCTGCAGTGCAAAGCTTTTATTGAGTAGACATATGTTGCCCGCAAAACTGGCCCACAGACCCCACTGTGACCCTGGAGACACAACGCTCCCCCGGCGCCTGCCAAAGTTAGTGCTCAGCAAACAGACGCACCAACTGAACAACCAGGTTCACTCGTACCTAGACTGTATCCATTGTCAAGTAAATACCCTGAGCCACAAACTTATGGACTTCTGTGTCTACAGATTAAACTAGTGGCAAAAAAGGCCCCATTTGGTATAAGCGTTTTGTCATATTAAGCCTTCAGAGTAAAATCAGAAAGGTCATGACTTTCATTTACATACAGATGATGCCAATGATTAATTCAACCACATCATCTGCCTGCTTGACTGATTGTCCATGGACTTTATCCTACATCATTCTGCTGCCACCAGTGCCAATGGCCCACACTCAGCCGGGCAACTACTATCCTGTCATCATGTTATCTATACTGAAGTACTTCTGCCAGGGCTACCAGTGCTGGCTCAACACTGCCACACATCTCTTTGCCTGCCCCATCCTAATTCTCTACAGTATAGCTTTGATGACATTGTTGGCCCTAAACTACCAGTCATCTCCTTGCCTGCCACATAATAATTTTCTACAGTGCCACTGCAGAGCCACACATCTCCTGTCTGCCAACTGCGTTTTCTGTTCTAGACCATAATACTGATGCTAAAGCTGCCATTTCTGACCCTACACTTCTGAATATCTCCTTGCCTACCCATCCTAATTCTCTACCATGCAACTTCTACTGCTGCTACTACAGAGCCAGGCCAGTCACACGAGCAACACATCTCCTGGCTTCCCATTTTGTTTCATAGTGAGCTAGACCATACTGCTGTTGCGAGGGTTTCCATTGCTGGTTCTACACTGCTGCACATCTCCTTATTTGCCTTGTCCTAATGTTTTACCATGTGGCTTCTGCTGCTTCCACTGCAGAGCCATGCCAGCCACACATCTATTGGTTGGCTGCTCACGGTGTTTTATAGTGCTAGACAGTACTGATGCTGGGAAATGTACTCTCCTGAGGGTACACAAACAGGAAATAGATCCCAAACATGGCTAGTTTTTGGAAAGGCTTAGGTATGAGCCTTACCTTTTTCAGTTTGAAAACAGCTAGCTTGTTCCTGCTCCTTCAAAAAAAGGTTTTTTTGGAGGGATAGCTTGATAAAAAACATTTGTAATTGCTTAATCATTTTCTAAATATCATACCTGTTGCAAATTCTTAAAAAATGGATCATTTTTTCACTTCTAGTTAAGAACTCATTACTTCACATTCAAAACTGTACACCTGTTTCATCTCTGTAAATACAGGGATGATTGCTGGATAGCTTGTGAAAAAGCTATCACTTCTTCATTTTGCAAAGAGCAAAACTCTTGATACTCCCTAAACAGGGATCAGTTTTGCACTCCTTGTGTGAAAAAGCCATGGCTTCTTCCATTTGCACCACCTGTGTATAAACAACAGCAAGACAGTCATCTGCCTCTCCAAAAGGGATCATTTTTGGACTGTTTGTACTATTAACATAGTCTAACAAGTCTGAAATGGCAGTGTTTGGTTAAATAAGCTGCTAGTTACCACCACTTACCATTTCCATCTAGCCAGATTTTGTGGTAAAAATCGACGTACCCCACTAATTCAAATTTCAACAAATCCGCCCAACTTTAGTGATAATAACCCATTGGTACTTTGAAATCACAATGCGAGGGCCTATGAATACCACTGTGTACACAGGCAACTGTTTCATTTAAAGACTGATGTCAGAGATTGACAAAGGTATTTAAATTGCTATCAGCAATGATTGGAGCTCAGTTCTCTCCAATGCGGTTTGACACAGAGGTTTAAGAAGAATCTACCAGCTGTGGACAGAGCTCAACTCCTGAACCATGTCCATCATTTGCAGTAAGGGATTAATGACTTCTTTAAAGGTACCCATTACCAGTCTGGGGCTGCCCTTTTTATTTAAGAAGAGAGTGGACAGCCTCAAACTGGTGATTTTTCTTAATATTGCCTTTTATTAAAAATGGTCACAAGAGTTTTACTATAATGCTCACCTAAAAGACTTGACCTTCTAGCAAAAGTCGGGTCTGAACTTCCGGATCATGGCATCCCAGCATGCAGAGTGGGACCCCAAAATCTTTCGCAGCCCTCTTTGCTGTGAAAGAGATCTTGTTCTTTGCACTAACCCAGCACTGCCGCATATTTTACTTCTAGATGGAGGTCCAATGCTATTGCATCGGGAGGGCGGTAATGTCACGATGGGGGCAGGCTTTGCAGCGTTGAGAATATCACCCACCTATCCACTCTCTCTTTCCCCCCATGTGCTGACTTCTCCCGTCTGTGCTCTCTTCTTTGACCTGTCTACCCCATGTGCTAACCCCCTTGTCTGCTGTCTCTCTCCATCCTGTGCTGTGTTCGCCCCTCATGTGCTGTTCCGTTTGAGCTGTCTCCTTCCTGTGCTCTGTCTCTCTCCCCCTGTGCGCTTTCGCTCTCACCCATCTGTTGTTGTCTCCTCTCATGTGATCTCTTCTTTGACCTGTGTACCCCATGTGCTCTCCCCCTTGTCTACTCTCTCTCTCCACCCCATGCTGTCTTCTTCCCTCATGTGTTCTCTCGTTTGAGCTGTCTCCCCGCGCAGTAAATCAGACTGCCGCCATCTTTGTGCAGGCAGATAGCGGCGGTCACATTAAAACTGCGCATGCGCTCCTCCTGTACAAAGATGGCGGCAGTCAGTGAATCATTCGGCTGATCCCAGCCGCAGCGTGTACGGCGTGTTCGCTGGTGGTACAAGAGGCTGGTACCACCAGCGGTTTTCAAATTGAGGCACTCATCACTTGGGTGTCCTAATATGGCGGTCGACGAACTTCCGTTGCTTGGAGTTCTGGGATCCGGACACATCTGGACGGAACAGGATGTGAAGACATTACAAGGTAAGTATATTATAGAAGTGGTTTCCGAATGGTAATATCATTAGAGCGTTTAGTTTCCTATGCAGGTGAGGCTAAAATCCTATGTCAAGTGATTGTGATATTTTATGAACACAATTGCCAACAGTCCCCATTTTGCTATTACAATCATAATGTGACAATCATGCAAACCGAACAGGAGAAGAAGTGGCGTTAGGAATGCCAAAATTTAAAAATGGTCATTTTGGTGGCGTTCCTTGGGTAGGGTTCTTTTTTTGCTTAGTAAATCTTTAATTTTAAAAAATAAATCATATTAACTACATTTTCTACGGATTTTAAAGAGGGATATATACCTCAACCATGTTGGACTAACTGTTGTTCTCTAAGAGATGTATATTTGCTTTTGCTTTTTAAATGACATCACTATTTTTGCTTTTTAGGTTGTAAATGGATATTTTGTTCACTTCTTTGCTCCCCCTAAACTGTCAAGTGTACCAAAAAATGTCATTTACGTCATTGACAGAAGTGGATCAATGGCTGGTAGAAAACTGGAACAGGTAAGATATTGTACACATAGTTTTGTGCTTTGAGGGTTGACATACATTTCTTAATAATGAGTTTGAAATAAAATATTGAATTATTCACCATACCTTAAACAACATTTTGAGGTTTCAGTTGCATGAGTTACAATACATTCCATTTATAAGTTACCACTTTAGCAATTAAAATATCATTTGTAATTACATAATAAATAATCACAATATGTTCACTATTAGGTTTCAAATAGCTTATTTGTGGAGATTTATTATTCTAAATGTGCCAGACTTCTGATACAATTTGAGCCTAAAAACGAACTTGTCAAGTACAGCTTTCTGTGGTTTGTCTGACAAAGGGCTTATTGACAAAGGTGTCCTAATATGCAATATTTTGATGCATATTTCTGACATATGTAAGGTAACTAATATATGGTGTCAAGTCAGACTTGATAGTCTAAAGATGCGGCAAAATTATCGGCATAAGGGCTCCAGATGAGCGTATTATACTTCCATGTGCTGTCCGTGTTAAAATCGGATAGCACAATGGCCAATGTTATTCAAATGAGCTGACTTTTTTTTACAAAGGCCAATTGTCCATGTGAAAAAAAATTGTAGCATGCATTGGTCGCGTCTGTATTTTTTTGGATGAGATACACTCATTCAAGTCCATGGGTGCAAAAGAAAAAAAAAATAATAATAATAATAGGGATCATCGCAAGTAAAATGGTGCAAAAAAAAACAGCTCTTCTCTGTCACGCACAGTATGGGAAAGACTAAGTGCAACACGAATGGATGAGAGGCAGGAAACCCAGACACTAGGGAAAGGGGGAGTGGAGACCCCTAGGCATATCTAATAACACCCTGCCTCCCCTACTGTCCCTATATTGGTTCCACACCAATCGCCGGGCAGGAAACCTAAGCCCTGTATATCCCTAGAGCTAGGCCCTGGATAGGGCGAGGGGGGATGAGAACTGATCAGTCCCCACTATAAACTAAAGACAACAAGGGAAACAAACAAAGGGGGAGAAACTTAGCTTGAGCAGACTCCAGAGAGATAACACCAAACGTCCTCCAAGGGCACCAGAGAGGATGTAAGCCAACTGCTATAGCTCCAAGCCTTCACAAGGGAAAATGTGAATATCACTGGCACTCCCTGAAGCAGACAGAGAGTTTATAAACACCCCGGCCAAGATGTGTCAATCAGAGCAGGAGGGAGGTTGCCACTGGGTCCAAAAGTCAGAAGAATTAAGAAGGCGTCTGCAATGCAAAACACAGAGAACTTCTGCAGCCAGATGCAGAGTGACTGTCTGTTGCATCTGACACACCCGTGACACTAATGAGAATAATCTCAGCTCTTAACAGTTCAAATAAGAAGAATTTTAATGCAGTCCAAAAATCGAAATAAACATTTTGGTCAATCTGAACTACATCAGTAAACTGTTTGACAGAAAACAGAGAACAAAAAATTAAACATAAAAATAAAAATAAATGTAAATAATAAAGGTAGTACAATGCAACAGAAAATGAAATTATATACAGGTAGTTATTATGATGTCAAACAGTGTTTAGTGATAAAGTATCCTTCATTTAAACGGAGGTATCCTGATAAAAATTAATGACAGTGATCAGACATCAAAGTGGTTACCACTAGTATTGAGCGAGTATGTTCTGTTAACCCTTTCGCTGAGTATACTCGGGCCGAGTTCCGAGTATTTACAGCTGCTCGGTGATATGTTTGAATCGCTCCCGTGTGCAGGATTTGTGACTGTTTGACAGCTTTATTACATGTGAGGAATGTCTATTTCTTACACATTCCTCACATGTATTAAAGCTGTCAAACAGTTGCAAATCATGCACACGGGAGTGATTCAAACATATCACCGAGCAGCTGTAAATACTCGGAGCTCGGCCCGGGCATACTCGGAACAGAACATAGTCGCTCAACACTAGTTACCACCTATTTGGCTGCTTAGTGTAAACAAGAATGGGTGATGGGGGGAAGAGGACACAGTGTCTCTAGTTGCTTGGGTCTGTGTGGGAAGAAAAAGTGAAACACTAAGTGCCCAAGGCATAGAGGCTGTGGATGTCAGAATGAGAGGTGTAAGAGCAGTGTACCTGAAACCCCAAGCTGGTGCATGTGGAAAAGCTGTACACGTGGCTGGTAGGGGAACGCAGTATCCACTGTTTGTTCCTGGTACTGTACGGGTGGACCGCGGCAGGTCCCTATCTAAAGGCAGAGGGCGGGACTAGTGATGCGGCTTACCAATCGCCGCTAACCAGCGATACCCTGGCCGCAACTACTGAAAGTGCGCATTTGACGTCACCGGAAGTGAGGCGCCGCATGCTGACCAGTAAGATGCTGTGATTTCCACAAGAGGGTGAGCATGCGTTCCAGGAGGCCGGAAGCATGTGTGTCAGCTAGGGAAGACATGCGTTCCACATGAAGGAAGCATGTCTCTCCAGGGACATGATGTGAGACTTGTAGAAGGATGGAAGTGGACACCGGAGAAGGAACATGAGGATACCATAGGGTAGTTTATCTGAAATAGAAGTGACTCGCCCCCAGGGCTGTGGGGTGCTCTGCAGCCAGGCCTATGGATGCCGGCGGGGGATATCACGGTGGCTGGCCCGGTCCGTGGCCCAGGGCGGTCAACCCAAAAGGGGAATATTTACAGGGGATTAAAAAAGTTTGTGACGCCACCTGTGGGTTGCGGCTAAAGGGAGCCGCCGCTGCGGGGCAGTCCTCTGAGGCAGATGTTAGGGCAGCTTATGATGGAACGGCTCCCCACAGGTGGAGCGGGCCTCAGGGCAGCGTTGATGTAATTGATGGTAGTGCAGGGGAGAGACGGCCGGGACGGTTCCGGAAGAAAGGACAGACACTCACACGGGGGTGCACTTCGGTATCTTTACTGGTGTCGGTGCAGGTATGGTCCAGGGTACTCGGTGGCAGGGTGCACTTCTGGACCTCTCCCCAGTGAGCGGGTATAGGGCCTCCTGATCCTTTGCTTCCACTTGCTAAGCTCTGACCTGCCTGGAGCTAGGCCTGGCTTGACTACTGTCTCTCCCTCTTGCACCTGCTGACCTGGTGGTAGGGCTTTCTTTTGGAGATCACTCTCCCTGGACACTGGGACCTCCGTGACTCCTAGCCCTGGTGCTGTAGTCAGCGTTTGGTAAACCTGGGACCTGTAGTCCTCCAGGTATCCGGTGAATCCTACTGGGTATGAAGGGCCCTGTAGGCACGGACCCGGTGTCCGGTGTATCTTTCGGGGTGAGCCTGGTACGCTCCTCTGCCCCCTTGTTATCCTTCCTTCTCCTCTCGCCTTCGGCCGCGCTCGGGTCCCTCACTAGGCTTCAGTGCTTGCTGGAGGCCTAAACTTGCCTCACACAGCAGCCTGCGTGCTGCTCTCTCACTGAGCACACTGCACTCTCTCACAGACTAACTAACTGAGCTGCCTGGCTCCACCTTCCCTATATATATCCCTAACGGGCTCCCTCTGCTGGTATGAGGTGGAAGGTGGAGGTGTGTTAATGTGTGAGGTCCTCTTGTGGATAAGTCCATCCATGCACCCTTCTGGGTTCTGTGGCACCAGTGCGTAGCAGGGCGCCACAGAAGAGAACAATATATAAGTACATAGGTGGAATAAATGATAGCATCTGTCAATCACTAGTACTATATAATATGGCATGAATGCGGCAAAGGAAACAAATGAATGATTAAGTGATACCTGATCCATGGGTAACAAGTCCCAATGTACATTTTTCAGGGTAAGAATACGAACACCTTTAAGAAGGCAAGTAAGTCATAGTCCCTGTTCAAACCCTTATGTGACAGGGACTGCAATTCATGTATCCAATATGACTCTCTGCATTTCAGGAGGCGTACCCGCTCGCCCCCCCCAGGCGTGGTGGTAAGACCTGTTTAAGAACTTGGTATTTAGGTTGGGATATTTTATGACCCGCTGAAGTAAAATGTTGGGTAGCAATAGGTTTCTGCACTGGATTATGGACTTGTGTTAAGAGATTCTGTCTTTCACGGGCTGTGTTGTTTCGTCCACATAGATCAAGATGCATGGACATTTTATAAGGTATACTACAAATGAGCTGTCACAAGTGAAGTAATTTTTGATGTTATATTTCTTGCCGGTTTGTGGATGATGGACAATACTCCCCTTAAGGACTTTATTGCACTGTCGGCCTTGAAGACATGGAAAAGTTCCCATTTTGTGATTCTGTAGGAATCGTTGTTTTGATCTCTGGTGTGTCATGCCAATGTCAGCATGTACCAGGGAGTCCCCGAGGTTTGGTGCTCTCTTAAAACATGGCAAGAAAGGTTGTTGAAAGGCAGTGATTGTGGGATAGCCTCTTTGTAAGATATTCCGGTGTTTTCGTATGGTCTTGTGCAAAATGTAAGCAAACAGGTGAAATGTGTGAACAAAGAAAATCCTGCCTTTGTTGTTGGGACGAACTGCCCTGGAATTAGTCACCTGTTGTTGCAAGGTACTTGGCAGATAACTACATTCCCTAAATTTTGAGCTTATTTCTTGTAATCTCTGATCACGAATAGGTTCACCAGTAACAATCCTTTTGACTCTTTGGAATTGTGATGTGGGTATTGATTTTTTCATGGACAACGGGTGGTTACTAGAAAAAATGTAATAGACCATTACGGTCTGTTGGCTTTATGTAAAGATCTGTTGTCAGGTAATCTTGTGCATCTTTCATTGGACCATTCCATGTCCAAGAAATTCACCTTATGTCTATCGTGGGTCATGGTAAAGCCTAAGTCAGACCATGCGGAATTAAGCATGGAAAAGAACTCCTCCAAGGATTCCAGAGAACCCCCCCATATGAAAAAAATATTGTCTTTAAAGCGTTTCCAAATAATGGAATGCTCCTGGAACAGTGGATTAGAATAGATGACTTGGCTTTCGAAGGCCGTCATGTAGCAGTTTGCATATGGGGGGGGCTACATTAGAGCCTATCGCAGTGCCCTTCACTTGTAAGTACTATAAATCTTGAAATAAAAAGTAATTTTTGGTGAGTACCAAGGTAAGTATCTCAATGCAAAGATCTATAACCCATGGATCAGTAAGTGAATAAGAAGGTTTTGTACTGTTCTAATCCCATGGTCACGGGGGATGGACGTATAAAGATTTTTTACGTTGAAGGAAACTAAGATGGCTCCTACAGGGACCTGTTTGAGTTCAGTGAAAGTCGCTAGGAAGGCTCCAGTATCAAGTAGAAAAGACGGACTCTGTTGTGTGAGAGGTGTGAGAATTTTCTCAAGGAAAATGGATAAAGGGGACAAGAGTGACTCCGTAGAGGCTACAATCGCAGTTCCATTAGAACGGTGGTTCCATTAGACTCTTGTGAATTTTAGGTAAAAAGTAGAAGATGGGTGTGATCGGGTGTTTCTTAGTAAGGAATTCCCCAGTCTTGATGTCTATGACGCCAGCCGTGACAAAACAGTTTATGACAGAAGATATTAGAGTACTGAATTGAGACAAAGGTTCATGGGGCAACCGTCGGTAGGTAGTACAGTCACTAAGTTGTCACTCTATTTCTCTGATGTAATCTATTCATAACCACAATTGCTCCACCCTTGTTGACCGGCTTAATGATCAAATTGTTGTCCTCTTTGAGACTCCTTAAGACCTGCTGGTCAAGGGGGGATAAATTGGGCTCAAAGTGAAGTTTCCCGCTATCTACCTTAGAACGCAGTTCCTGAAAAGGGGTGTCTACTAAGCCAATAAAGGTTTCTAAGGCATGAGAGTCATGGGGAGGACTGTAGGAGCTCTTCATCCGAAGACCTGGGCTATTAGATGCGATGGCTATATTTAAGTTGGGAGGAGCACTCGTGGGATTGCTACTGTTTGTCTTCTTCAGGTTTGGCGAAATGTGTTTTTAGACGTAGAGAGCGGTAAAACCGCTGGAGTTCCATGTCAAGATTAAAAGTGTAGTATCTATTAACCGGGCAAAAGGAAAAACCTTTCTATAGCACTGATAATTGGGCAACACTAAGGGTTTTAGAGGAGGTATTTACCACCAGGGGGGCTGTGCCTGGGAGTGGGTCACTCGGATGAAGTCTGTGCTGCCTCTGGTGTTGCTCGCCTCTTCTCGTCTTCTTCTTGGTTGGCGTCTCCTTTGTTGTCCTAAAAAATTAGAAGAAGGAACAAATGGATCTCTCCTGTCTGGCTCTGACAAGGAGGAGGAGAATTCAGTGGATGATTTGTCGAATCAGTAGGAATTTCTACCTGAGGAATATCTGTCCTGCCATCGATAGACTCTATTATGTTCATAATCTTTCGTGTATCTTAGGAACTTGTTCCTTTTCCTGGCCTCGGTGTCTTTCCGGTGATAGTCGATATTGCCCTTGATCTTGCTCTGGAGGGTACTCAGTTCTTCTGGACTGATTGTTGAGGAAAGTTGTGACTCAATGTTCTTGATTTGTTCCTTCGTGGAGATGATGGCCTTATGTAAAAAATCAACTGTTAGCCTCATCAAATCGAACGAACACTTATTCAGAATCTGTTCAAACTTAGTACAGTAATCGGGTTGGTCTGAAAACAAGGTGGGACGTATGGGTACCATCAACCCCCTTGGGATCCGTTGGACCCGCAAATACTCCATTAGAGGTGCGCAATGCTGCTCTATGTTGGTCAGGTGTCGCTGTTCTCATTCCAGGGTATCTCTGGTTAGCGGCGTTTGGTCAGCCGCATCACAAGTCCCACCCTCTGCCTTTAGATAGTGACCTGCCCCCAACCACCTGCACAACACCAAGAACAAGCGGTGGATACCACGTTCCCCTACTAGCCATGTGTACAGCTTTTCCACATGCACCAGCTTGGGATTTCAGGTACACTGCTCTTACACCTCTCATTCTGACATCCACAGCCTCCATGCCTTGGGCACTCAGTATTTCCCTTTTTCTTCCCACATAGTCCTCCAGGTATCCGGTGAATCCTACTGGGTATGAAGGGCCCTGTATGCACGGACCCGGTGTCCGGTGTATCTTTCAGGGTGAGCCTGGTACGCTCCTCTGCCCCCTTGTTATCCTTCCTTCTCCTCTCGCCTTCGGCCACGCTCTGGTCCCTCACTAGGCTTCAGTGCTTGCTGGAGGCCTAAACTTGCCTCACACAGCAGCCTGCGTGCTGCTCTCTCACTGAGCACACTGCACTCTCTCACAGACTAACTAACTGAGCTGCCTGGCTCCACCTTCCCTATATATATCCCTAACGGGCTCCCTCTGCTGGTATGAGGTGGAAGGTGGAGGTGTGTGAATGTGTGAGGTCCTCTTGTGGATAAGTCCATCCATGCACCCTTCTGGGTTCTGTGGCACCAGTGCGTAGCAGGGCGCCACAGAAGAGAACAATATATAAGTACATAGGTGGAATAAATGATAGCATCTGTCAATCACTAGTACTATATAATATGGCATGAATGCGGCAAAGGAAACAAATGAATAATTAAGTGATACCTGATCCATGGGTAACAAGTCCCAATGTACATTTTTCTGGGTAGGAATACGAACACCTATAAGAAGGCAAGTAAGTCATAGTCCCTGTTCAAACCCTTAGGTGACAGGGACTGCAATTCATGTATCCAATATGACTCTCTGCATTTCAGGAGGCGTACCCGCTCGCCCCCCCAGGCGTGGTGGTAAGACCTGTTTAAGAACTTGGTATTTAAGTTGGGATATTTTATGACCCGCTGAAGTAAAATGTTGGGGGATGGGTAGCAATAGGTTTCTGCACTGGATTATGGACTTGTGTTAAGAGATTCTGTCTTTCTCGGGCTGTGTTGTTTCGTCCACATAGATCAAGACGCACGGACATTTTATAAGGTATACTACAAATGAGCTGTCACAAGTGAAGTAATTTTTGATGTTATATTTCTTGCCGGTTTGTGGATGATGGACAATACTCCCCTTAAGGACTTTATTGCACTGTCGGCCTTGAAGACATGGAAAAGTTCCCATTTTGTGATTCTGTAGGAATCGTTGTTTTGATCTCTGGTGTGTCATGCCAATGTCAGCATGTACCAGGGAGTCCCCGAGGTTTGGTGCTCTCTTAAAACATGGCAAGAAAGGTTGTTGAAAGGCAATGATTGTGGGATAGCCTCTTTGTAAGATATTCCAGTGTTTTCGTATGGTCTTGTGCAAAATGTAAGCAAACAGGTGAAATGTGTGAACAAAGGAAATCCTGCCTTTGTTGTTGGGACGAACTGCCCTGGAATTAGTCACCTGTTGTTGCAAGGTACTTGGCAGATAACTACATTCTCTAAATTTTGAGCTTATTTCTCGTAATCTCTGATCACGAATAGGTTCACCAGTAACAATCCTTTTGACTCTTTGGAATTGTGATGTGGGTATTGATTTTTTCATGGACAACGGGTGGTTACTAGAAAAAATGTAATAGACCATTACGGTCTGTTGGCTTTATGTAAAGATCTGTTGTCAGGTAATCTTGTGCATCTTTCATATGACCATTCCATGTCCAAGAAATTCACCCTATGTCTATCGTGGGTCATGGTAAAGCCTAAGTCAGACCATGCGGAATTAAGCACGGAAAAGAACTCCTCCAAGGATTCCAGGGAACCCCCCCATATGCAAAAAATATTGTCTTTAAAGCGTTTCCAAATAATGGAATGCTCCTGGAACAGTGGATTAGAATAGACGACTTGGCTTTTGAAGGCAGTCATGTAGCAGTTTGCATATGGGGAGGGCTACATTAGAGCCCATCGCAGTGCCCTTCACTTGTAAGTACTATAAATCTTGAAATAAAAAGTAATTTTTGGTGAGTACCAAGGTAAGTATCTCAATGCAAAGATCTATAACCCGTGGATCAGTAAGTGAATAAGAAGGTTTTGTACTGTTCTAATCCCATGGTCACGTGGGATGGACGTATAAAGATTTTTTACGTTGAAGGAAACTAAGATGGCTCCTACAGGGACCTGTTTGAGTTCAGTGAAAGTCGCTAAGAAGGCTCCAGTATCAAGTAGAGAAGACGGACTCTGTTGTGTGAGAGGTGTGAGAATTTTCTCAAGGAAAATGGATAAAGGGGACAAGAGTGACTCCGTAGAGGCCACAATCGGCAGTTCCATTAGAACGGTGGTTCCATTAGACTCTTGTGAATTTTAGGTAAAAAGTAGAAGATGGGTGTGATCGGGTGTTTCTTAGTAAGCAATTCCCCAGTCTTGATGTCTATGACGCCAGCCGTGACAAAACAGTTTATGACAGAAGATATTAGAGTACTGAATTGAGACAAAGGTTCATGGGGCAACCGTCGGTAGGTAGTACAGTCACTAAGTTGTCACTCTATTTCTCTGATGTAATCTATTCATAACCACAATTGCTCCACCCTTGTTGACCGGCTTAATGATCAAATTGTTGTCCTCTTTGAGACTCCTTAAGACCTGCTGGTCAAGGGGGGATAAATTGGGCTCAAAGTGAAGTTTCCCGCTATCTACCTTAGAATGCAGTTCCTGAAAAGGGGTGTCTACTAAGTCAATAAAGGTTTCTAAGGCATGAGAGCCATGGGGAGGACTGTAGGAGCTCTTCATCCGAAGACCCAGGCTATTAGATGCGATGGCTATATTTAAGTTGGGAGGAGCACTCGTGGGATTGCTAGTGTCTGTCTTCTTCAGGTTTGGCGAAATGTGTTTTTAGACGTAGAGAGCGGTAAAACCGCTGGAGTTCCATGTCAAGATTAAAAGTGTAGTATCTATTAACCGGGGAAAAGGAAAAACCTTTTTATAGCACTGATAATTGGACAATACTAAGGGTTTTAGAGGAGGTATTTACCACCAGGGGGGCTGTGCCTGGGAGTGGGTCAATCGGATGAAGTCTGTGCTGCCTCTGGTGTTGCCCGCCTCTTCTCGTTTTCTTCTTCTTTAGCGTCTCCTTTGTTGTCATAAAAAATTAGAAGAAGGAACAAATGGATCTCTCCTGTCTGGCTCTGACAAGGAGGAGGAGAATTCAGTGGATGATTTGTCGAATCAGTAGGAATTTCTACCTGAGGAATATCTGTCCTGCCACTGATAGACTCTATTATGGTCATAATCTTTGGTGTATCTTAGGAACTTGTTTCTTTTCCTGGCCTCGGTGTCTTTCCGGTGATAGTCAATATTGCCCTTGATCTTGCTCTGGAGGGTACTCAGTTCTTCTGGACTGATTGTTGAGGAAAGTTGTGACTCAATGTTCTTGATTTGTTCCTTTGTGGAGATGATGGCCTTATGTAAAAAATCAACTGTTAGCCTCATCAAATCGAATGAACACTTATTCAGAATCTGTTCAAACTTAGTACAGTAATCGGGTTGGTCTGAAAACAAGGTGGGACGCATGGGTACCATCAACCACCTTGGGATCCGTTGGACCCGCAAATACTCCGTTAGAGTTGCACAATACAGCTCTATGTTGGTCAGGTGTCGCTGTTCCCATTCCAGGGTTTGCCGGTTAGCGGCGATTGGTCAGCCGCATCACTAGTCCCACCCTCTGCCTTTAGATAGTGACCTGCCCCCAACCACCTGCACAACACCAAGAGCATGCGGTGGATACCACGTTCCCCTACTAGCCATGTGTACAGCTTTTCCACATGCACCACCTTGGGGTTTCAGGTACACTGCTCTTACACCTCTCATTCTGACATCCACAGCCTCCATGCCTTGGGCACTCCGTATTTCACTTTTTCTTCCCACACAAACCCTAGCAACTAGAGACACTGTGTCCTCTTCCCCCCATCACCCATCCTTGATTACTCACAAGCAGTCAGGTAGGTAGTAACTACTTTGCTGTTTGATCACTTTCATTAGATTTTATCAGAACACATCTGTTTAAATGAAAGATACTTTATGTCTAAACACTGTTTGACATCATGATAGCTATCTGTACATAATTTCATTTTCTGTTGCATTGTACTACTTTTATTATTTATTCTTTTTTACGTTTTTTATTTTTATGTTTGTTTTATTTTTTGTTCTCTGCTTTCTGTCCAACAATTTACTGATGAAGTTCAGATTGACCGAAACGTTTATTTTGATTTTTGAACTGCATTAAAATTCTTTTTATTTGAACTGTTGAGTGCCGAGGTTATTCTCATTTGCGGTACGGGGTTGGACCCTACTCGAGCACCTCTGTCCAGTAGTGCAGTGGTTGTTTTTCTACACCCGTGACACTGTCACAAAGGAGTTAATTACAAAGACAAGAAATAAAAAGGGATTGTCAAATTTGTCTTTATCTTATAAAAATGAAAGTGTAGTTGTTGTGTAGAGAACTGTTGCAACACACCGCCTGATGAAAAATTATGACCATCATACTCTGAACTTATCCAACCTTCTCCACTGTTATAAACTTCTATGGGCAGCATGTAACCTGGTCCCTCAGTCCATCTTATCATTCACTTTCAAATATTGCTAAATACATTTTTGAGAGATGAGTTTGGGATTTTCTTATAGTTGATAATACTATTGATTTATGCCTAAGCTTGCTGAAATGACAGTGATCATTTAGGCATATGGTATATCTAAAGAAGTGCAACATTACTAGAAATGATTGAATCAATTCAATGCAAATTCAATTGATGAATTCATGTCAGTTTGGGCATTTCACTTTGTGCAAGTTGACTGAAATGGCCATTACAATTTTATACAATGCAGAATTTTGCTTCAGCTAGGGAAAGCTCATGTGATCTCAGGTGTGGCTGAACTGGCTTCCCCATAATGCCTTGTGTAGCACCCCGAGGGTTCATCCGCTACAGGGGTATTGCACCTCAATCAGAGGTGTGGTATTCCACTCCCAGGTAAGGATGGAGTATGGACCAGGGCTCAGTTAGCTGCATACACCACACACACCCCATTTCCGGGGGACTGCTCTACGGTGCTCCCATTTATATATTTATGCAGGCACATCTGACTATGTCCCTGGCTGGAGTGGGGAGGGGGGAGGAAAACACAGTGGTGTAGGAGCAGATAGGGGTTGGGTTCTGAGCATAGGAAGGAGCTTATTGGGTGCAGGTCACCTGAGCTGACACACAGAAGAGGAGGTATAAAAGTTGGGCACCATCTTAGTTCTGGGAGAAGAAGAGAGAAGTTCAGTGGAGAAGTGACAGGGAGCAGAGGCTCTGTAGGAGCTCTGCTCAGAGGCAGGCCTGGAGAGAAGGCCGGGGCCAGAGATGAGAAAGGAAGGAGAAGTAGGCCTGGAGAAGAGGCCGAGTGAAGGGGGAGAAGAAGGAACAGGAAAGAAGGAGAAGAGACAGAGAAGTAGAAAGGCTCAGAAACAAGAAGGCAGAAGGGACCCTAAGAACCCACGAGATATCGGGTGAAGGGTCAGGTAGAACAAGGGTACCGGATCCCAAATTGGTGGAGGTAAATCATCCCTCAGCTAAGAACCGGAGGTCGTGATCATTTATTGGTGCGACCCCCCGCCAAACCCGCTAGGAAGGCACCATATAGGATAGCGAGAAACGGAGCCCACGTTTGCCCGCATAGATCCGCGGCAGCTGGACAGAAGTTTGGTCACTGGTGGGGCATGAGCCAGAGAGAGGACAGAAGGGAGTCCTGTGCCATACTCCTGAATTGCCTGATGGTTGACCGAGCCCCTCACCTGGTGGACGCAGCATGACTTGGGCAGTCATTACCTTTACAGAAGTGGCTTGGAGTATACGAACTGTGAGTAAAAGACCCTGGACTGCAACACGTTGTCTTTGTGTTCCTTACCGCGCCAGCACTAACTGTACTGGGACGCCCTGCACCACAACCCCCACCATCTACGCTCACTGCCCTGAGGCTACACTCCTACCGTGGGGAGTTATACTATTCTCTGCTGCACCCACAACACCAGCCTCAGCGTTCTGCCCTGCAGCGGCGGTTCACTCTGACCGCAATCCACGGGTGGCGTAGTCGGACATTCATAACTATACTAATAGACTGCCACAGCATTTGGTCTGACCACCCTGAGCCACGGGATCGGGTCGCCACTACTACCCCCATCATTGCGCAGAAGCCGCGTTCCGAGTGCCCCACGGCCCAGGGGGCAAGTCACTTGCACCTCACATATTTTAGCTCACCCAATCAGGAAGGACCATCATAGCCAATATATAAGCTGAATCAGGAAATGCAGCATCCATTTTTTTGTTGGATCTCAATAGAGGACATCACAGTTCACAGTGTTGTAGCTGTTTTGTTCTAACCCAAAGTAAGATTACATGATCACCAGTAAGACCTAATTGTGAAAATAAGCCCTCTTAGTCACGAGCGCTCGGAGAAAAGAATGCACACCAATCATGAGCATGAGCAATTCTGTTTATTCCCCTATGAGCAATTTTCTTATGCCATTTACAGATAAATGTAACGCTGCATGGAAAGTTCCCATTGGAAGTTCTGCCAGTCGCACCCCTCTCAGAGATGTTATGAGAATTTTTAGCTATCATGTCTTTCCCAGTGTATTACCCATAATGCACAGCTTCTCAGGGCATTGCATATGAGATAAGAAAATATTGGACCAAATATAAAACCTTAAAAACTCTTAAACAAAATATAACACTATGAGACTAGTTAATACTAAACAAAATATAGAAAAGGAGGAAAATATTAATCATTCTATATCATCAGCTTAACAATAGAGCTAGAAAAATCCATAAGACACTGTAGAACTGTAAGGCTGTATTTACACATTACACCTACATAGCATATGTTGAGGCAAAAATGCATCATTTTACAGCGATTTTTAGGAAATTAATTAAAAAAATTGCTTTAGTTAGTTAGACAGCATGAAAATAAGCAAGCTTATTATTAACTTGCATTTTTTTTTATCTGCAAGGGATTCTCCTGATCTGAAAGCTTTTATTTTAATAGTGTACAGCATGTTTCTGAAGGGGCTTGGCTACGAATGTTTGACTGAGTATGCTTAGTAGCTACATTTCAGGAGAGGAGTTAACTGCTGACATATCAAACACATCCCTTCCGCCCATTGATTTCTAGACAGCAATTAGCTAATTACCTCGCTCCCCCCCCCCCCCCGCTCCTCACAAGCTGCTGTTATAAATTTAGCAAAATCACAATCCCCCACCATCGGCAGCTTCCAGAGCCATTGAAATTTACTGTTATCTCTATATGCAAATATAGTGATAACAGTGTAGACTGAAAACAAGTCACTGATAGCTGAATGTGTTTGGGTGCTTTCACATTGCGTTTAGGCACACGCTCGGTGCAGTCTAACATATCTGAGTGTCCACCTCCATTAGGCGTACACGCCCGAAAATGATGCATGGCAGAGCGACCGTTCGTTCTGTCAGCATCAATATAGTCTATGGCCCCCCATAAGCCTGAATCCCATTTTGCGGGGGGGTTTGGATGCATGCCACAACGGGGCCACCAAGCGTATGGCTAAATGCAATATGAAAGGACCCTTACAGTAGAACTATAAAGCTCAGCACAAGTTCTGCTGATGGTACAGCACTGCCACTGACTAGAACGATCACTTAGGGAGGAGTAGCTGCCCAACCCCAAGCCCCAAATCCAGGAAATAAGGAGACTATGGAGCTGTGTGTTGCTCCAGAGAAAACTTGAGTGTACCCTTTTAAGGTGCATTACACTAATAATTATTCACAATGAGAGTTCCTAGGAACCCTAGTTTCCAGTAATCGTGCAGTGTAATTAGGTTGCCGCTCACCCTATGAAAAAAGCAAAACGCTAGTTTCGTTGAGCTAAATGATCATCGCTCTTGGCAGCACGTCGTCTTGTGTAAACAGTGTATCTGCTGCCGAGAACAATCGCAGCTTATTATCCTATATTAATGATCACTCTAAGCATATCAGAAACGCAGTTTACCGGTTAGTGTTGAGCCACCCCCGTAGTGTTCGAGTTCGGTTCGGTTCGTCGAACACCCGTGTGTTCGCCGAACTGTTCGTCGAACTGTTCGTCGAACACCTTCGAACACCGTTAAAACCAATGGCAGGCAAACAAAAACACATAGAAACACATAGAAAACACCTTCAAAGGTGTCCAAAAGCTGACAAACTGCTCAGAAGACACAACTAACACATGGAAAAGTGACAAGTACATATAGTCATGCGAAAAGAAAAGAGGTGGAGGAGTAAAAGGAGGGGGAGACACAGATATAGGCATGTCATGCCCTTCTAAAATCCAAAAAGTGAGAAGCCGACACGTTCAGTCCGCTCCTGCCCGTGCCACCTCCGCGTCGCCGGGTTTGTGCCAGAGCCGCGGTGAACCCTGACGGCCAGCCCCCCTCTCCCAATACTGGTGCCTGTCCGCTGGTGGGTCGAGCGAGCCCCCCTGTGGTGGAGGCAGCTCTAAGCTTTTTAATTTAAATTGTCTCTCTAATTTGAATGAATACACTTTAAATCCATTTACAAGGATCTATTGGAGGGCAAGTCTCATGCCAGCAGCCGCGTAATTCCAGCTCCAGTAGCGTCCACTAAAGCTGCTGCAGTTAAAAAGCTTTTATAAGGATCGAGCTCGGCTGTCCACCGCAAGGCATCCTACTGCCAGTCCCAGCCCCTATGCCTTGGGGTGCCTCCTGATGCTCTTCACTGAGTATCCCGTGGTCCCGAAGCATTTCCTTTGAAAAAATTAAGTGTCCAAACTACAGGTGGTGTAGCTTGCTTAACAGCCGGGATAATCCGCTGACTAGCAGACACTGCTACTAGGCACAAAGTATTTCCTGGGCTAGATGCAGTTAAAAATTTGTAATTAGATACTCTCGTAGGATGCTGAGAAAGCAATCCATAGAGTCTCCTGGCACGCCATATATGATTCTCTTAAAAAGCTTGGGGTAGGGGTCTAGGGGACCCTTTTATAGCCAAAATCACGGTCCTGTATCGCAATACGTCACCTAGGCTGAAGATAAATGGAACTGTAGCACCCTGAGGGCTCGGTTGCTACAGAGGTATTGCACCTCACCCAGAGGTGTGATATCTCACTCTCAGGTAAGGATGTAGTGTGGATCAGGACCCGACACCTGCATGCATTACACCACATTGCCGTGGGGCAGGGCGACCAATATGCCCCTGAGATGGGCACGACAGTCCCTGTCCCTGGCTGGAGTGGGGGGAGGGAACACTGAGGAAGGGGAACCCTGTAGTGCAGGAGCAGGGAGGAAGCAGTTCCTGGGTGCATTGAGAAGGGAGTATAAAAGGTGGGCACCATCTTAGTTCAGTGCAGAGAAGTCTGAGCAGAAGTGGCAGGGAGCAGGGGCTCTGCATGAGCTCTGCTCCGGAGGCGGGCCTAGTAACAGAGGCCCAGGCCTGGAAGAGGGAGAAGGAAGGAAGAGGAGCGGAGAAGGCTCCAGGAACGAGGAACGAAGGGATCCCAGGGGTGCGGACAGGCGAGTCGCCACCGCACGCCCGAATCCACCTGCGTGGAGGGGTCAGGCCAAAGGGGGAGTCCGGTCCCCGAAACTAGTGGAGGCAGGAAACGACCCTCAGCTAGAAACAGGAGGCTGTGACATTTTATGTGGCGCAGCCCCTCGCTACACCCGCTAGGAAGGCACCACATAGGGTCAGGGAAACTGGCGCCAAGTTTACCAAGAGGAGGCCCGAGGCAGCCGGACAGAAGGGTTGGTAAGAAAGGCCAGACAAAGGACACACAAAGGGGGTCCTGTGAAGCGCTCCAAAGTTATCTGGGAGTTGTCTGAGCCCCTCACCAGGTGAGCACAGTACGACGTGGGCAGCTGTTACCTGCAGACGTGGTCTGGATAATAAGAACTGTGAGTAAAGGCCCTGGACTGCATCACTGACTCCGTGTCATTACTGCTGCTGCCCTGCACCATCACCCCCATCCTCCGCATACACTGCCCTGAGGCTATACTCCTCCCGTGGGGAGTTATGCTACGCTCTGCTGCACCCACAACACCAGCCTCAGCGGTCTGCCCTGGAGCAGCGGTTCACTCTGACCGCAATCCACGGGTGGCGTAGTCGGACATTTAAACATCAAAACCACATAAATAGTTCCGCCACTGGTTTGACCGCCCTGAGCCACGGAACTGGGTCGCCGCCACGAAGACTACAACCACCAGCATCCACCAAAAAGGGTCCGGCTCCGGGTGTCCCAAGGCCCAGGGGGTGCGTCAGAACATTTTCATCACCTTTCACAATCACCAATGGGACAAGGCAGGGATGTTCTCTGTCCCCTCTCTTATACATCCTAGTGACGGAGCACCTGCTCTCATCAATTCGCCATAACCCCAATATTAGGTGGATTGAGGTGGGAGGCACCGAGTACAAGTGCTCTCTATTTGCTGATGATGTCCTAGTATATATCACTCAATCACATATATCCATCCATGCTGTTATGGCTGAAATAGATCACTTTGTTACATGGTCAAATTTTAAAATCAATGCAGCGAAGTCTGAGGCCCTCGATGTCTCCCTCCCCAAATCCATATAGGATTCCATCCAGTCCAACTTTCCCTTTGCCTGGCCCTCACAGGGTATCAAATACTTAGGAATTCCTATTCATAGAGACCTCTCCCATCTATGTTATCTTAATTTTGGGCCCTTTATTGAACAACTCCATACAGACCACGGTTGGCAAGTTAGAACTGTAAGATTCACTACGTGAACCACTGGTGTTTTGTGGAAAAGCACATGTACACTGTGTTCCAAATTATTATGCAAAAAGTGTTTAGGAGTGATAAGGGAAGAATTTGTTTGTTTGTCAGTTAAACTCATTGATGGTGATGTGTGTCAGGGCTCTTTATATCACTGTAAGCAATTGCAGACACCTGTGCTAATTAGTTTGGCAGGTGTGTCCAATGAAAGGCAAGACTACTTAAGAAGGCTGTCTCACATTATTAAGCAGCCTACATTTTCTGCCAAAATGGGAAAGAAAAAGGATGTGTCGGCTGCTGAGAAGCAACAAATTGTGGAGTGTTTATGTGGCACCCCAGGGGTCTGGTTTCCACGGTAATAGCAGTATTACGTCTGTGAGCAGGTGGGAGGTCTCCTGGGCAGGAATCCTAAGCATGCCACACCTCCTGCCCAGTCCTGGGAGGGGAAGAACTTCCCCTACATAAACTGGGGCTGAGGCAGGGTTAGTGAGAGGAGTTCCAGACAGAGACGGAGTCTGGTCTGGACACGCAGAAACAGGGACAGATAGACATCAGGAGCTCTGTGGGAGCTGAGGAGAGGCGCCGGGGGCTGGAGCTGTGCGGGGCTCGCCCTGGGAGAGGGTACTAGAACCGGACGCGGGAGTCCGAGGCTGTGGGGACTAAGATATGCCCAGCGGCGGAGTCCATCCGGCGGGGGATTCCGGGTCCTCTGGCCGTGGGGGCCCAGAGGCTCGGTCGCAGCGGAGGGACCAGCGCCGCCGTCCCGGAGCGGAGGCTAACGGGAGGCCCCGGGTCGCCGGCCGTGCGGGTGAGCGCCGCATGGTGTACCCGGGGACGTGGGCTACTTGTAGCCGCCGAAGGCGGGGTGGCCGGGGGGGGTGCGGGCTGGCGGGGGGGCCTGCAGCTCCACCTGGCCAGGGGGACTCCGGCTTGCTCGCAGACTGACCGGGCCCCAGCTGCTGGCCAGTGCTCCCGGGGGAATTTGCCTTGTACCATCAGTGGGGGCCCTGAACTGTACCCTCGTGTCTCCGTGCTTCCTTGTCGCACCGCTAGTGCTGGGACATCCACACCGTCACTCCCAGCATCACCCACATCCGCTGCCCTGGGGCCGTGCCTCTCCCGTTGGGGGTTGTACCAACATTGCTGCGCACCTATACCACCGGCCTCAGCGGTCTGCCCTGCAGCGGCGGTTTCATGGCCGCATTCAGCGGGTGGCGTAGTCGGACACTAATACCATCATACCAATAACTGCCACTTAGTTTGACCACCCTGGGCGCGGACCGGGTCACCGCCACACGAAGACTACTACCCCCATCGGATCCGGCTCCGGGTATCCCCCGCGCGCACGCGCGCCGCACTACAGCACTGGCCCAGGGGGTGAGTCATTTAGGTCAAGGCATGACTACAATCAACATTGTGCGATGATCAGGATGAAGTGTCTTGGCAATCAAGAAGTATGTAGCTGATTCACAGTACACACGTGTGCGTGCTGATAAGGGCAAATTGAGGACTCTTTCCTACAGGCAATTACGTCAGGTTGAAAGAGCAGCGGCAAAAAAGCCTTGTCATAGCAGCAGACAAGTTTTTGAAGCTGCTGGTGCCTCCAACGTCCCCCGAATAACAAGATGCAGGGTCCTTCAGAGGTTTGCAGCTGTGCATACGCCATCCTGTCGACCTCCTCTATCCACTTCACACAAGCAGAAACGGCTCCAGTGGGCCAAACATTACATGAAGACTGATTTCAAAACTGTTTTGTTCACGGATGAGTGCCGTGCAGCGCTCGATGGTCCAGATGGATGGAGTGGAGGATGGCTGGTTGATGGACACCCCACGCAAACACGGCTACAGCGCCAACAAGGAGGAGGTGGAGTAATGTTTTGGGCTGGAATCATGGGGAGAGAGATTGTCGGCCCCTTTAGGATCCCTGAAGGCGCTAAAGATGAACTCCATAATGTATGTGGATTTTCTCAAACAGCACTTCCTGCCATGGTTCAAGAAGAAGAACCGTGTATTTCACAGCAAGATCATTTTTTTGCATGATAATGCACCATCTCATGCTGCACATAAAACATCTGCATCTCTGGCTGATATGGGCATAAAAGGGGACAAACTTATGGTGTGACCCCCATGCTCCCCTGACCTCTACCCCATTCAGAACCTTTGGAGCATCATTAAAAGGAGTGTCTATGATGGCGGGAGGCAGTTCACATCTAAGCAACAGCTCTGGGAGGGTATTCTGTCCTCATGCAAAACAATTGAAGCAGAAACCATCCAAAACCTGACAAATTCAATGGACGAGAGAGTTCAGAAGCTCCTTTCAAATAAGGGGTCCTATGTGAAAATGTAACATCACCTAGAATAAAGTTTTGAGTTGAAAACTGTTTGATTTCAGTTTCTAACAACCTGCTAATGCTTATAATTTCAAAAATGACCATTTTTTTGGTCTTTATTAAAATGAAAAGGTTGATCGAAAAGTTTGGGGGATCTAAGAGTGTGGCAACCCAGTAGTCATGATTACTTCGAATTCTGACAATATGAGGGTCATGCTGCAGGTAGTGCAGCAAGAAGGCACTTATGTGTCTTGCGCATCTCGGAGCCCCAAAATTATTTTCCGGGCTAGATGCAGCTAAAAATTATTATTAATTTTAAATCTGGTGAAGCTTTAGTATAGATGGCCTAATAGGATCAGTGCTGCACACTGCTACAAAGCCCAAATTATTTTCCAGTCAAGATACAGATAAACATGATTAGTAATTTTAAATCTGGTGGAGCTTATTATAGATGGCCTAATAGAATCAGTGCTGCACACTGCTACAAAGCCCAAATTATTTTCCAGCCAAGATACAGATAAACATGATTAGTAATTTGAAAGCTTAAAACGGTTGGTAGGGTGATTTTAACCAATCATCAAGCTTTTACTCTCCCCAGGATGACACAGGGGTAGAAAAGTCGTTTCCGATCCATGATTTGTTCATCTTTATGAACGTGAGTCTGTCTACATTATCAGTGGAGAGCCGCGTGCGCTTATCTGTCAGCACACCACCAGCAGCGCTGAACACACGTTCAGACAGAACGCTGGCTGCGGGGCATGACAAGATCTCCAAGGCGTAAGTGGCTAGCTCTGGCCATTTATCCAGATTGGAAGCCCAAAAAGAGCAAGGGTCCAGTGACACAGTCGTGGCTTCAATGTTTACTTGGAGATACTCCTGTACCATCGTCTCTAGGCGTTGACTATGTGTCAGACTTCTTGTCTCCTGTGGCCTTGCAAAGGATGGGCTAAAAAAGTGGTGAAATGATTCCGCAAAATTGATGTTACCAGCAGATACTGTGGTTCTGTTACGGTTTGAGTGCTGAACACTTGACGGTCCCACGGTTGGCAAGTTGGAACTGTGAGATTCACTACGTGCACCACTGGTATTTTGTGGAAAAGCACATGTAAGATTCTGCAACAGTCTCTGCTGATACTCCTGCATGCGTGCATCCCTTTCTATGGCAGGAATAATTTCTGCAAATTTACTTTTGTACCGGGGATCTAACAGTGTGGCAACCCAGTAGTCAGGATTATTTCTAATTCTCACAATTCGAGGGTCATGTTGCAGGTAGTGCAGCAAGAAGGCACTCATGTGTGTTGCGCATCCAGGAGCACCAAGTCCCTGTTGTGTTGGTGGCGAGGTAACAATCATGCTTCCTTCCTCTGTCCTCTCCCCCCAACCTCGCACAACAGAAATGTGATCAAGGTCTCCCTCATCTGATGAGTCTTCCATCAGTTCGTCCTCCACTTCTTCCTGGGCTCCTGCACCTTCCTCACTAGTTTGGCTGCTACCATGCTCCCTGGTAAAACCATCTCCCCCACCCTCACATGCCTGCCGCCTTGGTGCTGCCGACCGTCTGGACCTTGCAGATGTTAGCCCTTCCGCATACAACTCCTCCTCCTCTACTTCCTCCACCTCCTCTTGTGCCACCACCTGACTCCGAATTCTGTTTAACATGTGCTCCAGCATGTAAATCACCGGAATAGTCATGCTGATAATGGCATCGTCAGCACTAAACATCTTCGTTGCCATTTCAAAACTGTGCAGAAGGGTGCATAGGTCCCTGATCTGAGACCACTCCTCCAGCGTGATTTGCCCCACCTCTGGATCTCGTTGGCCCAGGGTATACGTCAGAACGTATTGCACCAGGGCTTGTCGGTGCTGCCACAGTCGCTGCAACATGTGCAGAGTTGAATTTCACCGGGTAGGCACATCGCATTTTAGCCGGTGAAGTGGCAGGCCCAACGACTTCTGTAGAGATGTAAGTCGCTGAGCTGCGGGATGCGAACGGCGGAAGTGAGCACACAGCGACCGTGCCCTCTGCAGAAGGCCATCTAGTCTGGGATAGTGGGCTAAAAATTGCTGGACAACCAGGTTCAACACGTGAGCCATACAAGGCACGTGTGTGACATTGCCCCGGCGAAGGGCCGCACCCAGGTTTGCAGCATTGTCGCACACGGCCTTCCCTGGTTTCAGGTCCAGTGGAGACAACCATTCATGAAATTGGTTCTCCAGAGCTGACCACAACTCCTCAGCTGTGTGACTCACATTTCCCAGACATTTCAATGTAAAAACCGCCTGATGACGTTGAGCCCTACTGCCAGCATAGTAAGGAGGTGTGCAGGATCCCTTCTGCGCAGTTAGAAAGCTTGTGGCATGACCAGACAGGCTTTGGGTGCAGGTGGAAGACCGAGAGGAGGTTGAGGAGGCAGAAGCAGTGGAGGAACTTTGACATAAAGAGGATTGACGCACAACTCGTGGGGACGGCAAGACTTGGACAGCAGCCCCTTGTCCTGCTGTCACCATAGTTACCCAGTGCCCAGTCAGCGACATGTAACGCCCCTGTCCATGCCTACTCGTCCAAGTGTCTGTGGTGAAATGCACCCTGTCACACACAGAGTTTCTCAAAGAAGCGGTGATGTTGTGTGCGACATGCTGGTGGAGCGCAGGCACACCTTTCTTTGAGAAGTAGTGCCGACTGGGCATCTGGTACTGGGGCACTGCGACGGACATAAGGTCTCGAAAATCCTCTGTGTCCACCAGGCGGAAAGGCAGCATTTCTGTAGCCAAGAGCTTGCAGATGGTGAAATTCAACCTCTTAGCTTTCTCATGGCTAGGAGGAAATGGTCTTTTACTTGTCCACATCTGAGGGACCGAGGGCTGGCTATTGTGCTTAGACGGGGTTGATAAGGGTGTCCCCGGCAAACTGCCGGTCTGTGAGGAAGATGCAGGCAGACATGTTAGGTTGCCTTGATCCAAAGGTGGTGCTATCGATGTCGGACAGCGCTCAACACCAGCTGGTGTTACCACCTCCAAAGAAAATGATGACCTGCCAATCACGCTGGCTGTTGCGGGTAAAGAGGTGGCAGGTCTGCGCCCCAAAACAGGTGTGACTGCTGTCCCCCCAGTCACAGAGGATGAAGAGGCCGCGGATGCACAAGATATGGCAGACGGTGGTTGGCCCGGCCGGCTAGGCCGCATTGTAGCACACTGAGCTTCCCACTGCAACTTATGCTTCATGTCCATGTGCCGGTTCATGCATGAAGTACTCAAACTATGTATTTTTTGGCCTCTACTTAGCTTTTGCTGACAAATGTTACAGATAACACGAGTTGGGTCATCTTTATCGATCTGAAAAAATGCCCAGGCTATGCAAGGCTTAGCACCCATGCGACCTGAAGAGCCACCACGACTTGTGGTGAGAGGCAGAGTTGTGTTTGAGGATGCAGTTGTTGACGTGCTTCCAGTACTACGTCTCTGTCCAGGAAGGCGCAACCTGACCTCGTCGTCACTAGCATCTTCCTCCACCTCCTCTGCTGACCTCATCTCTTGGCTGACTGTGGGTTGACAGTAAGTGGGATCTCCAACCTCATCATCATCACCCTGTGCGTTATCACACCCGTCGTCCTCAGAGCCAACCTGTTCCTGCCCTGACAAAAAACTAAAGTTGTCGCTCCAATCAGGTATTTGAGTCTTATCATCGTCTTCCTCATTGTCTCCACCAACAGGAGTTACAGTTTGGGAATGAGGGTCTACATTATGGTCAGAACCTTCTGCGTCTGGTCCTGGATCCGACTCATAAAGATTCTGGGCATCAGTGCAGATCATTTCCTCGTCTGGATTCACAGAAGCGCTGGAGTCGACCTCTGATTCCCAGGCTATAGTATGAGTAAACAGCTCTGCAGACTCAACCATCTGTTCTACCTCATACTCAGACGGGCAGCTGGAGATTTGGGAGCTGTGAGGAAGCAAGTGCGATTGGGGTGACACCTTTGAGGACTGGAGTATTTGTGATGTTGAAGTTGATGTGGAGGAGAGCCCACTTAAAGGAGCACTTGATATCCGTTGAAGCACCTGCTGTTTTTGTGCCTCATCTGGAATTTGTAGCGATTGGCATGGCCGTAAGAAAGGGATCTTATCACATTGTCCGCTAAAAGAAGTAGACATTTTAGTTTGGCTGGAAGATGGTCTTTCTTCTGCAGATGTTACTGTTGCTTTAACACCTACCCCACGGACACAACCTTTTTTCCCCTTCCCAACACGCCTATTCCCCTTTCCACCAGCAGCAGGCCTTTTTCCACTCATTTTGGTGGTTAACTAATTCACAACTCTGGAGTTGTTTGCACAAAAAAACAATGGATGGGAACCGAGCAGAGCTGAGTGGCCAAACTGTGGTATTAGGCCAAAACTATTGGCTGGGTTAGATGCAGAAAAAAATTATATTCAATTTGCAACCTGATGGAGGTCAGTATAGATGGACTAATAGAACAAGTCCCACACACAGCTAGAAGCCCAAATATTTTTTCAGAGGTAGATGCAGAAAATTTTTTTATTCAGTTTGCAACCTGATGGAGGTCTGTATAGATGGATTAATAGAACAAGTCCCACACACAGCTACAAGCCCAATATTTTTTCAGAGGTAGATGCAGCAAAAAAAATATATTCAGTTTGCAACCTGATGGAGGTCAGTATAGATGGACTAATAGAGAAAGTCCCACACACTGCTAGAAGGCCAAATATTTTTTCAGAGCTAGATGCAGACAAAAAATTATTTTGAATTTGCAACCTGATGGAGGTCAGTATAGGTGGACTAATAGAACAAGTCCCACACACTGCTAGAAGGCCAAATATTTTTTCAGAGCTAGATGCAGAAAAAAATTATATTCAGTTTGCAACCTGATGGAGGTCTGTATAGATGGATTAATAGAACAAGTCCCACACACAGCTAGAAGCCCAAATATTTTTTCAGAGGTAGATGCAGATAAAAATTATTTTTAATTTGCAACCTGATGGAGGTCAGTATAGATGGACTAATAGAGAAAGTCCCACACACTGCTAGAAGGCCAAATATTTTTTCAGAGCTAGATGCAGATAAAAATTATATTCAATTTGCAACCTGATGGAGGTCAGTATAGATGGACTAATAGAGAAAGTCCCACACACTGCTAGAAGGCCAAATATTTTTTCAGAGCTAGATGCAGATAAAAATTATATTCAATTTGCAACCTGATGGAGGTCAGTATAGATGGACTAATAGAGAAAGTCCCACACACTGCTAGAAGGCCAAATATTTTTTCAGAGCTAGATGCAGATAAAAATTATATTCAATTTGCAACCTGATGGAGGTCAGTATAGATGGACTAATACAACAAGTCCCACACACAGCTAGAAGCCCAAATATTTTTTCAGAGGTACTGTAGATGCAGATAAAAATTATTTTTAATTTGCAACCTGATGGAGGTCAGTATAGATGGACTAATACAACAAGTCCCACACACAGCTAGAAGCCCAATATTTTTTCAGAGGTAGACGCAGAAAAAAATATATTCAGTTTGCAACCTGATGGAGGTCAGTATAGATGGAGTAATAGAACAAGTCCCACACACAGCTAGAAGCCCAAATACTTTTTCAGAGGTAGATGCAGACAAAAAATTATTTTGAATTTGCAACCTGATGGAGGTCAGTATAGGTGGACTAATAGAACAAGTCCCACACACTGCTAGAAGGCCAAATATTTTTTCAGAGCTAGATGCAGAAAAAAATTGTATTCAGTTTGCAACCTGATGGAGGTCTGTATAGATGGATTAATAGAACAAGTCCCACACACAGCTAGAAGCCCAAATATTTTTTCAGAGGTAGATGCAGATAAAAATTATTTTTAATTTGCAACCTGATGGAGGTCAGTATAGATGGACTAATAGAGAAAGTCCCACACACTGCTAGAAGGCCAAATATTTTTTCAGAGCTAGATGCAGATAAAAATTATTTCTAATTTGCAACCTGATGGAGGTCAGTATAGATGGACTAAAAGAGAAAGTCCCACACACTGCTAGAAGGCCAAATATTTTTTCAGAGCTAGATGTAGATAAAAATTATATTCAATTTGCAACCTGATGGAGGTCAGTATAGATGGACTAATAGAACAAGTCCCACACACAGCTAGAAGCCCAAATATTTTTTCAGAGGTACTGTAGATGCAGATAAAAATTATTTTTAATTTGCAACCTGATGGAGGTCAGTATAGATGGACTAATACAACAAGTCCCACACACAGCTAGAAGTCCAATATTTTTTCAGAGGTAGATGCAGAAAAAAATATATTCAGTTTGCAACCTGATGGAGGTCAGTATAGATGGAGTAATAGAGAAAGTCCCACACACTGCTAGAAGGCCAAATATTTTTTCAGAGCTAGATGCAGATAAAAATTATATTCAATTTGCAACCTGATGGAGGTCAGTATAGATGGACTAATAGAGAAAGTCCCACACACTGCTAGAAGGCCAAATATTTTTTCAGAGCTAGATGCAGACAAAAAATTATTTTGAATTTGCAACCTGATGGAGGTCAGTATAGGTGGACTAATAGAACAAGTCCCACACACTGCTAGAAGGCCAAATATTTTTTCAGAGCTAGATGCAGAAAAAAATTATATTCAGTTTGCAACCTGATGGAGGTCTGTATAGATGGATTAATAGAACAAGTCCCACACACAGCTAGAAGCCCAAATATTTTTTCAGAGGTAGATGCAGATAAAAATTATTTTTAATTTGCAACCTGATGGAGGTCAGTATAGATGGACTAAAAGAGAAAGTCCCACACACTGCTAGAAGGCCAAATATTTTTTCAGAGCTAGATGCAGATAAAAATTATATTCAATTTGCAACCTGATGGAGGTCAGTATAGATGGACTAATAGAACAAGTCCCACACACAGCTAGAAGCCCAAATATTTTTTCAGAGGTACTGTAGATGCAGATAAAAATTATTTTTAATTTGCAACCTGATGGAGGTCAGTATAGATGGACTAATACAACAAGTCCCACACACAGCTAGAAGCCCAATATTTTTTCAGAGGTAGATGCAGAAAAAAATATATTCAGTTTGCAACCTGATGGAGGTCAGTATAGATGGAGTAATAGAACAAGTCCCACACACAGCTAGAAGCCCAAATATTTTTTCAGAGGTAGATGCAGATAAAAATTATTTTTAATTTGCAACCTGATGGAGGTCAGTATAGATGGACTAATAGAGAAAGTCCCACACACTGCTAGAAGGCCAAATATTTTTTCAGAGCTAGATGCAGATAAAAATTATATTCAATTTGCAACCTGATGGAGGTCAGTATAGATGGACTAATAGAGAAAGTCCCACACACTGCTAGAAGGCCAAATATTTTTTCAGAGCTAGATGCAGATAAAAATTATATTCAATTTGCAACCTGATGGAGGTCAGTATAGATGGACTAATAGAACAAGTCCCACACACAGCTAGAAGCCCAAATATTTTTTCAGAGGTACTGTAGATGCAGATAAAAATTATTTTTAATTTGCAACCTGATGGAGGTCAGTATAGATGGACTAATAGAGAAAGTCCCACACACTGCTAGAAGGCCAAATATTTTTTCAGAGCTAGATGCAGAAAAAAATTATATTCAGTTTGCAACCTGATGGAGGTCAGTATAGATGGACTAATAGAGAAAGTCCCACACACTGCTAGAAGGCCACATATTTTTTCAGAGGTAGATGCAGAAAAAAATATATTCAGTTTGCAACCTGATGGAGGTCTGTATAGATGGATTAATAGAACAAGTCCCACACACAGCTAGAAGCCCAATATTTTTTCAGAGGTAGATGCAGAAAAAAATATATTCAGTTTGCAACCTGATGGAGGTCAGTATAGATGGACTAATACAACAAGTCCCACACACAGCTAGAAGCCCAATATTTTTTCAGAGGTAGATGCAGAAAAAAATATATTCAGTTTGCAACCTGATGGAGGTCTGTATAGATGGATTAATAGAACAAGTCCCACACACAGCTAGAAGCCCAATATTTTTTCAGAGGTAGATGCAGAAAAAAATATATTCAGTTTGCAACCTGATGGAGGTCAGTATAGATGGACTAATACAACAAGTCCCACACACAGCTAGAAGCCCAATATTTTTTCAGAGCTAGATGCAGAAAAAAATTATATTCAATTTGCAACCTGATGGAGGTCAGTATAGATGGACTAATAGAATGATGCTATGCCCAAAAGATTTTACTTCACTAGGTGCAGTAAAAAAATTGGTATTCTATACACAGGTGGTATATCTTGCAACACAGATAGGCTACTCCACTGACTAACACACTCTGCAATAGGCCAAAAAGGATTAGCTTTGCTAGATTCAGCCAAATGCTGTGAAAAAAACTTGCACAGCACTGGCACAGACCTGCCTGGCAAAAACTGATAGGAACTGATGTAACCTAGTCCTGAAAAGGACTGCAATTACAATTAGTCTTTACTCCCACAATCTATCTATTTAAGAGCACAGACCTGCCTGATAAAAGTCGTAGGAAATGCTGTAACCTAGTCCTTAAAAGGACTGCAATCACAACTATTCCCTACTCCCAAGCTATCTGTAGATTTGTGCGAAAATTGGCTTGAAATTAACAAGGTATAGCGCACACAGCAACAGCGGTGCCGTCTAACACGCAGCTGCAGCAGTGAGAAAATGGTGGCAACGGGGAAAATGGCTTGGTCTTATAGGGCAAGGACATGTGACATACACTGCCAATGACACATGCTCTTGCTTGTGTGAAAAAAAGCACTTCGCTCCGTGTGTGCGCTGCTGATAGGCTGACAGATTGCACCTCCCCACTGTAAATGCGGGAAAGAGAAAAAAAAATGGAGATCTTCATTATTCCTGCAGAGATCCATCCCCTGCCCCTCCCCCCACCCCGCTGTACACTCAAACTGCGTATTAACATTAATTTTCATCATTACTGAGAAAAAATCCAGTTATGATTTTGGTGCACGAACAGTTATCGAACATAACCTCGAGCAGCCGAATTTTTCTCAAATTGTTCGTGTTCGCCGAACGGCTCGAACACCGCCCAAAACAGCTCGAATTTGAGATTGGCGAACAGTTCGAGTAGAACAACGCTCATCTCTATTACCGGTCTAAAGAGGCTATTAAACAACCATTGTTCAGCAAACATGTAGCTGGTTGGTGGTCGTTTTCTACTGCAGGTCGCCTAATGTAAATGTACCATTATATTATGTAATGCACCATAATTTATCAAATATGTGTGATTGTGACTCGATAAACTGAGACCTTTAAAAAGTCTCCATTTCTGCAATTTATGTATTGCGCATAGTCTTAACATTGTGTATCTGTACATAGACAAAAGAAGCCCTTCTCCGAATTCTGAATGACACTTCAGAGCAGGATCACTTTAATTTCATACTGTTTGACCATACCATTATTCTGTGGAAAGAATCTTTACTCAAGGCTACACCAGAAAACTTAAAAGAAGCTAGAAAATTTGTCAAGTCGATTACAACTAGTGGCTGTAAGTCAAGTTGATTTTATTTGTTTTTTGTCATGGAACTAAAATTTTATATAACTTTTTTTCAAGGTTAGTGGTCATGTTTCTGACAGTTTTGACATATGAATAATAAAGATGATCAAAAAGAATTGCAGGTGCATTGGCCATGTGGGTAGTACAAAGCTACCAACCAGAGTCCTGCAAACTTCCTTCTACCTGCCATCTCCAACTGCTCTTCTAATTAGTGGGTACAATGCGATGTGTTGTAATGATGACTTTGCGCAGAAGAAGGTTTGCAGGGCTCTACTCGACACCTATGGACTAACAATGTGGCAGCTGTACAAGGGCCATGCAAATCATTTTGATTATCTCTAATGAATAACAATCCTCAGGAAAAATACCTGTTCATTTCTACGTACGGTAAGTTATGGAACCAAAGTGGTTTGGCTGCTCTTGGTGGCTTCAGTTGCTCCTCCTCCAGGGATCAGAGCCTAAATGGTGTTATTAATGTTCCAACCATGAAAGGCTGAGGTAGGAGGAACCCTTTAGGGTCCATTCTATTATACATTAAGGATTGTAGAAGAGAAAAAAGAGAGAGAGAAGCACACATAAGGTGACATGGTACAAGGCAGAGGGAGTTATTGGGAGATAAGGGGGTGCTCACCTGACCAAGTTGTGCATGTCACAACCCTACTTCATGTTTATAAAATACACAGTCACTGCAGTCATGCCTGTGGATAGAAGGAAGTCTTCACCTGTATACAGTGCCTTGAAAAAGTATTCATACCCTGTGAACTTTTCCATGTTGTTATCATGTTACACCTACAAACTTTAATTATTATTTTTTTATTTGTTTTATTAAACATTTTTCAAACAGTAACAATATAACATTAACAGAATGAAATGTCCAGGCTACAATACCTTCATGTACTGTACCAGTATATCCACTGTTATTTGTTGTCAAAGTAACACATGAGCATAAACTATTTAGAAGAAATTAATCTATTGTATGTGTGTTCTCCTTGCCTTATCCATTACAGCTACTGCATGTATATATAACCATTCAACAACAATTGTAGGAGAATATTAATAAACTCGAGTCCATTTCCAACTCTGAACTCTCATTATATAACATTTTAAACTCTTGCTGTCTGAGATTCATGTCATGTACTTATTCTATTGTCTTAGATCTATATATACACACACACACACACACACACACACACACACACACACACACACACACACACACACGTGCCTTTTGATATCTCTCACTCTGTTTGGTGATCATTATCATATGTCTACACTCCTCCTTCAAGACCTTTTCTTAATCTAGGTTTTAAGGCTGGGGAGACACTGTAAGCCACAAGGAATTCCAATAGTCCCATATTTTGGAGAATTTTAATGGACAACCTCTATTTTGGTATTCTATTTTCTCATATGGGATTACTGAGTTAACCAGTGCTATCCATGATCTCAGTGTAGGTTATGAGTCACCCATCCATTTCAGGGCCAAAAGTTTTCTGGCCAAAAACAAGGTTTCCCTCAAGAAAATTTTAATGTAGTGACTCCAAGTATCTTCCTCCAGTACTCCGAATAAGCATATCAAGTGATCACATGGGATTGGGATAGATATTAGGTTGGACAATAGTGAAATCACTTCCTGCCAGAAGGTCAGAGTATTTAGACAGGACCAGATTAGATGATTAAAGTCCGCATCGGAAGACTGACATCCTAAACAATCCGAGGTGTGAGATCGTCCCATACGGAACAGTCTTAGGGGGTAAGGTATGATTGATGGATAATATATATTTGAATCATCTTATTATTGGCTGACGGGGAAACCAATGATGAAGACTCTAAAATTTCCTCCCACTCCTCCTCCCCTATATTTGGAATTAAGAGTTTCCATTTATCTTTTACTGTCAATGGGTTCAAGTTCACACCTGTCAATAGCAGGTAGGTAAAACCTTGTGGACCCTGAGATTTAAGTATACCTATTAAAGGGAATGCGGAGATGGCTTTATTTGTATGTACACCTGATAGATGACATTGAATTCCTGTTCTGAGCTTGAGGTATCTAATGAATTGAGACCTCGGGATTTGGAATTTATTTCGCACCTGTTCAAATGACATCAATATGTTCTCCATATGGTTGTCTTACAACGAACGAACTGCTCTAGTGGACCACAAAAGGGCAGATGGATGTTCCATGAGTGACTTAAAGTACTGGTTTCCCCATATTGGCATTTCAGCTATAATATGAGTGAAATCCACCCTTCTTTTAGCTTGCTTCTACAGTGAGCGTGCCAACTTAAGTAAGGGGATCATTTTTACTGCAGTTGATTTATCTAGTTTCAAAAAACCTAATAGACAGCTGGATCCAGACACTTATATCAGATGGTGCTCTGAATTTGGTATCTGAGAGTTGGGCATCCAGCTGCAAATCGCTTTAAGCTGGCCACTAGATAGTACAAGTATAAATCCGGCAAAGCTGCTCTTTGTAAGAAAGTCCTTACTGAGAACTGGAAGAGCTAGGAAAGCAGTGTAGATGATTTCTTCTTTAAAAGCAGAGAATGAAGTTTATTCAGAGGTATGCGGCAGAACAGGTCAGAATGCAGGCAGGGAAAATACACTTGGCACGCGCAGGTGTCTAGACCAGTGACACTGGGATATCTGGCGATGGTCTGGCCATGGTGTGGCTTTGGTCTGGCCATGGTGTGGCCTTGGCGATGGACTGGCATGGACTGCCTGTAGACTGGCGATAGAATGGCCCCGAACAACAGTATCAGAGTCTTTTTATACATAGCTTAAGCAAAGGAACTACATTTTGCGACAAAAGGCATATACATTAAAACATCATACTGCAGGGAAAAACATGCATTTTAGAACAACAATGTGATAATGCAACATGACAATATTTATGAGTATTTTTACCAAACTCCATTCGAATCTATAAATCCCCATGTCCTTACTTTAGTAATGACAATTTCCTAATAATTCTCGACATATTGACAACTGTATTGTCCTAATATCCATACCACAGTTACAAGGACACTATTTACTACCCTACAACACCACTTATTTCCTCTCACATTGACCTGCAGCTGCTGCTATTAACCTTTGTGTATACTAACCATACCTGCTAATGGCACTGACATCATTTTATCGCTCCATTGTGACTAGGACACGCAGGGCATGCATCTCATTAGCTGAAAAACTTACTTAGCTCAAACTTCTGAACAAGATGGCTGTTAGGTTGAACATGGCTGTTCAGAATATTAGGACTTCTCATTCTCTTAAAAGTCCCCCTCTTGTACTCTTTCCAGAGTACAACTTTACATTGATGCAATATGCAAAGGTGAATTATTGTAAACAGGATTATTGCTGTAATTCATCATTTTATAAACTTGTGCCTTGAGCGGCAAAAATCCCTAAAAAAAAAATACAAAGTCATTAAAGTATTAGTCCCAAAATAAGAAGTCCTTTAATAGTTAATTCTTTTGATCCCTGTCTTCTCTTTTTCTTCTTATGCTTTGGATTTCAGATTTTCTGGTTTTCTCCCCCTCTCACACTATCAGATTCCCACTGTATAGTCTGAAACACCTTCTCCTGATCATCTGGTAGGTTCATGGTCACAGGAGTCGAATATGAAAATCTTCAACTGACCTAGGGAGAAAAAAAGGTGGAGTATCAAACCTTGGGTTTTGTCGTTTTTGCATTTTCGTTTTTTGCTCCCCTTGTTCCCAGAGCCATAGCGTTTTTATTTTTTGGTCAATATGGCCGTGTGAGGGCTTCTTTTTTGCAGGACGAGTTGTACTTTTCAACGCCATTACTAGTTTTACCATATCGTGTATGGGAAAACAGGAAAAAAATTCCAAGTGCGGTGAAATTGCAAAAAAGTGCAATACCACAGTTGTTTTTTTTTTTTTTTTTTTTTACCACGTTCACTGAATGCTAAAACTGATCTACCATTATTATTTTCCAGGTCATTACGAGTTCGTAGACACCAAACATGTATAGGTTCTTTTATATTTAAGTGGTGAAAAAAAATTCCAAAATTTGGTAAAAAAAAAAAAATAGCGCCATTTTCTAAGACCTGTAGCGTCTCCATTTTTCGGGATCTGGGGCTGGGTGAGGGCTTATTTTTTGTGCGTCTGGCTGACGTTTTTATTGATAACATTTTGGGGTAGATCCGATGTTTTGATCGCCCGTTATTGCATTTTATTGCAATTTTGCGGCGACCAAAAAACGTAATTCTGGCGTTCAGAATTTTTTTCTAGTTACGCCATTTACCTTTCGGATTAATTCTTTTTTTATATTGATAGATCGGGCGATTCTGAACGCGGCGATACCAAATATGTGTATGTAGGTTTTTTTTTAAATATTTTATTTTGAATGGGGCGAAAGGGGGGTGATTTAAACTTTTTTATTTTTTTAATTTTTTTTATATTTTTAAAAACTTTTTTTTTTCACTTTTTGCATGCTTCTATAGTCTCCATAGGAGACTAGAAGCAGCAACTATCCGATCGCCTCTGCTACATACTGGGGATCAGCAGATCATCTGCATATAGCAGAATTGGTCCTGTGCTATGAGCGCTGACCACTAGGTGGCGCTCATAGCGACCAGCTCATGACAACTGCAGGCATCTGCTGCCGACCCTGCGTTGTCATGCCCACCCATCGGTGACCCGCGATCAAGTGACGGGGTCGCCGATGGGCGGTGCTTAGGACGCGCTTTCCGGAAGCGCGCGTTAAATGCCGCTGTCGGAGATTGACAGCGGCATTTAACATGTTAACAGCCGCGGGTGGATCGCGATTCCACCCACGGCTGTTGCGGGCACATATCAGCTGTAAGAATCAGCTGACATGTGCTCGGTTCAGTGTGGGCTCACCGCCGGAGCCCTCACTGAACCGGGGGAGGTAGCCTATGACGTACTAAGACGTCATAGGTTGTAAAGGGGTTAAGAAGTTTACACTGATCAATATTAACAATTTGAACACCTTTGTCCCTTGGTTTGTTAACCCTGCTCACTCCTAAAACCGTGGGGCCAATTATGCAAGTGACAACAAAGGGACCTTCTCAATTAGCTTCCCAGAGTTCCGTTTTTCTGAAATTCTTAATCATCCCCTGAGCTCATTTAATAAATTTAGACCCATAGAATTTTTCAGTAGGATCTGCACAACTCTTTGCCATCTGAAAAGCAGCATTCTGCTGAAGGTGCTTCATTTGCTGTTGTATTTGTTGTAACCACTAGTGTTGAGCGAACATGCTTGACACTGCTCGGTACTCGCCCGAGCATCACGCTACTCGGGATATTCCGCGAGCACCGAGCATTTCCGGGTTACTTGGGGCGGGAGCTCGGGTCTCCGCCCTGCATGTTTGGCGCTCTTTACAGAGCCAATGAACATGCAGGGATTGCCAGCCAGTCACTGTAATGCCACAGCCATGTTGTTTGTGGGCATTACAGTGATTGGCTGGCCGCACACCGTCACCTCGAGTATTTAAAACCGGGCGCCGCCATCTTGGACACAGTCGCTCCGGATCAGACAGTGTAGGGACAGCGCTGCTGATTTAGGGAGAGATATATCCTGCAAAATAGTTAGTGTAGGGTCTGTAAAGGCTGCCAGATCAAACAAACAGTCCTTCTCAGGACTAATATCCATCCCAGGTATATCAGGCAGGCAGGCAGGCAGGCTGTATAGGAGACGCAGTGGTTATACCAGCAAACGCTGCATTACAGTCCTGTGTGCTGCTCCTGTTGCTGAAATTGCTGGACTTAGCTCCAGGTCCCGGGGGCCAGGAAAAATCCTTTTTTTTATCTAAATCCTCTTTTTTTTTCCTCCTTCACAATGTACAAATACCCATCTTATTAACCTTTTTGTGCCCCCCCCTCCCAAAAAAAAAAAAGTGTGCCTCTGATTTTTCAGACACAAATATATCTGTTGAAAATAGTCTGGTGTAGGCCAGAGAGACAGAAGTTTGCTTTTGCTGTTCCACGGTAAAAAATCTCTATTATCCTGCTTTTTGCATTTTTTGCTGTAAAAAAAAAAAAAAATAGTGTCTCCCTGATTTTTCAGACACAAATATATCTGTTGAAAATAGTCTGGTGTAGGCCCGAGAAATACAAGTGTGGTTTTGCAGTTCCACGGTACAAACCTCTGTATTATCCACTTTTGGGCCATTTGTATCTAAAAAAAACAGTTTGAGTGTGTCGCTCACTGTTCAGCCGCAAATATATATATATTTTAAAAAGCCTGGTATACACCAGTAAATTATTACTGTGGTTTTGATGTTCCACAGTAAAACATCTCTATTATCCTGTTTTTGGCATTTTTTGCTGTATAAAAATAATAATAGTGTCTCCCTGATTTTTCAGACACAAATATATCTGTTGAAAATAGTCTGGTGTAGGCCAGAGAGACAGAAGTGTGCTTTTGCTGTTCCACGGTAAAAAATCTCTATTATCCTGCTTTTTGCATTTTTTGCTGTAAAAAAAAAAAAATTGTGTCTCCCTGATTTTTCAGACACAAATATATCTGTTGAAAATAGTCTGGTGTAGGCCCGAGAAATACAAGTGTGGTTTTGCAGTTCCACGGTACAAACCTCTGTATTATCCACTTTTGGGCCATTTGTATCTAAAAAAAACAGTTTGAGTGTGTCGCTCACTGTTCAGCCGCAAATATATATATATTTTAAAACGCCTGGTATACACCAGTAAATTATTACTGTGGTTTTGATGTTCCACAGTAAAACATCTCTATTATCCTGTTTTTGGCATTTCTTGCTGTATAAAAATAATAATAGTGTCTCCCTGATTTTTCAGACTCAAATATATCTGTTGAAAATAGTCTGGTGTAGGCCAGAGAGACAGAAGTGTGCTTTTGCTGTTCCACGGTAAAAATCTCTATTATTCTGCTTTTTGCATTTTTTGCTGTAAAAAAAAAAAAATAGTGTCTCCCTGATTTTTCAGACACAAATATATCTGTTGAAAATAGTCTGGTGTAGGCCCGAGAAATACAAGTGTGGTTTTGCAGTTCCACGGTACAAACCTCTGTATTATCCACTTTTGGGCCATTTGTATCTAAAAAAAACAGTTTGAGTGTGTCGCTCACTGTTCAGCCGCAAATATATATATATTTTAAAAAGCCTGGTATACACCAGTAAATTATTACTGTGGTTTTGATGTTCCACGGTAAAACATCTCTATTATCCTGTTTTTGGCATTTTTTGCTGTATAAAAATAATAATAGTGTCTCCCTGATTTT
Source organism: Phyllobates terribilis (assembly GCF_046119375.1). Taxonomy (NCBI): domain Eukaryota; kingdom Metazoa; phylum Chordata; class Amphibia; order Anura; family Dendrobatidae; genus Phyllobates; species Phyllobates terribilis. The sequence goes on from NW_027362768.1 coordinate 296,378,733, forward strand.
TCAGACACAAATATATCTGTTGAAAATAGTCTGGTGTAGGCCAGAGAGATAGAAGTGTGCTTTTGCTGTTCCACGGTAAAAAATCTCTATTATCCTGCTTTTTGCATTTTTTGCTGTAAAAAAAATAAATAAATAGTGTCTCCCTGATTTTTCAGACACAAATATATCTGTTGAAAATAGTCTGGTGTAGGCCCGAGAAATACAAGTGTGGTTTTGCAGTTCCACGGTACAAACCTCTGTATTATCCACTTTTGGGCCATTTGTATCTAAAAAAAAACAGTTTGAGTGTGTCGCTCACTGTTCAGCCGCAAATATATATATATATTTTAAAAAGCCTGGTATACACCAGTAAATTATTACTGTGGTTTTGATGTTCCACGGTAAAACATCTCTATTATCCTGTTTTTGGCATTTTTTGCTGTATAAAAATAATAATAGTGTCTCCCTGATTTTTCAGACACAAATATATCTGTTGAAAATAGTCTGGTGTAGGCCAGAGAGACAGAAGTGTGCTTTTGCTGTTCCACGGTAAAAAATCTCTATTATCCTGCTTTTTGCATTTTTTGCTGTAAAAAAAAAAAAAAAATAGCGTCTCCCTGATATTTCAGACACAAATATATCTGTTGAAAATAGTCTGGTGTAGGCCCGAGAAATACAAGTGTGGTTTTGCAGTTCCACGGTACAAACCTCTGTATTATCCACTTTTGGGCCATTTGTATCTAAAAAAAACAGTTTGAGTGTGTCGCTCACTGTTCAGCCGCAAATATATATATATTTTAAAAAGCCTGGTATAAACCAGTAAATTATTACTGTGGTTTTGATGTTCCACGGTAAAACATCTCTATTATCCTGTTTTTGGCATTTTTTGCTGTATAAAAATAATAATAGTATCTCCCTGATTTTTCAGACACAAATATATCTGTTGAAAATAGTCTGGTGTAGGCCAGAGAGACAGAAGTGTGCTTTTGCTGTTCCACGGTAAAAAATCTCTATTATCCTGCTTTTTGCATTTTTTGCTGTAAAAAAAAAAAAAAAATAGTGTCTCCCTGATTTTTCAGACACAAATATATCTGTTGAAAATAGTCTGGTGTAGGCCAGAGAGACAGAAGTGTGCTTTTGCTGTTCCACGGTAAAAAATCTCTATTATCCTGCTTTTTGCATTTTTTGCTGTAAAAAAAAAATAAAAATAGTGTCTCCCTGATTATTCAGACACAAATATATCTGTTGAGAATAGTCTGGTGTAGGCCAGAGAGACAGAAGTGCGCTTTTGCTGTTCCCCGGTAAAAAATCTCTATTATCCTGCTTTTTGCATTTTTTGCTGTAAAAAAAAAATAAAAAATAGTGTCTCCCTGATTTTTCAGACACAAATATATCTGTTGAAAATAGTCTGGTGTAGGCCCGAGAAATACAAGTGTGGTTTTGCAGTTCCACAGTACAAACCTCTGTATTATCCACTTTTGGGCCATTTGTATCTAAAAAAAACAGTTTGAGTGTGTCGCTCACTGTTCAGCCGCAAATATATATATATTTTAAAAAGCCTGGTATACACCAGTAAATTATAACTGTGGTTTTGATGTTCCACGGTAAAAAATCTCTATTATTCAGGTTTTGGTAGTTTTTTCCGTAAAGAAAAACAGTAGTGTCTCCTGACTGTTGTGACACAAAAATATATCTGTTGAAAATAGTCTTGTGTAGGCCCGACATCCCAGTGTGGTTTCGCAGTTCCACGGGTCAAATCGCTGTACTATCCAGTTTTGGGCCTTTGGTATCTAAAAAAAAAGCAGTTTGAGTGTGTCGCTCACTGTTCAGCCGCAAATATCTCTATTTAAAAAAGTGTGGTATACCCCAGTAAATAATAACTGTGGTTTTCCTCTTCCACGGTTCTAATCTACTCTTTATTACCCTTTTTCCATTGATAGTGCAAGTGTAAGCTATTTTACTTCATTTACAATGGGCAAGGCGCGTGGCAAAGGACGTGGAAGTGGACGTTCTGGTGATGGTTCGTGCAGAGGACGGGGCCGTGGCCAAGGTGAAAATGTGCCACAACCAACAGCCACATCTTCTCGCTCCCACTTCTTGACCGAATTACTAGGGAAGCACAGAACAACACCAGTATTGAGAACTGATCAGTGGAGGACATGCAGAGTGAGGCCAGCAGCACACAGGGGGAGGGAGGCAGAGTACCCCAACAGGCAGGAAGAAGCAGTGTGGTGGCCGCAGACAGAAGGCAGGCAACCGTTCCCCGTAACACCAACACGAGGGACGTTGCCAGTACAAGCGTTAGGTCTTCCAGAGTCTGGAATTTTTTTAAAGACTCTGCTGATAACCCCAAAAAGGCCATATGTTCCACCTGCCATGCCAGCATCAGCAGGGGTGACAAAACTACCAGCCTGACCACCACCAGCATGATCAGGCACATGGCAGCAAAGCACCCGACTTTGTGGGGCGAAACCCAGGGTCCACGACCAGTGTCAGCGGGTGTCACCACTGCTTCTTCCACTGTTGTGCGTGCAATAGAACCCCCTGTTGTGTGTGCAAGGCAATCCCCTGTCCATACTGCATGTAAAGATGCCCCCTCCTCTCAGTCTTCACTTGTTATGGCAGTTTCTCAAGAAACAGCATCAACGTTCACGTCCACGTCCCACCGCAGTGTTCAATTGTCCATATCCCAGACCTTTGAACGAAAGCGGAAATTCGCAGCCAACGCCCCACAGGCCACAGTCCTAAATTCGCACATTTCACGACTGCTTGCATTGGAAATGCTGCCTTTTAGGCTGGTGGAGACGGAATCCTTCCGCAATCTTATGGCGGTGGCCGTCCCTCGGTACTCGGTCCCCAGCCGACACTATTTTGCCCGGTGTGCCATCCCTGCACTACACAAGCACGTGTCCCAAAGCATCTGCCGTGCCCTCAACAACGCAGTTATTGGGAGAGTCCACCTGACAACGGACACGTGGACAAGTGCTTGTGGCCAGGGAGGGTACATCTCTCTGACGGCACACTGGGTAAACATAGTGGAAGCCGGGACCCAGTCGGACCTTGGGACAGAACACATCCTCCCCACACCGAGGATTGCGGGCCCTATGTCAGTCAGAGTTGCCCCCACAGTGTACAGCTCCTGCGCATCCTCCTCCTCCTCCTAATCCTCATGTTCAGCCTCCATCTCAGATATCACCACATCAGTTACAAGCTGGAAGCATTGCAGTACTGCCTCCGGCAAGCGGCAACAGGCTGTGCTGAAACTCATAAGCTTAGGTGATAAACCTCACACTGCTTGTGAGTTGTGGACAGCTGTGAAAGAGCAGGCAGATCTGTGGCTGAGACCGCTGAACCTACATCCCGGCATGGTCGTGTGTGACAATGGCCGTAAACTGGTGGCGGCTCTGAGGCGAGGTGAGATCACACACGTACCATGCCTGGCTCATGTGCTTAACCTCGTGGTTCAGCGGTTTCTTAAATCGTACCCCGAGTTGCCAGATCTGCTCGTGAAAGTACACCGCCTGTCAGCTCATTTTCGCAAGTCGGCTACAGCTTCCGCCGCCCTTGCTGTGTTGCAGCAGCGTTTGCAGCTTCCGGCACACCGACTGGTGTGTGATGTCCCCACACATTGGAACTCTACCCTCCACATGTTGCAAAGGATTTGTGAGCAGAAGAGAGCAGTTGTGGAGTACCAGCTGCAACAAGGCCGTCGATATTCAGGTCAGACTCCACACATAAGACCTCAGGAGTGGACCTGGATGTCTGACATATGTACCATCCTGACAAACTTTGAGGAGGCCACCAAGATGGTGAGTGGCGATGACGCCATCATTAGTGTCAGCATCCCACTTGTCTGTCTTTTGCAACGCTCTCTGCAGAGAATTAAAGAGGAGTCATTGCAGCCAGAGTATGATGAGATGGATCAAGAAGCCGTAGCGGGCGATTACACACAGCCCAGCCTCATCTCATCCCAACGTGCATTGGGGGACAATGAGGGAGAGGAGGAGGAGGAGGAGGAAGAACAGGAGCTGCTATCATGCGTTGTAGACGGTAGTACCTGTACAAGTGTCATACCGTCGGTTCAGCGTGGGTGGCCTGAGGACAGAAGGGAGGAGGAAGAGGAGGAGGAGGAGGAGAGCATGGTCAGCCGTCATCTTGGTGAGGACACGGAAATCTTGCCCGTTACCAGTCTGGCACGCATGGCTGACTTTATGTTACGCTGCCTTAACCGTGACCCTCGCGTTGTCAAAATGTTGGGTGACAGTCATTACTGGTTGGTGACACTTGTAGACCCCCGCTACAAGGAGAACTTTCACTCTCTTATTCCTGAGGTGGAGAGGTCTACAAAAATGGGGCAATACCAGAAGGCCCTTGCTGCAGAACTCTTAAAAAAATTCCCATCTGAACACGCTAGCGGCAGAGGTCACAGTTCGTTGCCCAACCAAGGCGTACAGGCGAGAGAGATGCAACTCCAATCCAGCAGAGGCAGGGGAACACTGTCAACGTTCTGGGACAGTTTTCTGACACCCGCCCAGCTTACAGGCCCTGAGGCGCAGGGTACTCTCACAAGGAGTGGAAAGTTTCAAAAGATGGTGAGGGAGTACCTTGCAGATCGTACCAGCATCCTCCGTGATTCCTCTGTGCCTTTTAATTATTGGGTATCCAAGCTGGACACTTGGAATGAACTCGCTCTGTACGCCTTGGAGGTCCTGGCCTGCCCTGCCGCTAGCGTGCTATCGGAGCGTGTTTTTAGTGCCGCTGGGGGAATTATAACTGATAAGCGCACTCGCCTGTCAACTGACAATGCTGACAAGCTGACCCTTATCAAAATGAACAAGGGCTGGATTGGGCCAGACTTCTCATCACCACCAAATGACAGCAGAGTAACATAAAGTCAAATCCACTGTGTTATTTCGGGAGGTGTATTCACATGCACCGCTTCACACCCACACATGGGTATACGCTTCCTCGTTTCGGCTGTTTAATCTTCTTCTCCTTATCCTCAGCCTCCACCACCACTATACCACCAGGGTACCAGCATTGCAAGTTCCTCCGTCCTAATTTTTGGCAGCTTTTGCTGGGAAAGCATAAGCAAATACTATGGGAGACCCACTCCCCTATAATGGGACTTATGTTTGTAATATGCTGTACTGCATGGCTCTTGTAAGGGGCATTGCAAGTTGCTCCGTCCTAATTTTTGGCAGCTTTTGCTTGCAAGGCATAAGCAAATACTATGGTACACCCACTCCCCAATAATGGGACTTATGTTTGTAATATGCTGTACTGCATGGCTCTTGTAAGGGGCATTGCAAGTTGCTCCGTCCTAATTTTTGGAAGCTTTTGCTGGGAAAGCATAAGCATATACAATGGGAGACCCACTCCCCAATAATGGGACTCATGTTTGTAATATGCTGTACTGCATGGCTCTTGTAAGGGGCATTGCAAGTTGCTTCGTCCTAATTTTTGGCAGCTTTTGCTGGGAAAGCATAAGCAAATACTATGGGAGACCCACTCCCCAATAATGGGACTTATGTTTGTAATATGCTGTACTGCATGGCTCTTGTAAGGGGCATTGCAAGTTGCTCCGTCCTAATTTTTGGCAGCTTTTGCTTGCAAGGCATAAGCAAATACTATGGGACACCCACTCCCCAATAATGGGACTTATGTTTGTAATATGCTGTACTGCATGGATCTTGTAAGGGTCATTGCAAGTTGCTCCGTCCTAATTTTTGGCAGCTTTTGTTGGGAAAGCATAAGCAAATACTATGGGAGACCCACTCCCCAATAATGGGACTTATGTTTGTAATATGCTGTACTGCATGGCTCTTGTAAGGGGCATTGCAAGTTGCTCCGTCCTAATTTTTGGCAGCTTTTGCTTGCAAGGCATAAGCAAATACTATGGGACACCCACTCCCCAATAATGGGACTTATGTTTGTAATATGCTGTACTGCATGGCTCTTGTAAGGGGCATTGCAAGTTGCTCCGTCCTAATTTTTGGCAGCTTTTGCTGGGAAAGCATAAGCAAATACTATGTGAGACCCACTCCCCAATAATGGGACTTATATTTGTAATATGCTGTACTGCATGGCTCTTGTAAGGGGCATTGCAAGTTGCTCCGTCCTAATTTTTGGCAGCTTTTGCTGGGAAAGCATAAGCAAATACTATGGGAGACCCACTCCCCAATAATGGGACTTATGTTTGTAATATGCTGTACTGCATGGCTCTTGTAAGGGGCATTGCAAGTTGCTCCGTCCTAATTTTTGGCAGCTTTTGCTTGCAAGGCATAAGCAAATACTATGGGACACCCACTCCCCAATAATGGGACTTATGTTTGTAATATGCTGTACTGCATGGCTCTTGTAAGGGTCATTGCAAGTTGCTCCGTCCTAATTTTTGGCAGCTTTTGCTGGGAAAGCATAAGCAAATACTATGGGAGACCCACTCCCCAATAATGGGACTTATGTTTGTAATATGCTGTACTGCATGGCTCTTGTAAGGGGCATTGCAAGTTGCTCCGTCCTAATTTTTGGCAGCTTTTGCTTGCAAGGCATAAGCAAATACTATGGGACACCCACTCCCCAATAATGGGACTTATGTTTGTAATATGCTGTACTGCATGTGATGCGCCCCCTGGGCCGTGTGTACACGTGTGTGTGATACCCGGTGCCGGGTCTCGGGGGTCTGTAGTCTCCGTGGCGGTGACCCGGTCCCGTGGCTCAGGCTGGTCAAACCAGTGGCAGTCTTTCTTAGGTTTTGAGGTTAATTGTCCAACTGCGCCACCCGTGGATTGAGGTCAGGGAGTACCACCGCTGCGAGGCAGACCGCTGAGGCTGGTGTTGTGTGCGCAGCATAGAATGGGATAACTCCCCTCGGGAGGAGTATAGCCTCAGGGCAGTGAGTGTGCATGATGGGGGTGATGGTGCACGAGCGCAGCAGGAACGAATCAGAGTCTTTGCAGTGCAGTTCAGGGTCTTTACTGATGATTATAAGGTAGACCCTCCCGGGAGTACTGGCTAGCATAAGAGGCCTGGTCAGTCTGTGAGCAAGCAGGAGTTCCCCTGGCCAGGTGGAGTTGTAGGCCTCCCCGTCTGTCTGCACTCTTCCTGGCTACCTTGCTGTAAGCGGGTAGAAGTAGCCCACGTCCCTGAGTGTACCGTGTAGTGCTCACCCGTATGGCTGTTGACTTGGGGCCTTCTGCTAGCCTCCGCTCCACGACGGCAGTGCTGGTCCCTTGCTTGTGACTGAGCCTCCGGGCTTCTATGGCCAGAGGACCTGAAATCCCCTGCCGGCTGGTTTCTGCTGCTGGATATATAAGTCCTCACAGCTTCGGACTCCTGTGTCCGGTTCCTATTGTCTTCTGCCAGGGCGAGCTCTGCTCAGCTTCCAGCCCCTGGTCTTTAGCTCCTAGCTCCTACAGAGCTCCTTGCTGTTACTTTCCCTTGCTCTCACTCTGACTCTGACTGTTCTCTGACTCACTCAACCCCGCCCCAGATCCAGTTTATAAGGGCAGAATTCTCCCCTCCCAGGACTGGGGCAGGAGGATGTTGCATGTTTAAGGGATCCTGACCAGGAAACCTCCCACTTGCTCTCCGACGTAATATCTCTATTACTGTGGTGACCAGACCCCTGGGGTGCCACACATGGCTCTTGTAAGGGGCATTGCAGTTCCTCATAATTCTTGGAAAGCCTTCCATTCACTGCTTAGGCCAACAGTGCACGGGAGACCCAGTTGCTATAAATCGAAAAAAAGGTTTAGTTAACGCCCTCTGACCTCCATGTCATTTCCAAGGGGCATTGGAGTGGCTCGAAATTTTTGGTAGGCATTGCACTCACTGTATGCCCTATAACTGTGTAGCCGAACCGCTCCTTTTGTTACAGAAACATATCCTACAAGACATATCTGGTTGACTGGCCTGATATTGATGTGAATGGTCCCTGTTCCTCCTGCTCTTTCTCCTTTGCCACCACCTCATCCATCATTTATCACCTGAAGCTTTGTTTTAACGGGAGTCATAGAACTGGGATAGTAGCAGGAAAACATCCAGCAATCCTCGGAGGAGGTAGGATATGCGCCAAAACGCGGACCACCTCAGGCCTAGCCGCTACTACATACATGCGCTTGCATTCCAAGAAAACAAAGCATATGCTAACTTCTATCATCATCATCATGCTCCTCACCTAGGCACTCTCAACTCCCCTGATGGAGAAGCCAGGGCCCACCGGAGGAGTCTGGTTCTCTGGTGGGCTCGTCCAATGCTGCCCTAAAGCAGGCCAGGCTAAGAAAAGTGTGGGGTAAGGTGACAGGAGAAATCAGGGCGGCTGGGGACCGAGTATGGACACCTGGCCGCCACCTGGCGGCTGGGGACCGAGCGTGGACACCCGGCCGCCGGGAGGCTGGGGACAGAGTATGGATACCTCGCTGCCGAAGCGGCCATGAGGTAGTGGCCAGCTTCGGCCTCCTCCAAACTAAAAGGCCCCATTTCAAGTGAAAGCTAGCAGTATGGTATTGCAGCCTGCGGGTGGGTGGGTGGTTGGCTGAATATTTTCGCTTGCATTGCAAGGAATGGGGGAGGTACAATTGAACACTGCCCTGGGACAAGGACTTGCACGGGGATAGTTGCAAGTCTGCATCTTCTGATGCGGCAAGGATCACTTCTGATGGGCACACTTTTAGACAGTGATCTGGGGGTCAGAGATGCTTCCAGGGGTCTTCCCCATGCTGATCCCTTGTCTTTTCAGCACTGTATGCATGTGTCACACAGCACATGGCCAGATAAGGTTGTAAAATGTTAAAATGACATTTCCCGGTGAACGCATTTGTCACGGTTGAAAGCAATACAAAAGTGCAAAAACGCATGAAAAATGCTACTTGTGAACATAGCCCAAGGTGTGAAGGAGTATTTTTGTTTTTGGTTATTTATTTTACCTTATACACAAGTTTTTACCCTGGAAAGGAAATTCATTAACATATTTCACAGGAAAACCATTTCAGTTTCGTTTTTGAACGTTTTATTGTGAGCCCGCAAAAGTGGCTTAATACCTCTGACCACGTTGTTGACAGCAGTGACCTGGGGGTCAGAAATGCTTCCAGGGGCGATCCCCATGCTGCCCCCATGTCTTTTGAGCACTGTCACTATCGTTTTGGGCACTTTTTAGGCTTTCTACAGACTGCCGGGGGTGCTGCCGCAAAAATGCTCGGGTCTCTCATAGACTAACATTGGGCTCGTTGCTTGGGTCGAGCACCCCAGTATCACGGTAAGCTCGGCCCGAGCTTCGAGCACCCGAGCATTTTAGTGATCGCTCAACACTATCAGTCGTCATCTTGGTGAGGACACGGAAGTCTTGCCCGTTACCAGTCTGGCACCCTTGGCTGACTTTATGTTACGCTGCCTTAACCGTGACCCTCGCATTGTCAAAATGTTTAGTGACAGTCATTACTGGTTGATGACACTTTTAGACCCCCTCTACAAGGAGAACTTTCACTCTCTTATTCCTGAGTTGGAGAGGTCTACAAAAATGGGGCAGTACCAGAAGGCCCTTGCTGCAGAACTATTAAAAAAATTCCCATCTGAACACGGTAGCGGCAGAGGTCACAGTTCGCTGCCCAACTAAGGCATACAGGCGAGAGAGACGCAACTCCAATCCAGCAGAGGCAGGGGAACACTGTCAATGTTCTAGGACAGTTTTCTGAGACCTGCCCAGCTTACAGGCCCTGAGGCGCAGGGTACTCTCACAAGGAGTGGAAAGTTTCAAAAGATGGTGAGGGAGTACCAGCATCCTCCGTGATTCCTCTGTGCCTTTTAATTATTGGGTATCCAAGCTGGACGCTTGGAATGAACTCACTCTGTATGCCTTGGAGGTCCTGGCCTGCCCTGCCGCTAGCATGTTATCGGAGCGTGTTTTTAGTGCCGCTGGGGGAATTATAACTGATAAGCGCACTCGCCTGTCAACTGACAATGCTGACAAGCTGACCCTTATCAAAATGAACAAGGGCTGGATTGGGCCAGACTTCTCATCACCACCAAATGACAGCAGAGTAACATAAAGTCAAATCCACTGTGTTATTTCGGGAGGTGTATTCCCATGCATCGCTTCACACCCACACATGGGTATACGCTTCCTCATTTTGGCTGATTTTTGCTCTTCTCCTTATCCTCAGCCTCCACGACCACTATACCACCAGGGTGACCGTGGTCCATGTTGCCAGCATTGCAAGTTCCTCTGTCCTCATTTTTGGCAGCTTTTGCTTGGAAGGCATAGGCAAAGACTATGGGAGACCCACTCCCCAATAATGGGAATAATGTTTTTAATATGCTGTACTGCATGGCTCTTGTAAGGGGCATTAAAATCGTCTTGTTAAGCTACTGTGACCTCCACGTCTCTTCCAAGGGTCGTTAATATTGTCTTTTTATTCCACTGCGACCTCCACCACTCTTCCAAGGGGCATTAAAAGCGTCTTGTTAAGCTACTGTGACCTCCACGTCTCTTCCACGGGGCATTGATATTGTCTTTTTATTCCACTGTAACCTCCACCACTCTTCCAAGGGGCATTAAAACTGTCTTGTTAAACCACTCTGAACTCCACGTCTCTTCCAAGGGGCATTAAAACCATCTTGTTAAGCTACTGTGACCTCCACATCTCTTCCAAGGGGCATTAAAACTGTCTTGTTAAACCACTCTGAACTCCACGTCTCTTCTAAGGGGCATTAAAACCGTCTTGTTAAACCACTCTGAACTCCACAGCTCTTCCAAGGGGCATTGACATGTTGTTTTTAATTACCTCTAACCTCCACGACTCTTGCAACGGGCATTGCATTTCCTCCTAATTTTTGTCAGCTTTTGCTTTTCAATGCATAGGCGAACACTAAGGGAGACCCACTCCCCAATAATGGGTAGAAGGTTTTTAATACGCTGTAATCCACGTCTGTTTCAAGGGGCATTGCAGTGCCTAATAATTTTTGGAAAGCCTTCCATTCCCTGCTTAGGCCAACAGTGTACAGGAGACCCAGTTGCTATAAATGGAAAAAACGGTTTAGTTAAGGCCCTCTGACCTCCATGTCACTTCCAAGGGGCATTGGAGTGCCTCGAAATTTTTGGTAGGCATTGCATTCACTGTATGCCTTATAACTGTGTAGCTGAACCGCTCCTTTTGGTACGGAAACATATCCTACAAGACATGTGTGGTTGGCTGGCCTGATATTGATGTGAATGGTCCCTGTTCCTCCTGCTCTTTCTCCTTTGCCACCACCTCATCCATCATTCATCACCTGAAGCTTTGTTTTAACGGGAGTCATAGAACTGGGATAGTAGCAGGAAAACATCCAGCAATCCTCGAAGGAGGTAGAATATGCGCCAAAACGCTGACCACCTCAGGCCTAGCTGCTACTACATACATGCGCTTGCATTCCAAGGAACAGAAAGCTAAGGAGGTGGATGGCCTCACGATCATGAATAATTTACTCGTTGTGTAGGAGGCCGACCACTGCTGCTGTCTACCTTCTGAACTTTGTGTTGAAGCCTGATTGACCCAGGACCCGCAATCCTCTATGTCTGGAGGACGTGTTGCATCCCAGTGTCCAACGGTGCCCCGGCTTCCACAATATTAACCCATAGTGAAGGCGTCAGTGAGATGGACCATTCCTGGTCACATTCACTTGTCCACGTGTTTGTGGTTAGGCTGTCCTTCCCACTAAATGCACTGGGGAGGGCACAGGTAATGTTTTGGTATGCGCGCTTGTGTATAAGGTGCACCGGGACAAATAGGGGCGACTGGGGACCGTTTATGGACACCCGGCCACCCGCACGCGGCTGGGGACTGTGTGTGGGCACCCGGCCGCGGGGCGGCTGGGGACTGAGTATGGACACCCGGCCGCCCCCTGGCGGCTGGGGACCAAGCGTGGACACCCGGCCGCCGGGTGGCTGGGGACTGAGTATGAATACCAGGCTACTGACGCAGCCATGACGTGGTGGCCAGATTCCACCTCCACATGCCTAAAAGGCCCAATTTCAAGTGCAAGCAAGCTAGCAGTATGGTATTGCAGCCTGGGGGGTGGGTGGGTGGCAGGCTGCATACTTGCGCTTGTATTGCAAGTTATGGGGGAGGTACAATTGAACACTGCCCTGGGACAAGGACTTGCACGGGGATAGTTGCAAGTCTGCATTTTCTGATGCGGCAAGGATCACTTCTGATGGGAACACTTTTAGGCAGTGACCTGGGTGTCAGAGATGCTTCCAGGGGTCTTCCCCATGCTGTTCCCATGTCTTTTTAGCACTGTATGTGACGCGCCCCCTGGGCCATATTCTTTAGTGGGAATATCCGGAGCCGGATCAGATGGGGGTTGTAGTCTTCCGAGTGGCTGTGACCCGGTCCGTGCCCAGGGTGTCAAACTCAGTTGTATGTGGCAGTCCTACAGATGTTATTAAGTTCTTAATGTCGACTACGCCACCCGTTGTATTGCGGTCACTATGGCCGCCGCTGCAGCAGGGTCCGCTGAGGCTGATGGTGTTGGTGCAGCTTTTGGTGGTATAACCCCCAACGGGTGGGGTATAGCCTCAGGGGGTCAGGTGCAGAGGATGGGGGTTGTGGTGGTGCAGCATAGATGTTAAAGGAAGACAGAGTCGGGTTGTGCAGTTTAGGGTATTTACTCACTGCTGATGTTCCGGTCACTCCAGCTTCAAGTGACCTCCCGAGCCGTGCTGCGTCCACCAGGTCCTGGATCCAGCCAACCCCCAAGCGAGTCCGGAGCGTGACCCTGAGCTCTCCTTCTGTCCTTTCCTCTGGCCGTCCCCACTATTGATCCACCCAGGTCCAGCTCCCTCGGGCCTTCTGTTGGGTGACCCTTGGCCTTGGGTTCCCTGACCCTCCACGTGGTATGCCTTCGTGGTGGATGTGGTGGGTGGCCGTGGCAGACGCTGCCCACGGCCTCCGGTCTCTGGCTGGGGTGTGTTTTTGCCCCCACCAGCTTGGGTTCCGGTACCCTGATGCCGGCTCTTCACCCTTTGTTTTAATTTGGGATCTTAGAGTCCTTTCTTCTGCTTCCCCCTCTGGGTCTCTCTTTCTTTCTCCTCTCTCTCTCTGGATCTGCTCTGCTCCTCTTCCTGTGACTCCTCTGCAAAGGCTGACAGACTGACTGACTGACTGACTGACTGACCCTGATCTAAGATGGTGCCCACCTTATATACTCCCTCTATGTGTGAGCTCAGGTGACCAGCACCCAATGAGCTCCTATCTTTACCCAGGCTGCTCCCCCTATCTGCCCCTACACTACTTGGGATGTTCCACCCCCCTCCCACTCCAGCCAGGAACAGACTCGGTCGTACCTGCACATTTCTAAGTGGGAGTACCGTCGGCCTGCTCCTCGGAAATGGGATGTGTGTAGTGCATGCAGCCTACCGAGCTCAGGTCCACACTCCATCCTTACCCGGGAGTGGAATATCACACCTCTGGGTTGAGGTGCAATACCCCTGTAGCAGCCGAATCCTCAGGGTGCTACATTCCCCCCTGGTAAATCACAGCACGTCCTCGGGCTGTAAGACATAAACACCAAAACATACAAAATTTTTTCATAAACAACATAAAACATATAAAACAACATTATATATATATATAAAACATTCTCGTCGCCTCTGGCTCCTCCTCCGGTCACTGTGCAACGTGTGACCGGGTAAAGTGCGACAGTCTCTCTGGAAAAACTGGTTTTCCCTATAAAACCGGTAGGGGGCGCTTTAGGACGCGCAACTATTTACAGGGATATGGCCGCTCTCAGTCCTCGGCCAGGTAATGGGAATAGGGTAAACAGTTCACAGATGCTGGTCCCAACGGGGACTATATTAGCAGCAGTAACAGTTTCAGTTTCAGTTTCAGTTTCAGTTTATGGTGCCCCGACGGGCAACTATATACAGCTCCTGCTTCGCTGTACTTAACAACGGCGTCCTCCTGCTCTTGCTTTATGGTTACCTTTGGCTCTAGTTTCAGACCCGTCCGGGTCCTCTTGTTCTTCCTCCTCACACCGCAGCTCTTCCTCCGTCAGACGATGCACATGGAGGGCGTAGGGTCCTTTGGCACACTTGTGCCGGGTGAAGGTGACCTCGTCCCCGATGTAAAGGTCACGACCTCTGTGTCCCTTCGGTAGGTGGGACTCAACGTCTCTCCTGGTCACGAAGACGTCGCCTAGGGTGCGGTGGTCTCGGATGAAGCCCCACCCATGCTGCATATTAAACTTTATCACAGTCCCGGTGGTGCGGGGACTATGCGCTGCACGGGGGTCTCTCCTGGCCCGGCTCTTCTGCTCCGCGCTCCTTATTTGAGCTTGCTGTTTCCGGACCCGCCTCTCTCTCCGCTCCCTCTCAAAGTCCTCGAGCTGTTGGCGGCAGCACTCAGCACGCTCCGCTGCAGCTGCCCGAGTCTCTTGAGTGAACCCCATGAGATCTTCTCCGGTGGGGTCCCACTCGAACTGCGCTTCCGCTAGCGGGGGCGAGATCCTCTTTACGGGCTTTGGAGCCGGGATCAGGGGTTCATCCAGGGGTCTCTCTCTCCGGAGTCGGGGATGGTGGAACTCCGGTGGCCATATAAATGGCTGCCCATCCGGGCACGTATGCTGGGCGTACAGGTCCTCTCCCAGATGCGGCACTTTAGGTCTTATGGGCGCGGTGGTGTTAGCGCCCGGGATGCCCGGGCCTTGCGGCCAGGCCTGGGGTATCTGGAAGGTGAAGGGCACCGTAAGGACAGCGGCGCCCTGGGCTACTTGGCCCTGCGACCAGGCCGGGGGCTCCGCGGAGGTAGGGGGCGCTGTTGGTATTGCAACGCCCGGGGGTACTAGGCCTTGCGACCAGGCTGGTGGTACTTCCTGCTTGGTCACGCTCGGGGTCGAGGCGTGTGACGTCACAGGGGTCGCGGCTCCCGTTTGAGGCCTAGTCTGCGGCGGTGACGTTGCAGCGACGGGCACGGCAGGATAGACTTCGGGCTCTGCGACGGGGAGCTGGGGCAGGTACGCGGTTTCCCGGTTTGGGGTATAGACGTCCCCTTTACCTGCCTCCACTCGTTCGGCTCCCTTCTCGGCGCCGTCTCCGGCCTTCAATCCTCCCGCGCCATCCTCAGAGGCGGTCGGTCTCCTCGTCTTGGGTGGCGTGCTCCGCTGACGGGTCTCGGTCTGCTGGGCCATCTCACGGCTCCACTCCGCCAACGTCTCTCGCTGCACCCGGGCCATCCTCCTTGCGAGGCCCTCCAGAGCGGTCTGTGCACACTCCCGGTCTCGGGGGAGCTGTGCTAGGACCTCCACTAGGCCTAGTGGGGTCGTTGTTTCCAGCAGGCTCCTGACCAACGGGTCGGTGCTGCTCTGCTCTCCTTCAGTTGTCTCCAGCAGGCTCCTGGCCAGCGGGCCGGTGCTGCTCTGCTCTCCCTCCTCTGTTTCTAGCAGGCTCCTGGCCAACGGGCCGGTGCTGCTCTGCTTTCTCGCCATCTCCGGGTAAGCTCCTCCGAAACTCTTCTCCAGGCTTCTTGCCTCCGGGTGCGCTCGCTCTAGACTGCTCCAGGCGGCACCCATCTTTGTTCTTTCCTTTCGTCTCCTCCCACCTCGAGGGCGGTCCCGGGGCCACTTGGTGACTGTCAGCTCCAGGGGCTGTTCTTTCACGCTGACAGACACCTCTAGCATCACAGTCTCTGTTGGTGGGGGCGGTTTCCACTTTTGGCGCCATTTTCGGTCCTGGCCCACGATGGGAGGTGGCCTCTCGCCACCCTCTGGCACGCCCATAATGGCGTCCGCTCTTCCAAGGCGGGAAACCTTTGGAAATGGCGGGAATCGCTTCCCAGTGGCGGGAAACTCTGCAGGTGGCGGGAAAAAGCTGTTAATGGCGGACAACCGGCTGGAATCGACCTGTGATGGAGTCCGATGGCGGGGACCCTCCGGAACCGGCAGGAGACTTCTTTTTGAGGTAAACTTGCACTTTTCTTCAGGCACGCAGTACCCGGTTGTTGTGGGCACGTAATCCTGCCGACTACGCCAAAGTTGACGCGCCCCCTGGGCCATATTCTTTAGTGGGAATATCCGGAGCCGGATCAGATGGGGGTTGTAGTCTTCCGAGTGGCTGTGACCCGGTCCGTGCCCAGGGTGTCAAACTCAGTTGTATGTGGCAGTCCTACAGATGTTATTAAGTTCTTAATGTCGACTACGCCACCCGTTGTATTGCGGTCACTATGGCCGCCGCTGCAGCAGGGTCCGCTGAGGCTGATGGTGTTGGTGCAGCTTTTGGTGGTATAACCCCCAACGGGTGGGGTATAGCCTCAGGGGGTCAGGTGCAGAGGATGGGGGTTGTGGTGGTGCAGCATAGATGTTAAAGGAAGACAGAGTCGGGTTGTGCAGTTTAGGGTATTTACTCACTGCTGATGTCCCGGTCACTCCAGCTTCAAGTGACCTCCCGAGCCGTGCTGCGTCCACCAGGTCCTGGATCCAGCCAACCCCCAAGCGAGTCCGGAGCGTGACCCTGAGCTCTCCTTCTGTCCTTTCTCTGGCCGTCCCCACTATTGATCCACCCAGGTCCAGCTCCCTCGGGCCTTCTGTTGGGTGACCCTTGGCCTTGGGTTCCCTGACCCTCCACGTGGTATGCCTTCGTGGTGGATGTGGTGGGTGGCCGTGGCAGACGCTGCCCACGGCCTCCGGTCTCTGGCTGGGGTGTGTTTTTGCCCCCACCAGCTTGGGTTCCGGTACCCTGATGCCGGCTCTTCACCCTTTGTTTTAATTTGGGATCTTAGAGTCCTTTCTTCTGCTTCCCCCTCTGGGTCTCTCTTTCTTTCTCCTCTCTCTCTCTGGATCTGCTCTGCTCCTCTTCCTGTGACTCCTCTGCAAAGGCTGACAGACTGACTGACTGACCCTGTTCTTTGATGGTGCCCACCTTATATACACCCTCTATGTGTGAGCTCAGGTGACCAGCACCCAATGAGCTCCTATCTTTACCCAGGCTGCTCCCCCTATCTGCCCCTACACTACTTGGGATGTTCCACCCCCCTCCCACTCCAGCCAGGAACAGACTCGGTCGTACCTGCACATTTCTAAGTGGGAGTACCGTCGGTCTGTTCCTCGGAAATGGGATGTGTGTAGTGCATGCAGCCTACCGAGCTCAGATCCACACTCCATCCTTACCCGGGAGTGGAATATCACACCTCTGGGTTGAGGTGCAATACCCCTGTAGCAGCCGAATCCTCAGGGTGCTACACAACAACAACTGTTTCTCGGGAAACCATAGAGCATAACCTGTTGCTTCGTCGATATAGGCACAAGGGACGCCTTCCTGAAAGTCAGCTCAGAAGGGGAAGGGAGTGACATTAGCCTGTTCAACTTGACAATCGTGAAATTTTCATGCATACTGCATCACCTGGGCTAAATTATATTTTTCACCCACTTCAACTTGTAAGTCTCTGGTCTCAAAATCAATGATCCATTGAGGCATTCTCTGTGAATTTACCCCCCAGGCTTTCCCTTTCAACAGTGTTCTTAGAGAAACATGTGGAGTTTGTAGAATTAACGGAGCAAATCCCACTATGTGTCTTACTTGATTCATCGTCCAGTGCACACCCAGTAAGTGCTTCATGTAAAACCTTTCTCCACGGGGGTAAGCAACCTAGAGTAGTAGTGTAAGGCATACAACTGACTGGACACCTCAGGACCATCTTTGGGCCATTTTTGGAAAAGCTCTGAGGAATAGATAAATCACAGGTGTGGGCTTGAATATAAAAGGGCTGGGACGGGTCAGGACTGATTAACGCAGTGGCTGTCGTAAGGGCATGCTTCATACTTTCAAAAGCTTGTAGGGCTTCTCCCTCTACAATGACAGGGGTGTGATCATTATCAACTTCTTTTAACAAAGCATACAATGGTTTAGCCAGATGAGCAAAGTGAAATTATCTGAAAAAAAACTAATAAGACCCAAAAATTTTCTAAGCTCAATAATATTAGTTGGTATGGGAACAGCTTCAATAGCATTAATTCTGTCATGCATTGTTTTGTCTTTGCTTTGTTTTTTCTGCTGAAATTGACACACCCAAAAATGTAACCTCTTACTTCATCAATTATACTTTGTCAAGGCTCATTTGGAGTCCCACGTCAAGTTTCAAGGGTCTCTTTGTGTTCATATTCATCAACAGTTTGAATCAACAAATTATCCACATACTGTAAGACTTTGTCTCCTTAACCAAGGGGTTCTAAAACCTGAGCGAATGTGTTAAAGGGACGGTTGCAAACAACTTTATTAATAATGGAAAGCAACCTAACCCGGGGTCCGCGATGCAGCCTGGAAGACTGCGGCCAAACACCTTCCGGGTAAGAAGGTAAAACAACCAACTGATATAACAATCCCCTCCGTGTTACTGCACACCGGAACGGGAAGAGGGATTCGCACTATCTCCGTTAAATGCACAAGAGATGTGCGACAAATAATGTATCCGTAGCCCTGTTTACTGCACAGGGACTACGCAGCAGGCGCTAGGATGTGTGTGTGATTCACGCCGGCGTATACGTGCTCCCAGCCGGCGTGCTGCCGGACTGCGGAGTATCTCTCCACGTGGCTAACAGGCGGTGCCGGGAATACGGAGTCCGCAGTCTGCTCGGGGTGTATAGCGACCACCTCGTCGGAGCCAGACTATCAGACGAAGCTACCTGCCTCCCTCCATTTAAGGCTGCCTATCCCCCGCTAAACCTGCCTGTCCGAAGCTATAACAGCAATAGCACACGTGGAGCCCAAACAACCAAGCGTCCACACAGTAACACCATCTCAGCTCAATGGTCAGAGCACGCCACCATGTTTGTGAGCGGCCTATTTAAAGATTAAGCCCTGCCCACCGTCGCATTATTGGTGACGTCACCCGCGACCAATCAGGCGGTGCCAGGTCACCGGATCAGCTGACTCCCAAACCACCAATCACGGTCCGCCATGTCACGGGCATGCTCAGTGCAGTGCATCCTGGACTTAGGCTGTATTAGCCCTGTTTCCCTCCGCAACCTATGCTTCATGTTGCTAGGAACAAAGACCTGAGAGACAACTTGTACATCTCGTGCTCCAGCTAGGTGTTGGGACCGACAACGATGCTGAGAAGCATCAGCCCCGGCTGGACTGGAATAGAAGACCACAGAATCCACTGATGATTGTGAACCCATTTCGGATCCAGCAAACGCCCGACGCCTAACATTATCCCCCCTTCTAACATCCGTCTCCACTTGACGCTCATATTCCTCAATGAGCAGGGGAGCATGAATGTGGTCCACCGGTTCCCAGGAACGATCCTCAGATCCATGGCCCCTCCAGTGTACTAGGTAGAATTTTTTCCCACGAACCATCTTAGAGCCCACGATCGCCTGTACCTCAAGATCATCATCCCTGGTGTCAGAAGCAGGTTGGGGTTCCAAGAATTTTGTCAGGCGAACCGGCTTAAGGAGCGACACGTGAAAAGTGTCGTGAATCTTCATGTGTCGTAGTAAATGTTACCGGTACACTATGGGGTTTATTTGGGCCAAAATTTTGAAAGGACCAATAAAACGGGGGCAAACTTAGCAGATTCCCCGCGTACTCTAATATTGCGAGCCTCGAGCCACACCCTGTCACCCGGAGAGAATACGGGGGCTGGAAGGCAATGAGTGTCAGCCGACTCTCTCATCCGATTCTTGAAGGCCAATATAGCATCCTGGGTATGGTCCCAAACCTCCCGCGCCTCCAGAGCCCAATCTCTGACCCCAGGTTCCACAGAGGAAACTGGCATAGGAACTGGGACTCGTGGATGTTGGCCATTATTTAGGAGAAACGGGGTCTGACCTGTGGAATCCGCCACTGCGTTGTTTAGAGCAAACTCTGCCCAAAGAAGCAATATTGCCCAATCATTATGGTTGGCCGAAACGAAATGGCGCAAGTATGTCACAAGCGTCTGGTTAGTGCGTTCCACCAGACCATTGGTCTCCGGGTGATAGGCAGTAAAAAGATTTAGTTCAATGCTAAGCAAATTACACAATTCTTTCCAGAACCGGGAGGAAAACTGTGGACCCCGGTCACAGACAATCCTATCAGGCATTCCGTGGAGACGGAAAACGTGACGAATGAATAGTGATGCCAGAACCCGGGAGGAAGGAACCCTAGGAAGAGGAACCAGGTGAACCATCTTAGAAAAATGGTCAGAAACCACCCATATTGTCGTGTTTCCCCAGGACTTAGGTAACTCGACAATGAAATCCATCCCAACTAGCTCCCAAGGTCTATCCGCCACGGGTAATGGATGAAGAAGACCAGCCGGCCTCTGATGGGACGATTTATTTCTCGCACAGGAGACACACGCTTGAACATATTCCTTAATGTCCTGGGGTAACCAAGGCCACCAATACAACCGTTGGAGAAACTCCGTGGTACGTTTGGCCCCAAAATGATCTCCGATCTTAGAGGCATGTGCCCAGGAGAGCACCTCATTTTGTAAATTAGGGGGAACGAACGTCCTCCCGGGGGGAACCTGGTTTAGGGACACTGGAGCCACTGTCCGCATACATTCCGGAGGAACGATAAGCCTGGGCTCGTCATCGTCCTCAGCCGTATCCATGGACCGGGACAAAGCGTCCGCCCGAGGGTTCTTTTCCCCTTTTAAAAAGTGAATGGAAAAATTGAATCAGGGAAAGAAAAGAGACCACCTGGCCTGCATCGGGTTAAGACGCTGCGACTTCTGTACGTAAGAGAGATTTTTATGATCGGAATATACCACGAAAGGATGTTTAGCTCCCTCCAAGAGGTACCTTCACCTCCGAAAAAGCCATCTTAATAGCAAGTAATTCTTTGTCCCCAATTGTATAATTCCTCTCTGCTGGAGAGAAGGTCTTGGAGAAGAAACAACATGGTCTTGTCCGACCCTGTTCATTCTTTTGAGAGAGAACAGCTCCTGCTCCGACAGAAGAAGCGTTGACCTCCAGGAAGAATGGCTTGTCCACATCCGGGCGACGGAGAATGGGAGCTCTAGAAAAATAGGATTTAATCTCCCGGAACACCTCGGATGTCTCCTTAGACCAATTCTTGGGATTGGCACCCTTCCTGGTTAAAGCGGCTAAAGAAGCTACCAGTGTGGAAAAATGTGGTATGAACTGCCGGTAGTAGTTGATAAAGCCCATGAAGCGTTGTACTGCTTTAAGGGAATGGGGCTCCTGCCAGTTCTGTACCGCCACCAATTTTTGAGGGTCCATGGCTAATCCCTTACTGGATATGATGTAGCCCAGGAACAGTAAAGACTCTCGTTCGAACTGGCATTTCTCCAGCTTACAATACAGAGAATTTGCACGCAATCGTTCAAAAACTCTGCGAACATCCTCTCTGTGTGTGGAGAGGTCTGGGGAAAAAATAAGGATATCATCAAGATAGACTACCACGGATGATAGCAGCAAATCCCGAAAGATATCATTGACAAAATCCTGAAAAGCAGCAGGGGCATTGCATAACCCGAAAGGCATGACGAGATACTCGTAATGACCATAACGAGTGTTAAACGCTGTTTTCCACTCGTCACCTTCACGGATTCGCACAAGATTATATGCCCCTCGCAGGTCCAATTTAGTGAAGATGTTAGCCCCTCGCAACCTGTCAAATAGTTCAGAAATAAGGGGAAGAGGGTATTTATTTTTGATGGTGATGGCATTTAGTCCTCTGTAATCAATACAGGGACGTAAATCACCCTCTTTCTTCTGGACGAAGAAAAACCCCGCTCCAGCAGGAGAGACCAAT
This sequence comes from Phyllobates terribilis, assembly GCF_046119375.1. Lineage (NCBI taxonomy): Eukaryota > Metazoa > Chordata > Amphibia > Anura > Dendrobatidae > Phyllobates > Phyllobates terribilis. The sequence goes on from NW_027362768.1 coordinate 296,400,445, forward strand.
TTTCTGATAACCCCCCCGGGCCAGGTTCTCTTTGATATAATCAGACATGGCCTGGGTCTCGGGGACAGACAGGGGGTAAACCCTACCGCGAGGAGGCTCTGTGCCAGGGACCAAATCAATAGGACAGTCATACGATCGGTGGGGAGGTAAAGTCTCTGCAGCCTTTTTGGAAAAGACGTCCGCAAAACTCTGATATTGCACAGGCAGAGCGGATAAGTCAGTAGAAGGCTCTGAGATTACCCTCCGGGCGGCTGTAACCATACATTGAGAAACACAATTCTCACCCCAGGAAGAAATTCTCCCCGTATTCCAGTCAATGTGTGGAGTGTGACAACGTAGCCATGGAAGACCCAATAGCACCTCATCTAATCTCCCGGGAATAATAAGGAAGGAGATAACCTCCCGGTGACCCTGAGGAAACGACATGGTGAGGGGGATCGACTGGTGAGTGATTTGCGTGTCCAGCAGTGAACCGTTGACCACCCTAATGTTCATTGGTTTTGGCAGTAACTGCATAGGAATGGAGTGCTTCTGGGCAAACGTTGATGACAAAAAATTGCCATCGGCGCCAGAATCCACCCACGCCCTGGCAGTAACCGTGCTTGTTCCGAAGAACAACGTCACCTCATACAATAATTTGGAGGAAGAAGCCCCGGAATCTAACACACCTCCTCCAATGGTGGTTAGACACCTTTGTTTCCCGGTCGCTTGGAACCCTTATTAATGGGGTACTCCAAGGGATGTGCAGGTCGGGAACGAGGGGACTTAGACTTAGTCCGGGATATATCCATAGCCTTAGACTCCGGGTCGGGAGCTGCGGGTTTGGAGATAGGCCTAGAGAATTAAGGTGCCAACCGAAACCAAGGTCTGAAGACCTCCAGCTCTAACTTGCGTTCTGCATGACGCAAATCTATTCGGTTAGCAAGAGTGATTAACTCTTCTAGAGAGGTTGGGATCTCTCTGGTAGCTAGAACATCCTTAATATGCCCAGCCATCCCCCTCCAGAACACCGGGATTAGCAACCGCTCAGACCAATCCAGTTCAGCCGCTAAGGTTCTGAACTGGAAGGCATAGTGGCTGGCGGTGACCGAACCCTGGACCAACGCAAGAAGCTTAAGAGCCGTATCATGCGTGACCTGAGGACCTAGGAAAACACTCTTTAGGGCACTAAGAAAGAGGCCCACATTAGCCACTACCGGGTCATTCCGCTCCCACAGAGGGGTAGCCCACTCCAAAGCCCTGTGGGAGAGTAGCGAGATGACAAAACCCACTTTGGCCCTTTCGTAGGGGAACCGTGCCTCCATCATCTCTAACTGAATGGAGCACAGATTAATAAAACCTCTGCAGGATCTGCTGTCACCAGAAAATTTTTCCGAGAGAGCAAAATGGGGTAATGGAGCAATAGCAGCTGCCGCAGCATTCACCGCATTCACTAGATTAGCTGCCTGTGAAGCTGCCTGGGTAGCTACTGCAGGGATATCAGCGACCGGGGCAGTTTGTTCCAGAGTCCTAAGTCTGGCCTCAAGTTGCTGTATATAGCGCTGCAGTTGCTGGTTGTCGGCCATCTTCGGCTAGACCCTGGCACTCTGATACTGTTAAGGGGACGGTTGCAAACAACTTTATTAATAATGGAAAGCAACCGAACCCGGGGTCCGCGATGCAGCCTGGAAGACTGCGGCCGAACACCTTCCGGGTAAGAATGTAAAACAACCAACTGATATAACAATCCCCTCCGTGTTACTGCACACCGGAACGGGAAGAGGGATTCGCACTATCTTCATTAAATGCACGAGAGATGTGCGACAAATAATGTATCCGTAGCCCTGTTTACTCCACAGGGACTACGCAGCAGGCGCTAGGATGTGTGCGTGATTCACGCCGGCGTATACGTGCTCCCAGCCGGCGTGCTGCCAGACTGCGGAGTATCTCTCTACGTGGCTAGCAGGCGGTGCCGGGAATACGGAGTCCGCAGTCTGCTCGGGGTGTATAGCGACCCCCTTGTCGGAGCCAGACTGTCAGACGAAGCTACCTGCCTCCCTCCATCTAAGGCTGCCTATCCCCCGCTAAACCTGCCTGTCCGAAGCTATAACAGCAATAGCACACGTGGAGCTCAAGCAACCAAGCGTCCACACAGTAACACCATCTCAGCTCAATGGTCAGAGCGCGCCGCCATGTTTGTGGGTGGCCTATTTAAAGATTAAGCCCTGCCCACCGTCGCATTATTGGTGACGTCACCCGCGACCAATCAGGCGGTGCTAGGTCACCGGATCAGCTGACTCCCAAACCACCAATCACGGTCCGCCATGTCACGGGCATGCTCAGTGCAGTGCATCCTGGACTTAGGCTGTAGTAGCCCTGTTTCCCTCCGCAACCTATGCTTCATGTTGCTAGGAACAAAGACCCAAGAGACAACTTGTGCATCTTGTGCACCAGCTAGGTGTTGGGACTGATGCTGAGCAGCATCTTCCTTGGCTGGAATGGAATGGGAGACCACAGAATCCACTTATGGTTCTGAACCTATTTTGGATCCAGCAAATATCTGACACCTAACACAATGCCTGATGGAAATATACAGGGTAACTGTGGAATCCCATGGGCAACCGCATGAACAAGTACTGCACATTCTCAAAGGTAAATACAAAGGGGAGGGCAGATTCAAATGTTAGGGGTACTGAGAAAAAGCCATTTGCAATATCCAAACAAGAAAATACTTTACAATCACTCCTCAGCTGTGACATGACTTCAGGGACAAATGCAACAAGGTGAGCAGCTGAGGGAGTGTACTTACCAGTCTACAACCATGCAAAAACTACTATCTTCCTTTTTTTATAGGTAAAATTGGACTGTTACATGGGGAATTACATTTTACAACAACACCTTGTTTTTCTAATTCACTGACCACAACCCTTAATTCTATACTGACGCTGGAAAGGTGGTAGCTTTTCACCATCAATTTTAACTTGAGTTTGCATTAATCCACAATCAGTTTTCTTTGAAATCCACAATTCAGGGAACTTTTGATTCAACTCATTTTTCAAAACATCATTGTCAACATTGTCATCATTTTTGTCAGTACATGAAACTAGACTGGCAATGGGTAATTTGTGACTCCTCCTCCACAGGTACAATTACAGAACAAATATTTGCTTCTTTGTTCCGCCACAGAACTTTGTTACACAAATCAACAACAATCCCCATTGCTCCCAAACATCGGTACCTAAAATAGTGGAATCTAACTGCGGATTCAGCCAAAAAGTGCATCGGAGACCCCTTTTCTTCGATTTCTCTGTATCCTGAAATCTCAGATTCACTGGATTGCTTTTTACTACTTGAATACAGGAACCCTCAAATCCTACCAAAGTGGTAGTCTCAGGCAGTCCAGGGGGTGACAGCAATTTGTGTCCTGTTACTGAAACTGAGGGTCCTGTATCGATGAGGATGTCTTCATCCGGCAGCCCCTCTATTCTCTCTCTGACATAAGGTCTTCCGTCCTTGCCCAGGGAAAGAGGGGAGAGGAGGACAAAGGGAACAGGGAGAGCACCCTATCTGTCATTGTTACCTGTGGTGGAAGCCCGAAAAAATCCATCATCCCCATCTGGGAAATTTTTCCATCCTACAGCTCCGAACTCCGCCCCAAAGAGATCTTCAGTAAGAAACCCGTCCTCATTAAATAAGCATGGGGATGAGGAGGGGTGGCTCCTCCCTGAATAACAACTGGACAGCTGGGGGCTACTGGAGAGAAAGCAGGAGCAGAAGGCTCCTCAGAGAAAGGGTTATCCATTTGAAGACCATTATACTGCTGATATTGCCTAGGATCATTCACAGCAGGATAAGGAGATCATTGGTTAACTAAGTCTCTACAACATCATGAATAGATTAAGCATTCTGCAAGACTCCTGACTTGCAATCCCCATCTAAAGGCACCGTCACACATAACGAGATCGCTAGCGAGATCGTTGATACGTCACGGTTTTTGTGACGCAATAGCGATTTCGCTAGCGATCTCGTTATGTCTGACAGGTAGCAATGATCAGGCCCCTGCTGTGAGATCGCTGATCGTTACAAAGCTTCCTGGACCATTCCTGTTGTTGCACTCCCGCTGGGCAGTGTGCATCGCTGTATTTGACACCTTATCAATGACCTCGTTAGCGATTCAGAACTGAGACACGTAGGCGTGCATAAATTGGACTTTAAGGGTCAGTGAAGACGTCCAAAGTTCTCAGTCCGATCATGGATCACAATGCATGGACTAGCCGCAGGTCTCCCAACTGAAGCATGATATGCATATATGAAGCAGTTTCTAATCTGGGCCATGGCAATTCTTTCGGTGTTTTTACAGCATTTTCACCCATTAAAATAAATGGTGTGGTGGGGATACATAAAAAAAACGCAAACAAAAATGTGTATATTTTATGCAGTAGCGTCCACCAATCGGAGATGAGGGGACGCGGAAAAGTAATTTTATGCACGCCTTTGTGACACAGTACAGTCCCTATCAAGGTGTGGATCGTTGAAATAGCTGCTGTCTGAAAGCGTCCCAACAACCGCCGAGATCGTTAGTTAGATCGCTGGGGCGGCCAAAATCGTTGGGAAGTTCTGCATGTTTGACAGCTCCCCAGCGATCACGAAACGACTCTCCAACGATCCCAAAACCGTGACGTAATAACGATCTCGCTAGCGATCTCGTTATGTGTGAAGGGGCCTTAAGGGTATTTTCTATAAAAATTACATAAACTCTTTTCTAAACTGATTCTCAACGCTTTCAAGATGTCTTATTAGCACATTCTGTTTCTCTAAATGTCCATTCTTCTATTCTATGTCTCCAGTCCTCAATCTTATCCCCGTCTGCCTCTACTCCTCTGCTACCCCTCCCATCTCAACAATGACTATTTGCAAAGCCTAGTATTCATACCCATCTTTCCGTACTATCTGTGCTTTAGAGTTTCATCCAGCTTTTCTACTCTCTCTGAACACTGCCCCTCCCTGGGTGATCACATTAACATGCTGTCTTGCAGGAAATCTATCAATGGACTGATCGAAAGCAATAACTCTCTTACACAAAGCTACTGTTTGGCTACTATCTTTCCATAATGCCCTTTTCTCATCTAGTTCCCTGCTTTCTTTTGTTAGCCACTGCATACAATTTAGCCAAGTGGATTTAACGTTAACCCCCTCCAGCTAGGGTGTGCCAGTATGCTTATCTGCCTGCTTTCGTAACCACTCCATACTGGAGGACTACAAGAATGCGTTTTCTCGGTTTTGGTATTAACAAGTGCAATTTAAGCAAAAGTTAGATACTCACACCTCTCTGTGTGGAAGACCCTTTGCTGGCCTGTGTCGACCAAAAGAGGTGTGGCTGCGTTTCGAGCCCTTCTCCTTACACTTGCCAGGCATCTCCCTCCACCTTTTAAAGCCTCTTTCTACCAGGCTCACAAGGCTTCTTCACGTCCTTGTAGATAACTCACGTAGAGGTTTCTTCTTGGTTGTGCATATATATTTTTATAGTCCTTTGCTTTTGTAGTTTTCTTATAAAATCTGGCAGACTTGGAGTGCTCAGGACAAGTCCTCTATCCGGCTGGCTTACTTTGAGCGAATTACATGTGGATCCACGCCTTTTCACCCTTCCAGTCTCTAGCTCCTCATCTACAATCCTCCCCATTGGTTCTTCTGGAGGCAGCTCTCCTGAGCCGCTCCTCTTGGCTTGCTATGCCAATTGTAAAAAAGTCCTTACTGAAAGCTGGAAGAGCCTGGAAAACAGTGTAGACGATTTCTTCTTTAAAAGCAGAGAATGAAGTTTATTCAGAGTTACGCGGCAGAACAGTTCAGAAAGCAGGCAGGGAAAATACACTTGACACCCGCAAGTGTCTAGAAAAGCGACACAGCATTGGGATATCTGACGATGGTCTGGCCATGGTGCGGCTTCGGTCAAGTGATGGTGTGGCCTTGGCGATGGACTGGCATGGACTGCCTGTAGACTGACGATAGAATGGCCCCGAACAACAGTATCAGAGTCTTTTTCTACATAACTTAAACAATGGACCTACAGCAAAAGGCGTATACATGATAACATCATGCTGCAGGGAAAGACATGCATTTTAGAACAACAATGTGATAATTCAACATGACAATATTTATGAGTATTTATACCAAACTCCATTAGAATCTATAAATCCCCATGTCTTTACTTTAGTAATGACAATTTCCTAATAATTCTCGACATATTAAAACTGTATTATCCTAATTTCCATACCACAATTACAAGGACACTATTTACTACCCTATAACACCACTTATTTACTCTCACATTGACTTGCAGCTGCTGCTATTAACCTTTGTGTATACTAACCATACCTGCTAATGGCACTGACATCATTTTATGGCTCTATTGTGATTAGGACGGCACAGGACATGCATCTCATTAGCTGCAAAACTTACTTAGCTCAAACTTCTGAACAAGGTGGCTGCTAGGTTTAACATGGCTGTTCAGAATATTAGGACTTCTCATTCTCTTACACTCCTCCCATGTCTTTTGGTCTCTGGGGGTTAGACAATTTATGTTTGGGTCTAGAGTTTCCCCAGATAAATGTAGATATCAGCGAATTAAGAGATGTGAAAAATGTTTTAGGGATTGGTACTGCGCTATGTTACAAGATATAGCTAAATTTGGGGAGTATGATCATTTTAATTAAATTTATCCGTCCAGGTACTGATAGTGGTAACTTTCCCCATAAAGAAAATATACCTTTAGCATTTTCTAATAAAGGATATACATTGGCTAAAAAAATCATTTATATCATCTTTTTGAATTATAATTCCCACCTATTTAAAATAAGACACTACAGGTAGGGGGGGTAGTTTTTTCCAAAACAGGGGCTGGGACAGATGCTAGAGGTAGGAGTGAGGATTTTCCCCAATTTATATACAGACCAAAGTATGCACTAAATTTGTCAATTGTAGATATAATATATGGTAGTGTCTTTAACATGATCCATAAAGATTATCATGTCATCCGCATATAGACGGATTTTATCAATCCTATCTGCAATCATAATACCTTTAACCCGTTCAGATGATCTTATTCTTATTGCTAATGATTCAATAGCCAGGACAAACAAAGCCGGGGACAAGGGGCATCCCTGACAGGTCCCTCTTCCCAACTTGAATTTATTTTATTGAGATTTTATGTGATATATCAACATTAAGTTGTAAGTATTTGTGAAGCGTAAAGGAAATGATACATGGTTTTCTAAATATTTTAAAAATATAAATCTGAAAATTGTAATATACATTTGCACTCAGCCCCCCTGAGTCAATACTTTGTAGGACCACATTTCACTGCATTTACTGCTGCAAGTCTTTCGGGGTACGTCTCTATCAGCTTTGCACACCTAGAGGCTGAAATTTTTGCCTATTGTACTTTGCAAACTAGCTCCAGCTCAGCTCACTGAGATTGCATGGAGAACATCTGTGAACAGCAATTTTCACGTCTTGCCAAGGATTTAGGTCTGAACTGTGACTGGGCAATTCACACACATGAATATGCTTTGATCTAACCCATTTCATTGTAGCTCTGGCAGTATGTTTAGAGTCGCTGTCCTGCCGTAAGGTGAACCTGTGCCCCAGGCTCAAGTCTTTCACAGCCATTAACAGGTTTTCCTCCAGGATTGCCCTGTATTTAGCACCATCCGTTTTGCCATCAACTCTGACCAGCTTCCTTGTCTCTGCTGAAGAAAAGCAACCCCACAGCATGATGCTGCTACCACCATGTTTTATGGTAAGGATGGTGTTTTCAAGGGGACGTGCAGTTAGTTTTCTGCCACACATAGAACTTTTTGAACTAAATGTAAAATGCTATGTTGGTCTCATCTGAACACAGCACCTTCTTCCACATGCCATGTAGGGGACACAGCTAGCCCAAACTATAACAACAATTAACTAACAACTATCAACTACAGCAATGCAGTATATTTTTTTAAAAGGGAGTTCAGTACAAACTTGAAATACATAATAAAGCTACTATTAAATACTACCACAATGTGGAATGACTACTTTTCCATATTGGTGTAGTCAACCAGAAACGTCTATCTCATTTTACTCCTCGATACATTAATGGTTGTCATTCACAACTGCAGGAACATACTAGAAACCAGAATACTAGAATAATAGATGATCATTGAGTCGGCTTAGCTTGACAAGGTCCAGCAGAAGACTACAATTTGTAGATGATTTTTTTCTTTGATTTGAATAAACCAAATTTTAGTACTGAATAACTGACAGTGACAGACTGATTGGGCTCATTATTCCCCTTGGGTTGCTTGAGCTTACAAATGCTTGATTCCCAAATAACTATATTTTCCCTGACATGTCTTTGATTTTCTTTGCCGTTTACATTTAGTATGCTTTGTGTTCCATTGTGAATGAGGATTGCATACATTGAACAAACAAACTTATTAAAATTAATGTTAGAATACATTGGCTTCTTTTCACAGGGACAAACATCAATGACCCTGTGATGAAGGCTGTTGATTTATTGAATAAAGCACATGAGAATAAAACTGTTCCTGAGAGAAGTGTTTCCTTAATCGTCCTCCTCACAGATGGTCAAGCCAATGGAGGTAGGTAAAACAATGAACAGTAAGTAATATTGTGTTTTATTTGTTTGTTTGGTTGTTTTTTTTTAAAGAAAAAAAGGTTAATCCTTATTTCAAGAGGTTTTCCATGTCTAAGATTTTTTAGATTGCTCTCAGTGGGAAAAACAAGATAATCTTGTAGTTATGATACCTTTTACAGGCTAACAAAAATAAAATAAATGATGTTACAAGACAAGTTTTCAAGAGAACTTAGGTCTCTTCCTCAGACATGGTATAACAAGATATATGAAGATTTTTTATGTTTATGGACTTCCTTTAGGTGAAAATACACTATTGATAAACTAACTATTTTTCATCATTTACAACTTTTCTGCATTGTAAAACATCATATATCTTTCAGAAATACAGGGGAAATGTTTGAATATTTATTTACTCTTAGGTGAATCGAATCCTTCAAAAATCCAAGCTAATGTAAAGCAAGCTAATCAAGGGAAATACACATTGTACAGTCTTGGTTTTGGCCATGGTGTTGATTATCCTTTTCTGGAGAAGTTAGCTTTAGAAAATTCAGGAGTCGCCCGTCGCATATATGAAGACTCGGATGCAGACTTGCAACTACAGGTAATGTTTCATGATGTTTAGCTTGAGACAAGTTCTTTACCAATGAGCCCCCACAAGATGGTTTGGACATAACCAGTTGAACACCCAAGTTGCAGTCCTATGGATAGATGTAGCAGCCCGAGGGCTCGGCTGCTACAGGGGTATTGCACCTCGAACCAGAGGTGTGGTATTCCACTCCCGGGTAAGGATGGAGTGTGGACTAGAACTCAGTTAGCTGTATGCACCACACACACCCCATTTCCGAGGAACAGACCGACGGTACTCCCACTAGAAAGATGTGCAGGTACGACAGCTTCTGCTCCTGGCTGGAGTGGGGAGGGGGGGAGGAAAACCCAGTGGTGTAGGAGCAGATAGGGGCGGGTTTCTGGGCATAGGAAGGAGCCCATTGGTTGCTAATCACCTGGGCTCGGGTGTCAGAGGGAGTATAAAAGGTGGGCACCATCTTAGGAGTGAGTTCAGTTCAGTCAGACAGAAGAAGAGTGAGAAGAGGAGTGACAGGGAGCAGCAGCCCTGTCTGGGTGCTGCCCCTGGAGGGAGCAAGAGTGAAGAAGAAAGGAACAAGAAGCAAGGAAAGAATGAAACATAAGAAAAGGCCCAGAGACATGAAGCAAGAAGGAACCCGAACACGCTAGGAGTCAGCGGGTGAAGGGTTGGCAGATCAGGGTACCGGATCCCAAACTGGTGGAGGCCACTTATCCTCAGCCAGGAACCGGAGGACGTGGCCACGTCTTGGCGCGACCACTCACTACACTCACCACGAAGGCATGCCACATAGGGTCAGGGAGAACCGAGAAAGGTTTCGCCACCAGAAGGCCCGAGGAAGCTGGACATGGGTGGGTCCCTAGTGGGGACGGCCAGAGAAAGGAAAGAGAAGGGAGCTCTGAACCACACTCCGGAATTGCCTGGGAGTTGACCGAGCCCCGTACCTGGTGGACGCAGCATGGCTCGGGTCGTCATCACCTGCAGGACTGACGTTAATAACAACTGTGAGTAAAGCAATGAAAACTGCAATCAGTCTCTGTGTTCCATCGCACCACCAGCACCATAGGTACCGGGACGCTCTTACTATCACTCCCTTCACCCGCACCAGCTGCCCTGAGGCCATACCCCTCCCGTTGGGGGTTATACCATCCACGCTGCACATCCGTACCACCGGCCTCAGCGGACTGCCCTGCAGCGGCGGCTTCATAGCCGAATTCAACGGGTGGCGTAGTCGGACACTAATACCATCATACCAGTAACTGCCACTTAGTTTGACCACCCTGGGCACGGACCGGGTCACCGCCACACGAAGACTACTACCCCCATCGGATCCGGCTCCGGGTATTCCCCGCGCGCACGCGCGCCGCACTACAGCACTGGCCCAGGGGGTGCGTCAACTTTGGCGTAGTCGGCAGGATTACGTGCCCGCAACCACCGGGTACTGCGTGCCTGAAAAAGAGACTTTTATACTTACCTGTGGTGAAGTTTCCCGCCGTCCGGAGTCGTTTCCCGCCATCTGGAGCCGATTCCCGCCATCCGACGCCATCTTCTGCCTTCTTCCCGCCATCCGTGGAGTTTTCCCGCCATTGGACGCCATCTTGAGGGCGCCGCGCGGGAAGAAGAGGGGCGTGGACTCTGAAAGCCCGCGAGAACTGAAGCCCCGCCTCACGTCTGGACGTTGCGTAAGGTCCTGGAGGGAGCCCAGCGACGCCGACGTCACAGGAGCGCGACGGAAGGTCCTCAACCCTGACGATCCACTGCGGAGCCGCGGCCTACGGAAGAGGATCATCGCAAGGTAGGCCGCGGTCCACTAGGGGGGAGGAGGATGTCGGATACGGAGGAGAGCTTCACCACCGCAGCCACCATCCAGCACCGCGTCCATCCCGAGAGGCAGCAGAAGCGGATCGGAGGCCGCAACGACAAGTAAGGGGAACGCCGTTACTCCGGGCCCTGAGGCCGCGGACCTGCCCCTACCTCCCGCCGCGGAACCCGAAGCTCTGGGTGCCGCACCGCCCGCCGTGCCTCCATCACCAGCAGTTAGCCCTCCAGCAGCAAGCTCTGCAACGGAGCCTCGCCCAGGACCGTGCTCCCCAACATCGGGCACGATCAGAAAGTCACCGGCCTGGTTGAAAGGCCGAGTGCCCGCGGGCACTGCACCCCAGCCGGGGCCCCCAGTTGTGCCACCATTGGGGAAAGACCTGTATGAGCAGCACACCTGCCCGGATGGGACACCATTCGTCTGGCCGCCTGAATACACCAACCCCCGCTCCAGGAAGAGTCACCCCGAGGGAGCAAGGGCCCCAGATGAACCGCTAATCCCAGCTCCGGAGCCCGTGGACCTCTCTTCACCCCCGCTGAAAGACGCTCAATTCGAGGGGGACCCCACTGGAGAAGACCTGATGGGGTTCACTCAGGAGACCCGGGCGGGCGCCGCCCGGCGCTATGGGACCTGCCGCCAACAACGGGCAACGGTTGAGCGGGAGCGGAGAGAGAGGAAAGTGAAGGAGGAGTGGCTCCACATTAAAAACGTGGAGCAGAAGACAAGGGCCCGCCAGGACCCCCCGTACAGCTCACGGTCCCCGAGTCACCGGGACTGTTGTTAAGTTTCACATGGCATGTGGCTGGGGCATCATCTAAGACCCGAAGACCATGAGCCAGGTGTTTGTAAACAGGAGCGACGTAGAGTCCCACCTACCGGAGGGGCACAGTGGACGGGACCTGGTGCCTGGAGATACCGTCACCTATACCAGGCATAAGGGAGTGAAGGGGTGGTACGCCCTTCATGTCCACCGGGTCAAGGAGGAGGAGGAGTTATCGTACCAGGAGGAGAAGAAAGAGGGCCCGGACGGGTCTGAACCTGAGGAAGAGGAAGGAGCGTGTGGAGGACACCGTAAATCGTAAACGGTAAAAGAGGAGATGTAAATAGTTACCCGATCGGGTATAAGGACTGTTGTGAGACTGTTTCCACAAAGAGTGTGGTCCCCGTTGGGACAGAAAGAGAACTGTTGCCTGCTTTGCCCTAATCCCTAACCTGACCGAGGACTGAGAGCGGTCATCCTTTCCCTCTACCTGGCTGAGGACTGAGAGCGGCCGACCCTGTACTTAGTTGCGCTTCCTAAAGCGCCCCCTATTGGTTTTGTAAGAACCCTTCCCAACCTCAAGATACAGTGACTGTTGCACTTTATCAGGTCGTGGGTTGCACAGCGGCCAGATCCCAAGAAGTCAAGAATGTTGAAAATGTTTTATATGAAAAATGTCTAAATGTGAAAGTTTCATAATGCTGCTAAAAGTAACGATGCTGAAGTTTTATATATCGTGTTTTCTACAAAAGAGTTCCCGTGGCATTAGCAAAAGTGTTGATATCAGTAACGTTAAAGTGAAAAGAGTACCTCCCATAAAGGGATGATTTGAAAGTTAATGTCTTATTTATGAGTGTACACTTTAAAATTTTTGTAAGTTTGTAATTGTTTTGCTCTGTTTCAGCCCGAGGACGTGCTGTGATTTACCAGGGGGGAATGTAGCACCCCGAGGGCTCGGCTGCTACAGGGGTATTGCACCTCGAACCAGAGGTGTGGTATTCCACTCCCGGGTAAGGATGGAGTGTGGACTAGAACTCAGTTAGCTGTATGCACCACACACACCCCATTTCCGAGGAACAGACCGACGGTACTCCCACTAGAAAGATGTGCAGGTACGACAGCTTCTGTTCCTGGCTGGAGTGGGGAGGGGGAGGAAAACCCAGTGGTGTAGGAGCAGATAGGGGTGGGTTTCTGGGCATAGGAAGGAGCCCATTGGTTGCTAATCACCTGGGCTCGGGTGTCAGAGGGAGTATAAAAGGTGGGCACCATCTTAGGAGTGAGTTCAGTTCAGTCAGACAGAAGAAGAGTGAGAAGAGGAGTGACAGGGAGCAGCAGCCCTGTCTGGGTGCTGCCCCTGGAGGGAGCAAGAGTGAAGAAGAAAGGAACAAGAAGCAAGGAAAGAATGAAACATAAGAAAAGGCCCAGAGACATGAAGCAAGAAGGAACCCGAACACGCTAGGAGTCAGCGGGTGAAGGGTTGGCAGATCAGGGTACCGGATCCCAAACTGGTGGAGGCCACTTATCCTCAGCCAGGAACCGGAGGACGTGGCCACGTCTTGGCGCGACCACTCACTACACTCACCACGAAGGCATGCCACATAGGGTCAGGGAGAACCGAGAAAGGTTTTGCCACCAGAAGGCCCGAGGAAGCTGGACATGGGTGGGTCCCTAGTGGGGACGGCCAGAGAAAGGAAAGAGAAGGGAGCTCTGAACCACACTCCGGAATTGCCTGGGAGTTGACCGAGCCCCGTACCTGGTGGACGCAGCATGGCTCGGGTCGTCATCACCTGCAGGACTGACGTTAATAACAACTGTGAGTAAAGCAATGAAAACTGCAATCAGTATCTGTGTTCCATCGCACCACCAGCACCATAGGTACTGGGACACTCTTACTATCACTCCCTTCACCAGCACCAGCTGCCCTGAGGCCATACCCCTCCCGTTGGGGGTTATACCATCCACGCTGCACATCCGTACCACCGGCCTCAGCGGACTGCCCTGCAGCGGCGGCTTCATAGCCGCATTCAACGGGTGGCGTAGTCGGACACTAATACCATCATACCAGTAACTGCCACTTAGTTTGACCACCCTGGGCACGGACCGGGTCACCGCCACACGAAGACTACTACCCCCATCGGATCCGGCTCCGGGTATTCCCCGCGCGCACGCGCGCCGCACTACAGCACTGGCCCAGGGGGCGCGTCATAGACTCCAGCTGTAAATTCAGAAATGAAGCGCTGAATCATTGAATCATCAGGCAGCAGACACGTGTCAAAGATTAGAGGTCTGTAGGCCAATATAAATCCAAAGAAAGAAGAAGAGGCTGAAACAGAAGTCTAAGCAGATAGTCAAATCAGAAAAATGGTGATGGTAAGAAAATTCGAGGTAATAGGCAAAGTCTGGACACAAATCACAGAGTCAAAACATAAGCAGACTTAAAAATACAACATAAACAAGAGGCTTCAACCAAGGAGGCAACCAATATTAAGAGAAGGGCCAGGCGTTCTCTCCATAATTAAATAAGCCGCAAGTCTGGTGATATGTTTTCTGAGTGCCCAGTTTTCATAGCAACATGCCACAAATGAGAAAAAAATGCAATGTGTCTCAGAAAACGGTGACACCATCCAAATTTGTTTTCTTTAACAAAATTCAGATTTTTTTTTTTTCAATTCTTAAATATGAAAAAAAATGTAAGTAATTTTGGTATCAACTGAGTTTTACCATCTTGGAGAATTAGAATTGTGTTACCAAGTCATTTTTTTTCCAAATAATGAAAACTGTAAAAACAGAACCCAAAAACCATGATGGAATTATATTTTTTTCACTCTCCAATCCCACTTGGATTTTTTTGTTCTTGTTTTTCAGTATATTGTATGGAAAAATAGATGGTGTCATTCAAAACTACAACTATAGAAGATTTATGCTGGAATCCTTAAAGATGTTTAGCTGAGCTTGAAATAAAGACTTTTTTATCCTCATCTCAGCAGATGGAGTTTCTGAAGATGACTTTTAACACAAGTCTCACAGGGTAGGGACAGGATATTGCCTGGCTACAACTCAGAGATAATAGCTATAAGGCTGTGTGCCCACTATGCGTTTTTTAAGTGTTTCCGCAGCGGCAATTCCGCTGCAGAAACGCTTAAAAAATACTTGGTAGAAGGTCTGCCATGTTCCCCAATGATAATCCGTATGTGCTGTGCACATGCTGCGGAAATTTCCGCTGCGGATTATCATTGCGGAAAAATACCCAGCACTACCAATTATTTTGCGGAAACGTGGCGTTTTTGCCACCATTGACTTGCATTGGATCGCATGTCATCCGCATCACTGGTTTTGTACATGCGGATAACATGCGTTTCAATGTGCGGATGGTACCCGGGTTTGGAGAAGAGGAGACTCTCCTCCGGACCCGGGTACCATGGTACCTGTAAAAAAAAGAATAAAAACAAGTATTATATTTACCTTCTCATGGCCCCGGTGTCCTTGTCTCGGCTTGCCGGCAGCTCGTGGTAGACTAAAAGACCTGCGGTGACGTCATTTAGTCATGTGACGGGTCACACGACCGCTGAAGTCGGCAGTAGTGTTGAGCCACCCCCGTAGTGTTCGAGTTCGGTTCGGTTCGTCGAACACCCGTGTGTTCGCCGAACTGTTCGTCGAACTGTTCGTCGAACACCTTCAAACACCGTTAAAACCAATGGCAGGCAAACAAAAACACATAGAAACACATAGAAAACACCTTCAAAGGTGTCCAAAAGCTGACAAACTGCTCAGAAGACATAATTAACACATGGAAAAGTGACAAGTACATATAGTCATGCGAAAATAAAAGAGGTGGAGGAGTAAAAGGAGGGGGAGACACAGATAGAGGCATGTCATGCCCTTCTAAAATCCAAAAAGTGAGAAGCCGACACGGCCAGTCCGCTCCTGCCCGTGCCACCTCCGTGTCGCCGGGTTTGTGCCAGAGCCGCGGTGAACCCTGATGGCCAGCCCCCCTCTCCCAATACTGGTGCCTGTCCGCTGGTGGGTCGAGCGAGCCCCCCTGTGGTGGAGGCAGCTCTAAGCTTTTTAATTTAAATTGTCTCTCTAATTTGAATGAATACACTTTAAATCCATTTACAAGGATCTATTGGAGGGCAAGTCTCATGCCAGCAGCCGCGTAATTCCAGCTCCAGTAGCGTCCACTAAAGCTGCTGCAGTTAAAAAGCTTTTATAAGGATCGAGCTCGGCTGTCCACCGCAAGGCATCCTACTGCCAGTCCGAGCCCCTATGCCTTGGGGTGCCTCCTGATGCTCTTCACTGAGTATCCCGTGGTCCCGAAGCATTTCCTTTGAAAAAATTAAGTGTCCAAACTACAGGTGGTGTAGCTTGCTTAACAGCCGGGATAATCCGCTGACTAGCAGACACTGCTACTAGGCACAAAGTATTTCCTGGGCTAGATGCAGTTAAAAATTTGTAATTAGATACTCTCGTTGGATGCTGAGAAAGCATTCCATAGAGTCTCCTGGCACGCCATATATGATTCTCTTAAAAAGCTTGGGGTAGGGGTCTAGGGGACCCTTTTATAGCCAAAATCACGGCCCTGTATCGCAATACGTCACCTAGGCTGAAGATAAATGGAACTGTAGCACCCTGAGGGCTCGGTTGCTACAGAGGTATTGCACCTCACCCAGAGGTGTGATATCTCACTCTCAGGTAAGGATGTAGTGTGGATCAGGACCCGACACCTGCATGCATTACACCACATTGCCGTGGGGCAGGGCGACCAATATGCCCCTGAGATGGGCTCGACAGTCCCTGTCCCTGGCTGGAGTGGGGGGAGGGAACACTGAGGAAGGGGAACCCTGTAGTGCAGGAGCAGGGAGGAAGCAGTTCCTGGGTGCATTGAGAAGGGAGTATAAAAGGTGGGCACCATCTTAGTTCAGTGCAGAGAAGTCTGAGCAGAAGTGGCAGGGAGCAGGGGCTCTGCATGAGCTCTGCTCCGGAGGCGGGCCTAGTAACAGAGGCCCAGGCCTGGAAGAGGGAGAAGGAAGGAAGAGGAGCGGAGAAGGCTCCAGGAACGAGGAATGAAGGGATCCCAGGGGTGCGGACGGGCGAGTCGCCACCGCACGCCCGAATCCACCTGCGTGGAGGGGTCAGGCCAAAGGGGGAGACCGGTCCCCGAACTAGTGGAGGCAGGAAACGACCCTCAGCTAGAAACCGGAGGCTCTGACATTTTATGTGGCGCAGCCCCTCGCTACACCCGCTAGGAAGGCACCACATAGGGTCAGGGAAACTGGCGCCAAGTTTACCAAGAGGAGGCCCGAGGCAGCCGGACAGAAGTGTTGGTAAGAAAGGCCATACAAAGGACACACAAAGGGGGTCCTGTGAAGTGCTCCAAAGTTATCTGGGAGTTGTCTGAGCCCCTCACCTGGTGAGCACAGTACGACGTGGGCAGCCGTTACCTGCAGACGTGGTCTGGATAATAAGAACTGTGAGTAAAGGCCCTGAACTGCATCACTGACTCCGTGTCGTTACTGCTGCTGCCCTGCACCATCACCCCCATCCTCCGCATACACTGCCCTGAGGCTATACTCCTCCCGTGGGGAGTTATGCTACGCTCTGCTGCACCCACAACACCAGCCTCAGCGGTCTGCCCTGTAGCGGCGGTTCACTCTGACCGCAATCCACGGGTGGCGTAGTCGTACATTTAAACATCAAAACCACATAAATAGTTCCGCCACTGGTTTGACCGCCCTGAGCCACGGAACCGGGTCGCCGCCACGAAGACTACAACCACCAGCATCCACCAAAAAGGGTCCGGCTCCGGGTGTCCCAAGGCCCAGGGGGTGCGTCAGAACATTTTCATCACCTTTCACAATCACCAATTGGACAAGGCAGGGATGTCCTCTGTCCCCTCTCTTATACATCCTAGTGACGGAGCACCTGCTCTCATCAATTCGCCATAACCCCAATATTAGGTGGATTGAGGTGGGAGGCACCGAGTACAAGTGCTCTCTATTTGCTGATGATGTCCTAGTATATATCACTCAATCACATATATCCATCCATGCTGTTATGGCTGAAATAGATCACTTTGTTACATGGTCAAATTTTAAAATCAATGCAGCGAAGTCTGAGGCCCTCGATGTCTCCCTCCCCAAATCCATATAGGATTCCATCCAGTCCAACTTTCCCTTTGCCTGGCCCTCACAGGGTATCAAATACTTAGGAATTCCTATTCATAGAGACCTCTCCCATCTATGTTATCTTAATTTTGGGCCCTTTATTGAACAACTCCATACAGACCACGGTTGGCAAGTTAGAACTGTAAGATTCACTACGTGAACCGCTGGTGTTTTGTGGAAAAGCACATGTACACTGCGTTCCAAATTATTATGCAAAAAGTGTTTAGGAGTGATAAGGGAAGAATTTGTTTGTTTGTCAGTTAAACTCATTGATGGTGATGTGTGTCAACGCTCTTTATATCACTGTAAGCAATTGCAGACACCTGTGCTAATTAGTTTGGCAGGTGTGTCCAATGAAAGGCAAGACTACTTAAGAAGGCTCTCTCACATTATTAAGCAGCCTACATTTTCTGACAAAATGGGAAAGAAAAAGGATGTGTCGGCTGCTGAGAAGCAACAAATTGTGGAGTGTTTAGGTCAAGGCATGACTACAATCAACATTGTGCGATGATCAGGATGAAGTGTCTTGGCAATCAAGAAGTATGTAGCTGATTCGCAGTACACACGTGTGCGTGCTGATAAGGGCAAATTGAGGACTCTTTCCTACAGGCAATTACGTCAGGTTGAAACAGCAGCGGCAAAAAAGCCTTGTCATAGCAGCAGACAAGTTTTTGAAGCTGCGTGTGCCTCCAACGTCCCCCGAACAACAAGATGCAGGGTCCTTCAGAGGTTTGCAGCTGTGCATACGCCATCCTGTCGACCTCCTCTATCCACTTCACACAAGCAGAAACGGCTCCAGTGGGCCAAACATTACATGAAGACTGATTTCAAAACAGTTTTGTTCACGGATGAGTGCCGTGCAGCGCTCGATGGTCCAGATGGATGGAGTGGAGGATGGCTGGTTGATGGATAACCCACGCAAACACGGCTACAGCGCCAACAAGGAGGAGGTGGAGTAATGTTTTTGGCTGGAATCATGGGGAGAGAGATTGTCGGCCCCTTTAGGATCCCTGAAGGCGCTAAAGATGAACTCCATAATGTATGTGGATTTTCTCAAACAGCACTTCCTGCCATGGTTCAAGAAGAAGAACCGTGTATTTCACAGCAAGATCATTTTTCTGCATGATAATGCACCATCTCATGCTGCACATAAAACATCTGCATCTCTGGCTGATATGGGCATAAAAGGGGACAAACTTATGGTGTGACCCCCATGCTCCCCTGACCTCTACCCCATTCAGAACCTTTGGAGCATCATTAAAAGGAGTGTCTATGATGGCGGGAGGCAGTTCACATCTAAGCAACGGCTCTGGGAGGGTATTCTGTCCTCATGCAAAACAATTGAAGCAGAAACCATCCAAAACCTGTCAAATTCAATGGACGAGAGAGTTCAGAAGCTCCTTTCGAACAAGGGGTCCTATGTGAAAATGTAACATCACCTAGAATAAAGTTTTGAGTTGAAAACTGTTTGATTTCAGTTTCTAACAACCTGCTAATGCTTATAATTTCAAAAATGACCATTTTTTTGGTCTTTTTTAAAATGAAAAGGTTGATCGAAAAGTTTGGGGGATCTAAGAGTGTGGCAACCCAGTAGTCATGATTACTTCGAATTCTGACAATATGAGGGTCATGCTGCAGGTAGTGCAGCAAGAAGGCACTTATGTGTCTTGCGCATCTCGGAGCCCCAAAATTATTTTCCGGGCTAGATGCAGCTAAAAATTATTTTTAATTTTAAATCTGGTGAAGCTTTAGTATAGATGGCCTAATAGGATCAGTGCTGCACACTGCTACAAAGCCCAAATTATTTTCCAGCCAAGATACAGATAAACATGATTAGTAATTTGAAAGCTTAAAACGGTTGGTAGGGTGATTTTAACCAATCATCAAGCTTTTACTCTCCCCAGGATGACACAGGGGTAGAAAAGTCGTTTCGGATCCATGATTTGTTCATCTTTATGAACGTGAGTCTGTCTACATTATCAGTGGAGAGCCGCGTGCGCTTATCTGTCAGCACACCACCAGCAGCGCTGAACACACGTTCAGACAGAACGCTGGCTGCGGGGCATGACAAGATCTCCAAGGCGTAAGTGGCTAGCTCCGGCCATTTATCCAGATTGGAAGCCCAAAAAGAGCAAGGGTCCAGTGACACAGTCGTGGCTTCAATGTTTACTTGGAGATACTCCTGTACCATCGTCTCTAGGCGTTGACTATGTGTCAGACTTCTTGTCTCTTGTGGCCTTGCAAAGGATGGGCTAAAAAAGTGGTGAAATGATTCCGCAAAATTGATGTTACCAGCTGATACTGTGGTTCTGTTACGGTTTGAGTGCTGAACACTTGACGGTCCCACGGTTGGCAAGTTGGAACTGTGAGATTCACTACGTGCACCACTGGTATTTTGTGGAAAAGCACATGTAAGATTCTGCAACAGTCTCTGCTGATACTCCTGCATGCGTGCATCCCTTTCTATGGCAGGAATAATTTCTGCAAATTTACTTTTGTACCGGGGATCTAACAGTGTGGCAACCCAGTAGTCAGGATTATTTCTAATTCTCACAATTCGAGGGTCATGTTGCAGGTAGTGCAGCAAGAAGGCACTCATGTGTGTTGCGCATCCAGGAGCACCAAGTCCCTGTTGTGTTGGTGGTGAGGTAACAATCATGCTTCCTTCCTCTGTCCTCTCCCCCCAACCTCGCACAACAGAAATGTGATCAAGGTCTCCCTCATCTGATGAGTCTTCCATCAGTTCGTCCTCCACTTCTTCCTGGGCTCCTGCACCTTCCTCACTAGTTTGGCTGCTACCATGCGCCCTGGTAAAACCATCTCCCCCACCCTCACATGCCTGCCACCTTGGTGCTGCCGACCGTCTGGACCTTGCAGATGTTAGCCCTTCCGCATACAACTCCTCCTCCTCTACTTCCTCCACCTCCTCTTGTGCCACCACCTGACTCCGAATTCTGTTTAACATGTGCTCCAGCATGTAAATCACCGGAATAGTCATGCTGATAATGGCATCGTCAGCACTAAACATCTTCGTCGCCATTTCAAAACTGTGCAGAAGGGTGCATAGGTCCCTGATCTGAGACCACTCCTCCAGCGTGATTTGCCCCACCTCTGAATCTCGTTGGCCCAGGCTATACGTCAGAACGTATTGCACCAGGGCTTGTCGGTGCTGCCACAGTCGCTGCAACATGTGCAGAGTTGAATTCCACCGGGTAGGCACATCGCATTTTAGCCGGTGAAGTGGCAGGCCCAACGACTTCTGTAGAGATGTAAGTCGCTGAGCTGCGGGATGCGAACGGCAGAAGTGAGCACACAGCGACCGTGCCCTCTGCAGAAGGCCATCTAGTCTGGGATAGTGGGCTAAAAATTGCTGGACAACCAGGTTCAACACGTGAGCCATACAAGGCACGTGTGTGACATTGCCCCGGCGAAGGGCCGCACCCAGGTTTGCAGCATTGTCGCACACGGCCTTCCCTGGTTTCAGGTCCAGTGGAGACAACCATTCATGAAATTGGTTCTCCAGAGCTGACCACAACTCCTCAGCTGTGTGACTCACATTTCCCAGACATTTCAATGTAAAAACCGCCTGATGACGTTGAGCCCTACTGCCAGCATAGTAAGGAGGTGTGCAGGATCCCTTCTGCGCAGTTAGAAAGCTTGTGGCATGACCAGACAGGCTTTGGGTGCAGGTGGAAGACCGAGAGGAGGTTGAGGAGGCAGAAGCAGTGGAGGAACTTTGACATAAAGAGGATTGACGCACAACTCGTGGGGACGGCAAGACTTGGACAGCAGCCCCTTGTCCTGCTGTCACCATAGTTACCCAGTGCCCAGTCAGCGACATGTAACGCCCCTGTCCATGCCTACTCGTCCAAGTGTCTGTGACTCACCCCCTGGGCCAGTGCTGTAGTGCGGCGCGCGTGCGCGCGGGGGATACCCGGATCCGATGGGGGTAGTAGTCTTCGTGTGGCGGTGACCCGGTCCGCGCCCAGGGTGGTCAAACTAAGTGGCGGTTATTGGTATGATGGTATTAGTGTCCGACTACGCCACCCGTTGAACGCGGTCATGAAACCGCCGCTGCAGGGCAGACCGCCGAGGCCGGTGGTATAGGTGTGCAGCAATGTTGATATAACCCCCAACGGGAGAGGTATGGCCTCAGGGCAGCGGATGTGGATGATGTTGGGAGTGATGGTGTGGATGTCCCAGCACTAACGGTGCGACAAGGAAGCACGGAAACGCGAGGGTACAGTTCAGGGCCTTTACTGATGGTACAAGGCAAATTCCCCTGGGAGTACTGGCTAGTAGTTGGGGCCTGGTTAGTCTGCGAGTAAGCCGGAGTTCCCCTGGCCAGGTGGAGTTGTAGGCCTTCCCGTTAGTCTGCACCCTTCCCGGCTACCCCGCTTTCGGCGGTTACAAGTAGCCCACGTCCCTGGGTATACCGTGTGGTGCTCACCCGTATGGCTGGTGACCTGGGGCCTCCTGTTAGCCTCCGCTCTGGGATGGCGGTGCTGGTCCCTTCGTTGTGACTGAGCCTCCGTGCTTTTATGGCCAGAGGACCTGGAATCCCCTGCCGGATGGATTCTGCTGCTGGGTATATCTTAGTCCCCACAGCCTCGGACTCCTGTGTCCGGTTTTAGTACCTTCTCCCAGGGCGAGCTCTACACAGCTCCAGCCCCTGGCGCTTCTCCTTGGCTCCTACAGAGCTCCTGGTGTCTATCTGTCCCTGTTTCTGCGTGTCCAGACCAGACTCCGTCTCTGTCTGGAACTCCTCTCTCCTAACCCTGCCTCAGCCCCAGTTTATGTAGGGGAAGTTCTTCCCCTCCCAGGACTGGGCAGGAGGTGTGGCATGCTTAGGATTCCTGCCCAGGAGACCTCCCACCCGCTCACAGACGTAATATTGCTATTACTGTGGAAACCAGACCCCTGGGGTGCCACATTCCCCCCTAGTGAAATTTAGTACTCCCGGACTAAACATATATATATTTTTTTTTTTTCAAAAACATAACAGGGTATAAACAGGAACAATTAAATACATGAGATGGTCACGGCGTGTCCGTAACCGGGAAGCAATAAGGGTGTCCATTTCACCAAAGAACAGGGAGCCGTAACCAGGTAGGGGTCTGTCCTGCCCCGAGTCTTTAACAGTCTGTAGTCCATTCCTGGGTTACGCTCCAAACATATTTACAACAGAGTTCCGGTTACTCACTGTCCATAACCTGTCAGTCCATATAAAGAAATCTGTAACTGAAAAACATAATTAGCAACGGCTACAACAAAACAGGTAAACATAAAATAGTTAAAGCAACTAGCCAACTTAGATTCTCCAACGTACGGGCATCTGGCCTCTGGTAACCCTAGTGGACCTACGGAGCTCACTAACTGGTCCTGCACTACAGGGTGTAGGAGGTGTTATGGGCAGGCTGGGCAGCTTTCTGCGCACTCTTTGGCTCACTAGGGGCACGGCAGGCTCACTACTAGCAGAGAGTTGATCCTCCTGTACTGCTGGTGTGGACTCTTCTGCCTCTTGGGCCGGCTGCTCTTCCAGCTCTACTGGTTCTTCTGTAGGCACTTGTGGGGCTGGCTGGAGAAAGGTGAGGACGGGTACCACGACAGCACCGTTTACTTGTGTCCAAGACCGGGGGAAGTCTCCGAGTACAGTCCTGATCATTTCTTCCCTTTCCTCTGCGGGTCGAGGGTTTTCTTGATCTTCTTCTTCAGGGTTTTGCAGCTGCTCGGGACACTTCTTCAGGTGGTCTCTGGAGACAACGGCTGTGGTTTCTCCTCCATCCTTACTGATCACGCAAATCTTTGGGTTCTCATGGCTTGATGGCAGTACGGTGTACGGGTCCTTCTCCCACTGGTCGTCCAACTTGTGGAGCCGTCTTTTCCTCTTCAAGACCTGCTCTCCAGGTACCAGGGGAACAGCGGGAGCATACTGATTATAAGCCCTCTCTTGCCTTTCTCTAGCTTGAGACAGACTTCGCTCGACGCTCTCCTGTACTTTCCGATACTGCTGCTGCCGTTCTGTATCCCAGTCTGCCTCTGGCGAGGTGTCCTCGGGCGTCAGGACTCCCATATCCAGGTCGATCGGCAGCTTACCAGGTCTCGCTCTCATTAGGTAAGCCGGGGTACAGTTGGTAGAACCTACAGGGATGTGGTTGTATAGGTCCACCAGATCAGGCAGCTTCTCAGGCCACATACTGCGTTCTTCCAGGGGCAATGTTTTCAGGAGGTCTATCACCACCTGGTTCATCTTCTCGCAGAGTCCATTGGTTTGAGGGTGATAGGGCGTTGTTCTTATCTTCGTGCAGCCATACAGGTTGCAGAACTCCTGGAAGACTTCCGCTTCGAAGGCTGGCCCTTGGTCTGTCAGCACTTGGTCCGGGTACCCGTGTGGACGGCAGAAGTGCTGCTGGAAGGCTCTAGCTGCTGTTTGAGCCGTTAAGTCCTTGACCGGGACCACCACCAGGAACCGGGAGTAATGATCTACGATTGTGAGGGCGTAGACATACCCAGATCTGCTTGGAGCCAGTTTCACATGGTCCAGGGCTACCAATTCCAGTGGCTGTCGGGTGATGATGGGCTGCAAGGGGGTCTTCTGGCTGGCACGGTCCTTCCTTCTTAGGTGGCACGGTCCACAGTCTCTGCACCACCTCTCGATGGCTCCTCTCATGCCTACCCAGTAGAACCGTTCACGCAACAAGAACTCCAGCTTCTTCCACCCGAAATGTCCTGCTCCGTTGTGGTACGCCTCCAGAATCATAGCCGCGTCTCGTCTGGGGACCACTACCTGCCAGGTCAACTCATGTGTTCGAGAGTTAACCATTCTCCGGCACAACTTCTCCCTGTAGAGGAACAGCCTACTTTTCTCCTTCCACAGTTGCTTAGTCTCCTCTGGGGCGTCTGGGTCCAGACTGGCATCGGCTTGGGTCAGCATTTCCTTCACCAGACGGACTGCAGGATCACTGTCTTGCGTCTCCGCCCAGTTGTAGTGGGGCAAGGGATTGAACGTCGCGGAGCGCCTGTCCTTCACACGGTGGGAATACAGGGTAATCCCATGACGGTGGAACGCAGGGAGCTCAACTTCTTCCAGATCTTCTGGATCTTCCCCTACGTCCGGTAAGTTCGGCATTCTAGACAGGGCATCCGCGTTGGCATTTGAGCGTCCTGCCCGGTATTTGATGGTGAATTCAAAGTTGGACAGGCGAGCCATCCATCTCTGTTCCAGAGCACCGAGCCTTGCAGTGTCCAGGTGTGTCAACGGGTTGTTATCCGTGTACACGATGAATTTGGAGGAGGCAAGGTAATGCTTGAAACGTTCGGTCACTGCCCACACTACTGCCAGGAACTCCAGCTTGAATGAGCTATAATTCTCAGGGTTCCTCTCGGTGGGTCGTAGCTTTCGGCTAGCGTAAGCGATTACCCGTTCTTTTCCTTGCTGGATCTGGGACAGCACGGCTCCTAGCCCGATGTTACTTGCGTCCGTGTGGAGGATAAAGGGCTGGCTGTAGTCTGGATATGCCAGGATTTCATCCCCCTGGAGGGCCATCTTCAGCTGGCAAAAGGACTCCTCTTCCAGCTTTTCCCACCTGAAGGGCGGCTTCTGGTTTTTGGCTTTTCGAGATTGACCTATCAGGAGGTCCTGCATAGGGGCTGCCATTTTGGTGAAACCGGGAATGAATCTTCGGTAGTAGCCTACCAACCCGAGGAACTGCCGCACTTCCTTTATGCTGGAGGGTCTTGGCCAGTCCTTAATCACGGTGATCTTATCAGGGTCAGGAGCCACTCCGTCAGCACTCACCACGTGTCCCAGGTATTGCACCTTTGGTTTCAGGAGGTGACACTTGGAGGGTTTCACCTTTAGGCCGTAGTTTGCCAGAGCTTCGAACACTTCTGCCAGGTGTTTCAGGTGGTCCTCGTAGGTCTTGGAATAGACGATGACATCGTCCAGGTATAACAGGACCGTCTCGAAGTTCCGGTGTCCCAGACAGCATTCCATCAACCGTTGGAAGGTTCCTGGTGCGTTGCAGAGCCCGAACGGCATGCAGCTAAATTCGCTGAGACCCATCGGGGTGGTGAATGCGGTCTTCTCCTGGTCTGCCTCTGCTACAGGAACCTGCCAGTACCCGCTAGTGAGATCCAAAGTAGAGAAGAAGTTAGCAGATTTTAATGCAGCTACGGACTCTTCTATCCTTGGTAACGGGTACTCATCTTTGTGTGTGATACGGTTGACCTTCCTGTAGTCTACACACATTCTCATAGTGTTGTCCTTCTTTTTCACAAAGACTAGTGGAGCTGTCCAGGGGCTACAGCTGTCCCTGATTACCCCAGCCTCCTTCATGTCTCTAAGCATCCCCTTGGCGTGTTGGTAGTGTGCAGGGGGTACGGGTCGGTATCTCTCCTTTATGGGAGGATGGTCTCCCGTGGGGATGTGGTGTTCTACCCCCTTTACTCGCCCGAAGTCTAACGGGTGTTTACTAAACACTCTCTCGTACTCTTGAACCACCCGATAGACTCCTTGTTTCTGGTGTGAGGAAGTGGAGTCAGTACCCAGATGTAGTTGCTGACACCAGTCCTCCATTGGTTTCTTAGAGCCGTTACCTTCCTCTGGTTGAGATGGAGGCAAGGGTTCCACGGCCTGTACAGAATTCTGGTTTATGGTGAACAATTTAGCTAGCGTGGCATACCGGGGCAGGTGTACTTCTCTCTCACCGATATTTATGATGCGAACGGGCACCCTCCCATGGCGTACATCGACCACCCCCCGTGCTGTCAAAATGGTGGGCCTACTGTCTGAGTAGACGGGTTCTACCATTGCTTGGTAGTCTCTACCTCTTAGACCAATAGCTGCCCGGCACCAAATCATCATCTCACTTTTTGGGGGCATGGCAATAGGGAACGGGTCACACATTCTCACGCTACCTATCTCACCACCAGATAGTTCCACCTGTTGCCGCTTCATCAGTGCCCGGATCTCTTTTTGGAGCACACGCTGCTGGCCGGAACTGGCGTTCTTGGCAACCTGCTGTAAAATGAGAATCACCTCTGCAAGACAATTTTCAATTACATTGGTTCCCAGGGTGATTCTAGGGTGACTCTCATGACGGTCGATGTCCACTATAATCAGTCCTTGTGCCGCTAGTTCGACTTTACCGATTTTAATGGTCACCTCCTTGAATCCCACCTGCGGCACGGGCTGACCATTGCTGGCGACGATACTCAGGTCGTCATCTGGGTAGCGGGTTATGCCCGAGTCATTCCAGTACTGTTTAAAGAGCACGTACGGGATGGTGGTCACCTGTGACCCAGTGTCTAGTAGGGCACTCATAGGAATGCCATCCAGTACCACAGGCAAGATTGGACGTTCCCCTACGTATTTATCACGCCAGTTTGATGGGCCTGATGGTCTTGTGCCTGGGGGTTGGCCCTCTACCCCAGGTTGTGCCCGTTTAAATGACAGTACCTTGCCACATGTCCGGGTTGATTGCAGCGGCGGCAGATGGGTCGTCCGTCCTCGTTGTATCTGTCGCTGGGTCTTCCTCTGGCCGGTGGGGTCCTCCTCAGTCGGCGCCACGGGACGTCCTCCGGTCCGGATGCCAGCTGGATCTTTCCTGGAGAAGAGACCTGTAAAGACTGCACAGTTCGGGTTAGCGCGGCAACGCTTTTAGTTAGCTCTTGGACCTGATGGTGCAGGTCTGTAGCCGGGTCACTGTTTAAAGCCTGCGCATCAGCTCCCACAGGCTCTGCAGACAAGGGCGCCGTCCCCTGGTGGTAAGTGATAGCAGGGCGCCTGTGGGTCACAGCGCCACCTGGTGCCGGTTCTCGGAGCACCCGGATGGCTCTGTCCTTGAATTGTGCAAAGTCCAGGTCAGGGTCCTGTAAGGCCATTGCCCGCAACTGGGTCCGGTGGGCATTGCACAGTAGACCCTCAATAAATTGTTCAGTCAACAGCTTATCTTCATTTCCCACGCTGTCAGGGTCTGCCTGCTTAATGGCTCTCAGGGCCTCTTGTAGGTTTAGAGCATAGTCTCTTATACTCTCATGTGCCCGTTGTTTGCACCCATAAAATCTTAGTTTTATTTCGGCTGAGGTGCGGGTGTCAAATGTGTCTTTCAGCCGGGTTAGTATGTCTCTGACAGTCCTCTTCCTCCCAGGTGGCCAGGACTTTACCTCCCTTTGGGCTGCCCCGATTAATTGGGCCACCAGGATGCTCACTTTTTGCGCCTCCGTGAGGGGATACACCTGGAAGAGGCTATCCAGCCTTTCTCTGAAGTCATTTAGGGTATGTGACTCCCCTGAGTACTGGGGTAGCCAGGCTGCCCCCGGGATATAGGGCATGGTGAAAGGCATGACCACAGCAGCGGTGGCGCTGGCGGCGGCTGTGGCGGTGAAGCTCTCCTCCGTATCCGACATTCTCCTCCCCCCTAGTGGACCGTGGCCTACCTTGCGATGATCCTCTTCCGTAGGCCACGGCTCCGCAGTGGATCGTCAGGGTTGAGGACCTTCCGTCGCGCTCCTGTGACGTCGGCGTCTGCTGGGCTCCTTCCAGGACCTTACGCAACGTCCGGACGTGAGGCGGGGCTTCAGTTCTCGCGGGCTTTCGGAGTCCACGCCCCTCTTCTTCCCGCGCGGCGCCCTCAAGATGGCGTCCAATGGCGGGAAAACTCCACGGATGGCGGGAAGAAGGCAGAAGATGGCGTCGGATGGCGGGAATCGGCTCCAGATGGCGGAAAACGACTCCGGACGGCGGGAAACTTCACCACAGGTAAGTATAAAAGTCTCTTTCTTCAGGCACGCAGTACCCGGTGGTTGCGGGCACGTAATCCTGCCGGCTACGCCAAAGTTGACTCACCCCCTGGGCCAGTGCTGTAGTGCGGCGCGCGTGCGCGCGGGGGATACCCGGAGCCGGATCCGATGGGGGTAGTAGTCTTCGTGTGGCGGTGACCCGGTCCGCGCCCAGGGTGGTCAAACTAAGTGGCGGTTATTGGTATGATGGTATTAGTGTCCGACTACGCCACCCGTTGAACGCGGTCATGAAACCGCCGCTGCAGGGCAGACCGCCGAGGCCGGTGGTATAGGTGTGCAGCAATGTTGATATAACCCCCAACGGGAGAGGTATGGCCTCAGGGCAGCGGATGTGGATGATGTTGGGAGTGATGGTGTGGATGTCCCAGCACTAACGGTGCGACAAGGAAGCACGGAAACGCGAGGGTACAGTTCAGGGCCTTTACTGATGGTACAAGGCAAATTCCCCCGGGAGTACTGGCTAGTAGTTGGGGCCTGGTTAGTCTGCGAGTAAGCCGGAGTTCCCCTGGCCAGGTGGAGTTGTAGGCCTTCCCGTTAGTCTGCACCCTTCCAGGCTACCCCGCTTTCGGCGGTTACAAGTAGCCCACGTCCCTGGGTATACCGTGTGGTGCTCACCCGTATGGCTGGTGACCTGGGGCCTCCTGTTAGCCTCCGCTCTGGGATGGCGGTGCTGGTCCCTTCGTTGTGACTGAGCCTCCGTGCTTTTATGGCCAGAGGACCTGGAATCCCCTGGCGGATGGATTCTGCTGCTGGGTATATCTTAGTCCCCACAGCCTCGGACTCCTGTGTCCGGTTTTAGTACCTTCTCCCAGGGCGAGCTCTGCACAGCTCCAGCCCCTGGTGCTTCTCCTTGGCTCCTACAGAGCTCCTGATGTCTATCTGTCCCTGTTTCTGCGTGTCCAGACCAGACTCCTTCTCTGTCTGGAACTCCTCTCTCCTAACCTGCCTCAGCCCCAGTTTATGTAGGGGAAGTTCTTCCCCTCCCAGGACTGGGCAGGAGGTGTGGCATGCTTAGGATTCCTACCCAGGAGACCTCCCACCTGCTCACAGACGTAATATTGCTATTACTGTGGAAACCAGACCCCTGGGGTGCCACATCTGTGGTGAAATGCACCCTGTCACACACAGAGTTTCTCAAAGAAGCGGTGATGTTGTGTGCGACATGCTGGTGGAGCGCAGGCACACCTTTCTTTGAGAAGTAGTGCCGACTGGGCATCTGGTACTGGGGCACTGCGACGGACATAAGGTCTCGAAAATCCTCTGTGTCCACCAGGCGGAAAGGCAGCATTTCTGTAGCCAAGAGCTTGCAGATGGTGAAATTCAACCTCTTAGCTTTCTCATGGCTAGGAGGAAATGGTCTTTTACTTGTCCACATCTGAGGGACCGAGGGCTGGCTATTGTGCTTAGACGGGGTTGATAAGGGTGTCCCCGGCAAACTGCCGGTCTGTGAGGAAGATGCAGGCGGACATGTTAGGTTGCCTTGATCCAAAGGTGGTGCTATCGATGTCGGACAGCGCTCAACACCAGCTGGTGTTCCCACCTCCAAAGAAAATGATGACCTGCCAATCACGCTGGCTGTTGCGGGTAAAGAGGTGGCAGGTCTGCGCCCCAAAACAGGTGTGACTGCTGTCCCCCCAGTCACAGAGGATGAAGAGGCCGCGGATGCACAAGATATGGCAGACGGTGGTTGGCCCGGCCGGCTAGGCCGCATTGTAGCACACTGAGCTTCCCACTGCAACTTATGCTTCATGTCCATGTGCCGGTTCATGCATGAAGTACTCAAACTATGTATTTTTTGGCCTCTACTTAGCTTTTGCTGACAAATGTTACAGATAACACGAGTTGGGTCATCTTTATCGATCTGAAAAAATGCCCAGGCTATGCAAGGCTTAGCACCCATGCGACCTGAAGAGCCACCACGACTTGTGGTGAGAGGCAGAGTTGTGTTTGAGGATGCAGTTGTTGACGTGCTTCCAGTACTACGTCTCTGTCCAGGAAGGCGCAACCTGACCTCGTCGTCACTAGCATCTTCCTCCACCTCCTCTGCTGACCTCATCTCTTGGCTGACTGTGGGTTGACAGTAAGTGGGATCTCCAACCTCATCATCATCACCCTGTGCGTTATCACACCCGTCGTCCTCAGAGCCAACCTGTTCCTGCCCTGACAAAAAACTAAAGTTGTCGCTCCAATCAGGTATTTGAGTCTTATCATCGTCTTCCTCATTGTCTCCACCAACAGGAGTTACAGTTTGGGAATGAGGGTCTACATTATGGTCAGAACCTTCTGCGTCTGGTCCTGGATCCGACTCATAATGATTCTGGGCATCAGTGCAGATCATTTCCTCGTCTGGATTCACAGAAGCGCTGGAGTCGACCTCTGATTCCCAGGCTATAGTATGTGTAAACAGCTCTGCAGACTCAACCATCTGTTCTACCTCATACTCAGACGGGCAGCTGGAGATTTGGGAGCTGTGAGGAAGCAAGTGCGATTGGGGTGACACCTTTGAGGACTGGAGTATTTGTGATGTTGAAGTTGATGTGGAGGAGAGCCCACTTAAAGGAGCACTTGATATCCGTTGAAGCACCTGCTGTTTTTGTGCCTCATCTGGAATTTGTAGCGATTGGCGTGGCCGTAAGAAAGGGATCTTATCACATTGTCCGCTAAAAGAAGTAGACATTTTAGTTTGGCTGGAAGATGGTCTTTCTTCTGCAGATGTTACTGTTGCTTTAACACCTACCCCACGGACACAACCTTTTTTCCCCTTCCCAACACGCCTATTCCCCTTTCCACCAGCAGCAGGCCTTTTTCCACTCATTTTGGTGGTTAACTAATTCACAACTCTGGAGTTGTTTGCACAAAAAAACAATGGATGGTAACCGAGCAGAGCTGAGTGGCCAAACTGTGGTATTAGGCCAAAACTATTGGCTGGGTTAGATGCAGAAAAAAATTATATTCAATTTGCAACCTGATGGAGGTCAGTATAGATGGACTAATACAACAAGTCCCACACATTGCTAGAAGCCCAATATTTTTTCAGAGGTAGATGCAGAAAAAAATTATATTCAGTTTGCAACCTGATGGAGGTCTGTATAGATGGATTAATAGAACAAGACCCACACACAGCTAGAAGCCCAATATTTTTTCAGAGGTAGATGCAGAAAAAAATATATTCAGTTTGCAACCTGATGGAGGTTAGTATAGATGGACTAATACAACAAGTCCCACACACAGCTAGAAGCCCAAATATTTTTTCAGAGGTACTGTAGATGCAGATAAAAATTATTTTTAATTTGCAACCTGATGGAGGTCAGTATAGATGGACTAATAGAGAAAGTCCGACACACTGCTAGAAGGCCAAATATTTTTTCAGAGCTAGATGCAGAAAAAAATTATATTCAGTTTGCAACCTGATGGAGGTCAGTATAGATGGACTAACAGAGAAAGTCCCACACATTGCTAGAAGGCCAAATATTTTTTCAGAGCTAGATGCAGAAAAAAATTATATTCAGTTTGCAACCTGATGGAGGTCTGTATAGATGGATTAATAGAACAAGACCCACACACAGCTAGAAGCCCAATATTTTTTCAGAGGTAGATGCAGAAAAAAATATATTCAGTTTGCAACCTGATGGAGGTCAGTATAGATGGACTAATACAACAAGTCCCACACACAGCTAGAAGCCCAAATATTTTTTCAGAGGTACTGTAGATGCAGATAAAAATTATTTTTAATTTGCAACCTGATGGAGGTCAGTATAGATGGACTAATAGAGAAAGTCCGACACACTGCTAGAAGGCCAAATATTTTTTCAGAGCTAGATGCAGAAAAAAATTATATTCAGTTTGCAACCTGATGGAGGTCAGTATAGATGGACTAACAGAGAAAGTCCCACACACTGCTAGAAGGCCAAATATTTTTTCAGAGCTAGATGCAGAAAAAAATTATATTCAGTTTGCAACCTGATGGAGGTCAGTATAGATGGACTAACAGAGAAAGTCCCACACACAGCTAGAAGCCCAATATTTTTTCAGAGGTAGATGCAGAAAAAAATATATTCAGTTTGCAACCTGATGGAGGTCAGTATAGATGGACTAATACAACAAGTCCCACACACAGCTAGAAGCCCAATATTTTTTCAGAGGTAGATGCAGAAAAAAATATATTCAGTTTGCAACCTGATGGAGGTCAGTATAGATGGACTAATACAACAAGTCCCACACACAGCTAGAAGCCCAATATTTTTTCAGAGGTAGATGCAGAAAAAAATATATTCAGTTTGCAACCTGATGGAGGTCAGTATAGATGGACTAATACAACAAGTCCCACACACAGCTAGAAGCCCAATATTTTTTCAGAGGTAGATGCAGAAAAAAATATATTCAGTTTGCAACCTGATGGAGGTCAGTATAGATGGACTAATACAACAAGTCCCACACACAGCTAGAAGCCCAATATTTTTTCAGAGGTAGATGCAGAAAAAAATATATTCACTTTGCAACCTGATGGAGGTCAGTATAGATGGACTAATACAACAAGTCCCACACACAGCTAGAAGCCCAATATTTTTTCAGAGGTAGATGCAGAAAAAAATATATTCAGTTTGCAACCTGATGGAGGTCAGTATAGATGGACTAATACAACAAGTCCCACACACAGCTAGAAGCCCAAATATTTTTTCAGAGGTACTGTAGATGCAGATAAAAATTATTTTTAATTTGCAACCTGATGGAGGTCAGTATAGATGGACTAATAGAGAAAGTCCGACACACTGCTAGAAGGCCAAATATTTTTTCAGAGCTAGATGCAGAAAAAAATTATATTCAGTTTGCAACCTGATGGAGGTCTGTATAGATGGATTAATAGAACAAGATCCACACACAGCTAGAAGCCCAATATTTTTTCAGAGCTAGATGCAGAAAAAAATATATTCAGTTTGCAACCTGATGGAGGTCAGTATAGATGGACTAATACAACAAGTCCCACACACAGCTAGAAGCCCAATATTTTTTCAGAGGTAGATGCAGAAAAAAATATATTCAGTTTGCAACCTGATGGAGGTCAGTATAGATGGACTAATACAACAAGTCCCACACACAGCTAGAAGCCCAAATATTTTTTCAGAGGTACTGTAGATGCAGATAAAAATTATTTTTAATTTGCAACCTGATGGAGGTCAGTATAGATGGACTAATAGAGAAAGTCCGACACACTGCTAGAAGGCCAAATATTTTTTCAGAGCTAGATGCAGAAAAAAATTATATTCAGTTTGCAACCTGATGGAGGTCAGTATAGATGGACTAATAGAATGATGCTATGCCCAAAAGATTTTACTTCACTAGGTGCAGTAAAAAAATTGGTATTCTATACACAGGTGGTATATCTT
Organism: Phyllobates terribilis; assembly: GCF_046119375.1. NCBI lineage: Eukaryota > Metazoa > Chordata > Amphibia > Anura > Dendrobatidae > Phyllobates > Phyllobates terribilis. Next base: position 296,434,569 of record NW_027362768.1, read on the forward strand.
GCAACACAGATAGGCTACTCCACTGACTAACACACTCTGCAATAGGCCAAAATGGATTAGCTTTGCTAGATTCAGCCAAATGCTGTGAAAAAAACTTGCACAGCACTGGCACAGACCTGCCTGGCAAAAACTGATAGGAACTGATGTAACCTAGTCCTGAAAAGGACTCCAATTACAATTAGTCTTTACTCCCACAATCTATCTATTTAAGAGCACAGACCTCCCTGATAAAAGTCGTAGGAAATGCTGTAACCTAGTCCTTAAAAGGACTGCAATCACAACTATTCCCTACTCCCAAGCTATCTGTAGATTTGTGCGAAAATTGGCTTGAAATTAACAAGGTATAGCGCACACAGCAACAGCGGTGCCGTCTAACACGCAGCTGCAGCAGTGAGAAAATGGTGGTGACGGGGAAAATGGCTTGGTCTTATAGGGCAAGGACATGTGACATACACTTGTAGCACCCTGAGGACTCGGCTGCTACAGGGGTATTGCACCTCAAACCAGAGGTGTGGTATTCCACTCCCGGGTAAGGATGGAATGTGGGACTGAGCTCAGATAGCTGCATGTGTGGCACCCCAGGGGTCTGGTTTTCCACAGTAATGTAATGTTATGTCTGAGAGCAGGTGGGAGGTCCTTTGGTCAGGGATCCTGTGCATGCCACACCTCCTGCCCAGTCTTGGGAGGGGAAGAACTTCCCCTGTATAAACCCGGGGCTGAGGCAGGGAGAGTCAGACAAGGAGAGTGGAGACAAGAAGCAGCATAGGAAACAGCAGAGTTACAAGGAGTCAGGGGCTGGCAGCTGCAGAGTTCGCCCTGACTAAGAAGATTCTTTACCGGACCCGGAGTCCGAGGCTGTGGGGACTAATTCCTACCCAGCAGCAGAATCCGTCAGGCAGGGGATTTCAGGTCCTCTGGCCCAGAAGCCCGAAGGCACGGTCACACGCGTGGGACCAGCACCGCCATCGTGGAGCGGAAGCCATTAGAAGGCCCCGAGTCACCGGCCATACGGGTGAGCACCACACGGTACACTCAGGGACGTGGGCTACTTACATCAGCTTCTAGCAAGGTAGCCAGAAGAGTACAGTCAGTTTGGGAGGCCTACAACTACGCCTGGCCAGGGGAGATCCCATCTGCTCAAAGACTGACCAGGCCCCGTTTGCTAGCAAGTACTCCGGGAGGGTCTGTCGTTGTTACCAGTAAAGACCCTGAACTACACCGTACCGTCTCTGAGTGGTTCCTGCTACCCCCATCATCCACGTCGGCTGCCCTGAGGCCATACCCCTCCCGTTGGGGGTTATACTATCACGCTGCACAATCCTACCACCGGCCTCAGCGGTCTGCCCTGCAGCAGCAGCTCCCTGGCTGCACTCAACGGGTGGCGTAGTCCTCAACTATTTACTACTAATAGACTGCCGTCTAGTTTGACTCCCTGGGCACGGACCGGGTCACCGCCACGAGACTACAACCCTCCACTGATCCGGCTCCGGGTAGGCTCCCGCGTGCGCAACGCAGCGCGACACAGGCCCAGGGGCGCGTCAACTTTGGCGTAGTCGGCAGGATCTCGTGCCCGCAACCACCGGGTACTGCGTGCCTGAAAAGCAAAGACTGTTCAAACTTACCAGTGGTGAAGATTCCCGCTATCCGTGGAGGTTTCCCGCCATCCGGCGCCATCTTCTACCTTCTTCCCGCCATCGGTGAAGTTTCCCGCCATCCGGCGCCATCTTCGGCCTTCTTCCCGCCATCCGTGGAGTTTTCCCGCCGTTGGACGCCATCTTGGGGACGCCGCGCGGGAAGAAGAGGGGCGTGGACTCTGAAAGCGCGCGAGAACTGAAGCCCCGCCTCACGTCCGGACGTTGCGTAAGGTCCTGGAAGGAGCCCAGCAGACGCCGACGTCACAGGAGCGCGACGGAAGGTCCTCAACCCTGACGATCCACTGCGGAGCCGCGGCCTACGGAAGAGGATCATCGCAAGGTAGGCCACGGTCCACTAGGGGGGAGGAAGATGTCGGATACGGAGGAGAGCTTCACTGCCCCAACCCCCGCCAGCGCTACCGCTGCTGCAGTTATGCCCTTCACCATGCCCTATATCCCGGGAGCAGCTTGGCTACCCCAGTACTCAGGGGAGTCACATACCCTGCATGACTTTAGAGAAAAGCTGGATAGCCTCTTCCAGGTGTACACCCTCACAGAAGAGCAAAAAGTGAGCATCCTGGTGGCCCAACTAACCGGGGCAGCCAAAAGGGAAGTAAAATCCTGGCCACCTGGGAGGAAGACTGTCGCAGGGATACTAACCCGGCTGAAGGACACCTTTGATACCCGCACCTCAGCCGAGATTAAGCTTAGATTCTACGGGTGCAAGCAGCGAGCGCATGAGAGTATAAGGGACTATGCACTAAACCTACAAGAGGCCCTGAGGGCCATAAAGCAGACCGACCCTGATGGGGTGGGAAACGAGGACAGGCTGTTGACTGAACAATTTATAGAGGGTTTATATTGCAATGCCCACCGAACCCAGTTGCGGGCAATGGCCTTACAGGATCCCCATCTGGACTTTGCACAGTTCAAGGACAGAGCCATCCGGGTGCTCCGAGAACCGGCACCAGGTGGCGTTGTGATCCACAGACGCCCCACTACCACTTACTACCAGGAGGCGGCGCCCTTGTCAGCAGGGCCTGTGGGAGCTGATGCGCAGGCTTTGGACAATGACCCGGCTCCAGACCTACGCCATCAGGTCCAAGAGCTAGCTAAGAGCGTTGCTGCGCTAACCCGAACTGTGCAGTCTTTACAGGTTTCCACCCCAGGGAAGATCCAGCTGGCATCCGGACCGGAGGACATCCCGTGGCGTCGACCAAGGAGGACCCCACCGGCCAGAGGAAGACCCAGTGACCGATACAGCGAGGACGGACGACCTATCTGCCGCCGCTGCAATCAATCCGGACATATGGAAAGGTACTGTTCTTTAAACGGGCACAACCTGGGGTAGAGGGCCAACCCCCAGGAAAAAGATCACCAGGCCCATCGAACTGGCGCGACAGATATGTGGGAGGACGTCCAGTCTTGCCTGTGGTACTGGATGGCATTCCCATGAGTGCCCTACTGGATACCGGGTCACAGGTCACCACCATCCCATACGTGCTCTTCAAGCAGTACTGGAATGACTCGGATATTACCCACTACCCTGACGACGACTTGAGTATCATCGCCAGCAATGGCCAGCCCGTGCCACAGATCGGATTTAAAGAGGTGGCCCTCAAAATCGGTAGAGTCGAACTGGCCGCACAGGGACTGATCATTGTAGATATTGATAAACATGAGAGTCACCCAAAAATAACTCTAGGAACTAACGTAATTGAAAATTGTCTTGCAGAGGTGATTTTCCTTTTACAGCAGGTTGCCAAGAACGCCAGCTCCGGCGAGCAGCGGGTGCTCCAGAAAGAGATCCGGGCACTGATGCAACGGCAACAAGTGGAACTCTCCGGCGGTGAGATTGGTAGCGTAAGAATGTGTGACCCTTTTCCTATTGCCATGCCCCCAAAAAGTGAAATGATGATTTGGTGCCGGGCAGCTATTGGTCTGAGAGGAAGAGATTACCAGGCAATGGTAGAACCAGTTTACTCAGACAGTAGGCCCACCATTTTGACAGCACGGGGGGTGGTCAATGTACGCCATGGGAGGGTGCCCATTCGCATAATAAATATCGGGGAGAGGGAAGTGTACCTGCCCCGGTATGCCACGCTAGCCAAATTATATACCACTAATCAAAATTCTATACAATCTGTGGAACCCTTGCCTCCATCTCACCCGGAGGAAGGTAACGGCTCTAAGAAAGACATGGAGGACTGGTGTCAGCAACTACATTTGGGTACTGATTCCACTCCCTCACATCAGAAACAAGGAGTCTATCGGGTGGTTCAAGAGTATGAGAGAGTGTTTAGTAAACACCCGTTAGACTTTGGGCGGGTCAAGGGGGTAGAACACCGCATCCCCACGGGAGATCATCCTCCCATAAAAGAGAGGTATCGACCCGTACCCCCTGCACACTACCAACACGCCAAGGGGATGCTTCGAGACATGAAGGAGGCTGGGGTAATCCGGGATAGCTGTAGCCCCTGGGCAGCCCCACTAGTTTTAGTCAAAAAGAAAGACAACACCATGAGGATGTGTGTAGATTACCGGAAAATCAACCGTATCACACACAAGGATGCGTACCCCTTACCAAGGATAGAGGAGTCATTGGCTGCTTTAAGATCTGCTAACTTCTTCTCTACCTTGGATCTCACTAGCGGGTACTGGCAGGTTCCTGTAGCAGAGGCGGACCGGGAGAAGACCGCATTCACCACCCCGATGGGACTTAGCGAGTTCACCTGCATGCCGTTCGGACTCTGCAACGCCCCAGGAACCTTCCAACGATTAATGGAGTGCTGTCTGGGCCACAGAAACTTCGAGACGGTCCTGTTGTACCTGGACGATGTCATCGTATACTCCAAAACTTATGAGGACCACCTGAAACACCTGGCGGAGGTGTTCGAAGCTCTGGCGAGTTACGGCCTAAAGGTGAAACCCTCCAAGTGTCACCTCCTGAAACCAAAGGTGCAATACCTGGGACACGTGGTGAGCGCTGACGGAGTGGCTCCCGACCCCGATAAGATCACCGCAATTAAGGGATGGCCAAGCCCCTCCAGCGTAAAAGAAGTGCGGCAGTTCCTAGGGTTGGTAGGCTACTACCGAAGGTTTATTCCCGGTTTCACCAAAAAGGCAGCGCCTATGCAGGACCTCCTGATAGGCCAGTCCCGGAAGGCCAAGAACCAGAAGCCGCCCTTCAAATGGGAAGAGCTAGAAGAAGAGTCCTTCCGCCAGCTGAAGATGGCCCTCACGGGGGATGAAATCTTGGCGTACCCGGACTATAGCCAGCCCTTCATCCTCTACACCGACGCCAGTAACATCGGGCTAGGAGCCGTACTGTCCCAGATTCAGCAGGGGAGAGAACGAGTAATCTCCTATGCCAGCCGAAAACTGCGACCCACCGAAAGGAACCCCGAGAATTACAGCTCATTTAAGCTAGAGTTCCTGGCCGTGGTATGGGCAGTCACCGAGCGCTTTAGGCATTACCTCGCTTCTTCCCGGTTCACCGTATACACGGATAACAACCCGTTGATACACCTGGACACGTCAAGACTCGGTGCCCTGGAGCAGAGGTGGATGGCCCGTCTGTCTAACTACGAGTTCACAATCAAATACCGGGCAGGACGCTCCAATACTAACGCGGATGCCCTGTCCAGGATGCCCAACCTGCCGGACGAAGGAGAAGATCCGGAGGGACTGGAAGAAGTTGAACTCCCTGCGTTCCACCGTCATGGGACTATCCAGTATTCCCACCGGGTAAGGGGTAAGCAGGCTGCTACGTTGAACCCCTTACCCCACTACAACTGGGCGGAAACGCAAGACAGCGACCCTGCCGTCCGACTAGTGAAGGAGATGCTGACTCGGCCGGAGGCTCGCCTTGAACCAGACGCTCCGGAGGACGCCAAACAACTATGGGCGGAGAAGAGTCGACTATTCCTTTACAAGGGGAAGTTGTGCCGCAGAATGGTCAACTCCCGGACGCATGAACTACTCTGGCAAGTAGTGGTGCCACGAAGAGACGCAGCCATGGTGATGGAGGCATACCACGACGGAGCTGGACACTTCGGGTGGAAAAAGCTGGAGTTCCTGCTGCGCGAGCGGTTCCACTGGGTAGACATGAGGGGAACCATCGAGAAGTGGTGCAGAGACTGTGGCCCGTGCAATCTGAGAAGGAAGGACCGGGCCAGCCAGAAGACTCCCCTGCAGTCCATCGTCACCCGGCAACCGTTGGAACTGGTAGCCTTGGATCATGTAAAACTGACCCCAAGCAGAAGTGGCTACGTCTACGCGTTAACCATCGTGGATCATTACTCCCGGTTCTTGGTTGTCGTCCCCGTCAAGGACTTAACGGCTCAAACAGCAGCTAGAGCCTTCCAGCAGCACTTCTGCCGTCCACACGGGTACCCGGACCAAGTGCTGACGGACCAGGGACCTGCCTTTGAAGCGGAGGTCTTCCAGGAATTCTGCAATCTGTATGGCTGCCGGAAGATAAGGACGACACCCTACCATCCGCAAACTAATGGACTTTGTGAAAAAATGAACCAGGTGGTAATGGATCTTCTAAAAACATTGCCCCTGGAAGAACGCAGTCTGTGGCCTGAGAAGTTGCCCGATCTGGTGGACCTATACAACCACATCCCGGTAGGTTCCACCAACTGTACCCCGGCTTACCTAATGAGGGCGAGACCTGGTAAGTTAGCTGTTGACCTGGAAATGGGAGTCCTGACACCTGAGGACACTTCACCAGAAACAGACTGGGACACAGAGAGGCAGCAGCAGTACCGGAGAGTACAAGAGAGCGTGGAGCGAAGTCTCTGTCAGGCTAGGGAAAGACAAGAGAAGACTTACAACCAGTATGCTCCCGCTGTTCCCCTGGTACCCGGAGAGCAGGTCTTGAAGAGGAAAAGACGGCTCCACAAGTTGGATGACCAGTGGGAGAAGGACCCGTACACCGTACTGCCCTCAAGCCACGAGAACCCGAAGGTCTGTACCATCAGTAAAGACGGAGGGGAAACCACAGCCATTGTGTCCCGGGACCACCTGAAGAAGTGTCCCGAACAACTGAGGAACCCTGAAGAGGAACAAGAAAACCATCGACCCGTGGGAGAAAGGGAAGATATGGTTAGTACCGTGCTCGGGGACTTCCCTCGGTCTTGGACTCAAGTCAATGGTGCAGTTGTGGTACCCGTACTCACCTTCCTCCAACCATCATCCCAAGAACCAACGGAGCAACAGGTAGAGCTGGAAGAACAGCCGGTCCAGGAGGCAGAAGATTCCACACGAGTAGAACAGGAGAATCAACCCTCTGCTTATAGTGAGCCTGCCGTACCCCTAGTGAGACAAAGAGTCGGTAGACAGCTGTCCAGTTTACCCTTGACAGCTCCTACACCCTGTAGTTCGGGGCCAGACAGTCAGCTCCGTAGGTCCACTAGGGCCACTAGAGGCCAGTTACCCGCACGCTGGAGAATTTGAAGTGTAAAAATTGTTTTATTTATGTTTATCTGTGTATTGTTGCTTGTGTATAATTTTGTGTTTCCAGTTGTTTTTAGGAAACCTTGGTGGATTTACCGGGAATCCTTGTATCTAGTTGGAGCGTAACCCAGGATGGACTAGAGAGTGTTAAGGACTCGGGGTAGGACAGACCCCTACCTGGTTACGTCTCCCTGTGTTGGTGAAATGGACACCTTTGCTTTTCTTCAAAGACTGCACCCGGTTGCGGACACGCCGTAACCATCTTATGTGTTTTTCTTATTGTGTCGTTATTGTTATACTTTGTTATGTTTTTCTAAATGTGTTTAGTCCCGGAGTACTAAATTTCACTAGGGGGGAATGTGGCACCCCAGGGGTCTGGTTTTCCACAGTAATGTAATGTTATGTCTGAGAGCAGGTGGGAGGTCCTTTGGTCAGGGATCCTGTGCATGCCACACCTCCTGCCCAGTCTTGGGAGGGGAAGAACTTCCCCTGTATAAACCCGGGGCTGAGGCAGGGAGAGTCAGACAAGGAGAGTGGAGACAAGAAGCAGCATAGGAAACAGCAGAGTTACAAGGAGTCAGGGGCTGGCAGCTGCAGAGTTCGCCCTGACTAAGAAGATTCTTTACCGGACCCGGAGTCCGAGGCTGTGGGGACTAATTCCTACCCAGCAGCAGAATCCGTCAGGCAGGGGATTTCAGGTCCTCTGGCCCAGAAGCCCGAAGGCACGGTCACACGCGTGGGACCAGCACCGCCATCGTGGAGCGGAAGCCATTAGAAGGCCCCGAGTCACCGGCCATACGGGTGAGCACCACACGGTACACTCAGGGACGTGGGCTACTTACATCAGCTTCTAGCAAGGTAGCCAGAAGAGTACAGTCAGTTTGGGAGGCCTACAACTACGCCTGGCCAGGGGAGATCCCATCTGCTCAAAGACTGACCAGGCCCCGTTTGCTAGCAAGTACTCCGGGAGGGTCTGTCGTTGTTACCAGTAAAGACCCTGAACTACACCGTACCGTCTCTGAGTGGTTCCTGCTACCCCCATCATCCACGTCGGCTGCCCTGAGGCCATACCCCTCCCGTTGGGGGTTATACTATCACGCTGCACAATCCTACCACCGGCCTCAGCGGTCTGCCCTGCAGCAGCAGCTCCCTGGCTGCACTCAACGGGTGGCGTAGTCCTCAACTATTTACTACTAATAGACTGCCGTCTAGTTTGACTCCCTGGGCACGGACCGGGTCACCGCCACGAGACTACAACCCTCCACTGATCCGGCTCCGGGTAGGCTCCCGCGTGCGCAACGCAGCGCGACACAGGCCCAGGGGCGCGTCACATGCACTACACTCATCCCATTTCCGGGGGACAGAACTACGGTACTCCCACCAGTTAGATGTGCAGGTACGACAGCGTCTGTCCCTGGCTGGAGTGGGAGGGGGGGAGGAACATCCCAGTAGTGTAGGGGCAGATAGGGGAGGGGCTCTGGGCATAGAGGTAGGAGCCCATTGGGTGCTAGTCACCTGGGCTCACACATAGAGGGAGTATATATGGTGGGCACCATCTAGAGATAGGGTCAGTCTGTCAGGAGAGCTCTGAGGAGGAGTTCAGCCAGGAGGGCTGACAGGGAGCTGTGGCTCCGGCTGGGCCCAGCTCCAGGGCCAGGCCTGAAGCAGAGAGGAAGAGGAAGAAAGGCCCAGAGGCATAAGACCAAGAGGGAACCCTGAGATCCCACGAGTGAGCTAAAAAGGGTGAAGGGTTGGCAGAAGAGGGCACCGGATCCCAAACTGACGGAGGCAAAACATCCTTAATCAGGAACCGGAGGTCGTGGTCAAGTTTTGCCACGACCCTCACCACATTCACCAGGAAGGTACACCACGAGTAGGGTCAGGAAAGCCTTAAAAGGTTTTACCATATAGAGGCCCAAGGGAACCGGACAAAGGTGGATCCCTGGTGGGGATGGCCGGAGAGAGAGAGAGAGAAGGGAGCTCAGGACCTCGTTCCGGAATTGCCTGGGGGTTGGCCGAGTCCCGCACCTGGTGGACGCAGCACGGCTCGGGTGGTCACTCCCGGCCGAAGTGACTGAAGCAACACCAGTGAGTAAAAACCCTGAAACTGCATCCCACGTCTCTGTGCCTCCTTCCCGCACCATCACAACCCCCATCATCTACACCTGCTGCCCTGAGGCCATACCCCTCCCGTTGGGGGTTATACCATCCCCGCTGCACCATCCTTCCACCGGCCTCAGCGGTCTGCTCTGCAGCGGCAGCTCCAAAGCTGCATTCAACGGGTGGCGTAGTCATCCAACATCTACTGCTAATAGACTCGCCACTTAGTTTGACTCCCTGGGCACGGACCGGGTCACCGCCACGAGACTACTACCCCCATCTGATCCGGCTCCGGGTAAGCCCCGTGCGCGCGATGCCGCACGACACAGAAGGCCCAGGGGCGCGTCAACTTTTTTCAAAAGTTGACGCGCCCCTGGGCCTTCTGTGTCATGCGGCATCGCGCGCACGGGGGCTTACCCGGAGCCGGATCAGGTGGGGGTAGTAGTCTCGTGGCGGTGACCCGGTCCGTGCCCAGGGAGTCAAACTAAGTGGCGAGTCTATTAGCAGTAGATGTTGGATGACTACGCCACCCGTTGAATGCAGCTTTGGAGCTGCCGCTGCAGGGCAGACCGCTGAGGCCGGTGGAAGGATGGTGCAGCGGGGATGGTATAACCCCCAACGGGAGGGGTATGGCCTCAGGGCAGCCGAAGTGAATGATGGGGGTAGCAGGAACCACTCAGAGACGATGCGTGTAGTTCAGGGTCTTTACTGGTGACAAAGATAGACCCTCCCGGAGTACTTGCTAGCGATCGGGGCCTGGTCAGTCCTTGAGCAGATGGGATCTCCCCTGGCCAGGCGGAGTTGTAGGCCTTCCCAGCTAACTGTACTCTTCTGGCTACCTTGCTAGAGGCGGGTAAAAGTAGCCCACGTCCCTGAGTGTACCGTGTGGTGCTCACCCGTATGGCCGGTGACTCGGGGCCTTCTAATGGCTTCCGCTCCACGATGGCGGTGCTGGTCCCACGCGTGCGACCGTGCCTTCGGGTTTCTGGGCCAGAGGACCTGCAATCCCCTGCCGGTCGGTTTCTGCTGCTGGGTAAGGATTAGTCCCCACAGCCTCGGACTCCGGGTCCGGTGATAACTTCTCAGTCAGGGCGAGCTCTGCAGCTGCCAGCCCCTGACTCCTTGTAGCACTGCTCCCACAGAGCTCCTGTTGTTTCTTCCTATGCTGCTTCTCTTCTCTACTCTTGTTCTCTCTCCCCCTACCCTGCCTCAGCCCCAGGTTTTTATAGGGGAAGTTCTTCCCCTCCCAGGACTGGGCAGGAGGTGTGGCATGCATAAGATCCCTGACCAAGAGACCTCCCACCTGCTCTCAGACATAATATTGCTATTATTGTGGAGACCAGACCCCTGGGGTGCCACATTCCCCCCTAGTGAAATTTAGTACTCCGGGACTAAACATATTTTACAAAAACATAACAGGGTATAACAACAACAATAAAATACAATAAGGAAACCCATAAAGATGGTCACGGTGTGTCCGCAACCGGGTGCAGTCTTTGAAGAAAACAAAGGTGTCCATTTCACCAAAACAGGGAGACGTAACCAGGTAGGGGTCTGTCCTGCCCCGAGTCCTTAACAGTCTTTAGTCCGTCCTGGGTTACGCTCCAACTATACACAAAGGATTCCCGGTAAATCCACCAAAGACTCCTGTAAATAACTAGAAACACAAAATTATACACAAGCAACAATAACAGATAAACATTAATAAAATAACTTAAACACTTAGATCCTCCACCGTACGGGCAGCTGGCCTCTAGTGACCCTAGTGGACTTACAAAGCTGGTTGACTGGTCCTGAGCTACAGGGTATAGGAGCTGTCAAGGGTAAACTGGGCAGCCGTCTACGGACTCTTTGGCTCACTAGGGGTATGGCAGGCTCACTATAAGCAGAGGGTTGATTCTCCGGGTCTGCTTGTGTAGGGTCTTCTGCCTCCTGGACCGGCTGTTCTTCCAGTTCTACCTGTGTCTCCATAGGCACTTGGGATGCTGGTTGGAGGAACGTGAGGACGGGTACCACAACAGCACCATTGACTTGAGTCCAAGACCGAGGGAAGTCTCCGAGCACAGTACTAACCATATCTTCCCTTTCCTCTACGGGTCGAGGGTCTTCTTGTTCCTCTTCAGGGTTCCGTAGCTGTTCGGGACACTTCTTCAGGTGATCCCGGGATACAATGGTTGTGGTTTCCCCTCCGTCTTTGCTGATGGTACAGACCTTCGGGTTGTCGTGGCTTGAGGGCAGTACGGTGTACGGGTCCTCCCACTGATCGTCCAACTTATGGAGCCGTCTTTTCCTCTTCAAGACCTGCTCTCCGGGCACCAGGGGAACAGCGGGAGCATACTGGTTGTAAGTTTTCTCTTGTCTTTCCCTAGCTTGACAGAGACTACGCTCCACGCTCTCCTGTACTTTCCGGTACTGCTGCTGCCTCTCTGTGTCCCAGTCTGCTTCTGGTGAAGTGTCCTCGGGTGTCAGGACTCCCATCTCCAGGTCAACAGGTAGCTTACCAGGTCTTGCCCTCATCAGGTAAGCCGGGGTACAGTTAGTGGAACCTACAGGGATGTGGTTGTATAGGTCCACTAGGTCGGGCAACCTCTCGGGCCACAGACTGCGTTCTTCCAGGGGCAATGTTTTTAGAAGATCTATCACCACCTGGTTCATTTTCTCACAAAGTCCATTAGTTTGCGGATGATAGGGTGTCGTCCTTATCTTCCGGCAGCCATACAGAGTGCAGAATTCTTGGAAGACCTCCGCTTCAAAGGCAGGTCCCTGATCCGTCAACACTTGGTCCGGGTACCCGTGTGGACGGCAGAAATGCTGCTGGAAGGCTCTAGCTGCTGTTCGAGCTGTTAAGTCCTTGACGGGGACGACAACCAAGAACCGGGAGTAGTGATCCACGATGGTTAGTGCGTAGACGTAGCCACTTCTGCTTGGGGTCAGTTTTACATGATCCAAGGCTACCAGTTCCAACGGCTGTCGGGTGACGATGGACTGCAGGGGAGTCTTCTGGCTGGCACGGTCCTTCCTTCTTAGGTTGCACGGGCCACAGTCTCTGCACCACCTCTCGATGGTTCCTCTCATGCCCACCCAATGGAACCGCCCGCGCAGCAAGAACTCCAGCTTCTTCCATCCGAAGTGCCCAGCTCCGTCGTGGTATGCCTCCATCACCATAGCTGCGTCTCTTCTTGGCACCACTACTTGCCAGATTAATTCATGCGTCCGGGAGTTAACCATTCTGCGGCACAACTTCCCCTTGTAAAGGAACAGTCGACTCTTCTCAGCCCACAGTTGCTTGGCTTCCTCCGGAGCGTCTGGGTCAAGGCGTGCATCTGGCCGAGTCAGCATCTCCTTTACCAGTCGGACGGCAGGGTCACTGTCTTGCGTCTCCGCCCAGTTGTAATGAGGTAAAGGGTTGAACGTAGCGGATTTACTCCTTACACGGTGGGAATACTGGATAGTCCCATGACGGTGGAATGCGGGGAGTTCAACTTCTTCCAGTCCCTCTGAGTCTTCCCCTACGTCCGGTAGATTTGGCATCCTGGACAGGGCGTCCGCGTTGGTATTGGAGCGTCCTGCCCGGTATTTGATTGTAAACTCACAGTTGGACAAACGGGCCATCCATCTCTGCTCTAGGGCACCGAGTCTTGCTGTGTCCAGGTGTGTCAACGGGTTGTTATCCGTGTACACGGTGAACCGGGAAGAAGCGAGGTAGTGCTTAAAGCGTTCGGTGACAGCCCACACCACTCCCAGGAACTCTAGCTTAAATGAGCTGTAATTTTCAGGGTTTCTTTCGGTGGGTCGCAGTTTTCGGCTGGCGTAAGCAATTACCCGTTCTTTCCCCTGCTGGATCTGGGACAGTACGGCTCCTAGCCCGATGTTACTGGCGTCGGTGTAGAGGATAAAGGGCTGGCTGTAATCCGGGTACGCCAGGATTTCATCCCCCGTGAGGGCCATCTTCAGCTGGCGGAAGGACTCTTCTTCCAGCTTCTCCCATCTGAAGGGTGGCTTCTGGTTCTTGGCCTTCCTGGACTGGCCTATCAGGAGGTCCTGCATAGGAGCCGCCTTCTTGGTGAAACCGGGTATGAACCTTCGGTAGTAGCCTACCAACCCGAGGAACTGCCTCACTTCCTTTACGCTGGAGGGGCTTGGCCATTCCTTAATTGCGGTGATCTTATCAGGGTCGGGAGCCACTCCGTCAGCACTCACCACGTGTCCCAGGTACTGCACCTTTGGCTTCAGGAGGTGACACTTAGAGGGTTTCACCTTCAGGCCATAACTTGCCAGGGCTTCGAACACTTCCGCCAGGTGTTTCAGGTGGTCCTCATAAGTCTTGGAATATACGATGACATCGTCCAGGTACAGCAGGACCGTCTCGAAGTTCCTGTGTCCCAGACAGCACTCCATTAATCGTTGGAAGGTTCCTGGTGCATTGCAGAGTCCGAACGGCATACAAGTAAACTCGCTAAGTCCCATCGGGGTGGTGAATGCGGTCTTCTCCCGGTCCGCCTCTGCTACAGGAACCTGCCAGTACCCGCTAGTGAGATCCAAGGTAGAGAAGAAGTTAGCAGATTTTAAAGCAGCCAAAGACTCCTCTATCCTTGGTAAGGGGTACGCATCCTTGTGTGTGATTCGGTTGATTTTCCGGTAATCTACACACATTCTCATGGTGTTGTCTTTCTTTTTGACTAAGACTAGTGGAGCTGCCCAAGGGCTACAGCTATCCCTGATTACCCCAGCCTCCTTCATGTCTCTAAGCATCCCCTTGGCGTGTTGGTAGTGTGCAGGGGGTACGGGTCGATACCTCTCTTTTATGGGAGGATGGTCTCCCGTGGGGATGTGGTGTTCTACCCCCTTGACTCGCCCGAAGTCTAACGGGTGTTTACTAAACACTCTCTCGTACTCTTGAACCACCCGATAGACTCCCTGTTTCTGATGGGAGGGAGTGGAGTCAGTACCCAAATGTAGTTGCTGACACCAATCCTCCATTATTTTCTTAGAGCCGTTACCTTCCTCCGGGTGAGATGGAGGCAAGGGTTCCACAGACTGTATAGAATTTTGGTTGATGGTGTATAATTTGGCTAGCGTGGCATACCGGGGTAGGTACACTTCCCTCTTCCCGATATTTATTATGCGAACGGGCACCCTCCCATGGCGTACATCAACCACCCCCCGGGCTGTCAAAATGGTGGGCCTACTGTCTGAATAGGCTGGTTCTACCATTGCTTGGTAATCTCTACCTCTCAGACCAATAGCTGCCCGACACCAAATCATCATTTCACTTTTCGGGGGCATGGCAATAGGGAAAGGGTCACACATTCTTACGCTACCAATCTCACCGCCGGAGAGTTCCACCTGTTGCCGTCGCATCAGTGCCCGGATCTCTTTCTGGAGCACTCGCTGCTGGCCGGAGCTGGCGTTCTTGGCAACCTGCTGTAAAAGGAAAATCACCTCTGCAAGACAATTTTCAATTACATTAGTTCCTAGAGTTATCTTTGGGTGACTCTCGCGCTTGTCAATGTCTACAATGATCAGTCCCTGTGCCGCCAATTCGACTCTACCGATTATAATGGTCACCTCTTTAAATCCAATCTGTGGCACGGGCTGACCATTGCTGGCGATGATACTCAAGTCGTCGTCAGGGTAGCGGGTGATATCCGAGTCATTCCAGTACTGCTTGAAGAGCACGTACGGGATAGTGGTAACCTGTGACCCGGTGTCCAGTAGGGCACTCATGGGGATGCCATCCAGTACCACGGGCAAGACTGGACGTCCTCCCACATATTTGTCGCGCCAGTTCGATGGGCCTGATGATCTTTTTCCTGGGGTTTGGCCCTCTACCCCAGGTTGTGCCAGTTTAAAGGACAGTACCTTGCCATATGTCCGGGTTGATTGCAGCGGCGGCAGATGGGTTGTCCGTCCTCGTTGTATCGGTCGCTGGGTCTTCCTCTGGCCGGTGGGGTCCTCCTTGGTCGACGCCACGGGATGTCCTCCGGTCCGGATGCCAGCTGGATCTTCCCTGGAGTGGAAACCTGTAAAGACTGCACAGTTCGGGTTAGCGCGGCAACGCTTTTAGCTAGCTCTTGGACCTGATGGTGCAGGTCTGGAGCCGGGTCATTGTTCAAAGCCTGCGCATTAGCTCCCACAGGCCCTGCCGACAAGGGTGCCGCCTCCTGGTGGTAAGTGGTAGTGGGGCGTCTGTGGGTCACAACGCCACCTGGTGCCGGTTCTCGGAGCACCCGGATGGCTCTGTCCTTGAACTGTGCAAATCCCAGATGAGGGTCCTGTAAGGCCATTGCCCGCAACTGGGTTCGGTGGGCATTGCAATATAAACCCTCTATAAATTGTTCAGTCAACAGCCTGTCCTCGTCTCCCACGCCGTCAGGGTCGGTCTGCTTAATGGCTCTCAGGGCCTCTTGTAGGTTCAGGGCATAGTCCCTTATACTCTCGTGTGCTCGCTGCTTGCACCCGTAGAACCTAAGCTTGATCTCGGCTGAGGTGCGGGTATCAAAGGTGTCCCTCAGCCGGGTTAGTATCCCTGCAACAGTCCTTCCCCCAGGTGGCCAGGACTTTACCTCCCTTTGGGCTGCCCCAGTTAATTGGGCCACCAGGATGCTCACTTTTTGCTCTTCTGTGAGGGGATACACCTGGAAGAGGCTATCCAGCTTTTCTCTAAAGTCATGCAGGGTATGTGACTCCCCTGAGTACTGGGGTAGCCAGGCCGCTCCCGGGATATAGGGCATGGTGAAAGGCATGACTGCAGCAGCGGTGGCGCTGGCGGGGGTTGAGGCAGTGAAGCTCTCCTCCGTATCCGACATCTTCCCCCCCCTAGTGGACCGTGGCCTACCTTGCGATGATCCTCTTCCGTAGGCCGCGGCTCCGCAGTGGATCGTCAGGGTTGAGGACCTTCCGTCGCGCTCCTGTGACGTCGGCGTCTGCTGGGCTCCTTCCAGGACCTTACGCAACGTCCGGACGTGAGGCGGGGCTTCAGTTCTCGCGCGCCTTCGGAGTCCACGCCCCTCTTCTTCCCGCGCGGCGTCTTCAAGATGGCGTCCAACGGCGGGAAAACTCCACGGATGGCGGGAAGAAGGCAGAAGATGGCGCCAGATGGCGGGAAACTTCACCGATGGCGGGAAGAAGGTAGAAGATGGCGCCGGATGGCAGGAAACCTCCACGGATGGCGGGAATCTTCACCACTGGTAAGTTTGAACAGTCTTTTTCAGGCACGCAGTACCCGGTGGTTGCGGGCACGAAATCCTGCCGACTACGCCAAAAGTTGACGCGCCCCTGGGCCTTCTGTGTCGTGCGGCATCGCGTGCACGGGGGCTTACCCGGAGCCGGATCAGATGGGGGTAGTAGTCTCGTGGCGGTGACCCGGTCCGTGCCCAGGGAGTCAAACTAAGTGGCGAGTCTATTAGCAGTAGATGTTGGATGACTACGCCACCCGTTGAATGCAGCTTTGGAGCTGCCGCTGCAGGGCAGACCGCTGAGGCCGGTGGAAGGATGGTGCAGCGGGGATGGTATAACCCCCAACGGGAGGGGTATGGCCTCAGGGCAGCCGAAGTGAATGATGGGGGTAGCAGGAACCACTCAGAGACGATGCGTGTAGTTCAGGGTCTTTACTGGTGACAAAGATAGACCCTCCCGGAGTACTTGCTAGCGATCGGGGCCTGGTCAGTCCTTGAGCAGATGGGATCTCCCCTGGCCAGGCGGAGTTGTAGGCCTTCCCAGCTAACTGTACTCTTCTGGCTACCTTGCTAGAGGCGGGTAAAAGTAGCCCACGTCCCTGAGTGTACCGTGTGGTGCTCACCCGTATGGCCGGTGACTCGGGGCCTTCTAATGGCTTCCGCTCCACGATGGCGGTGCTGGTCCCACGCGTGCGACCGTGCCTTCGGGTTTCTGGGCCAGAGGACCTGCAATCCCCTGCCGGTCGGTTTCTGCTGCTGGGTAAGGATTAGTCCCCACAGCCTCGGACTCCGGGTCCGGTGATAACTTCTCAGTCAGGGCGAGCTCTGCAGCTGCCAGCCCCTGACTCCTTGTAGCACTGCTCCCACAGAGCTCCTGTTGTTTCTTCCTATGCTGCTTCTCTTCTCTACTCTTGTTCTCTCTCCCCCTACCCTGCCTCAGCCCCAGGTTTTTATAGGGGAAGTTCTTCCCCTCCCAGGACTGGGCAGGAGGTGTGGCATGCATAAGATCCCTGACCAAGAGACCTCCCACCTGCTCTCAGAC
Organism: Phyllobates terribilis; assembly: GCF_046119375.1. Taxonomy (NCBI): domain Eukaryota; kingdom Metazoa; phylum Chordata; class Amphibia; order Anura; family Dendrobatidae; genus Phyllobates; species Phyllobates terribilis. The sequence goes on from NW_027362768.1 coordinate 296,451,986, forward strand.
ATAATATTGCTATTATTGTGGAGACCAGACCCCTGGGGTGCCACATTCCCCCCTAGTGAAATTTAGTACTCCGGGACTAAACATATTTTACAAAAACATAACAGGGTATAACAACAACAATAAAATACAATAAGGAAACCCATAAAGATGGTCACGGTGTGTCCGCAACCGGGTGCAGTCTTTGAAGAAAACAAAGGTGTCCATTTCACCAAAACAGGGAGACGTAACCAGGTAGGGGTCTGTCCTGCCCCGAGTCCTTAACAGTCTTTAGTCCGTCCTGGGTTACGCTCCAACTATACACAAAGGATTCCCGGTAAATCCACCAAAGACTCCTGTAAATAACTAGAAACACAAAATTATACACAAGCAACAATAACAGATAAACATTAATAAAATAACTTAAACACTTAGATCCTCCACCGTACGGGCAGCTGGCCTCTAGTGACCCTAGTGGACTTACAAAGCTGGTTGACTGGTCCTGAGCTACAGGGTATAGGAGCTGTCAAGGGTAAACTGGGCAGCCGTCTACGGACTCTTTGGCTCACTAGGGGTATGGCAGGCTCACTATAAGCAGAGGGTTGATTCTCCGGGTCTGCTTGTGTAGGGTCTTCTGCCTCCTGGACCGGCTGTTCTTCCAGTTCTACCTGTGTCTCCATAGGCACTTGGGATGCTGGTTGGAGGAACGTGAGGACGGGTACCACAACAGCACCATTGACTTGAGTCCAAGACCGAGGGAAGTCTCCGAGCACAGTACTAACCATATCTTCCCTTTCCTCTACGGGTCGAGGGTCTTCTTGTTCCTCTTCAGGGTTCCGTAGCTGTTCGGGACACTTCTTCAGGTGATCCCGGGATACAATGGTTGTGGTTTCCCCTCCGTCTTTGCTGATGGTACAGACCTTCGGGTTGTCGTGGCTTGAGGGCAGTACGGTGTACGGGTCCTCCCACTGATCGTCCAACTTATGGAGCCGTCTTTTCCTCTTCAAGACCTGCTCTCCGGGCACCAGGGGAACAGCGGGAGCATACTGGTTGTAAGTTTTCTCTTGTCTTTCCCTAGCTTGACAGAGACTACGCTCCACGCTCTCCTGTACTTTCCGGTACTGCTGCTGCCTCTCTGTGTCCCAGTCTGCTTCTGGTGAAGTGTCCTCGGGTGTCAGGACTCCCATCTCCAGGTCAACAGGTAGCTTACCAGGTCTTGCCCTCATCAGGTAAGCCGGGGTACAGTTAGTGGAACCTACAGGGATGTGGTTGTATAGGTCCACTAGGTCGGGCAACCTCTCGGGCCACAGACTGCGTTCTTCCAGGGGCAATGTTTTTAGAAGATCTATCACCACCTGGTTCATTTTCTCACAAAGTCCATTAGTTTGCGGATGATAGGGTGTCGTCCTTATCTTCCGGCAGCCATACAGAGTGCAGAATTCTTGGAAGACCTCCGCTTCAAAGGCAGGTCCCTGATCCGTCAACACTTGGTCCGGGTACCCGTGTGGACGGCAGAAATGCTGCTGGAAGGCTCTAGCTGCTGTTCGAGCTGTTAAGTCCTTGACGGGGACGACAACCAAGAACCGGGAGTAGTGATCCACGATGGTTAGTGCGTAGACGTAGCCACTTCTGCTTGGGGTCAGTTTTACATGATCCAAGGCTACCAGTTCCAACGGCTGTCGGGTGACGATGGACTGCAGGGGAGTCTTCTGGCTGGCACGGTCCTTCCTTCTTAGGTTGCACGGGCCACAGTCTCTGCACCACCTCTCGATGGTTCCTCTCATGCCCACCCAATGGAACCGCCCGCGCAGCAAGAACTCCAGCTTCTTCCATCCGAAGTGCCCAGCTCCGTCGTGGTATGCCTCCATCACCATAGCTGCGTCTCTTCTTGGCACCACTACTTGCCAGATTAATTCATGCGTCCGGGAGTTAACCATTCTGCGGCACAACTTCCCCTTGTAAAGGAACAGTCGACTCTTCTCAGCCCACAGTTGCTTGGCTTCCTCCGGAGCGTCTGGGTCAAGGCGTGCATCTGGCCGAGTCAGCATCTCCTTTACCAGTCGGACGGCAGGGTCACTGTCTTGCGTCTCCGCCCAGTTGTAATGAGGTAAAGGGTTGAACGTAGCGGATTTACTCCTTACACGGTGGGAATACTGGATAGTCCCATGACGGTGGAATGCGGGGAGTTCAACTTCTTCCAGTCCCTCTGAGTCTTCCCCTACGTCCGGTAGATTTGGCATCCTGGACAGGGCGTCCGCGTTGGTATTGGAGCGTCCTGCCCGGTATTTGATTGTAAACTCACAGTTGGACAAACGGGCCATCCATCTCTGCTCTAGGGCACCGAGTCTTGCTGTGTCCAGGTGTGTCAACGGGTTGTTATCCGTGTACACGGTGAACCGGGAAGAAGCGAGGTAGTGCTTAAAGCGTTCGGTGACAGCCCACACCACTCCCAGGAACTCTAGCTTAAATGAGCTGTAATTTTCAGGGTTTCTTTCGGTGGGTCGCAGTTTTCGGCTGGCGTAAGCAATTACCCGTTCTTTCCCCTGCTGGATCTGGGACAGTACGGCTCCTAGCCCGATGTTACTGGCGTCGGTGTAGAGGATAAAGGGCTGGCTGTAATCCGGGTACGCCAGGATTTCATCCCCCGTGAGGGCCATCTTCAGCTGGCGGAAGGACTCTTCTTCCAGCTTCTCCCATCTGAAGGGTGGCTTCTGGTTCTTGGCCTTCCTGGACTGGCCTATCAGGAGGTCCTGCATAGGAGCCGCCTTCTTGGTGAAACCGGGTATGAACCTTCGGTAGTAGCCTACCAACCCGAGGAACTGCCTCACTTCCTTTACGCTGGAGGGGCTTGGCCATTCCTTAATTGCGGTGATCTTATCAGGGTCGGGAGCCACTCCGTCAGCACTCACCACGTGTCCCAGGTACTGCACCTTTGGCTTCAGGAGGTGACACTTAGAGGGTTTCACCTTCAGGCCATAACTTGCCAGGGCTTCGAACACTTCCGCCAGGTGTTTCAGGTGGTCCTCATAAGTCTTGGAATATACGATGACATCGTCCAGGTACAGCAGGACCGTCTCGAAGTTCCTGTGTCCCAGACAGCACTCCATTAATCGTTGGAAGGTTCCTGGTGCATTGCAGAGTCCGAACGGCATACAAGTAAACTCGCTAAGTCCCATCGGGGTGGTGAATGCGGTCTTCTCCCGGTCCGCCTCTGCTACAGGAACCTGCCAGTACCCGCTAGTGAGATCCAAGGTAGAGAAGAAGTTAGCAGATTTTAAAGCAGCCAAAGACTCCTCTATCCTTGGTAAGGGGTACGCATCCTTGTGTGTGATTCGGTTGATTTTCCGGTAATCTACACACATTCTCATGGTGTTGTCTTTCTTTTTGACTAAGACTAGTGGAGCTGCCCAAGGGCTACAGCTATCCCTGATTACCCCAGCCTCCTTCATGTCTCTAAGCATCCCCTTGGCGTGTTGGTAGTGTGCAGGGGGTACGGGTCGATACCTCTCTTTTATGGGAGGATGGTCTCCCGTGGGGATGTGGTGTTCTACCCCCTTGACTCGCCCGAAGTCTAACGGGTGTTTACTAAACACTCTCTCGTACTCTTGAACCACCCGATAGACTCCCTGTTTCTGATGGGAGGGAGTGGAGTCAGTACCCAAATGTAGTTGCTGACACCAATCCTCCATTATTTTCTTAGAGCCGTTACCTTCCTCCGGGTGAGATGGAGGCAAGGGTTCCACAGACTGTATAGAATTTTGGTTGATGGTGTATAATTTGGCTAGCGTGGCATACCGGGGTAGGTACACTTCCCTCTTCCCGATATTTATTATGCGAACGGGCACCCTCCCATGGCGTACATCAACCACCCCCCGGGCTGTCAAAATGGTGGGCCTACTGTCTGAATAGGCTGGTTCTACCATTGCTTGGTAATCTCTACCTCTCAGACCAATAGCTGCCCGACACCAAATCATCATTTCACTTTTCGGGGGCATGGCAATAGGGAAAGGGTCACACATTCTTACGCTACCAATCTCACCGCCGGAGAGTTCCACCTGTTGCCGTCGCATCAGTGCCCGGATCTCTTTCTGGAGCACTCGCTGCTGGCCGGAGCTGGCGTTCTTGGCAACCTGCTGTAAAAGGAAAATCACCTCTGCAAGACAATTTTCAATTACATTAGTTCCTAGAGTTATCTTTGGGTGACTCTCGCGCTTGTCAATGTCTACAATGATCAGTCCCTGTGCCGCCAATTCGACTCTACCGATTATAATGGTCACCTCTTTAAATCCAATCTGTGGCACGGGCTGACCATTGCTGGCGATGATACTCAAGTCGTCGTCAGGGTAGCGGGTGATATCCGAGTCATTCCAGTACTGCTTGAAGAGCACGTACGGGATAGTGGTAACCTGTGACCCGGTGTCCAGTAGGGCACTCATGGGGATGCCATCCAGTACCACGGGCAAGACTGGACGTCCTCCCACATATTTGTCGCGCCAGTTCGATGGGCCTGATGATCTTTTTCCTGGGGTTTGGCCCTCTACCCCAGGTTGTGCCAGTTTAAAGGACAGTACCTTGCCATATGTCCGGGTTGATTGCAGCGGCGGCAGATGGGTTGTCCGTCCTCGTTGTATCGGTCGCTGGGTCTTCCTCTGGCCGGTGGGGTCCTCCTTGGTCGACGCCACGGGATGTCCTCCGGTCCGGATGCCAGCTGGATCTTCCCTGGAGTGGAAACCTGTAAAGACTGCACAGTTCGGGTTAGCGCGGCAACGCTTTTAGCTAGCTCTTGGACCTGATGGTGCAGGTCTGGAGCCGGGTCATTGTTCAAAGCCTGCGCATCAGCTCCCACAGGCCCTGCCGACAAGGGTGCCGCCTCCTGGTGGTAAGTGGTAGTGGGGCGTCTGTGGGTCACAACGCCACCTGGTGCCGGTTCTCGGAGCACCCGGATGGCTCTGTCCTTGAACTGTGCAAATCCCAGATGAGGGTCCTGTAAGGCCATTGCCCGCAACTGGGTTCGGTGGGCATTGCAATATAAACCCTCTATAAATTGTTCAGTCAACAGCCTGTCCTCGTCTCCCACGCCGTCAGGGTCGGTCTGCTTAATGGCTCTCAGGGCCTCTTGTAGGTTCAGGGCATAGTCCCTTATACTCTCGTGTGCTCGCTGCTTGCACCCGTAGAACCTAAGCTTGATCTCGGCTGAGGTGCGGGTATCAAAGGTGTCCCTCAGCCGGGTTAGTATCCCTGCAACAGTCCTTCCCCCAGGTGGCCAGGACTTTACCTCCCTTTGGGCTGCCCCAGTTAATTGGGCCACCAGGATGCTCACTTTTTGCTCTTCTGTGAGGGGATACACCTGGAAGAGGCTATCCAGCTTTTCTCTAAAGTCATGCAGGGTATGTGACTCCCCTGAGTACTGGGGTAGCCAGGCCGCTCCCGGGATATAGGGCATGGTGAAAGGCATGACTGCAGCAGCGGTGGCGCTGGCGGGGGTTGAGGCAGTGAAGCTCTCCTCCGTATCCGACATCTTCCCCCCCCTAGTGGACCGTGGCCTACCTTGCGATGATCCTCTTCCGTAGGCCGCGGCTCCGCAGTGGATCGTCAGGGTTGAGGACCTTCCGTCGCGCTCCTGTGACGTCGGCGTCTGCTGGGCTCCTTCCAGGACCTTACGCAACGTCCGGACGTGAGGCGGGGCTTCAGTTCTCGCGCGCCTTCGGAGTCCACGCCCCTCTTCTTCCCGCGCGGCGTCTTCAAGATGGCGTCCAACGGCGGGAAAACTCCACGGATGGCGGGAAGAAGGCAGAAGATGGCGCCAGATGGCGGGAAACTTCACCGATGGCGGGAAGAAGGTAGAAGATGGCGCCGGATGGCAGGAAACCTCCACGGATGGCGGGAATCTTCACCACTGGTAAGTTTGAACAGTCTTTTTCAGGCACGCAGTACCCGGTGGTTGCGGGCACGAAATCCTGCCGACTACGCCAAAAGTTGACGCGCCCCTGGGCCTTCTGTGTCGTGCGGCATCGCGTGCACGGGGGCTTACCCGGAGCCGGATCAGATGGGGGTAGTAGTCTCGTGGCGGTGACCCGGTCCGTGCCCAGGGAGTCAAACTAAGTGGCGAGTCTATTAGCAGTAGATGTTGGATGACTACGCCACCCGTTGAATGCAGCTTTGGAGCTGCCGCTGCAGGGCAGACCGCTGAGGCCGGTGGAAGGATGGTGCAGCGGGGATGGTATAACCCCCAACGGGAGGGGTATGGCCTCAGGGCAGCCGAAGTGAATGATGGGGGTAGCAGGAACCACTCAGAGACGATGCGTGTAGTTCAGGGTCTTTACTGGTGACAAAGATAGACCCTCCCGGAGTACTTGCTAGCGATCGGGGCCTGGTCAGTCCTTGAGCAGATGGGATCTCCCCTGGCCAGGCGGAGTTGTAGGCCTTCCCAGCTAACTGTACTCTTCTGGCTACCTTGCTAGAGGCGGGTAAAAGTAGCCCACGTCCCTGAGTGTACCGTGTGGTGCTCACCCGTATGGCCGGTGACTCGGGGCCTTCTAATGGCTTCCGCTCCACGATGGCGGTGCTGGTCCCACGCGTGCGACCGTGCCTTCGGGTTTCTGGGCCAGAGGACCTGCAATCCCCTGCCGGTCGGTTTCTGCTGCTGGGTAAGGATTAGTCCCCACAGCCTCGGACTCCGGGTCCGGTGATAACTTCTCAGTCAGGGCGAGCTCTGCAGCTGCCAGCCCCTGACTCCTTGTAGCACTGCTCCCACAGAGCTCCTGTTGTTTCTTCCTATGCTGCTTCTCTTCTCTACTCTTGTTCTCTCTCCCCCTACCCTGCCTCAGCCCCAGGTTTTTATAGGGGAAGTTCTTCCCCTCCCAGGACTGGGCAGGAGGTGTGGCATGCATAAGATCCCTGACCAAGAGACCTCCCACCTGCTCTCAGACATAATATTGCTATTATTGTGGAGACCAGACCCCTGGGGTGCCACACACTGCCAATGACACATGCCCTTGCTTGTGTGAAAAAAAGCACTTCGCTCCGTGTGTGCGCTGCTGATAGGCTGACAGATTGCACCTCCCCACTGCAAATGCGGGAAAGAGAAAAAAAAATGGAGATCTTCATTGTTCCTGCAGAGATCCATCCCCTGCCCCTCCCCCCACCCCGCTGTACACTCAAACTGCGTATTAACATTAATTTTCATCATTACTGAGAAAAAATCCAGTTATGATTTTGGTGCACGAACAGTTATCGAACATAACCTCGAACAGCCGAATTTTTCTCAAATTGTTCGTGTTCGCCGAACGGCTCGAACACCGCCCAAAACAGCTCGAATTTGTGATTGGCGAACAGTTCGAGTAGAACAACGCTCATCTCTAGTCGGCAGGTCCTTTAGTCTACAGCGAGCTGCCGGCAAGGCAAGACAAGGACACCGGGGGCCATCAGAAGGTAAGTATATATTTATTTTTTATTTTTTACCATTCTTTCGGTCACACTATATAAATCCATGCTGGTTGCATGGATTTATATAGTGTGACCAAGTGTCTCTGAAGGATGGTATGCTGGATGGCAGCGTTCTGCTACCATCCAGCCTGCCATCTCAATGCCATCCCAGCGTGGAAGAATTCTCCTGCTCAAGCGGTGACGTCATTTGCCGGCACGGCATGCGCAGGAGAATTCTCCCATGCTGTCAGTGACGTGCATGAGGTGAGCTGAGTTCATTGGACATGAACTCGGCTCATCTGGATGCCGTCACAGCCAGACACTGAGGAGCTTCACTGAGGAGCTTCTCTGTGTCTGCGGCATGGCAAGCTGGATGGCAGTGTTCTGCTGCGAACCAGCCTGTCATGTCAATGTAGCAGTGCTGGAGTCATCCTGGGAACCATGGAAAGGTAAGGATGAGGTTGGTTAATTATTTTACTTTTATTGCAGGAGATTGTTGGCTTCAGCTGGAATGGGCGATACAGTAAGTAGAGTTTAATTTAGAACATTAAAGTATCGTGTCTTTATTTCAATTAAAGGACTTTATTCTGGGTGTTGGTGATTTTTTTTAACTTTCACTATGGGTTTAGTAATGCCGGCGTCTTATAGACACCTCCCCATTACTAACCTGGGCTTGATTTCAGCTGGCATTATAAGCTGACATCAACCCCAGCCCTATTACCCCACTGCCACCGTTACAGGGCAGTGGGAAGAGCGAGGCTAAGTGCCAGAATTGAGTATTTACAGCTGCTCGGTGATATGGTTGAATCGCTCCCCTGTGCATGATTTGCGACTGTCTGACAGTTTTATTACATGTGAGGAATGTCTATTTCTTACACATTCCTCACATGTATTAAATCTGTCAAACAGTCGCAAATCATGCACACGGGAGTGATTCAAACATAACACCGAGCAGCTGTAACTACTCAGTGCTCGGCCGAGCATACTCGGCGAAGGATTAACAAAACATACTCGCTCATCACTAATTCTCAGTCAAGAAACAATCAAGCTGGCAGAGTGGTCACTTCATCCAGAGGTCTTCCTTCAGTTCCATCAGAGGTGGGGCACTCACTCTTTCTCAATAGCCCAACCTCCTTTCCCAAGATCTACTGTTCTACTCCACTTTACCGCAACTAAACTGCATTTAATGGCATGTTAATCTTTTAGAGTCTGTCATTAAGATAATGTGCAAACCCCAAATGGCCAACTGGTACCATTGCATTTGGAAGGCACAGTTTCCAGTGCCCAACCCCCTAGATTCTAGCTTAATCCAAAAAAGTTTGGAGCTAAATTTTGGCTTCGTTCCCTCATTCTTTCCCTTTGTTTCTATGTTTGTAGTATAATCCTAAAATGGTGTTATTGCCTGTCTGTTACGGAGTATTTCCAGCTGTCTGACTCTGTGAGTCCCAAATTGCATCAAGGGCTCGCCTACTTCAAAATCTATCAATTCCTTAATTATGTAAATCTATCAATCCAAGAGTAAGCTTTATTTATTTTGGGTGACTTCCACACAGGTTGTGGGGGCATCCTAGATGGTACTGCATCAAATATTAGCCTATTAAGTCTATGAAGCTTTCACCTGTTTTTTTTGCATACAGTCACCAAATTGCACCATATTTATACCATGGCATCTGTGATGAAAGCCGGCCGGTGGGTGCAGCTCTCTGGCGCCCCCTTACCTCTCAGGTCAGTCAAGGTACTGCACCTAGAGAAAGTAGTGCCAGGTAGCTGCAACCAGCGCAGGGAACACGGTAGTGTGTTATCCCTTCAACGTCACTACACAGCACAACTCGCTAGCGCCCTCTTAGCCTCAGGTCAGTCAAGGAACTGCACCTAGGATAAGCGGTCGCCAGAGAGACTGTCCTGTAACCTACTGGGTATCGGGGCCCTCTGTAGTGAGGGCGGTATATATATCTTCCTTGGCCGCGCCAGGAATATATATATCTGAACCTCCGACCGTCACTACCAGCCTTCCCCAATCCCCAGTTGGTATGCTGCCACCAGTCCCTATTTTAGATATACGCCCAGTCCGTGAATGGGCCTATATCGGGTCAGGAACCAACCCTGGGTAGCGTTTTTGGCTTGAGCCGAGCTCACACGGACGTGCGTTCGTTATGCAGAATAAAAGGCAGGCCCACAATTACTTGAGGTAATTGATTATAATAATACACTAGATACACGATATACAACTAAATATACACAGGTATAAGGTCAGGCTAAACTATACAACAATGGAATACAACACACAGAATCACCACAGCATATCAGTTACCGGTTTCTTGATTTTCTTGTGACGCAGGGAGAGGATTCTGCGATCGCAGGCACGGTTCTTTGTTACAGGCTGAGGCCTACCACCGCATGGTCAAACTGCTCCTCCCCTTGGTGGCCTCAGCTGGTGCTCAGATGTTCAGCACACCACTCTTGGGTCAAGACTGACTTGTCTCTTGTCTGTCCTGCTATCTTACCTGCCCTGTCCCGCCCACTGCTGGTGAGGTCAGCTGACTCAGTCTCCACCCTCAGGTCTAACTTCGATCAGAAGCCCAAATTCTAAGGAACCCAATAACTTCTTCTGGGATGGTCTCAGGATACCCACAGGGGTTCCCACGGATTCGGGCCGCCGTAACCGACCTTTTGATATCAATTATGATACCATACGGTCCTCAGGAATGGCTCAGCGCTATATCTTGGCTTCCAGAGCACGTACAAACGTCTACCGCGGAGGCTTGTGTGCGCAATGGCTCCGGGACACCGTGATATTTTTTTATTGGCCCATCCCACGCAACATGCGTGTACTTTTCATGTTTCTATATCTTATGCCTCCATGCTTGTGACAGACAAAGAAACTAGTCCTATGGGACAAATGGTCAGTTACAGATGGACGAAGCACCCCCCCCTGCTGGCTGTGTTTCCTCTCGAAGTCTTTGAAGCTCCTAGCATTCAAGTGTTAAGTAGGCCCCGGGGCTTCTTATCTTACAGGAGCCTGGATGGGGGGAAACTATCTAGTTGACGTTTTAACAGAAGGTCCCAAGGGTGGGGGCTGCTGAAGTGTGGCCATCCCTGGATATGATTTATCATTACCAAGATGGCGGCTACAGGTTCATCACACCTCCCCCTATACGAGGGCGCGAGGGGGTAGCACATTCCTGTGTTCCCCCGTGCGTCCTTCTGCACCCTCCCCTTGCCGGGATAACCCGTCAGCGTTACCGTGGTCACGGCCTCTTCTGTGGCGAATGGAGAAGTGGTACTGCTGGAGAGCGAGGCTCCAGCGTAGCAACCTGCCATTCGACCCAGAGACCGTGTGTAACCAGCTGAGGGGGTTGTGGTCCGTCTCCACGGTGAAATGGCTCCCGTACAAGTAGGGCTGCAGACGCTGCAGGGCCCATACAATTGCCAGGCATTCTTTTTCCACCGTGGAGTAAGCCACCTCCCGGGGCAGTAGCTTCCTGCTCAGGTACAAGACAGGATGTTCCTGGCCTGTCGTGTTGACCTGACTTAGCACAGCACCGAGGCCAAAGTCACTGGCGTCGGTCTGTACCACAAACGGCCGGTCGAAGTCGGCAGCTTGCAGTACAGGGGAGCTACTTAGGGCGGCTTTGAGTGCCCCGAAAGCTGTCTCGCAGGCGACTGTCCAGTCGACTGCGACGGGCAGCTTCTTCTTGGTGAGGTCCGTCAGGGGCTTGGCCAGGGTGCTATAGTGTGGGACGAACCTCCTATAGTACCCGGCGGTCCCCAAGAAGGACATCACCTGCTTTTTGGTCCTAGGAGTGGGCCAGGATGCGATGGCATCCACTTTCCCAGGTTCTGGCTTCAGAACCCCCCCGCCTACCCGGTGACCCAGGTAGAGGACCTCACTCATGCCCAGCTGGCACTTTTCCGGCTTGATGGTCAAGCCTGCCCGGTGGATCCGACCGAGCACCTGCCGCAGGTGCTCTAGGTGATCCTCCCAAGTGGGACTGAAGACTGCAATATCGTCCAAGTACGCAGCCGCGTACCCTTCAAGTCCCTCAAGCAGCGTATTGACCATCCGCTGAAAAGTGGCAGGGGCATTCTTCATGCCGAATGGCATCACTGTGGACTCGTACAGTCCAAAAGGGGTGATAAAGGCAGAGCGTTCCCTTGCCGCGGGGGTCAGAGGAATCTGCCAGTACCCCCGGCTCAGATCCATGATGGTCAGGTACTTAGCCCCGGCCATCCGATCGAGCAGGTCATCGATGCGTGGTATGGGGAACGCATCGGTGGCCGTTACAGCGTTGAGCCCCCGGTAGTCCACGCAGAACCGTGTAGTTCGGTCCTTCTTTGGTACGAGGACTACAGGCGAGGCCCACGCGCTGCTGGATGCCTGGATCACCCCCAGCTTCAGCATCTCGTCTATCTCTTGGCGCATGTTTCCCTGCACCTCGAAAGAGACCCGATATGCTGAACGCCGGATCGGCGGGTGATCGCCAGTGTCCACGTCGTGGACAGCCATCTCAGTCCTTCCGGGCAGGCTGCTGAACAGCCCCCGGAAGGGGTGCAGGGTGGTCCCCAGCTGGGACCGTTGGTCCTCCGTGAGCTGGTGGCCAACCCCCACATCCTCGATGGACCCACCCGCCTTGGCTTGGGTGAGCAGATCCAGGAGGGTTTCTACCTCTCCTTCCTCGGGAAGGTTGCACACTGGGTGGGCAGTCGCTTCCCGCTCATGATGAGCCTTCATCATGTTCACGTGGAAGGCCTTCCTCCTTCCACGGGCGTGATCCAGGGTGACCAGATAGGTGACGGCATTGAGTTTCTGGTGCACGAAGTAGGGACCTTCCCAGGCTGCCTGAAGCTTGTTCTGTGGTACGGGGACCAGTACCCACACCTTTTGACCCACCTGGTAGGTCCTCTCACAAGCATTCTGGTCGTACCACCGCTTCTGGTCGGCCTGGGCCTGGGCCATATTGTCCTGCACCAGCTTTGCCAAGGCCATCATCCTGTCCCGGTGGCGCACGACATACTCGATGACCGACACCTCGGGGGTGGCCAAATCCCCTTCCCATGCTTCCTTCACCAGAGCCAGGGGGCCCCGTACCCGTCGCCCGTACAGGAGCTCAAAGGGGGAGAACCCCGTTGAGGCCTGCGGAACCTCCCGGTAAGCAAATAGGAGGTGTGGGAGGTAACGCTCCCAGTCTCTCCCGTGGGAGTCGACCAACATCTTAAGCATCTGCTTTAAGGTGCCATTGAACCGCTCACACAGGCCATTAGTCTGTGGGTGATACGGGCTGGCCACCAGATGTTGCACCTGCATTTGCTTACAGAGGGACTCCATCAGCCGCGACATGAACTGGGTCCCTCGGTCGGTGAGCATTTCTTGGGGGAAACCCACTCTGGAGAAGATCTCCAGTAAGGCGGTAGCCACCTTGTCGGCCCGAATGGACGACAAAGCTACCGCTTCCGGGTACCGGGTGGCATAGTCCACTACCGTGAGTATGAAGCATTTCCCGGAGTGGCTGGGAGTGGACAGAGGTCCAATAAGATCCACAGCAACCCTCGAGAAAGGCTCTTCGATGATTGGCAGAGTTACCAGTGGGGCTTTGGGGCGCGGCCCCGCCTTCCCCACCCTCTGACAGGTGTCACACGAACGGCAGTAGGCACCCACCGCGGCTCCCATCCCAGGCCAGTAGAAATGCTGAGCTATCCTGGCCTTGGTTTTAGCGATCCCTAGGTGTCCGGCCATCGGAATTTCGTGTGCGATCCGCAACAATTCCGCCCTGAACGGATAGGGTACCACTAACTGTCGGTCCCTGGGCCACGCCTCCGGTGAACCCTGCTGGACCGTTACCCGGTACAGCCGTCCCTGGTCCCAGACCACACGCTCGCAGTCTGACTCCATGGGAGGCTGTGCCGCCTGTTCCTTGAGAGCTTTCAGGCTGTCGTCTGCTTCCAACGCAGCCTGAAATTCCTGACTTGATGTGGCCAGAATCGACGAAACTGCCACATCCTCCGTCAGCCCCTCCGGGCATGTCACCTGGCCGCTGTCTGACCCGGCAGACACTTGGTCAGAAGTGGGGAAGCCGTCGGACCTCTGCAAGGCTCCTTGGGCTCCGGCGCTCCCACTCCTGGTGACAGCGGCTATGACCGCTGTGACCGTGGGTAGTGCCCGCTTCCCCTCTGTTTCTGACCAAGCCGCCCGATCAGGCAGGCTTCCTAGGCCTTTGGACATCTCGGATGTGGGGAACTCCTGCCCTGGGGTCTTACCTGGCGGCTCCTCTCTTGGGACACCCCCACCCCCCATGGCCTGTTCCTCCCCCTGCAGTGGGCCTATACTCAGCAGCCTGGATACCCCTGGGAGCCCTACACTGCCGGTAGCTGCCCCCCTCTCCATCCCTGAGCTTCCCTCTACAGAATCCTGCCCGCCCCCTCCCTCACCGGAGGACAAGAGGTCACGGCACGCTGGCTGAGCACCTCTGCGGGCATCCCCACACTCCCCACCTGCTTTCACTAACCCTGTTTGTGTTGTGTCTGTGCAGGTGTTACCCTCAGGTTTCACTCCCTCCTCCTCAGCAGGACGCACACTACATACAACATGGTTGGCATTAGCAGCAGACAAATCAATACACTCTTGGGGGGCCGAACTTGGGGGTTCAGAGGGTACATACTGCGATACTAGACGCCCCAAGTCGGTCCCTAATAAAACATTTGCGGGAATATTTGGCGTTACTCCCACCTCCCGCATCCCCCTCCCGGCACCCCAGTCCAAATACACCATGGCAACGGGAAGTGCCGGCTCCACGCCTCCAACCCCGGAGACGGAAAGAGTCTTTCCTGGTACCAAGTCCTGGGGGGACACCACCTCAGGCCGTACCAGTGTTCGTTCAGCGCCAGTGTCCCGCAGTCCCATGACCGCAGAACGGCCTATGGTGACGGGTTGGATGTTGTCCAGGGACCTACCACCACCCCCTCCCACACACAAAACATTGGGCGCTCTCTGGGACTGGGATGGGGTCTTTTGGCGCTGGGGACACTCAGCCCTAAAGTGTCCTGGTTTGTTGCATAGATGACAACGTCTTACGTCTGGTCCTTGCCTGGAGAGGGCAACAGGGGGATACACCCCTTGTGTTCTAGGGGCCGGGGAAACAGGGGCATGACTGGGCTTACCCCCTCTCCAGGTGCTGCTGGCAGACTTCTTCAGCTCAGGCGCCCTGTTATTGGCATACTCGTCTGCCAGGGCGGCTGTAGCAGAAGCCCCTGTTGGTTTTCGGTCACGGAGGAACTGTCGGAGGTCCTCTGGGCAGTTCCACAAGAACTGCTCCGTGACGAACAGTTCCTGGACCTCCTGGCGGGTAGTAAGCGCTAGACCCGAGGTCCAGTGCTCTGCGGCTCTCAACAGCGCCCGCATATGATCGGTCCAGGTGTCCTTGGGGCCACGCAGCAGGCTCCGGAACTTCTGGCGGTACGACTCGGGAGTGAGGTTGTACTGCCGGATCAGGGCCCGCTTGATGCAGTCGTAGTTCTGTACCTCCCCGGCAGGTAAGTCCCCCAAGGCATCCAGGGACTTACCCCTCAAACGGGGGGTCAGGTATCTGGCCCACTGATCCCGGGCCAGATGGTGCTGAAGACAGGTCCGTTCAAATGCCACCAGAAAGGAGTCCAGGTCCCCATCCTTCTCCAGTAGAGGGAAGTCCTCAGCTCGGACTTTGGACGACTTGGTCTCCTGATGGGTTGGTTGCTCTAGCGGAAGCCCCCGCTGGGCCAGGTCCAGTTGGTGCTGGCGCTCCGCAGCTCGCTCTGCACGCTCCGCAGCCTCCCGGCGCTCTGCAGCTTCACGCTCCGCAGCCTCCCGGCGCTCTGCAGCTTCACGCTCCGCAGCCCGCTCCGCAGCCCGCTCCGCAGCCCGCTCTGCACGCTCCTCCTCCGCTGCCTTCTCTGATGCTGCCAGGAGGGTTTTGTAGACGGCATCGCCATGAGACTGGAGACTTGCCATAGCCGCTTGTAAAAGGGCTTGTGATCTGGACAGGCTGGGCTGGGTAGGTGGTGGGCAGCCCACTGCGGGACCGTATACTGGGGACTGGCTCCCTGAGGTGCCCGGGCTGGACTCCTCCTCGCCATGAGTAACAATGTCCTCCCCTCCTGCCACACGGACCGTAGCATTAGCCTCTTGCAGGGTCTTGCTCCTGGTGCCGTCTGCCATCTTGGTAACCGACACCGCTGCAACCCTGAGTTTGCACACACCTTGTTATACTTTTAGCCTGACCGTCTAACGTTGGGCTGACCTTAAGACTCCAGCAGTGGAAGTTACCACTGGCAGTCTTTAGTGCCTGGGAGTAGGGGTCCCACAACACTATTATTCTGCAATCCCACCGCTGCCACCAATGTGATGAAAGCCGGCCGGTGGGTGCAGCTCTCTGGCGCCCCCTTACCTCTCAGGTCAGTCAAGGTACTGCACCTAGAGAAAGTAGTGCCAGGTAGTTGCAACCAGCGCAGGGAACACGGTAGTGTGTTATCCCTTCAACGTCACTACACAGCACAACTCGCTAGCGCCCTCTTAGCCTCAGGTCAGTCAAGGAACTGCACCTAGGATAAGCGGTCGCCAGAGAGACTGTCCTGTAACCTACTGGGTATCGGGGCCCTCTGTAGTGAGGGCGGTATATATATCTTCCTTGGCCGCGCCAGGAATATATATATCTGAACCTCCGACCGTCACTACCAGCCTTCCCCAATCCCCAGTTGGTATGCTGCCACCAGTCCCTATTTTAGATATACGCCCAGTCCGTGAATGGGCCTATATCGGGTCAGGAACCAACCCTGGGTAGCGTTTTTGGCTTGAGCCGAGCTCACACGGACGTGCGTTCGTTATGCAGAATAAAAGGCAGGCCCACAATTACTTGAGGTAATTGATTATAATAATACACTAGATACACGATATACAACTAAATATACACAGGTATAAGGTCAGGCTAAACTATACAACAATGGAATACAACACACAGAATCACCACAGCATATCAGTTACCGGTTTCTTGATTTTCTTGTGACGCAGGGAGAGGATTCTGCGATCGCAGGCACGGTTCTTTGTTACAGGCTGAGGCCTACCACCGCATGGTCAAACTGCTCCTCCCCTTGGTGGCCTCAGCTGGTGCTCAGATGTTCAGCACACCACTCTTGGGTCAAGACTGACTTGTCTCTTGTCTGTCCTGCTATCTTACCTGCCCTGTCCCGCCCACTGCTGGTGAGGTCAGCTGACTCAGTCTCCACCCTCAGGTCTAACTTCGATCAGAAGCCCAAATTCTAAGGAACCCAATAACTTCTTCTGGGATGGTCTCAGGATACCCACAGGGGTTCCCACGGATTCGGGCCGCCGTAACCGACCTTTTGATATCAATTATGATACCATACGGTCCTCAGGAATGGCTCAGCGCTATATCTTGGCTTCCAGAGCACGTACAAACGTCTACCGCGGAGGCTTGTGTGCGCAATGGCTCCGGGACACCGTGATATTTTTTTATTGGCCCATCCCACGCAACATGCGTGTATTTTTCATGTTTCTATATCTTATGCCTCCATGCTTGTGACAGACAAAGAAACTAGTCCTATGGGACAAATGGTCAGTTACAGATGGACGAAGCACCCCCCCCTGCTGGCTGTGTTTCCTCTCGAAGTCTTTGAAGCTCCTAGCATTCAAGTGTTAAGTAGGCCCCGGGGCTTCTTATCTTACAGGAGCCTGGATGGGGGGAAACTATCTAGTTGACGTTTTAACAGAAGGTCCCAAGGGTGGGGGCTGCTGAAGTGTGGCCATCCCTGGATATGATTTATCATTACCAAGATGGCGGCTACAGGTTCATCACAGCATCCTTCTCTGATGCCAGCTTGGTCAGCATGGTACAGCATGTTACTTGTGCACATATTCTTTCTCTTGTCTTTTTCCCAACCTCTGGGACTGCTTTAGGATGTAGTATTTCATTGTGTTCCTCAATGACATTGCAGTGAGTTTCAGGTTGTATTGCAGCTAAGGGAAAGGCAACTGTATATAAATCATCTGCTGTAGTGAGAGGGAAAGAGCTTGTGAGTGATTTATTTTAAGTGTGATTTGGCTTAAGTGTGTGACTTGTGATTCAGTGACTTTGGATTCCGGGAATTTAGAAGGTAGTAACCTGTACTGAATCACTATTTGTATTTACTTGTTTATTTACTTATTAATATTTCTGTCTTGTGTAATGTTCATTAGGAATATGTGCTCCATTACCACTGTACATGTTGTCACAAGTATGAAATCCTTGAACAGCCATTTCAGGGTAAAAATTGCTGTGCATGATGTGAGCATGCTGTACATTTTGAAGCCCAGATACTGGATCTAAATGAACAGCTGGCAACAATGAGATTCATTGACAATATGAAAAGGAGTTTGCTGCTCACTGAGCAGGTGCTAGGTGGGGTAGATGTGAGAGAGGATCATAGTATGGAGCTTCCGGACAGTGAGGCAGCTAGCTTGGTGACAATTAGAAGGTGAGGTAGAGGGAAAAGTGTTACAGAGATTAGTTCCGATCTGGCACACCCCAACAAGATTGAGAAAGCTATATGTGCGAAACGCGCATCGGGGTGCTTGATGGTGGCCCGCCTTATTTCTTTCTGACATGGGTAAGTTTGTCTTAACAGTTGGTGCATGGCTCTGATTGTATGATTAGGTTTCTGGGATAGCTCTGAGAGGCATATGATCACTATTATACCTTGATGATTAGATCTACATACCAATGCACTGTTGCACCTTTGTCGAAGTTTGTATATTGCCAGGCACTAGAATATATACTAGTGTCTTTAATTAGACTGCTTTAATGACTCCTTATCCAGCATTGGGCTAATTGCCACTTTTTGCTTGTAAATCCTTCCTTGTTCTTTCTCTGTGCAGTCTGCTTTACATTACTGCATTTTAATGTGTTCTTTGTTTATAGTATAATTGATTAATGAAGGTAATTAGTTTTATAAATCAGTTGTCAGTGGTATTTTTGGATGCTTTTGCACCCAAATATAGGTTTGTAATTCGTAAAATCCACTTTACCCTACTCTGGGACATTATTTATGGAGAGATTAAACAATTCTATATCTCCAGCCATTATGAATTATATATGTTTTTTGAATATTAGTTTGAGTAAGCTTGAGAAGTTGGCAGAAGTGGGGGGGGGGGGGGGTGCAAGTACAGTGATAGCACTGCTCCAGTGAGACATGTCCTCTGAAAGTCAGGGGAGGGTCTATTCCAGTAAATGGGTAAATATGAGCACAGTGTAGGTCAAACAGGTGCTATGGAACAGATAGGTCAATCTGTCACAAAGACAGGGATCACTGAACCGTGTGTTGTCTTCCTGGAGCCGAGTTCAGCACATAGCTGTTTGGGTTGACAGGTTACTGGGATCTGTATGGTTTTTTTATATTTCTCCCCGGATTGGAACATATGTTTTTCATTCTCTTTAGCATTTATTTTTCTCCTATTGCTTTTCACACACAAAGTGATTAGCCTTGTGCCTGCAGGAGTGGTATCGCCTACATAGGCTGGGACTATCTGTTTTTCATACATAGCATCATTCTCCTATTGGCATGACGCATGCCCTTGGTGTTGCGTTGAGTCCAACAAGAAACGGATTTTATGGTAAGTACAAAAATCTAATTTGTAAAGGGAAACTGTCATTAGGTTCATGCTGCACGAACCATGATTGGGCAGCATGAAGCAAATGACAGGTTCCTTTTATCTTATTGTGTTAATACATGCTAAGATAGACAAACAGACTGACAGATAAACAAAGGTGGAAAAAAAAGAAGAAATGAAGAGAAAGAGTGAAACACTGCAAGGAATCCTTAACACACGGAGCAAAAACAGCAAGATCAGTTCAAATCTCTAAGATGCCAGAGAAAAAAAACAGAGATAGTGCAGCAGTCCAAAGTGTTAAAAAAAGTGTGGTTTACTCACCGAAGCCTTAGAGGCACGCTACAGAGCTGAAATGTAGACTGTATCTGACCTGCAGAATTTTTCTGTATACTCTGACCTGCTCTAACCTAAGTTTTTTCTTTATAGCTTTATATAAAGTGTGGACCACATATGCTTATTGTTTCTTTCCCCTTTTTATTTTTGCACTTCAGGGCTTTTATAATGAAATTGCAAATCCTACATTGGTTAACATAGAAATGCAGTATCCTGAGAACGCCATCACTGACCTCACTGAGAACAACTTCAGACATTACTTTGAAGGGAGTGAAATTGTTGTTGCCGGACGGGTAACAGATAATGACCTGAACTCATTTACTGTGGATGTAAAGGCTGATGGGGTAAATAAAATTTTACGCTTTAATGCTATAAATGCTACTGTTCAACCAAATGTCATTTCATAGAGAAAGTATCATTGACAACACATAATATCCTTTTTATTTTCTTCCTTTATTGTGAGCAAAATATACCGTACTTGTTGCACATGAAAAAAAGATGTAAATATTTTGGGAAAATTATAATAATTAGATTTAAATGCAATAATTGTTTCTTATGTTTTGTTATACAAACATTTTTATGAATTATTAACTTTAGGGGGAGTAAATATGTTCAAACCAGGTTTTACTACTGGAAAGGCAAAAGTGAACCAGTGCTTTTATACCACTGAAAAACATATCACAACAGTTTTTTTAATATACAAACAAAATGTAGCTGTCAAGCACAAATTGGGAGATACAGTAGTGTTCAAAATAATAGCAGTCCAATATGAGTAACCAGTTTAATCACTGTTTTTGGTATAAATTATATTACCACATGTCAAACAATTTACCAGTTGGTGCAGTAGATTCTAAGAAAACCAACAGACTCCGCATTTATGATCTGCATGTTTTTGAGTCTGTGTATTTGAATAATTAATTGAAAGGGGGTGTGTTCAAAATAATAGCAGTGTGGAGTTCAATAGTGAGGTCAATCATTCTGTGAAGAAGAGGTGTGAATCAGGCAGCCCTTATTTAAGGATGAAGCCAGCACTTGTTGTACATGCATTTCTCCTTGAAAGCCTGAGAAATATGGGTCATTCGAGACATTGTTCAGAAGAACAGCGTACTTTGATTAAAAAGTTGATTGGAGAGGGTAAATCTTATAAAGAAGTGCAGACAATGATAGGCTGTTCAACTAAAATGATCTATAATGCTTTAAAATTGAAATGGAAAGCAAAACCAGAGAGACGTGGAAGAAAACGGAAGACTACCATTCATATCGATAGAAGAATAGCTAGAATGGCAAAGGATCAGGCAATGATCAGCTCCAGGATGATCAAAGACAGTCTCAAGTTACCTGTGAGTACTGTGACAGTTAGAAGACGCCTGTGTGAAGCTAATCTCTTAGCAAAAAGTCCCCACAAAATCTCACTGTTAAAAAATAGACATGTACTGAAGCGGATACAATTTGCCAAAGAACACATCAACTGGCCTAAAGAGAAATGGAGAAATATTTTGTGTACTGATGAAAGTAAAATTGTTCTTTTTGGGTCCAACGGCCGCAGACAGTTTATCTGACAACCCCCAAACACTAATTCGAGTCACAGTACACTCTGAAGACAGTGGAACATAGTGGTGCAAGCATCATGATATGAGCATGTTTCTCTTACTATTTACCACATACCAGGGATCATGGACCAGTTTGCAAATATTAAAATATTTGAAGAGGTCATGTTGCCTTATGCTGAAGAGGATATGGCCTTGAAAAGGGTGTTTCAACAAGACAATGACCCTAAACACACCAGTAAATGAGCAAAATATTGGTTCCAGTCCAACAAAATTGAGGTTATGGAGTGGCCAGCCCAATCCCTGGACCTTAATCCGATAGAACACTTGTGAGGCAACATCAAAAATGCCATTTCTGAGGTAAAGCCGACAAATGCCAAAAAATTGTGGGTTGTAGTCAGAGCATCCTGGGCTGGAATAACAGTTGACAGGTGCCAGAAGTTGGTTGACTCTATGCAACATAGATGTGAAGCGGTTCTAAAAAACTGTGGGTATACAACTAAATATTAGGTTAGTGATTAACCAGAATGCTAAATGCTGAAAAAAAAAGAGTACATAATGTCAGTTTGTAAAGACAAATGCAGACACTGTTATTTTTTAGAACAGCCCAATGTTCATTTTTTGTTATTTTTTGTAAAGTAGTTAAAAATGATATAAATTTCTCGTTGTGTTTTAAATTAGAAAACAGTGTGTGATGTTCCAAATGCATGGAAATAAAAACTAGTATAAAGATTTTGTGCTTAAATTATGTTTTTGAACACACTGCTATTATTTTGATCACTACTGTACTGAGAGCAGTACAGGTAATAATCACTGAGAAAGTCCCAACTCTAACTATTCTGACTATGCCGTAAACTTATCTGGGGGAAAGACAAGCCCAGAATTGCTAAAGCTGATAGGTATACAGAACTATAAGATATATGGTCATATTATAGAAATATACTTACAGAATAATTAAATATTGGTGGTAGGACGACCTGCTTTTTTCTTTGTCTTGGCAGCTGGTAATATATAGCTAGAGTTCCCCATTCCAACTAGTAGTTCTCAAATGGTCATGGATACCATAAAACATTAATTTCAAATTTGAAAAGGGCAGTTTGTTTATTTTTTATTAGCTTAAAAATTAGCCAATAGAGGTTCTTAAAAGAAAAAATAAACAAAGAAAAATCACATGCGCTCACCGCTCCTCCTTGGGATAGGTTCACACAATCGTATAAAAATCATTCAGAGTTTCATCCAGAAAAGTGGGACGATTTTTTTCTCACTTGTCATCTGTGTGTAAGGTGCCCAAGCGAGGTAGTCATGGACGAGCTGTCGCTTCTGCTCTCTTTTGCACCTCAAAGACAAAATGTGCTCCCATCAGGGTGTGCTGCAGTGTATGTGGTGTTTCCCACTTACTTCTGACCTTCAGGCCTCTTCTGGAACCAGGAATTCCTCTTCTGGAACCAGGGCAGATTCACAGACAGAATGTCTCCCCTGGCACCCATGTGTATCTTAAGGTTCCCAGGCCGGCAAAGGGGACTTGTGCTGAGGGGTTCTCTGGCAATCCACTGCCTGAGATTTTCGGCCCATGTTGTCCCTAGCAGTCCCTGACTAAAGTCTGATGCACAGGCACATGCGGCTCCGGCCGTACACAGTGAAGCTGGGAGCTTCCCTGCGCACAAGCGAAGGGAGCCGCTCGTCACAGCGCAAGTTCAGTAAGGTTAAGTTCACACAAAGCATTTTTGATGAGTTTTCGCGGCAGTTTTCCCGCCATGGAAACGCTGCAAAAACGCTTGTTAATAGGTCTGCCAGGTATAACAATGCTAATCCGGAGTGGTAAGCTCACCGGGGATGATCAGCTGATCTTCAGCTGATCAACCCCAGTGACTTCCTGCAACATGTATACTGATAGGAGTGATGTTACACTCCTGTCAGTATACACTGCTGTCTTCTACAGCAGTGACATCAGTGATGGCTGATGTCACTGGTGTAGAAGTGACACGGATCGTCGTGGGACACTCGTTGGCGGTACGTCGACTCATTGACGGCGGACAGGTGAGGGATATGGTTGTTTGGTATTTTACGTTTTTTTCAGGAGATCGAAGGATTCAGGGTAATAAAAAAAATTGTAGAATCGTGTGTTTTTTATTTCATTAAAATACTCTATTCTGGCCATGTCTTTTATTGAAAAAGTGGCGACCATTTTACTATGCGTTTAGTAATGGGGGCGTCTTATAGACACCCTCCATTACTAACCTGGGCTTTACGTCAGCCGCCAATGCAAGGCTGACGTGAACCCCAACCCCATTACCCCACTCGCCACCGCTACAGGGCAGTGGGAAGAGCGAGGCTAAGCGCCAGATTTGGCACATCTTATGGATGCACCATTTCTGGGACTGCTGAGGGGTGATAATAATAGCCGCAGAGGGGGCTAGTATCCATGGCCCCTTCCTTGGCTATTAATATCAGCCCGCAGCTGTCTAGTTTAGCCTTTGCTGGTTAGATTTTATAGGGGGACCCCACGTCAATTTTTTTCTGGAGTCCCCCTGTAATCTACCAGTAAAGGCTAAACAAACAGCTGTGGGCTGATATTAATAGCCAGGGAACATTGTTGGCTAATGGCCCCTTCCCTGGTTACTAATATCAGCCCCCAGCGGTCGGCTTTCCGTCTGCTGGTTATAAAAATGACACGGGAGCTCACACCATTTTTTGAAAAAAAATTTAGGCTCTGTGCCCATGATCCGGACGTAGCGGCGCTTTGGACGCATATTTTTTACTGCGTCCAAAACGTTGCATTCTATTGAACGCAGGTAAATCCACATATGTTCACTGAACCATGCGGATTTATCTCATTCTATACTTTCTATTGGTCAAATTTTTGTTGCAGAGACTAGAGACTCCACAAGAGAAATTGACATGCTGAGGTCCTGAAAAAAGCGCCGCATGTCAGTGTCCACGGGTGACTCACAGCCTCTGATGCACGCATAGGTAACATGGGATTTCTAGAGATCCCATCCACTATGCTGTAACATCTGGACGCTGCGGGTTTGATGCCATATAAACACGCAGCATCAAACCTGCAGCAGCTCCTGATCATGGCCACGTACCCAAACTCACCCGCAGCATGCCAATTTCTGTAGTGGACACGCTAGTCTCCGCTGCAGATTTTGACCAATTAAAGTGTCATTATATGCGGTGCATTCACAAGTACCGACAACAAAAGTGAGACATTAGAACATTGTGTTTTGGACACAACAAAAATATGCTGCGTCCAAAGTGTTGCTTGTTGCTGTTCGTAGGAACATAGCGGCTAACAAACCAGCTGTTAAATGTTAATTATGACCAGGGAAAATGTTTGCAAATGGCATCTTCCCAGACTAAAAATACCAGCTCACAGCATCCGCATAAATTACGTGAATAGAAATGATAATGAAGATTGGATGAATGGGGCTAGCTGACACCCAGCTCTTTTGTTTGGTGATGACAAGGTGTCAATCAGACCTTTTCATGACAAAACCCATTTAAAGTAAAGTAAAGAGTTAAATAAACACAGACACAGAGTAAACACTTTATTTGAACTACAACAGACACATTCTTTAATCATTCAAATTAACCAATATACTCACCCTAGTTCTGATGGTAATCCAAGGTTTAAGCAATGTCCAACCAAGTAACTTTATTTAGCTCCAAAAAGCATTCATTGATGTACAAAAACGCGTCAAAAACGCATAAAAAACGCCCAACCTTTTTTCTGCCAAAGAGATGCAGAAACACTCAGGAAATTTCTGCTTCAATTCTGACTGAATGCGAGGATCACACCACCATGCACATTGCATCACTAACAACGCAATGGGGGCAGTTTACATAGTACATAAGACATGACAGGTTCCCTTTAAGCAAGTTGAAAATGAAATGATCCCTGAAAGGCCTAAAGTTAAATATGACACATTTCCTTTGTATTTTAGGCAAGAAAATATTTATATTTTCATCTTTCACATTTTAAAAATTACAAAAAGGAAAATGGGCCAATGGAAAAGTTTGGGCACCCTGCATGGCTAGTACCTAGTAGCACTCCCTTTTGAAAGTATCACAGCTTGTAAACGATTTTTATAGCCAGCTAACAGTCATTCAATTCAAACCGGCTGGGATAGCATGCCGCTGCAAGATGCTGTGGTAGCCATGCTGGTTCAGTATGCCTTCAATTTTGAATAAATCCCCAACAGTGTCACCAGCAAAGCACCCCCACACCATCACACCTCCTCCTCCATGCTTCACGGTGGGAACCAGGCATGTAGAGTCCATCCGTTCACCTTTTCTGCATCGCACAAAGACACGGTGGTTGGAACCAAAGATCTCAAATTTGGACTCATCAGACCAAAGCACAGATTTCCACTGGTCTAATGTCCATTCCTTGTGTTCTTTAGCCCAAACAAGTCTCTTGTGCTTGTTGCCTGTCCTTAGCAGTGGTTTCCTAGGAGCTATTTTACCATGAAGGCCAACTGCACAAAGTCTCCTCTTAACAGTTGTTGAAGAGTGTAACGGGTCTGGGAGGCGGAACCTCTGAGCAACTTATACAAGGGGGCGGTCCTTGTAAGGAAGCGGGTGGCGACCAGGGAAGACAGGCAGGTAGTCACAGCAGGTGACCGGGACAGTCTCTGGGTAAACGGGCAGGAGGTCACAGCAAGTGACCGGGGCAGTCTCTGGGTGAACGGGCAGGAGGTCACGGCTAGTGACCGGGACAGTCTCTGGGTGAACGGGCAGGAGGTCACGGCAAGTGACTGGGACAGTCTCTGAGTAAAGGGTAGGTACGACCTGTAACGGCTGAGCCTCCAGGTAGGCTAGCAGGTAGATGGCAGATGTGTGCTCCCAGGTGAGCAGGCGAGAGTCTCTGGATAAGCAGGTGGTCACAGCATGTGACGGCGGAGCCTCCAGGTAGGCTAACAGGCAGGTAGCAGATGAGCGCTCCCAGGTGAGTGGGCAAGAGTCTCTGGACTGGCAGGTGGTCACAGCACGTGACGGCGGAGCCTCCAGGTAGGCTAGCAGACAGGTAGCAGATGAGCGCTCCCAGGTGAGCGGGCAAGAGTCTCTGGACTGGCAGGTGGTCACAGCACGTGACGGCGGAGCCTCCAGATAGGCTAGCAGACAGGTAGCAGATGAGCGCTCCCAGGTGAGCGGGCAAGAGTCTCTGGACTGGCAGGTGGTCACAGCACGTGACGGCGGAACCTCCAGGTAGGCTAGCAGGCAGGTAGCAGGTGGGCGCTCCCAGGTGAGCGGGCAAGCTGGTCCATAGACAGACTGACAGGTGTCGGAAGGCAGACCGTCGGACCTCAGGCTAGCAAGCAGGTAAGCGGATAACAGGCAGCAATCAGACAGCAATCTGGCAGGAAACTGGCAGGTAACTCGCAGGTAACTGGAAACGGGACCTCAGGGCTGAAGCAGAGTAGTGAACAGTGCAACAACATTGCTCGGGCACCTCCATTTTGGAGGAGGTGCCTTATATATGGTGAAGTCCTCCGGCCATTGGCCGGGGACTCCTTAGGACGGCGCGCGCGGCCCCTTTAGGAGGGGGGGAGTGCGCGCGCGCGCGCCCTAAGCACCGTGGCCGGGAAGGAGCGCGCGCTGCCAGCAGAGCGGGAGGAGGACGCCGGGCTCGGAGCGGAGAGGTGAGGGGAACAGCGTCCCTGCCTAGCAGAGGGCAGGGACGCCGACGCTACAAAGAGATGTGTCTGCTGCTAGAACTCTGTGTGGCATTGACCTGGTATCTAATCTGAGCTGCTGTTAACCTGCGATTTCTGAGGCTGGTGACTCGGATAAACTTATCCTCAGAAGCAGAGGTGACTCTTGGTCTTCCTTTCCTGGGGCGGTCCTCATGTGAGCCAGTTTCTTTGTAGCGCTTGATGGTTTTTGCAACTGCACTTGGGGACACATTCAAAGTTTGCCCAATTTTTCGGACTGACTGACCTGACCTTCATTTCTTAAAGTAATGATGGCCACTCGTTTTTCTTTACTTAGCTGCTTTTTTCTTGCCATAATACAAATTCTAACAGTCTATTCAGTAGGACTATCAGCTGTGTAACCACCTGACTTCTGCACAACACAACTGATGGTCCCAACCCCATTTATAAGGCAAGAAATCCCACTTATTAAACCTGACAGTGCACACCTGTGAAGTGAAAACCATTTCCGGTGACTACCTCTTGAAGCTCATCAAGAGAATGCCAAGAGTGTGCAAAGCAGTCATCAAAGCAAAAAGGTGGCTACTTTGAAGAACCTAGAATATAAGACATATTTTCAGTTGTTTCACACTTTTTTGTTAAGTATATTTCAAAGTCATGAAAATACAGAAAAATCTTTAAATGAGAAGGTGTGTCCAGACTTTTGGTCTGTACTGTATATATATTTTTTTGAATAAAATACTAAGGAAATGTGTCATCTTTAACTTTAGGCCTTTTAGAAATCATTTCATCTTCAACTTACTTAACTGTTCACAATAACAGTCACTGTGACAAGGGGTGCCCAAACTTTTACATGCCACTGTACTCTGCAATGTAAAAATTTATTTCTGTGAAAATGTTCTGTCTTTTTTAGCTTCTTTTAACTGCTTCAGGTTTACAAAGCCGTGGCCTGACCATGCTCGCTAGTTCACTACCTCAAAAGCATACATATACACAATTAAAGCACCACTCCAGCATTTTGTTTTTCAGCGCTGAAGTGGTGCTTTAAATGTAAGCCCCCTGTCATATACTCACCCTTTGGCACCTTCCCCATTTTTCAGCACTGCTCCGGTTCCACGACACCATCTTGTGAGAGCAGCTTCTCACTGGCTGGAAGTCAGAAACTATGTCACAAGCTCTCAATTTCAAATCTATGAGAGCTAGAACGAGGTTCTCATTGACTTCTATTGAACAGTGACCTCCACACAGCTCCATGAAACACTGGAGCTGCCGGCAGGTCACTTTTCGCCAGAGACTGACCAGAGCGACGCTGGAAAATGATGAAGGCGTTGGCAGGTGAGTATCAAACAGGGGGCACGGGACTAATATTTAAAGCACAACTCCAGCGGTGCAATAAAAAAAAACGGTGGAGTTGTGCTTTAAAAAAAAAAAAAAAAGACGCCAGCTGCAAAACTGCTACTGACACGACCAGAGAGACGACTAAGAACATTCTTCTGGAAAATCGCTGCCAATGTTTTCATGAAGCATCTTCTACAGGGTGGGCCATTTATATGGATACACCTAAATAAAATGGGAATCGTTGGTGATATCAACTTCCTGTTTGTGGCACATTAGTGTATGGGAGGGGGAAAACTTTTCCAGATGGGTGGTGACCATGGCGGCCATTTTGAAGTCGGCCATTTTGGATCCAACTTTATTTTTTTCAATGGGAAGAGGGTCATGTGACACATCAAACTTATTGAGAATTTCATAAGAAAAACAATGGTGTGCTTGGTTTTAACGTAACTTTATTGTTTCATGAGTTATTTACAAGTTTATGACCACTTATAAAATGTGTTCAAAGTGCTGCCCATTGTGTTGGATTGTCAATGCAACCCTCTTCTCCCAATCTTGACACACTGATAGCAACACCGCAGAAGAAATGCTAGCGCAGGCTTCCAGTATCCGTTGTTTCAGATGCTGCACATCTCGTATCTTCACAGCATTGACAATTGCCTTCAGATGACCCCAAAGATAAAAGTCTAAGGGGGTCAGATCACGAGACCTTGGTGGCCATTCAACTGGCCCACGACGACCAATCCACTTTCCAGGAAACTGTTCATGTAGGAATGCTCGGACCTGACACCCATAATGTGGTGGTGCACTATCTTGTTGGAAAAACTCAGGGAATGTGCAATCTTCAGTGCTTAAAGAGGACAACACATCATCATGTAGCAATTTCAGATATCCAGTGGCATTGAGGTTTACATTGATGAAGAATGGCCCCACTATCTTTGTACCCCATATACCACACCATACCATTAATTTTTATGTTCCAACAGTCTTGGAGGGATCTATCCACTGTGGGTTAGTGTCAGACCAATAGCGGTGGTTTTGTTTGTTAACTTCACCATTCGCAAAAAAAGTTTGCCTCATCACTGAACATAATGTTCTGTGTAAACTGCGGGTCCTGTTCCAATTTTTGTTTTGCCCATTCTGTAAATTCAGTGCGCCGATCTGGGTCATCCTCGTTGAGATGCTGCAGCAGCTGGATTTTGTAAGGGTGCCATTTGTAAGTAGCTAATATCCGCCAAAGGGATGTTCGACTGATGCCACTCTCCAGTGACATGCGGCGAGTGTTACGCTGTGGGCTCTTGCTGAATGAAGCTAGGACAGCCACTGATGTTTCTTCATTAGTGACAGTTTTCTTGCGTCCACATTTTGGCCAATCCAACACTGAACCTGTTTCACGAAATTTGGCAAGCAGTTTGCTAACTGTAGCATGGGAGATGGGTGGTCTCGTAGGGTGTCTTGTATTGAAATCTGCTGCAATGACCCGGGTACTGCGTTCACCAAACATCAAGGCAATTTCTATCCGCTCCTCACGTGTTAACCTCTGTGACATGTCAATGGCTGTAAACAAAGAGAAACTTGTAAATAACTCATGAAAGAATAAAGCTACGTTAAAACCAAGCACACCATTGTTTTTTTTATGAAATTCTCAATAAGTTTGATGTGTAACATGACCCTCTTCCCATTGAAAAAAATAAAGTTGGATCCATAATGGCCGACTTCACAATGGCCACCATGGTCACCACCCATCTGGAAAAGTTTTCCCCCTCCCATATACTAATGTGTCACAAACAGGAAGTTGATATCACCAACCATTCCCATTTTATTTAGGTGTATCCATATAAATGGACACCCTGTACTTTAAAAACTCCATACCAGCATCTAAAAGGCATTGTGTGCACATACCCATAAGGTAAAATGCCACCCTGCAGATTTTATTGCTGAAACTTATATAACTGAAAATCGATTTTATTCACATAAATGGGGTTGTTTAAGATGAACGGGAAAAACTTTCTGCAACAAAATCTGCAGCAAATATGTAGCGTGGAAACCTTTATCGTGAAAAATTATTCAGGCTGTTCCCTCTTTAGCCTCAGAAAATTCTGATAATTAGATATCATTTTTACTTTCCTACTAACTACTTTGGACATGTGACTCAAAGTTATTTTTTTAATAGGCTGATGAATCTAAGAAATACAATGAAACTGTTCAACTTCAAAGCGAGGACGACGTGAGCAAGCAGCAGAAATATATCTTTGGTGACTTTACAGAGAGACTCTGGGCATATCTCACTATACAACAGCTATTGGAAAAACGGTATGTGCTTAGGTCAAGTGCATTTTTTAATTAGCTCTTCAAAATTATTGTACCAATTTCTTTGCAGAACTCATCTATCTTAAGAACAGGAGTTTGTATGTTCTCCTCGTGTTTGCATGGGTTTCTCCTGGGTTCTCCGATTTCCTCCCACACTCCAAAGACATACTGATAGGGAATGTAGATTGTGTGAGCCCCAATGGGGACAGTGTCGATAATATCTGTAAATTGTCTGAATTGTAAACGCTTGCGCTACAGTACAGACCAAAAGTTTGGACACACCTTCTCATTTAAAGATTTTTCTGTATTTTCATGACTTTGAAAATTGTACATTCACACTGAAGGCATCAAAACTATGGATTACCATATGTGGAATTATATACTTAACAAAAAAGTGTGAAACAACTGAAAATATGTCTTATATTCTAGGTTCTTCAAAGTAGCCACCTTTTGCTTTGATGACTGCTTTGCACACTTTTGGCATTCTCTTGATGAGCTTCAAGAGGTAGTCACCGGAAATGGTCTTCCAACAATCTTGAAGGAGTTCCCAGAGATGCTTAGCACTTGTTGGCCCTTTTGCCTTCACTCTGCGGTCCAGCTCACCCCAAACCATCTCGATTGGGTTCAGGTCTGGTGACTGTGGAGGCCAGGTCATCTGGAGTAGCACTCCATCACTCTCCTTCTTGGTCAAATAGCCCTTACACAGCCTGGAGGTGTGTTTGGGGTCATTGTCCTGTTGAAAAATAAATGATGGTTCAACTAAACGCAAACTGGATGGAATAGCATGCCCCTGAAAGATGCTGTGGTAGCCATGCTGGTTCAGTATGCCTTCAATTTTGAATAAATCCCCAACAGTGTCACCAACAAAGCCCCCCTACACCATCACACCTCCTCCTCCATGCTTCATGGCGGGAACCAGACATGTAGAGTCCATCCGTTCACCTTTTCTGTGTCGCACAAAGACATGGTGGTTAGAACCAAAGATCTCAAATTTGGACTCATCAGACCAAAGCACAGATTTCCACTGGTCTAATGTCTATTCCTTGTGTTCTTTAGCCCAAACAAGTCTCTTCTGCTTGTTGCCTGTCCTTAGCAGTGGTTTCCTAGCAGCTATTTTACCTTGAAGGCCTGCTGCACAAAGTCTCCTCTTAACAGTTGTTGTAGAGATGTGTCTGCTGCTAGAACTCTGTGTGGCATTGACCTGGTCTCTAATCTGAGCTGCTGTTAACCTGCGATTTCTGAGGCTGGTGACTCGGATAAACTTATCCTCAGAAGCAGAGGTGACTCTTGGTCTTCCTTTCCTGGGGCGGTCCTCATGTGAGCCAGTTTCTTTGTAGCGCTTGATGGTTTTTGCAACTGTACTTGGGGACACATTCAAAGTTTGCCCAATTTTTCGGACTGACTGACCTTTATTTCTTAAAGTTGTGATGGCCACTCGTTTTTCTTTACTTAGCTGCTTTTTTCTTGCCATAATACAAACTCTAACAGTCTATTCAGTAGGACTATCAGCTGTGTATCCACCAGACTTCTGCACAACACAACTGATGGTCCCAACCCCATTTATAAGGCAAGAAATCCCACTTATTAAACCTGACAGGGCACACCTGTGAAGTGAAGACCATTTCCGGTGACTACCTCTGGAAGCTCATCAAGAGAATGCCAAGAGTGTGCAAAGCAGTCATCAAAGCAAAAGGTGGCTACTTTGAAGAACCTAGAATATAAGACATATTTTCAGTTGTTTCACACTTTTTTGTTAAGTATATAATTCCACATGTGTTAATTCATAGTTTTGATGCCTTCGGTGTGAATGTACAATTTTCAAAGTCATGAAAATATAGAAAAATCTTTAAATGAGAAGGTGTGTCCAAACTTTTGGTCTGTACTGTATATCAATAAAAATATTATTATTATAATTATTAAGAGCAGGGCTTTGCAATGTGCTCCTTTCAGTGAAGAGATGGTCGGAATTTCCATACAAATGATTGAGAATTGCGACCACCTCTGCATTAACAGCAGCATGAATCAAGGCCATGTTCCCCAGACAGATGCTGGTCCACTTGGTGGGATCCTGTGGATATTTTTTATAAGTGCATGAAAAGGTGACACCCCTTTACAGGGAACCTATCAACTGCCCTAACCTCCGTAAATCACCACCATGACTATATAGCAACCTTTCCCTGAATTCTAATGAGCCCATTTATGTGGCTTAACAATTGCTGAATTAATATAAAATTTACTTTAAAGCTGTGTTCTCACTATGCAGATTGACTATTTGGGGAGTGGGGGAGGGGCATTGATTACCCCATACTAATGCTACTTCTAATAATGTAAGCATGCTCTCTGGGCATGAGCGACATGATTTGAAAGAGTGACATCACCACCGGCTCTTTGCAGATATCGCACATGCGCATGATGCTCTCCGTTCCGGAGAATGCACAATGAAGCCAGGTGTACATTCCCGGTTTCAGCAGTAATGCCGGACTCGTATAGTCGCAAAGAAGCTCCGCATTTACCAGCAAAAAAAAGGTTTTACAGCCCCCATATGCCACTAATAAAACACAAAATCCATTAATGATAACTATATTTAAACTGACATTTTTGAGTTACAGGGATTAGCCCACGGTAATCAACGCCATTCCCGACTAATCGGCTACTAATTTGCATAGCGCGAGTGCAACTTCAAAGTTAATTTTACATTAATTCCGTGATCGCTATGTCACATAAAGGGGTTTCTTAGAATGTAGAGAATAATAATAATCTTTATTTATATAGCGCCAACATATTTTGCAGCGCTTTACAATTCAGAGGTTCATATACAACAGTCATAAGTAACAAATAAAGATAATACAATAAGTAAAGCAAAAATTAAGATGACCCTGCTCGTAAGAGCTTACAATCTACGGTGAGGTGGGGGTGACACAAAGTACAGGTACATATTTACCATGATAGTCCAGCCATCTTGAGGGATTGGAGGATAGATAAAGGCTGCATGAGCGAGTCACCAGCCAATATTTATAGTGCTTCTGGGTGCGGTGAAGTTTGATGGAGAATTATGTTCAGAGAACTAGTGGATGGGCTATATATAGAGGGACATTGATTAGGGAACATGATAGGCCGCCCTAAACAGATGTGTCTTTAGGGAGCGCCTATAACTGTGTAAGTTGTGGTTCATCCTAATTTCTTAGGGTAGCGCATTCCAAAGAATAGGTGCAACTCGGGAGAAGTCTTGGAGCTGGGAGTGGGAGGTACAGATTAGTGCGAATGTTAGTCGAAAATCACCTGAGGAGTGTAGAGAACGGATAGGCCGATGAACATTCGCAGTTTCACTGTACCGTCCGTGTGTACTTACACGTGGATGGCTTAATCTTTGAGACAAGCATATGCTACTGGCAGGATCAACCAGGTACATACTTGATAGCGATTTAGGGGGTCTAGGTCAGATGACAACTTCCCATAAACTACTTAATGACTAGCTCCATGCATGTACAGCATTTGTCAGGAGCAAGTGTATGGAGCGTGCCCCATTCCCAGGAAATGAAGGATATGCTATTCAACCTTCATCTGCCTCTAACACCCTTTGCTGGAGTTTCGATCTGACCGCTGTTGGAAATCTGTTAAATGACACGGTAAATCTTTGATATTAGCAATTACAGCAAGTTACATAGGAGCACACTGATTCACATTGACCACCTCAAACATAATTGTAGGGTGCCAATGTGTGGCCTTGCCAGCTGAGAGTCCACTGAAGACCCACATGCCTGTCATGACGGTGCTCCTATGAATACTAGTCCATAATTATTACTATATATTGCATTACAGTTGAAATGCAGTATATAATATAGACAGATGATCAAAAGTTTATGTCCTTTAAAGAAACTAAAAAAAAGTAAAGAAATAAAAGGTTTTAAAAAATATATTTATAAAAAAAAAATTAAATAAACATTTGGTATCTACAGATCTATTAAAGTCTGGTCAGTCAAAATATCAAATTACTAGATGGGGGCCCGATTCTAACGCATCGGGTATTCTAGAATATGTATGCGGCCGACCGGGCGTAATCAGCAGAGCGGTGTTTAAATTTGGCGCCAATAATGCTGATTGGTTGCGGCCGGCGGTTGCGACCAATCAGCAGAGCGGTATTTAAATTTGGCGGCAATAATGGTTGGTCACGGCTGCAACCAATTAGCAGAGCGGTGTTTAAATGTGGCGCCAATAATGCTGATTATTCGTGACCGTTAACCGCGACCAATCAGCAGAGTGGTGTTTAAATTTGGTGGCAATATCGCTGATTGGTTGCGGCCGGCCACCGCGACCAATCAGCAGAGAGTTGTTTAAATTTGGCGCCAATATTGCTGATTGGTGGCGGCTGGCAACCGCGACCAATCAGCAGAGCGGTGTTTAAATGTGGCGCCAATCTCGCTGATTGGTCGTGGCTGGCGTCCGCGACCAATCAGCTGAGCGTTGTTTAAATTTGGCGCCAATCTTGCTGATTGTTTGCAGTTGGCGTCCGCGACCAATCAGCAGAGCGTTGTTTAAATTTGACGCCAATCTCGCTGATTGGTCGCGGCTAGCAACCGCGACCAATGAGCAGAAGGCTGTTTACATTTGGCGCCAATGTCGATGATTGTTCGCGCCTGGCGTCCGCGACCAATCAGCAGAGCGTTGTTTAAATTTGGCGCCAATCTCGCTGATTGGTCGTGACTGGCAGCCGCGACCAATCAGCAGAGCGTTCTTTAAATTTGGCGCCAATCTCGCTGATTGGTCGCGGCTGGAGTCCGCGACCAATCTTCAGAGCGTTGTTTAAATTTGGCGCCAATCTCGATGATTGTTCGCGCCTGGCGTCCGCGACCAATCAGCAGAGCGTTCTTTAAATTTGGCGCCAATGTCACTGATTGGTCGCGGCTGGAGTCCGCGACCAATCTTCAGAGCGTTGTTTAAATTTGGCGCCAATCTCGCTGATTGGTTGCGGCTGGAGTCCGCGACCAATCTTCAGAGCGTTGTTTAAATTTGGCGCCAATCTCGATGATTGTTCGCGCCTGGCGTCCACGACCAATCAGCAGAGCGTTCTTTAAATTTGGCGCCAATGTCACTGATTGGTCGCGTCTGGCAGCCGCGACCAATCAGCATAGCGTTCTTTAAATTTGGCGCCAATCTCTCTGATTGGTCGCGGCTGGAGTCCGCGACCAATCAGCAGAGCGTTGTTTAAATTTGGCGCCAATCTCTCAGATTGGTCGCGGCTGGAGTCCGCGACCAATCAGCAGAGCGTTGTTTAAATTTGGCGCCAATCTCGATGATTGTTCGCGCCTGGCGTCCGCGACCAATCAGCAGAGCGTTGTTTAAATTTGGCGCCAATCTCGCTGATTGGTCGCGGACGCCAGCTGCGACCAATCAGCAGAGCGTTGTTTAAATTTGGCGCCAATCTCTCAGATTGGTCGCGGCTGGAGTCCCCGACCAATCAGCAGAGCGTTGTTTAAATTTGGCGCCAATCTCGATGATTGTTCGCGCCTGGCGTCTGCGACCAATCAGCAGAGCGTTGTTTAAATTTGGCGCCAATCTCGCTGATTGGTCGCCACTGGCAGCCGCGACCAATCAGCAGAGCGTTCTTTAAATTTGGCGCCAATCTCGCTGTTTGGTCGCGGCTGGAGTCCGCGACCAATCTTCAGAGCGTTGTTTAAATTTGGCGGCAATCTCGCTGATTGGTCGCGGCTGGCAGCCGCGACCAATCAGCAGAGCGTTCTTTAAATTTGGCACCAATCTCGCTGATTGGTCGCGGCTGGCGTCCGCGACCAGTCAGCGGAGCGTTGTTTAAATTTGGCGCCAATCTTGATGATTGTTCACGTCTGGCGTCCACGACCAATCAGCAGAGCGTTGTTTAAATTTGGCGCCAATCTCGCTGATTGGTCTCGTCTGGCAGCCGCGACCAATCAGCAGAGCGTTGTTTAAATTTGACGCCAATCTCTCTGATTGGTCGCGGCTGGAGTCCGCGACCAATCAGCAGAGCGTTGTTTAAATTTGGCGGCAATCTCGCTGATTGGTCGCGGCTGGCAGCCGCGACCAATCAGCAGAGCGTTCTTTAAATTTGGCACCAATCTCGCTGATTGGTCGCGGCTGGCGTCCGCGACCAGTCAGCGGAGCGTTGTTTAAATTTGGCGCCAATCTTGATGATTGTTCGCGTCTGGCGTCCGCAACCAATCAGCAGAGCGTTGTTTAAATTTGGCGCCAATCTCGCTAATTGGTCTCGTCTGGCAGCCGCGACCAATCAGCAGAGCGTTGTTTAAATTTGGCGCCAATCTCTCTGATTGGTCGCGGCTGGAGTCCGCGACCAATCAGCAGAGCGTTGTTTAAACTTTGCGCCAAGATCACTGATTGGTCGGATGCGGAGACCGCGACCAATCAGCGAATCGTATTGGTGATGACAGGGGAGCGGAATCATATTGGTGAGGACCGGGGAGCACCGCTGCCTGTGCGGCTACTTCCACTGCGAGAAGTCAGGAGATGAGCGACTGCTCGCAGCAGAAGTATCCTGACCCGAGGCGCCGCTCCCCGGTCCTCCCTTGACACGCTAGCCGCTGATCTCCCGACAGTAGCCGCATAGTGTTACTAAGGTCCGGACATTTGTGTTCAAAATCGCCGATTTGGGCGCCAAATTTAAATATCGGCCGCGACCAATCACCGATCTTGGCGCCACATTTAAACACCGCTGTGCTGATTGGTCGCGGACGCTATTTAAATGTGGCGCCCAAATCGGTGATTGGTCGCGGGCAGCGTCCGCGACCAATCAGCACAGCAGTGTTTAAATGTGGCGGCCAAATCTGTGATTGGTCGCGGGATTTGTGTGCCACATTTAAATAGCGGCCGCGACCAATCACCGATCTTGCAGAGACATTTAAACACCGCTGTGTTGAATGGTCGCCGACGCCGCCCGCGACCAATCACCGATTTGGGCGCCACATTTAAATAGCGTCCGCGACCAATCAGCACAGCAGTGTTTAAATGTGGCGGCCAAATCTGTGATTGGTCGCGGGATTTGTGTGCCACATTTAAATAGCGGCCGCGACCAATCACCGATCTTGCAGAGACATTTAAACACCGCTGTGCTGATTGGTCGCCGACGCCGCCCGCGACCAATCACCGATTTGGGCGCCACATTTAAATAGCGTCCGCGACCAATCAGCACAGCGGTGTTTAAATGTTGCACCAAGATCGGTGATTGGTCGCGGCGAGAGATCGCGACCAAACAGCGAATCGTATTGGTGAGGACCGGGGAGCGCCGCTGTCTGTGCGGCTACTTCCGCTGCGAGAACCCGAACCCGGGACATGAGCGGGCGCTCGCAGCATTAGTATCCCGACCCGCAGCGCCGCTCCCCGGTCCTCCTTTCCGCATGGAGGTCAGCGCCGCTGCCTGTGCGGCTACTTCCGCTGCGAGAACCCGTGACATGAGCGGGCGCTCGCAGCAGAAGTATTCCAACCCGCAGCGCCGCTCCCCGGTCCTCCCTTCACACCCTAGCCGCATGGAGGTCAGCGCCGCCGGCGGTCGGGAGATGAGCTCCTCGCGCCGTTCATCTGCCGGCTGCATCGCCGCTGAGCTCCGTCCCGCAGATGAGCCGCTAACAGCCGCCATCTTTTTTCAGAAATCCCACGGCGCTGATTGGCCGCTGCCGGACCAATGAGCGACGAGGGATTTCCAGGACAGACAGACAGAAAGACAGACAGACAGACGGGATAAGACGATTATATATATAGATTATGTTTGGTAAATGATCAATAAAAACTGTGAAGAGTAAAAAAAAAACTAAATACCAGAATGTGTTTTTCAGTTGTTACTACTCTGCAAAAAAAAGCAAAAAGAAATATCAAAATGTTGTATCTACCCTAAAATGATATCAATAAAAACGTCAGCTTGCCGCACAAAACAAAAGACCTCATAAAACTCTATCAACTGAAAAATGAAAACATTACGGGTCTCACAAAATGTAAACACTTTTTTTTTTTAATCTGTACATGACTGCAAAGTTTTGAATCCCGACTGTGTGCAGTGTGCATGCTGCCAGGATTCACAAGCTTTCATATATCCACAAGTATAAAATCTGCATACACACAGTCACATGCCGATTAGATGTACTCAATCAATTCACTTGTATTGAGAGAGGACGTCTGGTTGGAATATGACCAGAAGTATGTAAATTGCATATTTGCTGTCACGTGACACCCCCCTACAATATTACCTGTGATGCCTGAAACCGTGTGCACCACATACATTGTCAGGATTCAGAAGTCTGCAGTCACACAGAGTGACTGCAGAGTTTTATCAGAAGACTGGACAACCCCTTTGATCTCTACACCATGTTTTAGAAAAAGTGAGCCATTAAACATACTGAAGATAACTAATTGAAAAATATATATTATAATATTATATCTAATATTATATCTAATATCAAATTAATATAATATAAATAGTGGAAAAAAACAAATGAACTAATAAAGTTATCATTGTATTTATTTCACACACTTGAAAAAAGTGTCATAACCTGTCATGTTAAATATATCAGATTACAGGCAGTGTGTTAACGAGCAGGACATAATGAACTGAACACATGTTCATCATGCATACACATGTATGCATGATGAATGAATATTCAACCTCATTCAGACGTCCAGTTTTTTGCGCATGAGAAAAACTGATCGATTATTTTGATCAGAGTGTGGTATGAGTGACATCCAATTTTCTCATACATGAAGAAATTTAAAAAAAATGTCTCCACCTTCTTCATTCTGACAATCCATGAAAATTGGACCAGACTCGGATGTCATCCAAGTGCCGTCCGATTTTTCCACGGACCCATTGACTTTTATTGCAGATTTTGATCCTATCCTCAGATCAAAATCAGACATTTTCTGTGGAACACTCGGTCCGAAGAAACAATCAGGCATGTGAATGGTCTCATAGAATATCACAGGTCCGAGTGATATCCATGAACCGCACGGGTAGCACTTCTATGCAAAAATTGGACGTCTGAATGAGGTCTTAGAAGGAGTTTTATAGAGTAGCTTTTAGAGCTGAGAAGGTGTCAGTTGAAGAGATGAGCGAACCAGAACTTAAAAGTTTAGGGTTCGTACCAGACAGTTAGTGTCTGGTGCTAAACGCCAAACATGGACTTCTCCCGGACGTCCGTTGCAGAGAGAGAAAGAGAATTTTCCAACTCAAAAGTTCGGCTCCCCATTATTTTCAATAGGGTTCGGGATCTGGTTCAAGTTTGGGTACCCGAACCATACCGTGGAATAAAGTTCGGGGACCAGAACCCGGACTTTCACGGTTCCTCTCATCCCTAGTCAGTTGTAG
The DNA here is from genome assembly GCF_046119375.1 of Phyllobates terribilis. Taxonomy (NCBI): domain Eukaryota; kingdom Metazoa; phylum Chordata; class Amphibia; order Anura; family Dendrobatidae; genus Phyllobates; species Phyllobates terribilis. Next base: position 296,491,541 of record NW_027362768.1, read on the forward strand.
AGTACTATCGAGCTGACACCCACCTACAATTGTTGTGACAGTTCCCAATTTTTATTGCTGTAGATTACCTCCCTAAATTGTGTGATCAATAGTAGCTCTAGCATCTAAGCAGTTAGAAAGAGGAGGACTTCTGCTGATGGGTCAGATGAACGCACCCAAACCTGACATCGTTTAATAGGAGATTTCTTGCAGGACAATACACTGCAGTACCCAAGTATTGTAGTGTATTATACCAGAGGTCAAACATTCACAAGTTCAAGACTAAGGAAAATGAAAACCAAAGTTTTACAATAAATTGTGTTTATCTGTAAAAAAAAATAAAAAATTTAAAAATACAACAGGTTTGATATTGCTGCCTTCATAAAAGTCCAAACTATTATAATATTACTGTATGTATCCACTATGACAAATGTCTTAAAATTATGAAAAAATAAAAATGAAAAAAATAAATAAAAATGTTAATGTTGCTGATTTTCAGCCACCTTAACTCCCAGATATAATGAAATAAAGAGTGATTAAAAAGATACTTCAAAACATTACTAATAAGAACTATAGCTGTCTTCACAACAAGCAAGCCCGCATACAGCTCTATTGATGGAAAACTAAATAAGTAATTAGCTACAGAATATGGTGTCAAATTTTTGTTTTAATTTTTTATTATTTCAAAAGTAGTAAAACAAAGTAATGAGACACAAATATATAACTTTGGAATTGTTACAACTGTACGCTCCTGTAGAATAAAGCTAACATGTAATTTTTATCAGCAAAGTGAACTCCATAAAAAAAATACAATGTTGTTTATTTTTTTGTTTTTTCAATTTCGTCCCACAGAGATATATTTTTTTACTGTTTTATTATGTATTATATGGTAAACTAATTGGTTCCATTAGAATTCTAATAAAAAAAAACAAGCCCCTATTTGGCTATGCCAACATAGGAATAAAAAATGTAGCACTTTTCGACGACAGGGATGAAAAACAAAAATGAAAAAACAAAGACTGGAAGTAAAGTGGAAGTGAATAACATACAGATTTTTTTTCCCTTAAAACGGTACAACTTGCTATCTGTTATAGGTGCAATGACATGGGGATTGACAGCTAGTGGGCACTGTATGACCTCTGATACAATGAAGGTTGTCAATCATTGACTAACACCTCCCACTGGACTCATAAGCTCAGATCATCTATGTAACTAAATCAAATAAAAGTTATATAGAAACATTTGCTACAAAACTATAAATCCATCTACTCAACCTGCTCTGTAATCCACGGACTGCCAATGGGAAAGTATGCTCAACTTGAAAGGTTTACTTTAGCTATTTTGGTCTTTTTAAATATATAGTATAGGTGTTTTTTTTTCACAAAATAGTATATGTGGTGAGTAACATAATTATTTTGATAACTGTTTGGGTTTCTGAAATTATTTTGCTTAATTTAAGGATTTACGCGGACCCATCAGAAAAAGCAAATCTTACAGCGCAGGCACTGGAGTTGTCCCTGAAGTTCAAGTTTGTGACTCCATTAACATCGATGGTAGTTACAAAACCAGAGGAAAAAGGCAAAGATGAAGAAACGTTAATAGCTGATAAACTTGTGGAAGGTAGGAGGAATAATCAAAATACTGTAAATAACTATTTCTAGGCAATTACAGTATATAATGTCAGCTTTAAATAAAGGTTAACATACACTTTAAAAATTACTCAATTTTTTTAGAATGTGTGACGATATTGGTTCAAGGGATCTCCATCTCTTAAATCATGTTGTATTTATTACATTTACTTTGCAAGCTAGAAAATATTGCAATGTAAATGTGTTAATAGGTGTCTATTAGTCAGATGTAATAAGTCAGTATACCGTAATAGCAAAGGTATAAAGTAGCATAATATACTATACTGTTCTACCCAGAGTCCTGTAAAATCACAGTATACATTTTTTTAAAGGCAATCTGCCAGCAGGTTTTTGCTATCTCATATGAGAGCAGCATAATGTATGTAAAGAGAAGCTGAATCCAACAATGTATCACTTAGATTACTGGGTGCAGCCGTTCTGACACAAACAGAGCTCTTAGATTTTGAATGAAGCAGAGCTGAGAAAGCTAACTCCACCCACACCACAGCTAACCCCGCCCACATCAGGCTCTCTGTGTGCAAAGTCCATAGACAGTGAGCTGCTCATCACAGGAGGGGCGGAGTCAGACTAGTGTAGCCCGGCAATGTTAATTTTTTAGTGATAAATCCTTCACAGTTAGTAAACAGCATGCACTTTGACAAGTGACACATCCCTGAATTCTGTGTTTCAGCCTCTCTCCTGCTGTCTTCAGATTACATAGTAAAAACCTGCTGACAGATTAACTTTACATGGTAGTTTATAGGTGCTCAATTCCACTGTATGGGATCCATCACAGCATATCATGTCACAAAAAAATACACAGGATAATAGAATCATAAATAGCTAATAGCTTGGGACATGATGAGCCAATACAGATAGTATTCCAGGAGAGACACAAGGAGGGGGGCGCACAAGAACCTCAACGTGAATTTCACCCCACTGGACTTAATCAGGAGGCATGGCTTACATAAAATATGGGTGCATTATATATGTATTGAGAACAAGATGTGACCTATCAGTATATGCCCCCTTGTTACGCCCGACTCCCCCTCCCCCCTCCCAATGATGACTCAGCTGGTACAAATTGCACTTGATGGGCAAGAAGAAAGACGAGGAAGCTCTTATTCCTGAATATCTGGTTGATACCAACTACTTCCTATTACTTTAATTTCACGAGCACCCCATCATTTCTTCCAGTAAACCCACTGTTTCGGGAATCGGGGGTCTTTTTGAACCTATTTTTAGATTTATTGACTTGTACCTACAACAATTTGTTGAAACACTTCTATCTTTTGCTAGGGATACTACTGCCATTTTGAGGAGATTGGATGGCATACAACTGGAGGACAACATGTGGCTAGTTACCTGCGATATGGAGTTGCTGTACACCTCTATACACCAAGACCTCAGGATACGAGCGGCAAAATATTTTTTAAAAATTACCAATTTGGATTCAGATTTGATTCATTTCATTTTCGCTCTACTAGATTTTGCTCTTATTCATAACTTTTTTGTATTTAAGGACCGCGCCTTCCCACAGCTCCAAGGCATGGCTATGGGGGCAACTTTCGCGCCCTTATACGCCAACCTGTTTTTGGGGCTGTGGGAGAGAGAGGTTGTCCTTAACACATATGGTTATAATGCCGTGATCTTGTGGTCTCGTTATATAGATGATATACTGTTCATCTGGCAGGGCTCCACATCGCAGTTGGACAATTTACTCAGCCTTCTGAATATGAATGAGTTAAACTTCAAACTTACATGGAAATATAGTCAATTGAATGTAGATTTTTCTGAATGTAATGACTGCGAAATCTCATGATGATACAGACACAGCATGGCACAGACATCTAACAAAAAACTACGGCTACTAAGGCCCTTCTACATACAATTTGCTCACACCCTCCACAACTCAAGTTATCTATGCCAATAGGCCAATTTCTTAGAGCAAGATTTGCTCTGATTATCAAACTTTTTTTAAACAAGCTGAGGATCTTACCTCTAGATTTAAAAGAGGTTATAACCATAGAGACATCAGAAAGGACTTCATGAGAGCAGTTTTCTTAATAGCATTTTTCAGGAGCTCCGTCCTCTCTTTTATTATTGGTGGAATATCTTTGTAGGTTGTTATATTGATGATCATTGCCTTTTCTACATTATGGTGGGCAGCCCAATATTAAGGTCTAGAGCTGGTGCTAATCTATTTGCACGTCCCATTTCATTGGCCACGACAGCTGTTGGAAGATTTATGGTAGATGCATTAAAGGGGTTGTGTCCACATTATTGTTCAGAAGCACAATCTAACTGACAATTTGGACTAGCAGCATAGTTGTGCCGCTAGCCCCAACTGTGCACTCTCTGATTTGCCCCTACAGTTTCAGATGAGCACTGGGGCACTGAACCTGGGCAGTGTTAGAACCCTCCTGTTAGTTTTTTTATCTTGTGTTTGCGGTCACATGACCATCTGCCTATATATTCCAGCTCCGCCCTTCTGGCTTTGCTGGACTTCAGTGTTTGACTGTCTCTCTAGCCAGGTGCTTCGGTGCCTATCTCTGTCTAGTTCGCTTGGTCCTCTGGGACCTCTAGTACTTTTTGTCAGTTTGTCTTTTGTGCTCTGCAACAACTTCTGTTTAGGAGGTGTCCCATTTTTGTCCCAGTCCTTAGTTCATTTAGGGACCCCTCCCTTAATTCTATAGGTCTTCGTTCAGACTAGCCGAGGACGAAGGCGGGTCTGTTCACAAGGAACAGGCAGCCCGCTACATCGTAGGGATTCAGCTTAGTCTTACTGTAGGGACAGCTTTTCCCTATCTTTCCTTAGTTTATGTTGCAGATCATAACAGGCAGATCCAGTAATCCAATTAATTTTGGAGCAGCATTTATCAACTCTATAGAAAAGTGCTTTTAAATGCATTTTTCCTTGCCTAGGAGAATGAACACCACTGCCGTCTAACTTAGGCAACAAGCAGTAAACGGTACAATGAAAAATCCCTCTGTTCATGGGAACAAAGGATTTTTAATAACAAGTACATTGCAAAGTTTTTAGTTTTTACAAGCTGTTTGCAAATTGTATTCACTTATAATGTTGAGAAAACACTTGTACATGTACATCAAAAGTTGTGTCCCTGCCTTTGATGGGGGCTTGTGTGGCGCCCCTGCGGGTTCAGTTGCCACAGAGGTACTGCATCTCAGCCAGAGGTGTGGTACCCCACTCTCAGGTAAGGAGGGAGTACTACCCGGGACCCACACACCTACATCCAACACTACACCACTCCAGATCAGCAGGCGGGGCAAGATGCACTTGTTCACTGCTGAGCCCTGTCCCTGGCTGGAAGGGGGGGAACCAAGAGAGGGGGAACCATGTAGTGGGTGTGGGTGGAGGAAGAAGTTCAGTGGAGCACAGAGGGTAGGAGTATAAAAGGCAGATACAAACATCTAGAAGGAGTTGAGTTCATGAGTTCTCAGGAGTTCAGTCCTGCTCAGGAGAGCAGAGGAGTAGGGCCCAGTCAGAGAGGCCCAGGAGGAGAGTGAGGAGAGAAGACAGGAGCAGTGGGAAAGGCTCCAGAGATAGAAGGGATCCCAGGGGCACAGCGAGTGCAGGATGCCACCCGAATTCAAGCTGACGTGGAGGGATCAGGCTGCAGTAGGGGAGTACTTTAGGTCTCAGCTAGCAAACCGGAGGTTGCAGCATTTTCAGGTGCTGTAGCCACACTCCACACTTATTTGCCGAAAAGGTGGCCATAGAGGACCAAATGGACCCAGAGGACGTCGCTTGACAAGGCCCGCGGCCACTGGCTTGGGACACTGGGTGTGAGGCGCAGGGCAGGAGGGCGAGAGCCAGTGCATTGAGACGACCTGGAGAGGTACACAGAAAGGGGTCCCGTTCAAGTGCTTCCAAGATACCTGAGAGTTAGCTGGATCACTTCCCCGGAGGACACAGAACGACGTGGGCGGTTATAACCTAGCCATTGTAACCTGGAGCAGTTTAACAACTGTAAGTAAAGCCTGAAGACTGCACTCCACTGTCTCCTTGACTAATTACTGCGTCACCAGCCCTGCATTGCACTGCACCAACAACATCTACCTCCACAATTCATCATATACTGCCCTGGATCTTAGCGCTGCCTGTGGAGAGCTGAACCAACTCTGCTGCGTCACCATCAGCTCCAGTGGATCCGCACCGCAGCGGCAGCCCCTTATAGCCGCATACCACAGGTGGCGTGACGAACATTATCCCAAAAACTTCATTCCCCTTTTTCTTCAATTATTTGACCGCCCGGGGCCACGAACCGGGTCACTGCCACCGTGACTACCCCAGAAAAGGACCGGCCTGGCTACCGAGTGCCCCACAGCCCCAGGGGGCACATCACTTGCACAACAAGCTCTCATCTTTCTCTGCACATAATGGTTGATTTAATCTGTCTAGGTCTCCAAGAAGCAATAGGGATGTCTGGAAAGTGCTCTGGAAAGTGCGTTTCTAATCACTCTTTAAAGCAAGTTTTCTGTAATCAACTTTTTTACTTTGTTTTTTTTTGTTTTTTTTATAGGACAATACAAACCTTCTTATTCATCACCTGTTTCTGCTTCGCGGGTATCACGTAAGTTTTCATTTAATCCTATTGTACTGCTGATCTATTACACGTGAACAGTGAATATACAATAAAAAAATTAAAAAATGTGAACTAAAGAACAATGCCATGCATTAGAAAGCACATTAAAAGCATCATTAATACTGTAAAATAATACAATGGTTTTAGCCTGATGAGGCCATATCAAATATGCACTGGGCAACATTCATCTATGGACCCAGTAGGCCGTATAGACAGCACTGAATAAAAGAAGTCCACTACAGGTACAGGTTTACCAGCATACAACACTTTCCTGGCTCCAGACCAGAAAGGGGAGCTCCTCCCCTTCAAACTGGAATCTGGAGGCAGGGTTAGCTAGAGTGAGTTGAGAGGTGTTGGAGACAGGAGAGTGACGAGGAAGGACCTGGGGAAGGGAGCTGTATACAAGCTCGCCCCAGAGGAGAGAAGCGCTAAGGAACCGGACACCGGAGTCCATGGTGGTAGGGCACGGAAGGCGCAGCAGCAGAATCCGGAGGGCAGGAGACTGCAGGTCTCCTGGCCCCACCAGACGCCCGGCGACACAGCAGCACCATAGGTCCCACATGGGAGCGACACTCCAGGAAGGCACAAGCTGCCTGCCATACGGGTGAGGAAAAACACGTTTTACTCAGGGACGAGGGCCGCAGCATAGCTTCAAGCAGCAGGGCCAAAGAGAATAGCGCAGTGGGAAGGCCTACAACTCTACCTGGCGAGGTGGATCCCCAACTTGCTCCCAGGCCGCCCGGACCTCTACTACCAGCTAGTACCCGTGCCCCGGTCTGCTTAAAAACCGCAAGTAAAGATAATAGGAAACCGCCATTAAGCTGTGGACTGGTCATTATCTGCTCCATCACCTGCGTTACACCGCACCAACAACATCTACCTCATAAAATCACCATCTACTGCCCTGGGGCTAAGCTCTGCCTGTGGAGAGCTGAACCAACTCTGCTGCATTAACATCAGCTCCAGAGGATCTGAACCACCGCAACGGCCCCATATAGCCGCATGCCACAGGTGGCGCCACGAACATTATCTCTAAAAACTTTATTTCCCCTTTTGCTTTCCCTATAATTGACCGCCCGAGGCCACGGACCGGGTCACTGCCACTTTTACATCCCCCAGCATCGACCGGCCCGGCTACTGAGTACCCCACGGCCCAGGGGGCACGTCAACTGTTACATCCTGTGTCCAATGGAGCATGAAACATTTTGTGAAAGGTCCTCTTTAAATTAGTAAAATTGCAAAGTGCTTGTAAGAACAAGCAACTTTGCAACTTTTCTCTCTATTTTCACAAACCAAGGGATTTTTAATTTTGTTTACTGCTCATTGTTTTGGTTACTGATCACCTCTGCAGTCTATCAGCAGTGGATGTTCTCTAAGACATAGAATATTGTGATTACAGTCTCTTTGCTATAAAGCTTGCAAGTACTGCTCTTAAGCTTGCTGGATTTAGCTAGCTTCAGTGCCCCTGCCCTTCTATGCTGCTGCGGCAAAGCTGCCTCCAATTGCTGCATCAGAGATCACACAGTTCAATCCAGTGATTCAACCATGCCACTAGTCCAACTGTCTATAAACAGGAGCGCAAGGCGTCCAGAAAGCAGGTAGGCATCTAGAACTTATTATTAATTATTACCCTACTAGGAAGTGAAGGTGGGCAATCACTTCTCCGGAAACCATGGAGCTGGGAAAAGTACCGAGCATTCCAATAAAATGTACCAGAAAAAGAGGGACAGCAATAATAGATCATTAGGATAAGTAGGGCACTGAAAGAACTGAAAATAGATTTTAAATTTGGAGATCTAATAGCCAATGCTTTTTAGTGATGAAGCTTTGCTGTAAGTAATAGGTTTAATGTGCTTTTTTCTTTTTTCCCTAGATCAGACAGTTTCATATCAACCTCCAGTTTTTGGTAAGGAATTCTATGATTTAAGAAAAAATAACAATATTAAGCATCATGCACATGGCCGTATTACAGCTCTATGCAACATCGTACAACAGGGCTCTGTGAGTGGTCGCCTGGCAGCTCTAAAAATGGCTATCATAAACAGGCTTAGTTCAAGCCACTCCGTTCACCTTTACCAAATTCCAGGCATTGCCCTGGCCTTCACCCTTTAACCTATGTACAGACATCTGGACAGGGGCTCCTGAGTCAGCTGCTGGTGGATGGAGCATTGTGGCAAGAGTGCTCAGGTAGCTGAGTCAGAACCAGGAGGGCAATCAAAGTACAAAATCAAAAAATGAAAGAATGGTCAGGAAGTGGGCCATCGTCAGACAACAGGAATACAAACAAACTAAGGCCTCTTTCACACGTCAGTGTTTCCAGTACTTGTGTGAAGGTTTCACCAATTTAAGATACACTAGGTAACTGCTCTCCTCCAAATTAAAGATGTCCAAGTGCATGCAGAGAAGCTAATTAACCAAATCTGCTAATCTGGTTGAAAAACTTCACTCAGAGACTGAACCACGCAAATGGCATACTTTATTAAGTAGACATGGGGTTAAATAGTATTCTCTTTCTAGGTGGGATTAGTAAAATTTATTGCTGTTTTCTGATAACTCAGCACACTGTAATTTGTTCATCTATGTAGAGTTATATGAAAAAGTTTGGGCACCCCTATTAATCTTAAGCTTAATGTTTTATAAAAATTGGTGTTTTTGCAACAGCTATTTCAGTTTGATATATGTAATAACTGTTGGACACAGTAATGTTTCTGCCTTGAAATGAGGTTTATTGTACTAACAGAAAATGTGCAATCTGCAATCAAAAAAAATTTGACAGGTGCATAAGTATGGGCACCCTTATCATTTTCTTGTTTTAAATACTCCTACCTACTTTTTACTGACTTACTAAAGCACTTTTTTTGATTTTGTAACCTCATTGAGCTTTGAACCTCAGAGCCAGGTGTATGCAATCATGAGAAAAGCTACTTAAAGTGGCCACTTGCAAGTTGTTCTCCTGTTTGAATCTCCTCTGAAGAGTGGCATCATGGGCTCCTCAAAACAACTGTCAAATGATCTGAAAACAAAGATTATTCAACATAGTTGTTCAGGGGAAGGATACAAAAAGCTGTCTCAGAGATTTAACCTGTCAGTTTCTACTGTGAGGAACATAGTAAGGAAATGGAAGAACACAGGGACAGTTCTTGTTAAGGCCAGAAGTGGCAGGCCAAGAAAAACATCAGAAAGGCAGAGAAGAAGAATGGTGAGATCAGTCAAGGACAATCCTCAGACCACCTCCAGAGAGCTGCAGCATCAACTTGCTGCAGATGGTGTCACTGTGCATCGGTCAACTATACAACGCACTTTGCACAAGGAGAAGCTGTATGGGAGAGTGATGCCAAAGAAGCCGTTTCTGCAAGCACGCCACAAACAGAGTCGGCTGAGGTATGCAAATGCACATTTGGAGAAGCCAATTTCTTTTTGGAAGAAGGTCCTGTGGACTGATGAAACCAAGATTGAGTTGTTTGGTCATACAAAAAGGCGTTATGCATGGCGGCAAAAAAACACAGCATTCCAAGAAAAACACTTGCTACCCACAGTAAAATTTGGTGGAGGTTCCATCATGCTTTGGGGCTGTGTGGCCAATGCCGGCACCGGGAATCTTGTTAAAGTTGAGGGATGCATGGATTCCACTCAGTATCAGCAGATTCTTGACAATAATGTTCAAGAATTAGTGATAAAGTTGAAGTTACGCAGGGGATGGATCTTTCAGCAAGACAATGATCCAAAACACCGCTCCAAATCTACTCAGGCATTCATGCAGAGGAACAATTACAATGTTCTGGAATGGCCATCCCAGTCCCCAGACCTGAATATCATTGAACATCTGTGGGATCATTTGAAGAGGGCTGTCCATGCTCAGCGACCATCAAACTTAACTGAACTGGAATTGTTTTGTAAAGAGGAATGGTCAAAAATACCTTCATCCAGGATCCAGGAACTCATTAAAAGCTACAGGAAGCGACTAGAGGCTGTTATTTTTGCAAAAGGAGGATCTACTAAATATTAATGTCACTTTTCTGGTGAGGTGCCCATACTTATGCACCTGTCAAATTTTGTTTGAATGCAGATTGCACATTTTCTGTTAGTACAATAAACCTCATTTCAAGGCAGAAACATTACTGTGTCCAACAGTTATTACATATATCAAAATGAAATAGCTGTTGCAAAAACACCAATTTTAAGAAAACATTAAGCTTAAGATTAATAGGGGTGCCCAAACTTTTTCATATAACTGTATCTCTTGTTCTGAGTAACGCCTTAGGAATTCCGATGGAAAGGGATGAGTTCGTCTCTCAGCGCCATGTATGCCAACTCGACATGAATCTCTCTGTTATCAGCCATGCACATGCATACGTCATTCCCAGGAAATCATTTAGTTGTTCATGTCTACAAATTAGAACTGAAGCTGTTAGTTATATATTCATTAACTATTAACATAATCCATGTGCATATACACATTTGCATACATACATACACATAGATTATTCCATCATCTCTATATTGATTCACAATGATTAGGTAATCTATTAAAAGAAACTAATTGATTTTCTATAATATATATATTTTACCTTGACCGACCCCCCTAAAATCAATTATTTACTTTTAATATCCATATGCTAAAAATCAGAGGGGGAGAAGAATTGACCCTATGTTAAGGCTATTCTGGAACCCTACGATGTGACGGGCGCCCCGTCCCTTTTAGACAGACCCACCGACGTTCCTAAATCTAACTCATACGAAGACCAACAGGAAAGGGATGGAGACCCTAAAAGATCTAGTGACTGGGTAATCGAGGGCCACCCCTAACACAGAAATATGGATATTAACTTTACAAACTCATTTACTTCCGGTAATCTCTCTGGTACAACACTTTTGTTCTAAGGGGAACTGTCTGTTCATAGATTTTGAGAGCCTTAGTAACTTTCCTTGTGGGGCCGGTATTGTCTGGGATATAAGTACAACAATGCTCACCTATCATTTTGCATACCCCTCCTTTTTCTGCAAGTAACATATCCAGAGCTATTCTGTTTTGGAAAGCCATGGTAGATGTTGGGTTCTAGTTGGTCAGCTATCCCTTGCAAGGCATCTTTGGTGTAATTGACAAATCTTTGTTGGTTATAATATATGTAATTTATCCAATCTACGTTCTTGTTAACGGTTATTATGGGTATTATGGACTCAAATCCCGCCTTTACTTGGTCTCAGGCCTTGAATTCGTCTGGCACTCCCCTAAGCTCTCCGAGAACATCAATATATATATGTGGGTCAAAACTGCCTTTGGGGTTAACTTCTCCCTTGGCCCTGTATGTACCTGCAAACGCAGCCTTTATTTCCTTTTTGGATTCCTGGGACTCAGATATAAGGTAAACAGACATTATTGCTTTAGTTAAGGCACATTCCCCAGTCTATTTGCCCTCCTATCCTCCAATCTAATCCTAATCTTCATGTCATCACATTCAAGGAAGTGTTGTACCAGAAAACTGGAATATCATTCTCTTTAGTAATAATTGTTTGGAATGCATGTGTTACCGTAACAAAGGCTCCCCCCCCCCAGCTACTGTCATCAGACAAAGGAACATCAGGTTTGTGGGTCTGAGACCTCCTTCTTGCAATGGGATGTGTGGACCCATGATGTTCGGCCTTCGACCTTCACAGCCGTAGGTTATGTAAGCAACACTTGGTAGGGCCCTTCAAATTTGGCATCCAGTGTGCCTTGCACATGATTCTTTATCCAGACAAAATCTCCAGGCTGGATGCTGTGAGTACCTGGTTCAAGATCTGAGTCTGGAATAGAAGAGAACACTGGAGCATGTGTTAGTTTTAACTCTTTAGCAAGTCCGACAACAAAATTCACAAGCTTATCATTCCCTGAACTAAGCTGCTGTGGGTAATATCGACCCATTCTAGGTGCCCCCCCAAACAAGATCTCATTTGGTGTGAGCCTTGTGGGTTGTTGGGTTGTCTCGGGGTATTTCGAACTGAGTATAGGGAAATAGGCAGCACCTCCGGCCATGGAAGTGACAATTCTTTACTGGCTTTAAGAATTTTGTTTTTTAAAGTGCCATTCATCCTTTCAACTTTGCCGTTACTTTGAGGATGATAAGGAGTATGCAGGCACACATCCGCCCCAATCATCTCCCAGATTGATTTGGTAACTTCTGCAGTGAAGGCGGGTCCTTGATGACTTTCAATCACTTCTGGAATCCCAAATCTGCAGATAAGTTCTGCCAGAAGCCTTTTCACTGCAGTTCTAGCAGTCATGTTGGCTACTAGGTGCGCTTCTGTCCAGCCGGAAAACATATCCGCCACCACCAGAACATATTCATATCTTCCACCCTTGGGTAATTGCATATGATCAATTTGGATTCTCTGGAAAGGATACTGTGACTTTGCCAGTTTCTTCTTTGGCACATGTTCTGTTCTTCCGGGATTACAAGTGTTACAAATCTCACAGCTCCTAGTATAGTTTATAGCAAGAACTGAGATCTTAGGTGCAATATAGAGTTTATTGATAGCTGAAATCATCTGATTCTTCCCTCTATGTACCTTTCCATGAGCCCACTGAACCACTGCAGGATACAGTGCTCTTGGCAGACATATTCTTCTTCCCACGCTCCAGATTCCGTCATTACAAAACGTTCCTCCCCGTCCGATCCATCCTTGTTTTCCTTTTCCATTACTGCATTCTGCCGGTAAACTTAAGTCCTGTGTGTCGGATTCTCTTCCAGTCTTTGCTCCTCTTCATCTTCCTCCTCTTCTTCCACCCCAAATTTCTTATTCCCGTTTCTTCCTCATCCCCACTGGCTGTCTTGTAGCCCCTCAGGGCCCATATCAGACCAAAGTCGTGGGCAATCCCGAATCCGTACCTCGAGTCCATGTAGATATTGGCCACTTGACTCTCTGCGCACTTGCAGGCTTCGGTCAGAGCATACAGTTTGGCTTCTTGAGCTGACATATAAGATGGCCGTGGTCCAGCAGAAACAACCGTGGTGACTCTTGGTGACTTGAATCAGGGTATTCATGGTCTTCTGAGGACCCCCCTAAGTCTTCAGAGCAGTCCCCCCTTGACAGAGGAAGCAGAGTGGAGGGTTTCAAGACAGTGCATCACCGAAGAGCTATATTTTCTGGTAAAAGGAGCTCACATTGGATTCTGACACGACGTTAAATAAATAGATGGTTGTGCTGGGTTTGTGCAAGGATAGCATTCAAATCATGAGGGGCCAGTATAGTTGTAGGATGGCCAAGTACAACATCTGCTGTTCTGTGGAGGAGTTCTGAAGCTGTCAACACTGCTTTGAGACATGTTGGAGCCGTTTGCGCCACTGGATCCAATTTACTGGAATAATATCTGATGGGTCTCATGTGGCCTCCATGTTTTTGTGCCAGACGCTTCAGAGACAAATAGAAAGAATGGAAATTCATAGTTGGGAATCCCCAGTGCAGGGGCTGAAATGATGAGTTCTTTCAACTGGTCCATTGCATCTTCAGCTTCTTGGTCAAAATGCAGGTCAAGCTCAGAAGAGTGGACCCGTCATATAGAGGTTGCATGAGAACTGACGCATTAGGGATCCACTGCCTGCAGTATGTGACCATTCCCAGGAAAGCTTGGAGTTGTTTGACAGTTTGGCAGTTTTCCGCTCTTCAGTGAGATGCTTGGTACCTTGGGATATGCAATGACCCAAAAACACAACTTTGGTACAACACCATTGTAGCTTTCGCAGAGTAACTTTGCATCCGATGGTGGCCAGAAATTGGAGCAAAGAATAGCTGAACCTGTGGCAAGTTTGGTCAGGACAACAGAGGAGTAGATCATCGACATATTGTATCAATGTGACTTCAGGGTTTTCACTCTTCCAGGGTTGGAGACAGGTAGTTTAGGCCAGTGTGAAGTGATGAGGAGAGTTCTGAGCTCCTTGAGGCATAACGGTCCAAGTGTACTGTACTCCTCTATGTGTAAAAGCAAAAAGATACTGACAGTCTGGATACAGAGGCGCACTGAAGAAGGCGTTTGCCAAGTCGATTACTGTAAAATACGTTGCCTCAGGGAGAATGTCACTGAGTAATGTATGTGGATTTGGCACCACTGGGTTCTCCAGGATTGTAACTGCATTCACAGCTCTCAAATATTGCACCATCCTGAATTTATCCGGTTCTCCTCTTGCAGTTTTTTTCTTCACTGGAAACAATGGAGTATTAGCAGGAGAAACACAGGGAATTAATGCTCCTTTCTTGAGTAATTCTTGGATCTGGGCATCTAATGACGCTTCTTGGGCTGCTTTCAGTGGGTACTATGGGAGTCTGGGAATCCATGCACCTTCTTTCAGGAAAACTTGGACTGGTGGGACAGGCAGCCGGCCTATATCATCAGGACCTTGAGATCAGAGTTCAGGTGGTATGCAGTCAAGACAATGCTGTGGTATGGCGGTTGTTGTTGCAAATTGGATGACACACAATGGGAGGGCATGTACCTTTGTTTGTTCCTCTAATGATAACGGAGTAGAGACATCTAGATGCATTCCATTCTCATCATATGATATCTGAGCATTTAACTACTGGAGTAGATCTGCTCCCAACAAATTAAGCGGGAAGGTGTCTGAAATGAGCAATCTGGCCAGCAGCTTCTGTTCTTTCCCAATAGACAATGGAAATGTTAGTCGGGTTGAGTGTGGTTTTCCATCCAATCCCACACATGAAAGGAAATCATCAGATATAAGCGATTCATGGGGAAAATCTCTTGACTGTATTACTGATCTGGCTGCACCCAGGTCTACTAGGAAAGGTAAAGTTCTGTCCTTTACATCAATTTTGACAGTAGAAATCAGTCCAGATTTAGTGGGGTCGTTTTCAACTGAGGTCAAGGTGAGAACGGGTTTGCCACTGTCCTATGCGGGGTAGTTCTGGTCTTCCCCCGCAAACCGGCATGGTGGGTCCCTGTTATTTTGGTACATCTGTTGCGGTGGCTGGTCTCTGTAATTCTGCACAGGTTCTCTTAGCATTGTCTCATGCTCTCTCTGTGGTGGCTGCCGTGATGGCTGTCTATACTCTTGGTGGGAGTATCGTGGATTCCCTTGGTAGCGTGGAGAATCTCTTCTTTCAAATTGCAGGTTGTAGGTGAGTGGCATTGAGCCATAGAAAGGATCCCCTCTATTCTCCGGACATCCTCTTCTGAAATGCCCTGGTTGATTACAATGGTGACAGATTGGTTCCCTTAGTCTTAAACTCGGTCCTCTGTGGGGTTGAGCGGTATAGTTGTTGTGGGTATCCTGGGGGATATGACGTCTGTTCTTGTTGATTATTTGCAGGTTGATAGACTGAGAATAAAACAAAAAGAGAAAGACTTCGAAACACGTCCTAATTAGAAAACATGTAAACTTTTATTTAGCAAAATATAGAATTTAGGAAAAAACACATATGGATCACACACAGATATATAAAAACAATGAAAAAAGAGCTTGGAGACAAAACTGGCGTTCTCTTCATTATTGTATAGAGATAAATCAAATAAGAATACACTGGGGACACAAATACGGCAGATCATAGGGGACAGTGTGCATGTCTATGCTGGATAATTAATTTAAATTCTCAAACTCATTGAGTATCATGTCACATATATGACTGCTCAATATTAATACTCTAAGACAACAGTAGATATCATAGGAATTCCCATATCTTAGACATTAAATTGCCTTAGATTAGTCACCACAATAGTACTCTGTATATGGAGGTGTCATAGTTGCACCATATGTGCCCATAGAAATACATAATTGCAGAGGATATTTAAACTTGTACGTATACCCAGTCACTGTAAAGAATAGTAAAGGAGTTGTGCACCATAAATATGCATAGTGTGATCAAAGGAGATCACATACTTACAGCAACTGGGGAGTCACGCCACTTGCTCCTGCTTTGCCCAGAGTGTTTTTTCCTAAATTCTATATTTTGCTAAATAAAAGATTACATGTTTTCTAATTAGGACGTGTTTCGAAGTCTTTCTCTTTTTGTTTAATCCTTGGCATATATACACTTCGGTAGTCCTTTTTCATTGACAAATAAGTCATAGTATGGGGTTTTATTTACTTTCACGATTAAACTACCCCAAATGTTCCATATTGTTAACTATTAGGTTGATAGACTGCTAGAGCAGCTGGAGCAGGAGCAGGAACAGGAGTTGGTGCAGGTGCTGGAGTAGGCTCTGGAGCAGGCCTTGGAGCAGGCCTTGGTACAGCATCCAATTGTTTCTCTATAGCTTTAGCAATGAGGAGTACCTTTCGCGGGGACATGTCCACGTATTCTGGCCTGGAGTCTGCAAGCTTCGCTGAGATTTCCCCTTTGAGTCCCCTAACAAATGAAGTGACTAGCAGATTCTGTTGGATCATCTGACCGTCATCGAACCCTTGATCCTTGAACAGAGTATAGATTCTGGTGTAAAAAAATTTTTTTTTTTTTTACATTCTCCCATGATTCTTGAGTACAGTCCGATACACTGGTAGATGAGTCTGTGAGCTGCTCCTTGGCCCATTGCTGAAGTTGTTGACGAAAAGCTCCTCCTGATTGGTAAATCTCCTTGTCTGTCACTTGGCTGTCATTTAGAGCTACTTGAATTATTGGCCAGAAGGCATCTCTCGCTTTAATGCTAGATTTCATGAAGATCTTTCCAAGTGGCTGAATATGTTTGTTGAATTTGTCTGATTCTTCTGTAGAATGCCATAGGGTGTCTGTCTGGGTCAGGTAGTTGTCTAATCACTCGATAAACTTGCGAAGGTGTGAATGCCACATATCTGTTATGGTAATCTGGCACTGGACATTCTGACTGAGAAGATGTTGAGGGAGATACTGGCAACACAGCAACAGGAGGTGGGCTTGTTTGTCTAGGAAATAGTTTATTTGGGTTATCTTCTGAGGTCATCTGGCGGCTGATGGCACTTTCCATCGCTGGGGTGAGAACTTGAGATTTATGATAGTCATTGCTGATTAGTCTTATCTCCTCCAACGTAGTTAGTCCTCTATACTCCCGTATAGCTTGGACTATTGCTTGGGCACAGGCTTGCATAGGAAATCCATACATTCCAGAACTTATAGCAGGAAGAGCAATAGAAGTAAGGTTCCTTGTTCCAACATAGTTCAGAATATTGTTGATTTTAGCTCTAAGTTGTGACACGCACTGATCATGATGATCTTCATCATACACATTCCGGGTGTAGTGTGTATTGCGGTCTGTATTCCGGGTGTGCTAAGATGGCCGTCACCAGAAGGAAGCACACTACAGGAAGGGTGCGTCAAGATGGCTGCCACCAAAAGGGACATCTGGTCAGAGGCCGAAGGTGATGCAATGGGTGTAGCAACATGGCCGCTGCAGGAAGGGTTGAAACTTTGGGCGGACATAGGTATAACAGATGAGGATGGGGCACTAGGAGTGGCTTGGGTAGTAGCAAGGGGTGGGCCTCCTGGACAGGGCACGTGACATGCAACACAATAATCTGCTGACAATGGATTCTGCTGGCCACAATTAGAACACCCCCAGCAATTCATTGTGCCGCCATTATAGGGCGGTGGTGGAGGAATGGTGGGGAGGGGAGGAATAGTGTGAGGTCTGGGACGTGGTGCCCCGCATGCACGAGAAGTATCTCTATTATCAGGATTCTGCTGACTGCAATTTGTACAAGTCCATCCCCCCCGTCCGCCATTATCGGGCGGTGGCTGGAGAGCAGTATCTTTGTGATACACATAACATGGCGTCTTTCCCTTTTTGTCTGTATTTTCTTCCTCAACCCCCACAAATTCTCTGCTGTTCTATACCAAGCCAAGGCTGTTTGTAACAATCCTTTATCTTCTAGCTTGCCCTTTTTCTTTTGCCATTCTAGCCCTTATCTGGTAGCTCGCATATTTTAGTTAACTGTTTAAGTTTCTGCACATACTTTTTCCCTTCTTTCGATAAACTCAGCGCAGCCTTTTTCCACATGTATGCACTTTGCAACGACCAGTTATCTTCCAATTTTTTCCTGTTTTCACAAATTGCTGCATTCAACATCTCGTACTGTGATCTACCCCCCCCCCGGGTACAACCCACGCAATGACATTACTTTTTTTGGTTTTCTCTATATTTTTCCTTCCTTCACTTCTAGCAACTATGTCTTTGGGGTCCTGTTGTTCCTGATCGAGCGACCCCTGCGACACAAACAATGTCTTTAGTTTTTTCATGATTTTGGCTCCAAGCGTCGCGTCCCCTTAGACCTATGATCAGACCAGGCAGCTGAAACACAAGTAGAATTGTAACAAGTCCCTACACTCCCTAACAAGCACTGAATTGATTCTTTTACGACTTAATGAAGCACTGAACACCCCGCGCACCCGCGTCCTAGTGACGTCTTAATATACGACTTAGCGATGCAGTTGGCTCCCTGCATATTCCACGTCTTAATAGAGGATTGGTTAACCCCGCGTGCCCGCATCCTAATGACGTCTTAATACACGACTTATCAGTAACTTCACTCCCCGCGAGTCCCACAACTTAATAAACGACTTAATAGAGGATTGGTCTGCCCTGACCGCCCGCGTCCTAATGACAACTTAATACACGACTTATCAGCAACAACATCACTCCCCGCGTGCCCACGTTATAAACAAAGAAATTTTCCCAAATTCTCAAGTGTATACGTATACGCCCCTGCATACAAAGATCGTTCTAATGGGAGGGACCCCTGATATACCACAGAGCAGCAGTTAGCCAGGAGCGACTACACACCAGAGTTCTTGGAATCACACAGCGGGGACTCGCCCAGTCGCATGGGGCTGTCCCTAAGGGCCAATCTAGACACCACAAACTCACCAGAGACTGCTCAAAATACGAGTAAGTACTATGGATTCATTAAATCTGCAGACTTACCGTATTCAGTGATGAGAGTTGATCAGGCTCTCGCTTTGAGCAGTCCCGGCTAGTCCATAGGTGGTCCAGTGATGGGCACCCCGAGACCTAGAGTTCCCCTCGAGTGTGATCCGAGTCACTGCACCATTTGTGAAGGTTTCACCAATTTAAGATACACTAGGTAACTGCTCTCCTCCAAATTAAAGATGTCCGAGTGCATGCAGAGAAGCTAATTAACCAAATCTGCTTATCTGGTTGAAAAACTTCACTCAGAGCCTGAACCACGCAAATGGCATACTTTATTATGTAGACATGGGGTTAAATAGTATTCTCTTTCTAGGTGGGATTAGTAAAATTTATTGCTCTTTTCTGATAACTCAGCACACTGTCACACTGTAATTTGTTCATCTATGTATCTCTTGTTCTGAGTAACACCTTAGGAGTTCCGATGGAAGGGGATGAGTTCGTCTCTCAGCGCCATCTTTGCCAACTCGACATGAATCTCTCTGTTATCAGCCATGCACATGCATACGTCATTCCCAGGAAATCATTTAGTTGTTCATGTCTACAAATTAGAACAGAAGCTGTTAGTTATATATTCATTAACTATTAACATAATCCTTGTGCATATACACATTTGCATACATACATACACATAGATTATTCCATCATCTCTATATTGATTCACACTGATTAGATAATCTATTAAAAGAAACTAATTGATTTTCTATAATATATATGTTTTACCTTGACACTTGTGGTGACCGTTTTCACAAGTACTGGAGACACTTACACTTAGACACATTCAGATGAATGGGTCTGCGCACATGTTAGTGTGCTTTTACGGACCGCGTGTCCATGGGCAAAATATGCTGACGTCTATTTTTTACCAGCAGCATGGGCCGCAATATGTCCCCCACACGTGGACACTGATGACACACGGATGACATCTGTGTGTCATCAGCATGACACAAACCGGCACCTGGGAACCAGCGGTACAGTTTGCGCTGTTCCCAAGCGCCAAGTGCTGGAGGGAAGTCTCATCATTGTCCCTTGCTGGTGCTGCGATCAGCCCCAGCAAGGGACAATGTTGACAGTTGTATTCTGCCCCCGCTGTGTCCAGCAAGTGTAAAAATAAGAATAAAATAAAAATATTATACTCTCCTTTACACTTAATTCCCTGAATCCATTGTTCCCTGTAAAAAAAAAAAAAAAAACATAATACCCACCTGTCCGACATACTGTCCCACGCTGTAATCCATCTGAGCGACAATTTTGCTTCAGCGTCTGCGGTGACTGGAGGTGACTGCACATGCTGAGGAGCAGAGGAGAATGCCTCACTCCAGCGAACGAGCCCCTGACCTGTGCTATGCTCACTGAGCAGTGTCCTGTCACTCAGTGAGCACAGTGCAGTTCACGGGCCAGCTCGCTGCAATGAGGCATTCTCCTCTGCTCCTCAGCGTGTTTGGTTGCCTCAAGCCACTGCAGACGCTGATGCAGAATTGTCGCTCAGATGGATTACAGTGTGGGACAGTATGTCGGACAGGTGATTATTATGATTGATTTTTATTTATTTTTTTTACAGGGGACAATGGTTTCAGGGAATTAGGTGTAAAGGTGAGTATAATATTTTTTATTTTATTCTTATTTTTACACTTGCTGGACACAGCGGGGGCAGAATACAATTCTCAACATTGTCCCTTGCTCACGCTGATCTCAGCGCCGGCAGGGGACAATGATGACCGAAGCCTTCAGAACAGCACGAACTGTATCGCTGATTCCCAGGAGCTGGTACATGTGATCCTGATGAAGCACACGGGCAGCACACTTTTGCCACACGAATGTGACGTGCCCCCTGGGCCATGGGGTACTCGGTAGCCGGGCCGGTCCTTTTCTATTGGGGTAATCACGGTGGCAGTGACCCGGTCCGTGGCCCAGGGCGGTCAATTAATTAAAGAGTAAAGAGTCAATTGAGGAATAAAGTGTTTGGGGATAAAGTTCGTGACGCCACCCGTGGTATGCGGCTGTAGGTGGCCGCCGCTGCGGTGCAAATCCACTGGGGCTGATGGTGACGCAGCAGAAGATAGTGCAGCTCTCCACGGGCAGAGCTAAGCCCCAGGGCAGTATATAGAGGATTTAGGATGTTGGTGTTGTAGTGCAAGGCAGGTGGCGCAGCAATTAGTCAAGGACACAGTGGGGTGCAGTCTTCAAGTATTTACTCACAGTTATCAAGATGCTCCAGATTACAATGGCCAGATTATAACTGCCCACGTCGTCCTGTATCCTCCGGGGAAGTGATCCAGCCAACTCTCAGATAACTTGGGTGCACTTGAACGGGACCCCTTTCTGTGTACCTCTCCAGGTCGTCTCTCTGCGCTGCTGGCTCTCTCCCTCCTGCCCTGCGCCTCACACACAGTGTCCCGAGCCAGTGGCCGCGGGCCCTGTTGGGCGACGTCCGGTCTGTCCCCTTGGTCCTATATGGCCACCTTTTAAGCAAATGTGTGTGGATTGTGGCTACGGCACATGAAGATACCGCTATCTCCGGTTTGCTAGCTGAGCCTTAAAGTACTCCACTAGTCTGGGGCCAGTCCCCTCCTGCGGCCTTGATCCCTCCATGGTCAGCGTGAACGCGGGCGCACAGGTGTCATCCCGCACTCGCCGTGCCCCTAGGATCCCTTCTGTATCTCACTGCTCCGGTGTTCTCTCCTCACTCTTCTCCTGGGCCCCTTTTGCTGGGCCCCTCGCCGTCAGAACTGACAGAACTCCTGCTTCAAGGACTGGAAGCAGGAATCAACTGAATTCACCTCTCAGAATTGAACTGCTTCTAGATGTTTCCACCCTTCTTTTTATATGCTTCTCTCAGTGCTCTCCTAAACTACTTCCTCCACCCACCTCCTCTACTTAGTTCCACCCTCCTGACAGGGACCAGGCCTGTGCTCTCCCTTAGGAGCTATCTGGACCTTCCCTTATGAGGTGGTGTAGTGTTGGATGTGAGTGGTTGGGTCCCGGGTAGTGCTCCTTCCTTACCTGAGAGTGGGGTACCACTCCTCTGGCTGAGATGCAGTACCTCTGTGGCAACTGGACCCGCAGGGGCGCCACATATGCCACACAGGAACACACAGACACATAGACACGGATATCTCCCATACTGTTTTTTTTCAGTCCCGGAAATATCAGGACATGTGAAAGAGTCCTAAGAAGGCTCTGAAAGGGACTAAACCAGACTAAATCAGCTATATCTGGCAGCTCTCAGCAGTAAGCTGGGGGTATTAGAAGGGTGTGGTACTGTTCTGTTGGCTATAGCAGGTAGCTGATTAGTCCAGCTGTACAGCACACACATCCATACTGGTAGATTGGACGGCACTACAGGTCCCAGCAATCAGAGCCTCAATGGCTGTGTGGCACCCTGCTACCACAGGTACCACAGGACCCAAAAGGGTGCATGGACGGACTTCTCAACAAGAGGCCCTTATTACACACAGACACCTCCACCCTTCCACCTCATACCACCAGAGGGAGTCCTGTTAGGGATATATATACGGGAGGGTGGAGTTAGGTAGAGAGAGTGTGCTGACACTGTAGAGCAGTGAAGAAGCAGCACGTCTGCTGCTGTGTTGAGGGCCCCGAGTGTGGCCGAGGCAAGGAGAGAGGAGTTAAGGGGGCAGAGGAGCATCTGAAGCTCACCCCAGTACACAAGCCGGACACCGGGTCCACGCCTACAGGGTCCTCTATACCTAGTAGGGACAACCGGCATACCTGGAGGATTCCAGACCCTTGGTTCACCTGAAGCTACCATCATTTTACAGAACTAGGAACCATGAAGGCCCCAGCATCCAGGGATAGTGGTAGCCAAAGAAAAGTTCTACTTCAAGCAGACAGGTGAGAGAGGAAACAGCATAAAAGCTAGGCCTAGTTCCAGGCTGGACAGAAGCTTTAGAGAAAGGAAGAAACAGATCAGGAGGCCTTATACCCGCTCACTGGGGAGAGTCCAGAAGTGCACCCTTCCTATCAAAGTACCCTGGACTGTACCTGCCGTCTACACCAGTAAAGGTACTGAAGCGAACCCCCTGTGTGCGTGTCCGTCATTCCCCCTGACCCGACCAGGCCACCTCTCACCTGCCTCCCTTTCATCAACCCTGCCCCGGGGGCCCACTCCACCTGTGGGGAGCAGAAACATCCCAGCTGCCATCCCATCACCCCCAGAGGTCTACAGCAGGGCCGGTACTCATTACCGGGAACCACAGGTGGCGTCACGAGACAAAACTGTTAACAAAACCCCTTTTAAAGAGAGACTCCAGGGTACGGGCTCGGAAGCCGACTGCCGTGACATCCCACAGAAGGTCAAGGGCCGGGTACCGAGTCCCCCCCATATCCCCCTGGGCGATTCAGCTGCACAGAGCCTGTGGCACCCAGAGGTTATGGTATCGATTTTTTCCTCCATCACTGGTCACAGAATGATTATGCCCAGTGATAGAAGCAGACGTCAGAGGAGCAGGTCCTGGAGGAGATATAAAACCTCCAAAATATTAATATTAATAGGTTTATATATTAAATTACTGTATAAATGTATGTATGTATTCCTCAAATGAAGTATCTAAAGTGAAATATCCCAATTTATATATAAATTTGTTGCACAGAAAATATTTGAGCTGTAATGTAAATAGAGGGCAGACTGATGCAACAAGAGTAATTCGTGATAATGGAGATATTTTTAATAACTCAGACAGGTTATAAATATTCAGGTCACACTTAAACCTGGAAATTTTAGGAATTAGGCCACAGCCCCACTATCAGTATTTGGTCAGTATTCAGTCAGTATTTTTTCTCAGGAGTGGGAGCCAAAACCAGGTGAGGAACAGTCAGAGAAAAGGTATAATAGAAACAAGTCACCAATTCTGCATTTATCACCCACTCCTGGTTTTGGCTCCCACTCCTGAGAAAAAATACTGACCGAATACTGACCAAATACTGATAGTGGGGCAGTGGCCTAAGTCAAATAGTCTAGTAATTGTCTCTTTCAATATTTGAATAAGTTACCCTTACTGAACAAAGGTGTTAAAGGGGTGGCCCATGATTAGGGATCAGCGAACCCAAACTGTAAAGTTCAGTGTTCGTACTAGACACCTAGTGTGTGGTGCTGCCAAATAAAGTTTGTTAAAAGGCAGAGCAGCCAATTAGCAAGCTTTTAGGCTGTGGGCACTTCAGGAGCCATCACAGCCATGCCAAGAATTGGTATGGGTATGAATGGCTGGCATATCACGTGACCTGGCCTGTATAAACTACAGATCATGGGTTGCGCTGCCATTCTATTCTGAGCCTGGTACCCTAACAGAGTGCCCTAACAGAGCCTGGTGCAGAGTACCCTAACAGAACCTGGTGCAGAGTGTCCTAATAGAGGCTGGTGCAGAGTGCCCTAACAGAGCAACACAACCACCAACACAGCTGAGGCATCGGCACCACCTTAGAAGGGAGGGTTAGTGACGCGCCCCCTGGGCCATGGGGTACTCTGTGCCGGGCCGGTCGTAGCTAGGGGAGATGTCACAGTGGCGGTGACCCGGTCTATGACCCAGGGCGGTCAATAAAAGGGGTTATTTACAGGGGATTTATAGTTTTTATACAAAGTTCGTGACGCCACCTGTGGTATGCGGCTAAAGGGAGCCGCCGCTGCGGAGCAGGTCCTCTGGAGCTGTTGTTAATGCAGCAGAGTTGGTTTAGCTCGGTGACCCGGTCTATGACCCAGGGCGGTCAATAAAAGGGGTTATTTACAGGGGATTTATAGTTTTTATACAAAGTTCGTGACCCCACCTGTGGTATGCGGCTAAAGGGAGCCGCCGCTGCGGAGCAGGTCCTCTGGAGCTGTTGTTAATGCAGCAGAGTTGGTTTAGCTCTCCACAGGTAGAGCTTAGCTCCAGGACTGTGCTGAGATGTTATAGATATTGCTGTTGCAGTTGTGGTGCAGTGTAGTGCAGGGGGTGATGGCGCAGCAATAAGTTCACAGAGACAGTAGGGGTGCAGTCTTCAGGGTTTACTCACAGTTGTTAAATTCCTCAGGTTACACTTTCCGGATTACAACTTCCCACGTCGTGCTGCGTTCACCGGGCAGGGGTTCAGCAATCCCTCAGGTATTTCAAGAGTGCCTGACAGGACCCCGTTCTATATGTCCTTCTCAGCCGTCTTCCTGCGCTGGCCCTCACCCTTCTTGCCCTGCGCCTCGCCAAACAATGTCCTAAGCCGGTATCCTCAGATCTTTGTGGGCAACCTGGAGTTCCCTGGATCCTATGTGGTTACCTTTTTGGCGACTTGAGTGCGGATGTGGCAACTGCACCCTGAAAGTACAGAAACCTCCGGTTTCTAGTTGAACTTTGCAATTCTCACTAGTTAGGGGCCGGTCCCCTTTGCGGCTGAATCCCTCCACCGCCTGGCAGATTCTGGCGTACGGGTGGCCTCCAGCACTGCCCGTACCCCTGGAATCCCTTCTTCTTTCCTGGAGCCTTCCTCCTGCTCCTCTCCTCTCTTCTCTCTTTCCTTCTCCTGGGCCTCTCTCTGGGCCCTGCTCCATCCCTGAGCAGAGCTCCTGCTCCCACTACTTCTCCTCTCAGACTGAACTGAACTCCCAAGATGGCTTTCCCTTTTTATATCTTCCTTTCAAGTGCTCCCCTAATCTTCTTCCTCCACCCACACCCACTACATGGTTCCCCCTCACTTTGGTTCCCCCCACTCCAGCCAGGGACAGGGCTCAGCAGAAGCACGACGCATCTTGCCCCTCCTGCTGGTCTGGAGTAGTGTAGTGTTGGATGCAGGTGTTCGGGTCCCGGGCAGCACTCTATCCTTACCTGAGAGTGAGATACCACACCTCTGGGTGAGATGCAGTACCTCTGTGGCGACTGAACCCGCAGGGGCACCACGTACCCACCCTGGTAAAACACAGCACGTCCGCGGGCTGGAACAGAGTAAAACAAGGTTTTAGACATGCAAAATTTTTAGATGCATCACTTAGAAGAATTTTCAAACAACTTTTCTTCCCTTTATGGGAGACACATTCCTTAAACGTTACAGGTTGCTTATTAATTTCTATCAAACATTATAAAACTTTTTCAATACAATTTTCTTCATATTTATAAAACACTTTTTCTCATAAAACACTTTTAGCAGGCTACAACGCGATCTGTAACCGGGTGTCCATTCCACTGAACAAGGTGCAATCTGTTGAACATGAGGGACCCGTCTGAAAACCCTCAATGTAGGCCCTGGGCATGGCTGCAGGGCGTAGGTGATCCAGCTGTTGGACCACGTTTTCGGCCACGCCAAACGGGTTTTTGTTCTGAGGTCAGTCTTTTTGTATAAAACCAATAAGAGGCACTTTAAGAAGTGCAAACTATTTACAAGTAAAGTTTTTGGCTGCTCACAGTCCTCAGCCTGTCAGTTTCTTATACCCTTACCGGGTAATTATGCTCACCAAAATTCAAACAAGGATGTACCCTTCCGGGTAACTATATACAGTACAGTTCAGTTTCACTCACTTAGTAGTGGTGCTCCCTCCTGGGAAACACCTGGTTGCAGCAGGCTGACCCAGCCGGGTCATCAGCCTCCAATTGGAGGGGCATGTCCTCCTCCACTACCCTGTGGACGTTCAGGGCATACCATCCCCGCTCACCTCTGTGCCTGGTGTAGGTGACGCGATCACAAGGGTATAGGCCTCTGTCCGGATGTCCTTCCTTGAGGTGGGACTCCACGTCCCTCCTGTTGACGAAGAGATCGGTCTCGGCCTGTGGCTCCCTGATGAAGCCCCAACCGGCTTCCAGGTTGAATTTTACAACAGTCCCTTCTGCACGGGGACCAGGTTTGGCTGTTTTTGTCTTGTGGGCCCGAGTCTTCTCCTCTAGGTTACGGGCCTCCATTTGCTCCCAGCGCACCCGCCGGATGCGCCGCTCCTTCTCTAACTGCAGGAGCTCCCTCCGACAGTGCTCCTCCCATCGGGCAGCTTCCCTTCGGGTCTCCCGGGGAAAACTCATGAGGTCCCCCCCCGGGTCATCTCACAGGAACTGATCCTCCTCATTCCCATAGGTGACTGAGGGCACAGGAGCGGGCAACAACAGGAGGCTCTGATCTTCCACCTCCGCGGACCAGTCCCAGGCCGTGCGTCCGTACACCCACTCAGGAGTAGGGGCAGGTGGTTTTTGCAGGGGGCGCAGGAGCAGGTCTTCGTCAGCAGCGCCCGGGGTTGATGGTTCCGGGCCCAGGGGCAGCTCAGCGCTTTCAGCGCCCGGAACAGGGTGTTCCACCAGGGGGCCCAGGAGCAGGTCAACGCTTTCAGCGCCCGGGACAGGGAGACTCTTCTTACCTGCTCCCGTGGCCGCTCCTGTGCTGCATGCTGCCTCCTGGTTCTAGTCAGGCTCCGCCAGGGCTGGGGCGTTGCCGGTCCCTTTAAGCGCTGGCTGCTGCCGGGTGACAAGCTTTCCCAGTAGCTCCTCCTTCCAGCCGGTGATGGCAGCCTGCTGGGCCTTCTCCATCCGCCGACCTAGTTCTTGCATCTTGGCGTGGAGGAACTCCGCATCCTCCAGGGATAACTTGGAGACCACCCCCTCCAGGGTGAGGGGTGTTTCTGGTTGCTGCAGGCCACGGGCGGGAGATCGGTCCTGACTCCCCTCCATGTTGCCTGCCAGGTGCGGTCTGTCTAGACTGCTGGAGACCACACCCTGTCTCTCTGGTTTCTTCTCTCCTCTCCCCTTTCTGGGGCTGTCCCATAGCTGCTTGCTGTCAGCCACACCCGGAGGCGGCTTCCCCAGACTGATGGACAGATCCAGGTATATGGCCACAGGCACATGGGGCGGGTTGCGCTTTTGGCGCCATTCTGGGACCCGGCCCATGATGGGAGGCTCTTTGTTGTCCTTGATAACTAGAGATGAGCGTTGTTCTACTCGAACTGTTCGTCAATCTCAAATTCGAGCTGTTTTGGGCGGTGTTCGTGCCGTTCGGCGAACACGAACAATTTGAGAAAAATTCGGCTGTTCGAGGTTATGTTCGATAACTGTTCGTGCACCAAAATCATAACTGGATTTTTTCTCAGTAATGATGAAAATTAATGTTAATACGCAGTTTGAGTGTACAGCGGGGTGGGGGGAGGGGCAGGGGATGGATCTCTGCAGGAACAATGAAGATCTCCATTTTTTTTTCTCTTTCCCGCATTTGCAGTGGGGAGGTGCAATCTGTCAGCCTATCAGCAGCGCACACACGGAGCGAAGTGCTTTTTTTCACACAAGCAAGAGCATGTGTCATTGGCAGTGTATGTCACATGTCCTTGCCCTATAAGACCAAGCCATTTTCCCCGTCGCCACCATTTTCTCACTGCTGCAGCTGCGTGTTAGACGGCACCGCTGTTGCTGTGTGCGCTATACCTTGTTAATTTCAAGCCAATTTTCGCACAAATCTACAGATAGCTTGGGAGTAGGGAATAGTTGTGATTGCAGTCCTTTTAAGGACTAGGTTACAGCATTTCCTACGACTTTTATCAGGCAGGTCTGTGCTCTTAAATAGATAGATTGTGGGAGTAAAGACTAATTGTAATTGGAGTCCTTTTCAGGACTAGGTTACATCAGTTCCTATCAGTTTTTGCCAGGCAGGTCTGTGCCAGTGCTGTGCAAGTTTTTTTCACAGCATTTGGCTGAATCTAGCAAAGCTAATCCTTTTTGGCCTATTGCAGAGTGTGTTAGTCAGTGGAGTAGCCTATCTGTGTTGCAAGATATACCACCTGTGTATAGAATACCAATTTTTTTACTGCACCTAGTGAAGTAAAATCTTTTGGGCATAGCATAATTCTATTAGTCCATCTATACTGACCTCCATCAGGTTGCAAATTGAATATAATTTTTTTCTGCATCTAGCTCTAAAAAAATATTGGGCTTCTAGCTGTGTGTGGGACTTGTTCTATTAATCCATCTATACAGACCTCCATCAGGTTGCAAACTGAATATATTTTTTTCTGCATCTACCTCTGAAAAAATATTGGGCTTCTAGCTGTGTGTGGGACTTGTTCTATTAATCCATCTATACAGACCTCCATCAGGTTGCAAACTGAATATATTTTTTTCTGCATCTACCTCTGAAAAAATATTGGGCTTCTAGCTGTGTGTGGGACTTGTTGTATTAGTCCATCTATACTGACCTCCATCAGGTTGCAAACTGAATATATTTTTTTCTGCATCTACCTCTGAAAAATTATTGGGCTTCTAGCTGTGTGTGGGACTTATTCTATTAATCCATCTATACAGACCTCCATCAGGTTGCAAACTGAATATATTTTTTTTCTGCATCTACCTCTGAAAAAATATTGGGCTTCTAGCTGTGTGTGGGACTTGTTGTATTAGTCCATCTATACTGACCTCCATCAGGTTGCAAACTGAATATATTTTTTTCTGCATCTACCTCTGAAAAAATATTGGGCTTCTAGCTGTGTGTGGGACTTGTTCTATTAATCCATCTATACAGACCTCCATCAGGTTGCAAATTGAATATAATTTTTTTCTGCATCTAACCCAGCCAATAGTTTTGGCCTAATACCACAGTTTGGCCACTCAGCTCTGCTCGGTTCCCATCCATTGTTTTTTTGTGCAAACAACTCCAGAGTTGTGAATTAGTTAACCACCAAAATGAGTGGAAAAAGGCCTGCTGCTGGTGGAAAGGGGAATAGGCGTGTTGGGAAGGGGAAAAAAGGTTGTGTCCGTGGGGTAGGTGTTAAAGCAACAGTAACATCTGCAGAAGAAAGACCATCTTCCAGCCAAACTAAAATGTCTACTTCTTTTAGCGGACAATGTGATAAGATCCCTTTCTTACGGCCACGCCAATCGCTACAAATTCCAGATGAGGCACAAAAACAGCAGGTGCTTCAACGGATATCAAGTGCTCCTTTAAGTGGGCTCTCCTCCACATCAACTTCAACATCACAAATACTCCAGTCCTCAAAGGTGTCACCCCAATCGCACTTGCTTCCTCACAGCTCCCAAATCTCCAGCTGCCCGTCTGAGTATGAGGTAGAACAGATGGTTGAGTCTGCAGAGCTGTTTACTCATACTATAGCCTGGGAATCAGAGGTCGACTCCAGCGCTTCTGTGAATCCAGACGAGGAAATGATCTGCACTGATGCCCAGAATCTTTATGAGTCGGATCCAGGACCAGACGCAGAAGGTTCTGACCATAATGTAGACCCTCATTCCCAAACTGTAACTCCTGTTGGTGGAGACAATGAGGAAGACGATGATAAGACTCAAATACCTGATTGGAGCGACAACTTTAGTTTTTTGTCAGGGCAGGAACAGGTTGGCTCTGAGGACGACGGGTGTGATAACGCACAGGGTGATGATGATGAGGTTGGAGATCCCACTTACTGTCAACCCACAGTCAGCCAAGAGATGAGGTCAGCAGAGGAGGTGGAGGAAGATGCTAGTGACGACGAGGTCAGGTTGCGCCTTCCTGGACAGAGACGTAGTACTGGAAGCACGTCAACAACTGCATCCTCAAACACAACTCTGCCTCTCACCACAAGTCGTGGTGGCTCTTCAGGTCGCATGGGTGCTAAGCCTTGCATAGCCTGGGCATTTTTTCAGATCGATAAAGATGACCCAACTCGTGTTATCTGTAACATTTGTCAGCAAAAGCTAAGTAGAGGCCAAAAAATACATAGTTTGAGTACTTCATGCATGAACCGGCACATGGACATGAAGCATAAGTTGCAGTGGGAAGCTCAGTGTGCTACAATGCGGCCTAGCCGGCCGGGCCAACCACCGTCTGCCATATCTTGTGCATCCGCGGCCTCTTCATCCTCTGTGACTGGGGGGACAGCAGTCACACCTGTTTTGGGGCGCAGACCTGCCACCTCTTTACCCGCAACAGCCAGCGTGATTGGCAGGTCATCATTTTCTTTGGAGGTGGTAACACCAGCTGGTGTTGAGCGCTGTCCGACATCGATAGCACCACTTTTGGATCAAGGCAACCTAACATGTCCGCCTGCATCTTCCTCACAGACCGGCAGTTTGCCGGGGACACCCTTATCAACCCCGTCTAAGCACAATAGCCAGCCCTCGGTCCCTCAGATGTGGACAAGTAAAAGACCATTTCCTCCTAGCCATGAGAAAGCTAAGAGGTTGAATTTCACCATCTGCAAGCTCTTGGCTACAGAAATGCTGCCTTTCCGCCTGGTGGACACAGAGGATTTTCGAGACCTTATGTCCGTCGCAGTGCCCCAGTACCAGATGCCCAGTCGGCACTACTTCTGAAAGAAAGGTGTGCCTGCGCTCCACCAGCATGTCGCACACAACATCACCGCTTCTTTGAGAAACTCTGTGTGTGACAGGGTGCATTTCACCACAGACACTTGGACGAGTAGGCATGGACAGGGGCGTTACATGTCGCTGACTGGGCACTGGGTAACTATGGTGACAGCAGGACAAGGGGCTGCTGTCCAAGTCTTGCCGTCCCCACGAGTTGTGCGTCAATCCTCTTTATGTCAAAGTTCCTCCACTGCTTCTGCCTCCTCAACCTCCTCTCGGTCTTCCACCTGCACCCAAAGCCTGTCTGGTCATGCCACAAGCTTTCTAACTGCGCAGAAGGGATCCTGCACACCTCCTTACTATGCTGGCAGTAGGGCTCAACGTCATCAGGCGGTTTTTACATTGAAATGTCTGGGAAATGTGAGTCACACAGCTGAGGAGTTGTGGTCAGCTCTGGAGAACCAATTTCATGAATGGTTGTCTCCACTGGACCTGAAATCAGGGAAGGCCGTGTGCGACAATGCTGCAAACCTGGGTGCGGCCCTTCGCCGGGGCAATGTCACACACGTGCCTTGTATGGCTCACGTGTTGAACCTGGTTGTCCAGCAATTTTTAGCCCACTATCCCAGACTAGATGGCCTTCTGCAGAGGGCACGGTCGCTGTGTGCTCACTTTCGCCGTTCGCATCCCGCAGCTCAGCGACTTACATCTCTACAGAAGTCGTTGGGCCTGCCACTTCACCGGCTAAAATGCGATGTGCCTACCCGGTGGAATTCAACTCTGCACATGTTGCAGCGACTGTGGCAGCACCGACAAGCCCTGGTGCAATACGTTCTGACGTATAGCCTGGGCCAACGAGATCCAGAGGTGGGGCAAATCACGCTGGAGGAGTGGTCTCAGATCAGGGACCTATGCACCCTTCTGCACAGTTTTGAAATGGCGACGAAGATGTTTAGTGCTGACGATGCCATTATCAGCATGACTATTCTGGTGATTTACATGCTGGAGCACATGTTAAACAGAATTCGGAGTCAGGTGGTGGCACAAGAGGAGGTGGAGGAAGTAGAGGAGGAGGAGTTGTATGCGGAAGGGCTAACATCTGCAAGGTCCAGACGGTCGGCAGCACCAAGGCGGCAGGCATGTGAGGGTGGGGGAGATGGTTTTACCAGGGAGCATGGTAGCAGCCAAACTAGTGAGGAAGGTGCAGGAGCCCAGGAAGAAGTGGAGGACGAACTGATGGAAGACTCATCAGATGAGGGAGACCTTGATCACATTTCTGTTGTGCGAGGTTGGGGGGAGAGGACAGAGGAAGGAAGCATGATTGTTACCTCGCCACCAACACAACAGGGACTTGGTGCTCCTGGATGCGCAACACACATGAGTGCCTTCTTGCTGCACTACCTGCAACATGACCCTCGAATTGTGAGAATTAGAAATAATCCTGACTACTGGGTTGCCACACTGTTAGATCCCCGGTACAAAAGTAAATTTGCAGAAATTATTCCTGCCATAGAAAGGGATGCACGCATGCAGGAGTATCAGCAGAGACTGTTGCAGAATCTTATATGTGCTTTTCCACAAAATACCAGTGGTGCACGTAGTGAATCTCACAGTTCCAACTTGCCAACCGTGGGACCGTCAAGTGTTCAGCACTCAAACCGTAACAGAACCACAGTATCTGCTGGTAACATCAATTTTGCGGAATCATTTCACCACTTTTTTAGCCCATCCTTTGCAAGGCCACAGGAGACAAGAAGTCTGACACATAGTCAACGCCTAGAGACGATGGTACAGGAGTATCTCCAAGTAAACATTGAAGCCACGACTGTGTCACTGGACCCTTGCTCTTTTTGGGCTTCCAATCTGGATAAATGGCCGGAGCTAGCCACTTACGCCTTGGAGATCTTGTCATGCCCCGCAGCCAGCGTTCTGTCTGAACGTGTGTTCAGCGCTGCTGGTGGTGTGCTGACAGATAAGCGCACGCGGCTCTCCACTGATAATGTAGACAGACTCACGTTCATAAAGATGAACAAATCATGGATCCGAAACGACTTTTCTACCCCTGTGTCATCCTGGGGAGAGTAAAAGCTTGATGATTGGTTAAAATCACCCTACCAACCGTTTTAAGCTTTCAAATTACTAATCATGTTTATCTGTATCTTGGCTGGAAAATAATTTGGGCTTTGTAGCAGTGTGCAGCACTGATTCTATTAGGCCATCTATAATAAGCTCCACCAGATTTAAAATTACTAATCATGTTTATCTGTATCTTGACTGGAAAATAATTTGGGCTTTGTAGCAGTGTGCAGCACTGATCCTATTAGGCCATCTATACTAAAGCTTCACCAGATTTAAAATTAATAATAATTTTTAGCTGCATCTAGCCCGGAAAATAATTTTGGGGCTCCGAGATGCGCAAGACACATAAGTGCCTTCTTGCTGCACTACCTGCAGCATGACCCTCATATTGTCAGAATTCGAAGTAATCATGACTACTGGGTTGCCACACTCTTAGATCCCCCAAACTTTTCGATCAACCTTTTCATTTTAATAAAGACCAAAAAAATGGTCATTTTTGAAATTATAAGCATTAGCAGGTTGTTAGAAACTGAAATCAAACAGTTTTCAACTCAAAACTTTATTCTAGGTGATGTTACATTTTCACATAGGACCCCTTGTTCGAAAGGAGCTTCTGAACTCTCTCGTCCATTGAATTTGTCAGGTTTTGGATGGTTTCTGCTTCAATTGTTTTGCATGAGGACAGAATACCCTCCCAGAGCTGTTGCTTAGATGTGAACTGCCTCCCGCCATCATAGACACTCCTTTT
The DNA here is from genome assembly GCF_046119375.1 of Phyllobates terribilis. Classification (NCBI taxonomy): domain Eukaryota; kingdom Metazoa; phylum Chordata; class Amphibia; order Anura; family Dendrobatidae; genus Phyllobates; species Phyllobates terribilis. The sequence continues at coordinate 296,525,707 of NW_027362768.1, forward strand.
AATGATGCTCCAAAGGTTCTGAATGGGGTACAGGTCAGGGGAGCATGGGGGTCACACCATAAGTTTGTCCCCTTTTATGCCCATATCAGCCAGAGATGCAGATGTTTTATGTGCAGCATGAGATGGTGCATTATCATGCAGAAAAATGATCTTGCTGTGAAATACACGGTTCTTCTTCTTGAACCATGGCAGGAAGTGCTGTTTGAGAAAATCCACATACATTATGGAGTTCATCTTTAGCGCCTTCAGGGATCCTAAAGGGGCCGACAATCTCTCTCCCCATGATTCCAGCCCAAAACATTACTCCACCTCCTCCTTGTTGGCGCTGTAGCCGTGTTTGCGTGGGGTGTCCATCAACCAGCCATCCTCCACTCCATCCATCTGGACCATCGAGCGCTGCACGGCACTCATCCGTGAACAAAACAGTTTTGAAATCAGTCTTCATGTAATGTTTGGCCCACTGGAGCCGTTTCTGCTTGTGTGAAGTGGATAGAGGAGGTCGACAGGATGGCGTATGCACAGCTGCAAACCTCTGAAGGACCCTGCATCTTGTTGTTCGGGGGACGTTGGAGGCACAAGCAGCTTCAAAAACTTGTCTGCTGCTATGACAAGGCTTTTTTGCCGCTGCTCTTTCAACCTGACGTAATTGCCTGTAGGAAAGAGTCCTCAATTTGCCCTTATCAGCACGCACACGTGTGTACTGTGAATCAGCTACATACTTCTTGATTGCCAAGACACTTCATCCTGATCATCGCACAATGTTGATTGTAGTCATGCCTTGACCTAAACACTCCACAATTTGTTGCTTCTCAGCAGCCGACACATCCTTTTTCTTTCCCATTTTGGCAGAAAATGTAGGCTGCTTAATAATGTGAGACAACCTTCTTAAGTAGTCTTGCCTTTCATTGGACACACCTGCCAAACTAATTAGCACAGGTGTCTGCAATTGCTTACAGTGATATAAAGAGCCCTGACACACATCACCATCAATGAGTTTAACTGACAAACAAACAAATTCTTCCCTTATCACTCCTAAACACTTTTTGCATAATAATTTGGAACGCAGTGTACATGTGCTTTTCCACAAAACACCAGTGGTTCACGTAGTGAATCTTACAGTTCTAACTTGCCAACCGTGGTCTGTATGGAGTTGTTCAATAAAGGGCCCAAAATTAAGATAACATAGATGGGAGAGGTCTCTATGAATAGGAATTCCTAAGTATTTGATACCCTGTGAGGGCCAGGCAAAGGGAAAGTTGGACTGGATGGAATCCTATATGGATTTGGGGAGGGAGACATCAAGGGCCTCAGACTTCGCTGCATTGATTTTAAAATTTGACCATGTAACAAAGTGATCTATTTCAGCCATAACAGCATGGATGGATATATGTGATTGAGTGATATATACTAGGACATCATCAGCAAATAGAGAGCACTTGTACTCGATGCCTCCCACCTCAATCCACCTAATATTGAGGTTATGGCGAATTGATGAGAGCAGGTGCTCCGTCACTAGGATGTATAAGAGAGGGGACAGAGGACATCCCTGCCTTGTCCCATTGGTGATTGTGAAAGGTGATGAAAATGTTCTGATGCACCCCCTGGGCCTTGGGACACCCGGAGCCGGACCCTTTTTGGTGGATGCTGGTGGTTGTAGTCTTCGTGGCGGCGACCCGGTTCCGTGGCTCAGGGTGGTCAAACCAGTGGCGGAACTATTTATGTGGTTTTGATGTTTAAATGTCCGACTACGCCACCCGTGGATTGCGGTCAGAGTGAACCGCCGCTGCAGGGCAGACCGCTGAGGCTGGTGTTGTGGGTGCAGCAGAGCGTAGCATAACTCCCCACGGGAGGAGTATAGCCTCAGGGCAGTGTATGCGGAGGATGGGGGTGATGGTGCAGGGCAGCAGCAGTAACGACACGGAGTCAGTGATGCAGTCCAGGGCCTTTACTCACAGTTCTTATTATCCAGACCACGTCTGCAGGTAACGGCTGCCCACGTCGTACTGTGCTCACCAGGTGAGGGGCTCAGACAACTCCCAGATAACTTTGGAGCGCTTCACAGGACCCCCTTTGTGTGTCCTTTGTCTGGCCTTTCTTACCAACCCTTCTGTCCGGCTGCCTCGGGCCTCCTCTTGGTAAACTTGGCGCCAGTTTCCCTGACCCTATGTGGTGCCTTCCTAGCGGGTGTAGCGAGGGGCTGCGCCACATAAAATGTCACAGCCTCCGGTTTCTAGCTGAGGGTCGTTTCCTGCCTCCACTAGTTTCGGGGACCGGTCTCCCCCTTTGGCCTGACCCCTCCACGCAGGTGGATTCGGGCGTGCGGTGGCGACTCGCCCGTCCGCACCCCTGGGATCCCTTCATTCCTCGTTCCTGGAGCCTTCTCCGCTCCTCTTCCTTCCTTCTCCCTCTTCCACGCCTGGGCCTCTGTTACTAGGCCCGCCTCCGGAGCAGAGCTCATGCAGAGCCCCTGCTCCCTGCCACTTCTGCTCAGACTTCTCTGCACTGAACTAAGATGGTGCCCACCTTTTATACTCCCTTCTCAATGCACCCAGGAACTGCTTCCTCCCTGCTCCTGCACTACAGGGTTCCCCTTCCTCAGTGTTCCCTCCCCCCACTCAAGCCAGGGACAGGGACTGTCGTGCCCATCTCAGAGGCATATTGGTCGCCCTGCCCCACGGCAATGTGGTGTAATGCATGCAGGTGTCGGGTCCTGATCCACACTCCATCCTTACCTGAGAGTGAGATATCACACCTCTGGGTGAGGTGCAATACCTCTGTAGCAACCGAGCCCTCAGGGTGCTACAGTTCCATTTATCTTCAGCCTAGGTGACGTATTGTGATACAGGGCCGTGATTTTGGCTATAAAAGGGTCCCCTAGACCCCTACCCCAAGCTTTTTAAGAGAATCATATATGGCGTGCCAGGAGACTCTATGGAATGCTTTCTCAGCATCCAACGAGAGTATCTAATTACACATTTTTAACTGCATCTAGCCCAGGAAATACTTTGTGCCTAGTAGCAGTGTCTGCTAGTCAGCGGATTATCCCGGCTGTTAAGCAAGCTACACCACCTGTAGTTTAGACACTTAATTTTTTCAAAGGAAATGCTTCGGGACCATGGGATACTCAGTGAAGAACATCAGGAGGCACCCCAAGGCATAGGGGCTGGGACTGGCAGTAGGATGCCTTGCGGTGGACAGCCGAGCTCGATCCTTATAAAAGCTTTTTAACTGCAGCAGCTTTAGTGGACGCTACTGGAGCTGGAATTACGCGGCTGCTGGCATGAGACTTGCCCTCCAATAGATCCTTGTAAATGGATTTAAAGTGTATTCATTCAAATTAGAGAGACAATTTAAATTAAAAAGCTTAGAGCTGCCTCCACCACAGGGGGGCTCGCTCGACCCACCAGCGGACAGGCACCAGTATTGGGAGAGGGGGGCTGGCCATCAGGGTTCACCGCGGCTCTGGCACAAACCCGGCGACACGGAGGTGGCACGGGCAGGAGCGGACTGGCCGTGTCGGCTTCTCACTTTTTGGATTTTAGAAGGGCATGACATGCCTATATCTGTGTCTCCCCCTCCTTTTACTCCTCCACCTCTTTTATTTTCGCATGACTATATGTACTTGTCACTTTTCCATGTGTTAGTTATGTCTTCTGAGCAGTTTGTCAGCTTTTGGACACCTTTGAAGGTGTTTTCTATGTGTTTCTATGTGTTTTTGTTTGCCTGCCATTGGTTTTAACGGTGTTCGAAGGTGTTCGACGAACAGTTCGACAAACAGTTCGGCGAACACACGGGTGTTCGACGAACCGAACCGAACTCGAACACTACGGGGGTGGCTCAACACTATTGATAACGCACATAATGGTGCCCATTCTTCTGGGGCGGGCGCCACATTCAGTATCAAACACAGTCTCTAGGCGCACAATACCCGGTGATAATGGGTGGCTTCATGTCCTGTTCGTGACGCCAAAGGTGACGCGCCCCTTGGGCTGTGGGGTACTCAGTGCCGGGCTGGTCGTTGCTAGGGGAGATGTCACAGTGGCGGTGACCCAAGGCGGTCAATAAAAGGGGTTATTTACAAGGGATTTATAGTTTTTATATAAAGTTCGTGAGCCTCCTGTGGTATGCGGCTAAAGGGAGCCGCCACTGCGGAGCAGGTCCTCTGGAGCTGTTGTTAATGCAGCAGAATTGGTTTAGCTCTCCACAGGTAGAGCTTAGCTCCAGGACTGTGCTGAGATGTTATAGATATTGCTGTTGCAGTTGTGTTGCAGTGTAGTGCAGGGGGTGATGGCGCAGCAATAAGTTCACAGAGACAGTAGGGTGCAGTCTTCAGGGTTTACTCACAGTTGTTAAGTTCCTCAGGTTACACTTTCTTGATTACAACCTCCCACATCATGCTGCGTTCACCGGGCAGGGGTTCAGCAATCCCTCAGGTATTTCAAGAGTGCCTGCCAGGACCCCGTTCTATATGTCCTTCTCAGCCGTCTTCCTGCGCTGGCCCTCACCCTTCTTGCCCTGGCAAAACAATGTCCCAAGCCGGTATCCTCAGATCTTTCTGGGCAACCTGGAGTTCCCTTGATCCTATGTGGTTACCTTTTTTTCGACTTGAGTGCGGATGTGGCAACTGCACCCTGAAAGTACAGAAACCTCAGTTTCTAGTTAAATTTTGTAATTCTCACTAGTTAGGGGCCGGTCCTCTTTGCGACTGAATCCCTCCACCGCCTGACAGATTCGGGCGTACGGGTGGCCTCCAGCACTGCCCGTACCCCTGGGATCCCCTCTACTTTCCTGGAGCCTGCCTCCTGCTCCTCTCCTCTCTTCTCTCTTTCCTTCTCCTGGGCCTCTCTCTGGGCCCTGCTCCTTCCCTGAGCAGAGCTCCTGCAGAGCTCCTGCTCCCACTACTTCTCCTCTCAGACTGAACTGAACTCCCAAGATGGCTTTCCCTTTTTATATCTTCCTTTCAAGTGCTCCCCTAATCTTCTTCCTCCACCCACACCCACTACATGGTTCCCCCTCACCTTGGTTCCCCCCACTCCAGCCAGGGACAGGGCTCAGCAGGAGTGAGACGCATCTTGCCCCTCCTGCTGGTCTGGAGTAGTGTAGTGTTAGATGCAGGTGTTCGGGTCCCGGGCAGCACTCTATCCTTACCTGAGAGTGAGATACCACACCTCTGGGTGAGATGCAGTACCTCTGTGGCGACTGAACCCGCAGGGGCGCACATTAGCCTGGCCGCAATGTGGAAAATCTTCCTCAGCACCCACAAACATCCAGTACCACCATCTGATACAGTCCGTATTAGCAGGAGGCAGCGTTTCAACAACATGGTGGTAGAGTATGTATGTGTCCACATGTCTCCACGTACTGAGTGATTGGTCTGCCCCATTTAACTTCTGTATCTCCAAATTGGACACATGGCCTCTACACCTCGGAGGTTCTGGCCTGCCCTGTGGCAAGCGTACTGTCGGAACATGTGTTTAGCATGCCAGGGGGTGTGATAACAGACAGACGCATCCGCCTGTCCACAGCCAACATTGCCAAGCTCACATAAAATGAACCAGGCGTGGATCTCACAGGACTTGTCCATACCTTTGGCTGACTACAGAAGTATACCCTGCCGCACTCTGTCACTGTTATACTCCACTGCAGTTTGTTCATTCTATTTGCCATTCCCAATGTTTTGAGGCCTCCTCAAATAAAAAAGCAAACAAAAAATAAAAATGAAAAAAATATAAAAACCAAAAACAGTGTTGGTTACCTCCTCTTCCGCATCTTCCACCTAGACCACCACGTCCAACTGCACCTCCTCCTCAACCTCTTTCTCCACTTGGAACTCCACCTCCTGGTTCAAGATTTTTATTTTTCATTTTTTTTATTCTATATTATTTTAAGTCCATTCTCTAAATAAAAGCAAAAAAAACACAAAAACAGTTTTGGCTACCTCCTCCTCTGCCTCTTCCACCTTCCTCCTGCACCTTCTACTCAACTTGGACCTGAACCTCATGGTTCAAGATTATTATTTTTAATTTTTTTTATTCTATGTTATTTTAAGTCATTTCCCTATCCACATTTGTTTGCAGGTCAATTCTCCTGCTCTTACACCCATATTGCTTTCTTTTGCAGCCATCTAGCCCTTAGTACCATCATTTTACAGCACAAATGGTTGATCCCCATTGGCTTCTATGGGTTTCAAATTCAGGGCCAAATTCGGGTCAAGTTCTGGTACCTGAGCCGAACTTTTGGGCTACAGTTTGACTGAACCCGAAAATCCACGGGTCCGCTCATCCCTACCCATGATCATGATATATCCTGTTTTCGTACTTTATGCTGTGATTAAGTGCTTCCGAATGAGCATGAAACACTTCAGATTGAGATGCTATTATACTGTAAGTATTTTTCATACTTGATCATAGAATTGTATTTCCTGGCCAGATGGTTTTCCATTTTTGAGCTTTCGTTTTTTCCTCCCCTTCTTCCAAGAGCCATATGTTTTTTGTTTTATAGCTGTGTGAGGCCATTTGAGTTTCACTCCACCCGCAGCTGTTAGAGGCAGATAACGGCTGATCATTACAGCTACCTGCCGGAAAAGATGTGGGCTCTGCTTGCAAGCCCACATCACAGTCACGGAGCCGGCATGATATACCAGTACGTCATATGTCAGTAAGGGGTTTAAGAGAACCTGTCGCCACATTTTTCATGTTGAACTGGATACACGATATAATAGTGACTACAGGGAGAAATAAAAATTTTTTGCTTGTTTTGTTTTTTATTTCACCTTTCCATTGCAGAGATATTAGCAATTCAAGTATTTGCCACCTAATGAGTTAATTTTTATTAAGTCCAAGGGTGCGTTAGCAGAGAGGTTTTACTGGAGAGTGTGTACATTTTTCCCCTGTGTGACGTTGACCAATCATTAGCAGGCAGCAACACTCAGGAGAAAGAAGAACATGCCCCACCATAGCTTAGAACAGGCTACTTCTGAGTGAAACATATAATGACAGACAGCCTGATTCCACTGCAGAACCATTCCAAGTTGCTGTGAGCACAGCATACCTGAGTGTCATTACTGAAACCTTTGAGCTCTCATGTTCTGGTAGTCTGGGTGAGGGGAGGAACAGAATAGCAAAGGTAACAGTGCTTTGAGAGGAGGAAAGCAGATACAACGGTTTGTAATGTGACACAGATAAACTCAGCTGCACTGACCCTCCTCCCAAATGATCTGCTAGAAGATTAAATCTCAAAGGTGTCAGTACTGAAGCTTGAATATAAATAATATGGAACTGGCTTAAGTACTGTGTGTACACCAGCTATTCCCTCTTATAATAGAGTGTGCAAAAATATAAATTTTACCCGTTTGGAATAATAACGTATCGAAAGGTCACATTTCAGAGTTAGTAACTCGCGCGTGCAGACTCATTTGTGACTCACCAGGTGGCAGGGCAGCATCAGATCCCAAAATGGCGACTGTGCAAGAGAAAGTGTTTTGTTTTAGAGTATGAGAAGTGTAAATCAATTGTTCCCGTGCAGCAAGTGTTCCGAAGACACCTGTTCACCAGAGAATTCTGCAGTGGTATCGACCATTTAAGGACACAGGATGCTTGTTTTAACGTAAAACCCCCGGACAGGCAAAGTAGTGGAGAGTGTTCGAGAGACCTTTGCTTGGCATAAATGTGTGTTGTGTGACAAAAGGAGGACGCAAAAAACATTTGTAAACATTATATGCTAAACTTGGAGGGTTTGTTTGTTATCATGTGCCATGCACTATTGTGCATGTAATACATTATATATCTCGTTGAAGCCCGATGTATCTTTTATAATCGCTCTGTACAATCACATGATTGAATTACAGAGTAACTAGAGCCTATGGATAAGACAATTCATTTCCCACCATTGACTTGTATAAATAGATTTTCATTTTTTATGTTATTTTTTTCTATTTACAGTGGATTCTGACCCTCATTTTGTGATAAATGTTCCAAAACAGAATGACGCACTGTGCTTCAATATTCAGGAGAAGCCGGGTGTGATCCTGAATCTTATTGAGGATATACAGCTAGGTATGTTATGGAACTCACCATATTAGTCTTCAATTTTCTGATTTATAGGTAAAAGTTACAGTGCACCAGTATGTAATCAGAATGCAGAGTACTCTGAATTACTCAACATGGTGCATGCCATTTAAAGAGAATCTGTCATCAGGATTTTATAACCCCAATTAATTGCATTTATATAAAGGCACTTTAATTCTGAATAAATCCTTACCTTTCTGGTAGAAATCTATTTTATGTTTTACAGAAATCCATAGTAGAAATTATATGCTAATGAGCTGCAAGTGCATTGGGGTTTGCCCTGCACTTATAGCTCTCCTGCTTCTCTAGCTTTTCCCCGCCTACTGCCTGCCTCCTGTCTCTGTCTGACAGGTCACTTGTTTCATACAGCATTGGGAGAGACGAGGTCAACAACTTTTAGACAAGTTTATTTAGCTTAACACCAGAAAATGTCTCAATTTTTAGTGCAAATTATCACCATCAGCACTATTTACATTTTCCCGCTACATGATGTACTATTAGGGTGCAGGAGTAGTAATAAAAAAAGCACATCTGTATTGCCATATTTGCAAAATTACAATCTATCAAAATATAATATTATTTAAAGAGAACCTTTCAAGTCTGTTAATGCCTTTAACCTGCTAATATAGGGTTGATCTGCAGGTTAATAGCATTATGAAGGTGGCCAACTGCAGTACTGAAAGTATGGTACCCAGGAGAAAATTAACTTTATTTCTCCCAGGTGATGAAAGCTATCAGTCATACAGGCGTGCCGGCGTGGCTTCAGTCATTGCTTACCATACAGTAAGCAACTGTTGGAAGCCCGCCCCCACACTTTGCTGGCTGTCAGTCAAAGCGATAGGGCATGCTTGCAGCCGTCGCTCACAGTGCTGTGGGAGTCGCCGGCTTTCAGACACTCCGGTGCACCCAAAGCAACTACAGTCACTGCTTACAGCACTGAGAGTGGCTGATGTAAACATGCTCCGGCAGTGACTGACAGCCAGCTATGCACTGATGCACTATAGAGCCGACTGTCAAGCATTGACTGTAATTGCTGTGGTCAAGCCTGCATGACTGAAAACTGGCGGCTCCCAGGTGGAATAAAAATAATTTTCCCCCTGGTGCAACACTTTCAGTACTGCTGCCGTGCACCTTACTAAGGCTATTAACCTGCAAATTAACCCTATACCTGCAGGTTTTATTAATTTATTGTTTTCTCATCACTCAATTTACCAATCAGATTAATTTATTTTATATTTTGATTGATCGGACTTTTATGAAGGCAGTTATACCAAATATACTTGTATATTTTTATAATTGTTTTATTTTTAAAAGGGAGGAGATTTGAACTTTTGTGTTTTTTTTTGTTTTTTTTCATATTTTAATTTTTTTTTTTACTGTATTCAATAGTCCCCTTAGGGGACCTGATGCTGTGATCATCTGATAGCTTGTACTATACATAGCAGGGCATCAGCACTGCTACGTATAGGGAAAATCACAATCTCCTATGGGCACCGCCAAAAGCTGGCTTTCACAGGAGGATCGTAAGGACAGGCATGGGAGTCTTCAGCAAACCTTAGGCTGTCATGACAACATATAGTTTCCCCTCAATCATGTCAAGGGCGTGCTAATGAGCGGATGGAATGAAGTGTCCTCCTGCCAGCGCGTGTTAAATGCCGGGATTTAACAGGTTGACAGCCATGGGCGAATTTCAGCTCCACCCCGCAGCTGTTAGAGGCACATGATGGCTGATTAAATTATGTGCTGGGAAAGATGCAGGTTCAGCGTGTGAGCCCGCACCAAAGTCAGGGAGCCGGCATATGACGTACTAGCACATTATATGTTGGTAAGGTGTTAAGATTTAGAGGGGGATTTGAAAAGGTCCCCTCAGCATTCTGATCCAAAAACTGCTAGAAAAACTCCATGTACCCATAGGCCTACTACTTCCAAACAAGAGATTGCCTCATTTATTAAAATTAAACGATCCTGAAAACATTTATTTTTGTATTTCTAGGAATGGCAGTTAATGGAGAACTTATTGGAAACAAGAATACGGACAATGACGTCACATCAAGTGAAACTTATTTTGGAAGAATTGGGATTATAAACATAGAAATGAAGATGGGAATTGAGGTGACCACTGAGAAAATCACAATCCTGAACCCTAACAACAACAACAGAAAGTTGTCATGGAAGAAAACAGTCTCTATAAGCAAGGAAGGGTAAGACATTTCCCACACCGGTCACTATTGCTATGAACCGTCCTTAGACTACAGCCCGCTTTGATAAATAAGATGCCCCAGTGATCAGATGATCGGTGCAGGTCCGTCTCCAAAATGTTTTGACCATCTTATACTTGGGGCCTTCAATGCTAAGTCATCTATTTCACTGGTCAGCCACGTTCACTTCTACATGAGGCAAGATGAGATGACCTTCTGCATCCTCCCTCCCAACACAGATCATAATTTGACTTTTAAAACATCAGAACTTCCCTGCACACATTTTAAGTTTCCCTTGGAAGCATAGGGCCTCATTTATTGAACATGGCTAAAAAAAAATTATTTATGACCCATAGCAACCAATCAGAGCTCAGCTTTAATTTTTTAAACAGTTCTGGAAAAATGAAAACTGCGCTGTGATTGATTGCTATGGGCAATAAAGACAGTTTGTCTTTTGGACAGCTTTGATAAATCTGCCCCAATAATTGGGGCCTGAAAACTGATGCATATAGTCCAATAAATGTATAGTTATTATTTCTGTATACCCGTACATTATCATATATTATTTATTACTTTCTTTATACTCTTCCAGGTTTAATCTAGTAGTCAACAAAAGAAGTAATGTGACCATTTCATTTGGAGAAGGGGCAACATTTGTTATTATTCTGCACGAAGTGTGGAAAGGTCATCCTGTACACAGGGATTTCTTAGGTTTTTACACATTGGATAATCATAAATTCTCTGAAGGAGTCCATGGACTGCTGGGTAACACTCACTTCTGTATTATATATAAACCTTAGTGCTTATGACGCGCCCCCTGGGCCATATTCTTTAGGGGGAATATCCGGAGCCGGATCAGATGGGAGTTGTAGTCTTCCGAGTGGCTGTGACCCGGCCCGTGCCCAGGGCGTCAAACTCAGTGTTATGTGGCAGTCCTACAGATGTTATTAAGAGTTCTTTTGTGTCGACTACGCCACCCGTTGTGATGCGGTCACTGTGGCCGCCGCTGCAGCAGGGTCCGCTGAGGCTGATGGTGGGTGCGCAGCTTGGTGAGATAACCCCCAACGGGAGGGGTATAGCCCCAGGGGGGACAGGTGCAGAGGATGGGGGTTGTGGTGGTGCAGTGCAGACGGCAATGAAGACAGAGTCGGGTTGTGCAGTTAAGGGTGTTTACTTACTGCAGATGTTGTACTGGTCACTCCAGCTTCGAGTGACCACCCGAGCCGTGCTGCGTCCACCAGGTCCTGGATCCAGCCAACCCCCAAACAAGTCCGGAGCGTGGCCCTGAGCTCTCCTTCTGTCCCGTTCTCTGGCCGTCCCCACCAGTGATCCACCTAGGTCCAGCTCCCTCGGGCCTTCTGTTGGGACACCCTTGGCCTTGGGTTCCCTGACCCTTCATGTGGTGTGCCTTCGGGGTGGATGTGATGGGTGACCGTGACAAACGCTGCCCACGGTCTCCGGTCTCTGGCTGGGGTGTGTTTTGCCCCCCACCAGCTTGGGTTCCGGTACCCTGTGCCGACTCTTCACCCGGGGATTTTAGTTGGGATCTTGGAGTCCTTTTCTGCTGTTTCCCCCTCTGGGTCTCTCTTTCTCTTCTCCTCTCTCACTCTGGGTCTTTCTTCTCCTCTGCTCGCTGACTTGTTCTCTGCATCTGACCCTGTTCTTAGTTGGTGCCCACCTTATATACACCCTCTATGTGTGAGCTCAGGTGACCAGCACCCAATGAGCTCCTATCTTTACCCAGGCTGCTCCCCCTATCTGCCCCTACACTACTTGGGATGTACCACCCCCCTCCCACTCCAGCCAGGAACAGACTCGGTCGTACCTGCACATTTCTAAGTGGGAGTACCGTCGGTCTGCTCCTCGGAAATGGGATGTGTGTAGTGCATGCAGCCTACCGAGCTCAGATCCACACTCCATCCTTACCCGGGAGTGGAATATCACACCTCTGGGTTGAGGTGCAATACCCCTGTAGCAGCCGAATCCTCAGGGTGCTACATTCCCCCCTGGTAAATCACAGCACGTCCTCGGGCTGTAAGACATAAAACACCAAACATACATTTTTTTTTTTTTCATAAACATATAAAACAACATATATTAGCAAATAAAACATTCTCGTCGCCTCTGGCTCCTCCTCCGGTCACTGTGCAACGTGTGACCGGGTAAAGTGCGACAGTCTCTCTAGAAAACTGGTTTTCCTATAAAACCGGTAGGGGGCGCTTTAGGAAGCGCAACTATATACAGGGGAAGTTGGCCGCTCTCAGTCCTCGGCCAGGTAAAGGGAAGGGAATGGCTGCTCACAGTCCTCAGCCTGGTATGGATTACGGAATAACGGGTAAAAAGTTCACTCATGCTGGTCCCAACGGGGACTATATATATGTAGCAACAGTTTCTTTAGTACCCGGTCGGGTAACTATTTACATCTACTGCTCTGCCGCACTCAACGGCGTCTTCCTCCTGCTCTTTGCTTGTAGCTGGTTGTAACTTCAGACCCGTCCGGGTCCTCTTGCTCCTCCTCCTCCGTCAGGCGGTGTACGTGGAGGGCGTAAGGTCCTTTGGCACACTTGTGCCGGGTGAAGGTGACCTCGTCTCCGATGTAGAGGTCACGACCTCTGTGCCCCTCCGGCAGATGGGACTCCACGTCTCTGCGCGTGACAAAGACGTCGCCGGGGGTGTTGTTGTCTCGGATGAAGCCCCACCCATGCTGCTGATTGAACTTGATCACTGTCCCGATGGTGCGGGGACAATGCGCTGCACGGGGGTCCCTCCTGGTCCGGCTCTTCTGCTCGGCACTCCGTACTTGGGCCTGCTGTTCCCGGACCCGCCTCTCTCTCCGCTCCCTCGCAAACTCTTCGAGCTGCTGTCGGCAACACTCAGCACGCTCCACTGCAGCTGCCCTGGTTTCCTGAGTGAACCCCATTGGGTCTTCTCCGGTGGGGTCCCACTCAAATTGGGCCTCTTCAGGCGGGGGCTAGATCCGTGCCACGGGCGTCGGAGCCGGAATCAGGGGCTCACACAAGGGCCCTAGTCTCTGCTGCCGTTCCAGCTCATGGAATTCTTCGGGCCAGATGAAGGGCCGCCCGTCCGGCCATGTGAGCTGGCTGAACAAGTCCTCCCCCAGGTGTGGCACCCTTGGTTTTACGGGCGCGGTGGTGGTGGCGCCCGGGTTGCCCAGGCCTTGCGGCCAGGCCTGGGGCACCTGGAAGGTGAAGGGCACCGTTAGGACGGCGGCGCCCTGGGCTACCTGGCCTTGCGGCCAGGCCGGAGGCTCCGCGGAGGTAGGGGGCGCTGTTGGTGATGCGGCGCCCGGGGGTACTAGGCCTTGCGACCAGGCTGGTGGTATTTCCTGCTTTGTCACGCTCCGGGTCGAGGCGCGTGACGTCACAGGGGTCGCTGTGGCGGCTTCCAGTCGGGGCCTAGTCCATAGCGGTGACATGGCGGCTACGGGCACAGCAGGGGGACTCTCGGGCTCTGCGACGGGGAGCGGGGGCAGGTGGGCGGTTTCCCGGCTTGGGGTATAGGCGTCCCCTTTACCTGCCTCCATGCGTTCGGCTCCCTTCTCGGCGCCGTCTCCGGCCTTGGGTCCTCCCGCGCCATCCTCAGAGGCGGTCTGTTTCCTCTTCCAGGGTAGCGTGCTCCGTTGACTGGTCTCAGCTTGCTGGGCCATCTCCCGGCTCCATTCCGCCAATGTCTCTCGCTGCACCCGGGCCATCCTCCGTGCGAGGCCCTCCAGGGCAGTCTGTGCACACTCCCGGTCTCGGGGGAGCTGTGCAAGGACCTCCACTAGGCCTAGTGGGGTCGTGGTTTCTAGCAGGCTCCTGACCAACGGGTCGGTGCTGCTCTGCTCTTCTTCCAGCAGGCTCCTGGCCAGCGGGCCGGTGCTGCTCTGCTCTCCTTCCTCGGTCTCTAGCAGACTCCTGGCCAGCGGGCCGGTGCTGTTCTGCTTTCTCTCCATCTCCGGGTAAGCTCCTCCGCTACTCCTCGTTAGACTTCTTGCCTCCGGGTGCGCTCGCTCTAGACTGCTCCAGGCGGCACCCATCTTCGTTCTTTTCTTTCGTCTCCTCCCACTTCGAGGGCGGTCCCGGGGCAACTCAGTGACTGTCAGCTCCAGGGGCAGTTCTTTCACGCTGACAGACACCTCCAGCATCACAGTCTCTGTTGGTGGGGGCGGTTTCCACTTTTGGCGCCATTTTCTGTCCTGGCCCACGATGGGAGGCGGCCTCTTGCCCTCCTTTGGCACGCCCATAATGGCGTCCGCTGCTCTTCCAAGGCGGGAAACTCTGCAGATGGCGGGAACAAGCTGGAAATGGCGGACAATCGGCGGGAAACGACCTGTGATGGGGTCCGATGGCGTGGACCCTCCGGAACCGGCGGGAGACTTCTTTCTGAGGTAAACTTGCACTTTTCTTCAGGCACGCAGTACCCGGGTGTTGTGGGCACGAAATCCTGCCGACTACGCCAAAGTTGACGCGCCCCCTGGGCCATATTCTTTAGGGGGAATATCCGGAGCCGGATCAGATGGGAGTTGTAGTCTTCCGAGTGGCTGTGACCCGGCCCGTGCCCAGGGCGTCAAACTCAGTGTTATGTGGCAGTCCTACAGATGTTATTAAGAGTTCTTTTGTGTCGACTACGCCACCCGTTGTGATGCGGTCACTGTGGCCGCCGCTGCAGCAGGGTCCGCTGAGGCTGATGGTGGGTGCGCAGCTTGGTGAGATAACCCCCAACGGGAGGGGTATAGCCCCAGGGGGGACAGGTGCAGAGGATGGGGGTTGTGGTGGTGCAGTGCAGACGGCAATGAAGACAGAGTCGGGTTGTGCAGTTAAGGGTGTTTACTTACTGCAGATGTTGTACTGGTCACTCCAGCTTCGAGTGACCACCCGAGCCGTGCTGCGTCCACCAGGTCCTGGATCCAGCCAACCCCCAAACAAGTCCGGAGCGTGGCCCTGAGCTCTCCTTCTGTCCCGTTCTCTGGCCGTCCCCACCAGTGATCCACCTAGGTCCAGCTCCCTCGGGCCTTCTGTTGGGACACCCTTGGCCTTGGGTTCCCTGACCCTTCATGTGGTGTGCCTTCGGGGTGGATGTGATGGGTGACCGTGACAAACGCTGCCCACGGTCTCCGGTCTCTGGCTGGGGTGTGTTTTGCCCCCACCAGCTTGGGTTCCGGTACCCTGTGCCGACTCTTCACCCGGGGATTTTAGTTGGGATCTTGGAGTCCTTTTCTGCTGTTTCCCCCTCTGGGTCTCTCTTTCTCTTCTCCTCTCTCACTCTGGGTCTTTCTTCTCCTCTGCTCGCTGACTTGTTCTCTGCATCTGACCCTGTTCTTAGTTGGTGCCCACCTTATATACACCCTCTATGTGTGAGCTCAGGTGACCAGCACCCAATGAGCTCCTATCTTTACCCAGGCTGCTCCCCCTATCTGCCCCTACACTACTTGGGATGTACCACCCCCCTCCCACTCCAGCCAGGAACAGACTCGGTCGTACCTGCACATTTCTAAGTGGGAGTACCGTCGGTCTGCTCCTCGGAAATGGGATGTGTGTAGTGCATGCAGCCTACCGAGCTCAGATCCACACTCCATCCTTACCCGGGAGTGGAATATCACACCTCTGGGTTGAGGTGCAATACCCCTGTAGCAGCCGAATCCTCAGGGTGCTACACTTACATTTGTGTTTTTATTTACTCTGTTAAAGGGAACCTGTCACCTGATTGATACTGGCCAAGCCACGATTGCAACCAGGTATATTTTTCAATGAAGCACTCCAACATTTTAGAGAAAATATAGTTAGAAGATCTAGGGAAAATAGCCAGACACCAGACTAGTTCGGCACCACCCTTGACCAGCTCTTCCCAGAGCTGCTGCCGATGATTGAGAGGCCTGTCCCTCATGTGTACACAGGGACCGACCTGCCAATCACCTGCAGTAGCAGATCTTCTAACTATAATTTTTCTGAAATGCCAGGGAATTTTTGAGAAAAACATACCTGGCTTCAATTGTGTAGCCAAGCTCTGATTCATGCTGTCCATGAATCTGTCACTTGGCTTTCCCTACGTAAACTGTATACACCACCTTTTAATTGTCTTTAGGCTAGGGTCACACCACTGTATTTCCTCCCATCCAAAGGAATCGGGCTGATTATGCCGATCACATTCTGATCAGAGTTTGATAACAGTGTGACCTGATTTTCTTGGATGAGGAATAAATAGAAACAAAATTCTCCATCTTCTCCATTCTCTCAGTTTGTGGAAATCGGACAGCACTCGGATGTTATTGGAGTGCAATCCGATTTTTTGCATAGACTCATTGACTTGTATGGCCAAGTGCCATCTAAATAGTGGATGAAAATCGAGCATGTTGCAATTTTTTTCTTGTCCGTGGAAAGAATCAGAAATGTGCACAGCTCAATAGAATCACATTGGCCCGAGTGCGATCCAATGTTTTGTCAGATCGCACTCGAAAATACAGTCATCTGCAAGAGCCCTAAATAGCACTTACGCAACCCTTTCACATGAGTCCAGCTGTCCAACATACAGTACAGACCAAAAGTTTGGACACACCTTCTCATTTAAAGATTTTTCTGTATTTTCATGACTATGAAAATTGTACATTCGCACTGAAGGCATCAAAACTATGAATTAACACATGTGGAATTATATACTTAACAAAAAAGTGTGAAACAACTGAAAATATGTCTTATATTCTAGGTTCTTCAAAGTAGCCACCTTTTGCTTTGATGACTGCTTTGCACACTTTTGGCATTCTCTTGATGAGCTTCAAGAGGTAGTCACCGGAAATGGTTTTCACTTCACAGGTGTGCCCTGTCAGGTTTAATAAGTGGGATTTCTTGCCTTATAAATGGGGTTGGGACCATCAGTTGTGTTGTGCAGAAGTCTGGTGGATACACAGCTGATAGTCCTACTGAATAGACTGTTAGAATTTGTATAATGGCACGAAAAAAGCAGCTAAGTAAAGAAAAACGAGTGGCCATCATTACTTTAAGAAATGAAGGTCAGTCAGTGCGAAAAATTGGGAAAACTTTGAAAATGTCCCCAAGTGCAGTTGCAAAAACCATCAAGTGCTTCAAAGAAAGTGGCTCACATGAAGACCGCCCCAGGAAAGGAAGACCAAGGGTCACCTCTGCTTCTGAGGATAAGTTTATCCGAGTCACCAGCCTCAGAAATCGCAGGTTAACAGAAGCACTCAGATTAGAGACCAGGTCAATGCCACACAGAGTTCTAGCAGCAGACACATTTCTTCAACAACTGTTAAGAGGAGACTTTGTGCAGCAGGCCTTCATGGTAAAATAGCTGCTAGGAAACCACGGCTAAGGACAGGCAACAAGCAGAAGAGACTTGTTTGGGCTAAAGAACACAAGGAATGAACATTAGACCAGTGGAAATCTGTGCTTTGGTCTGATGAGTCCAAATTTGAGATGTTTGGTTCCAACCACTGTGTCTTTGTGCGACGCAGAAAAGGTGAACGGATGGACTCTATATGGCTGGTTCCCACCGTGAAGCATGGAGGAGGAGGTGTGATGGTGTGGGGGTGCTTTGCTGGTGACACTGTTGGGGATTTATTCAAAATTGAAGGCATACTGAACCAGCGTCGCTACCACAGCACCTTGCAGCGTCATGCTATTCCATCCGGTTTGCATTTAGTTGGACCATCATTTATTTTTCAACAGGACAATGACCCCAAACACACCTCCAGGCTGTGTAAGGGCTATTTGACCAAGAAGGAGAGTGATGGGGTGCTACACCAGATGACCTGGCCTCCACAGTCACCAGACCTGAACCCAATCGAGATGGTTTGGGGTGAGCTGGACCGCAGAGTGAAGGCAAAAGGGCCAACAGGTGCTAAGCATCTCTGGGAACTCCTTCAAGATTGTTGGAAGACCATTTCCGGTGACTACCTCTTGAAGCTCATCAAGAGAATGCCAAGAGTGTGCAAAGCAGTCATCAAAGCAAAAGGTGGCTACTTTGAAGAACCTAGAATATAAGACATATTTTCAGTTGTTTCACTCTTTTTTGTTAAGTATATAATTCCACATGTGTTAATTCATAGTTTTGATTCCTTCAGTGTGAATGTACAATTTTCATAGTCAAGAAAATACAGAAAAATCTTTAAATGAGAAGGTGTGTCCAAACTTTTGGTCTGTACTGTACCTAGGAAAATTCCTTTTAGAATTGCATCACACAGTATGCTAATCAGTGTCGAGCGGTCGAATAAGAGTCTCCGGACTGTGCTCTGTTTCTTCTGTATGCCCACAATCATTGCTTCTCCTGCATTGATTGACATGCAAATAAATGAAATGATCCAGCTCACCCTTTCCAAAATGAATCCAATTGATGGGGAAGGCCGGAAAGCACCCCCACTGCATGATGTATTGGGTAGATATGTCCAAGAAAGGTAAAGGGTCCAGCTTCCAGTGTACGGTATATAAAAATACCAAATTTAATTTACGGTAATCCATCAAAAAAATGTACATATTTTGCAAAAGGTTAAAGTGAATACCCGCTATAAAAACCAATGAGTTCCGAACCCTACAGCGTTCTTAGTCCTGGTGATAACGGATTAAATAAAATTTGATATTTCTTTATATATATTGATTGACATGGATGATGTCTTTTATATCATACACACAGAGTATTGTGCCTGCACAGATCTTGATCCCTACTGTGCAGGCACAAGAGTTGAACAGGCTGTGTGGATGATAGAAAATATCATCCATGTCAATCAAGGAAGGAGTGGAGGTGATTGTGGGCACAGAGGAGTCCACTCAGAGCCTGTTAACAAATGGCGCAGAAGAGTTGTAAAAGGCATTATCCTAGGTATGTGGGTGATGAGGGGGCTGAACTCATACAAAAAAAGTAGGAGCATAAGAATTTCTTATATTTTTTCCATATTATGTTTATTATGCTATTGGGTCTGGAGATATCCAACATCATAATAAGAGAGATATCAAATTTGAGGAAAATAACTTGTCCGCAAATCGAATTTCCTGAACAGGTGAAATCGAATTTTGCGTGATCAATTCATCTCTAATTGTTATGTGTTTTCCCATTCAAGAATAAAATATTTATCTGTGTTACTTTCAAGGCCAATTTTTTCATGGAATCAATTATGAAATTTCCAATATTCATAATACTGATGATCCTGACAAACCCGATGCAACAATGAAAGTGAAGAACAAGTTGCTGACAGTGACAAGGTAAAAAATAAGATTGTGTGACTTGTTATACGTTGAAATTAAATTATTTGCATAATGTACAATATTTAATAGAGTAACTGTTCATCTAACTTTAGCATCTATCTGAAATTGGTACAGCTCTATTCAATTGAGCAAGATGTAGCTGCAAAACTTGCCATCGCCCTTGGGGAGAATGCTGCTGTTTCTAGAAAGCAAGGCAACCTTTTTGTTTCTAATTCTTGGCAACAAAATAAAAACTCATCCTTATGTTCTAACATTCTATTTGTTTCCGTTTTTAATAATTATTAAAAATGGAAACAAATAGAATGTTAGAACATACCAGGCCATGAATTTTTCAATGCAAATATCCAAGGTGCTTTTTACACTAAATATCCTTAATTAAAATAAAAAATTAACTGGATGAAACATCAAAGATGTTCAACCATACAAAGTGTGAGATTCCCATTACTGTCCTTTGGCATGGACAATGTGACTAATAAAATCAGATAAGTGTTCTGACTCATATAGTGATTATTAATTTTGTTGTTGTGTATTATTTTTTAGGGGTGCACAAAGAGACTACCGAAAAGACCACAAGAATGGCAATAAAGTTCCTTGCTGGTTTGTGCATTTCAATGGAGAAGGCTTGATTGATGGAACTCATGCCGATTACATTGTACCTGATATTTTCAGTATTGCTTATTAGAAGTGAATAACTGGGATTCAATATAGTTTAGCAGAATTTTCTTCTAATTACTGTAATTGTTGGTTGCATATATCTTACTAGACTGGATGATCAGCAATATACTCTTTATTTCCAAAGCTCTAAAGTGCAAATAAGTAAAGCAAGGGGTTCCCCTATATACACTGCAGAAAGACATCAAATAATATCGTATATAATATTCATAAAGATGTACAGTAGCCAACTACCTACTGAGAGCCAAAATCTCATTGGTATAGATGGAAATTAATTTGGGCTCAAGATGGTCAAGAAGGAAAATAGTGCAAACTATTCTTAAACTTAAAATTCTGATTGAATTAAGAATGGAAATATCAAGGAGAAATTTTTAAGACAACTAATGTTAAGATTTTATTAAAATGGGATATAAAGCAAAGACCCCAATAATTAAGGCGCTCTTATACAATATATTGAATAATGTGTCACTACCACGTTATGTATTTTATAATAGAGATAAAATAAATTAATATTTTAATGATTATATCTTTTAAATTTATTACCAGTCATTAGTCCTTATACTGTCACGTAAGGTGAGGGAAAGACTAAGTGAACAACAACGGAAAGAGGGAGAGGAAGCCCAAACACTAAGGAAAGGGGGAGTGGAGACCCCTAGGCAGAACTGACAACATCCTGACTCCCCTAATGTCCCTAAAGAGATTCCGCACCTATCGCCAAGCAGGAAACCTAATCCCTGACTGCCCCTAGCGATAGGCCCTAGATAGAGAGGGAACAGGATGAGCACTAGTCAGCCCCCACTGCAAATAAAGTCAAACAGGTAAACAGAAAAGGGAAAACACTTAGCGTGATCTCTCTGGTGTCTTCTCAAGCTAACTATCCTCCAAGGGAGCTCCAACAAGACACTAGCCGACTACTAGTACTTCAAGCCTTGACAGAGGAAAATAGAGCTATCACCGGCAACTCTCTGGAGAAACTGAAGGGATTTAAAAATCCAGCAAGGGTGTGTCAATTAGCAGCTGAAGGTGGAGGTCACTGCTAGGTCCTAGAGGGAGAAGAATATTACTACTACACTACAAAGAAGAGAATATCAAGAAAGTGCCTGCAGAGCCAAGCGCAATGACATTCTACAGCTGGTTCCAGGACGACTGTCTGTCACACCTGACACACCCATGACATATACATATGAATTATATCTAAAGTATACAAAATTGTATCAAAAGTATATTACACATATTTATGTTATGTTCCTTTTTATAATTTCTAAACTAATTTTTATAAAAATGTCTTTCGCTTCATAAACTTGGGTCTGCGGTAGTTAATGTGTATAATTAAAGGATTCTGTAGCAGATGGGCACAAAGGAAAAGTTTCATATCAGCCAGTGAAATAATTGACATAAAGCCTCCCTTTCTTCGCTTGTAAGAACTGGGAAAGTTCTGTCTCCAAACTGCTGTAGAAGGAGCAAACCCAGTTTAGCAATGGGACAAATACCTGTTCACCTGGCAGTGAAGTTTGAGTTCTTCTTAAAAACTACATGGCACACCTTATCCAATGTAGGCACCCTTGAGCAGCATCCCACTATATGCAGCCAGCATGTACATTGAGCGCAACTCCCTTGTGACACTGCCAGCTAACTGCCCATTCACTAACAACCCATCAACTCATCAGATGTCAGTCGTTTTTTTCAAGACAAAACGTGAGCTGATCATGGCTCCTTAAGACATGAATGTAATTAAGTAAAATTGCAGTTGTGCAGGAAGCCATAAATGCTTCCTACTTAGTCACTCAGTGCCTTTTCTGCGACTCCCCCAGGACAAAGATGTAATGTCACTGGCATCATTCACAGAAAAGTGGATCAAAGATAGTGCCATGAGGGAACTTCTAATGGGAGGTAAGGT
Source organism: Phyllobates terribilis (assembly GCF_046119375.1). NCBI lineage: Eukaryota > Metazoa > Chordata > Amphibia > Anura > Dendrobatidae > Phyllobates > Phyllobates terribilis. The sequence continues at coordinate 296,547,752 of NW_027362768.1, forward strand.
GAAGTTTTGATTTTTTTTTTGTCTTTTTTATTAAAGGGCACAGTGGCAGCTAAAATTATTATACATTACAGGAGAGGATATTATGTAGTAAGGAACAAAGCTATACATAACAAGAGAGGACACTGTAATAAGGGACAGTGATATACATAACAAGAGAGGAATAAGGGTAATTAATTGGAATGGTAGCAGTTAGTGATGAGCGAGCGTGCTCGTCACTGCTCAGTACTCGCCCAAGCATCTCACTGCTCGAGATGCTCGGCACTCCTCGAGTGTTTCCGGGATGCTCGAGCTAGAACTCGGGTCCTCTCCACTCATGTTTAGCACTCTTTAGAGAGCCAATTAACATGCATGGATTGCCTGTCACTCATTATAATTCTGTAGCCATGTTGCTTGTGGCATTACAGTGATTTATTGTAACATAGTAACATAGTTTTTAAGGTTGAAGGAAGACTAAGTCCATCTAGTTCAACCCATAGCCTAACTTGTTGATCCAGAGGAAGGCAAAAAAAAACCATGTGGCAAACACTAAGCTCCACACTGGGGAAAAAAATTCCTTCCCGACTCCATACGACAATCAGACTAGTTCCCTGGATCAATGCCCTATCAAGGGATCTAGTATTTATAACCTGTAATATTATACTTTTCAAGAAAGGCATCCATGCCCTTCTTAAATTTTAACAGTGAATCACTCATTACAACATCATGCGGCAGAGAGTTCCATAGTCTCACTGCTCTTACAGTAAAGAATCCCCGTCTGTGATTATATTTAAACCTTCTTTCCTCCAGGCGTAGAAGATGCCCCCTTGTCCCCGTCTCAGGCCTCAGAGTAAAAAGATCAGTAGAAAGGTCTTTGTACTGTCCCCTCATATGCTTGTACATAGTAATAAGAAAACCCCTAAGCCTTCTTTTTTCCACAGTAAATAACCCCAAGTGTAATAACCTGTCTTGGTATTGCAGACCCCCCAATCCTCTAATAACCTTGGTCGCTCTTCTCTGCACCCTCTCTAGTTCAGCTATGTCTTTCTTATACACCGGAGACCAGAACTGTACACAGTATTCTAAGTGTGGTCGTGCTAATGACTTGTATAGAGGTAAAATTATGTTCTCCTCATGAGCATCTATGCCTCTTTTAATGCATCCCATTATTTTATTTGCCTTTGCAGCAGCAGCCTGACACTGGCCACTAAACGTGAGCTTGTCGTCCGCCAATACACCCAGGTCTTTTTCAGTTACAGTTTTGCCCAGTGTTTTACAATTAAGCATATAATTATACATTTTATTTCCTCTGCCCAAGTGCATTACCTTACATTTATCCCCATTAAAGCTCATTTGCCATTTATCAGCCCAAACTTCTAGTTTACATAGATCCTCCTGTAATATAAAATTGTCCTCCTCTGTATTGATTACCCTGCAGAGTTTAGTGTCATCTGCAAATATTGAAATATTACTCTGTATGCCCCCTACAAGGTCATTAATAAATATGTTAAAAAGAAGGGGGCCCAATACTGACCCCTGTGGTACCCCACTGTTAACTGAGACCCAGTCTGAGTGTTTTCCATTAATAACCACCCTTTGTTTCCTATCACTGAGCCAATTCTTAACCCACATACATATATTTTCCCCTATCCCCATTGTTCTCATTTTATGTATCAACCTTTTGTGTGGAACCGTATCAAAAGCTTTTGAAAAGTCCATATACACAACATTCACTGCATTTCCTTGGTCCAGTCCAGAACTTGCCTCCTCATAAAAACTGATCAGATTAGTTTGACAGGAACGGTCCCTCGTAAACCCATGTTGATATTGGGTTATGAGGTTATTCTTCTTCAGATACTCTAGTATAGCATCTCTTAGGAAACCCTCCAGGATTTTACCCACAGTAGAGGTTAAGCTTACCGGCCTATAATTTCCAAGTTCAGTTTTTGTCCCCTTTTTGAATATTGGCACCACATTTGCTATACGCCAGTCCTGTGGTACAGACCCTGTTATTATGGAATCTTTAAAGATTAAAAATAATGGTCTATCTATGACGTTACTTAATTCCTGCAGTACTCGCGGGTGGATCCCATCCGGGCCCGGGGATTTGTCAACTTTAGTGATTTTTAGACGCCGCCGTACTTCCTGCTGGGTTAAGCAAGTGACATTTACTGGAGAATTTTTGTTATCACTAATCATGTTTTCTGTCATGCGATTTTCTTGTGTAAATACGGTTGAAAAAAAATCATTTAGCATATTGGCTTTTTCCTCATCCTCATCCACCATTTCACCCAGACTATTTTTAAGGGGGCCAACACTATCATTCTTTAGTTTTTTACTATTTATGTAGTTAAAGAATATTTTGGGGTTATTTTTACTTTCTCTGCCAATGATTCTCTCTGCCTCAATCTTTGCTGCCTTGATTTGGTTTTTACATAATTTATTTAATTTTCTATATTTATTTAATTCCTCATCACTACCTACTTGCTTTAGTTCTCTAAATGCTTTCTTTTTGTCACTTATTGCGCCCCTTACAGCTCTATTTAGCCATAGTGGTTTCCTCCTATTTCTAGCATGTTTATTCCCATAGGGTATATATTGTACACAGGTCCTATTCAGGATGTTAATAAATGTCTCCCATTTGCTTTGTGTAGTTTTATGTCTCAGGATATCGTCCCAGTTTATTGCACTAAGATCATCTCTTAACCGTTGGAAATTTGCCTTCCTGAAGTTTAGTGTCCTTGTAACCCCTCTACTACACATCTTATTAAAGGTTACATGAAAACGTATTATTTTGTGATCACTATTGGCTGGCCGCATAGCGTTATCAGGTCTATATAAGACCTGGTGACACTATGCTTGTCACAATCTACCCCTGAAACAGGCAGAGTAGGGAGAGGTGCTGCTGAGTGAGGGATACAATTGGTGGTTGTTTTAGTGAGGTATTGTCATGCAAGCTGAGGGAAAGACTAAGTGCAACACGAATGGAAGAGGGAAAGGAAGCCCAAACACTAGAGAAAGGGGGAGTGGAGACCCCTAGGCAGATCTAATATCACCCTGCCTACCCTATCGTCCCTATATATGTTCCACACTTATCGCCGAGCAGGAATCTAAGCCCTGAATGTCCCTAGAGCTTGGCCCTAGATAGAGAGGGGGCAGGGTGAGCACTAGTCAAGCCTCACTAGAAACTAAAGACAACAAGGTAGACAAACAAAGGGGATACACTTAGCTTGAGCAGACACCAGAGAGATAACGCCAACTGTCCTCTAAGGTCACCAGAGAAGAAACTAGCCTACTGCTAGTGTTCCAAGCCAACACAGAGGTACATAGAACTATCACCGGTGCCTCTCTGGAGAAACTGCGAGTTTTTAACTACCAAGCAAGGGTGTGTCAATCAGCACCAGAAGGTGGAGGTAGCTGCTGTCTCCTAAAGGAAGAAGGAGATAATAATACTAAAGAGATGAAAGGATCAAGAAGACGTCTGCAATGCCAAGTGCAGTAATCTTCTGCAGCTGGCTCCAGAGTGACTGTCTGTCACACCTGACACACCCGTGACAGGTATTCCACAGCAATATATACATCTAAACTAACAGTCCTTCTGAGGTCTAATCCAACTGCATATACAGTACAGACCAAAAGTTTGGACACACCTTCTCATTTAAAGATTTTTCTGTATTTTCATGACTATGAAAATTGTACATTCACACTGAAGTTATCAAAACTATGAATTAACACATGTGGAATTATATGTTTAGCAAAAAAGTGTGAAACAACTGAACATATGTCTTATATTCTAGGTTCTTCAAAGTAGCCACCTTTTGCTTTGATGACTGATTTGCACACTCTTGGCATTCTCTTGATGAGCGTCAAGAGGTAGTCACCGGAAATGGTTTTCACTTCACAGGTGTGCCCCGTCAGGTTTAATAAGTGGGATTTCTTGCCTTTTAAATGGGGTTGGGACCATCAGTTGTGTTGTGCAGAAGTCTGGTGGATACACAGCTGATAGTCCTACTGAATAGACTGTTAGAATTTGTATTATGGCAAGAAAAAAGCAGCTAAGTAAAGAAAAACGAGTGGCCATCCATACTTTAAGAAATGAAGGTCAGTCAGTCAGAAAAATTGGGAAAACTTTGAAAGTGTCCCCAAGTACAGTTGCAAAAACAATCAAGCGCTACAAAGGAACTTGCTCACATGAGGACCGCCCCAGAAAAGGAAGACCAAGAGTCACCTCCGCTTCTGAGGATAAGTTTATCCGAGTCACCAGCCTCAGAAATCACAGGTTAACAGCAGCTCAGATTAGAGACCAGGTCAATGCCACACAGAGTTCTAGCAGCAGACACATCTCTACAACAACTGTTAAGAGGAGACTTTGTGCAGCAGGCCTTCATGCCAAAATAGCTGCTAGGAAACCACTGCTCATGACAGGCAACAAGCAGAAGAGACTTGTTTGGGCTAAAGAACACAAGTAATGGACATTAGACCAGTGGAAATCTGTGCTTTGGTCTGATGAGTCCAAATTTGAGATCTTTGTTCCAACCACCGTGTCTTTGTGCGACGCAGAAAAGGTGAACGGATGGACTCTACATGCCTGGTTCCCACCGTAAAGCATGGAGGAGGAGGTGTGATGGTGTGGTGGTGCTTTGCTGGTGACACTGTTGGGGATTTATTCAAAATTGAAGGCATACTGGACAAGCATGGCTGCCACAGCATCTTGCAGCGGCATGCTATTCCATCCGGTTTGCGTTTAGTTGGACCATCATTTATTTTTCAACAGGACAATGACCCCAAACACACCTCCAGGCTGTGTAAGGGCTATTTGACCAAGAAGGAGAGTGATGGGGTGCTACGCCAGATGACCTGGCCTCCACAGTCACCAGACCTGAACCCAATTGAGATGGTTTGGGGTGAGCTGGACCGCAGAGTGAAGGCAAAAGGGCCAACAAGTGCTAAGCATCTCTGGGAACTCCTTCAAGATTGTTGGAAGACCATTTCCGGTGACTACCTCTTGAAGCACATCAAGAGAATGCCAAGAGTGTGCAAAGCTGTCATCAAAGCAAAATGTGGCTACTTTGAAGAACCTAGAATATAAGACATATTTTCAGTTGTTTCACACTTTTTTGTTAAGTATATAATTCCACATGTGTTAATTCATGGTTTTGATGCCTCCAGTGTGAATGTACCATTTTCATAGTCATGAAAATACAGAAAAATCTTTAAATGAGAAGGTGTGTCCAAACTTATGGTCTGTACTGTATTACTGGTGATAGCAGGAGTTAGGCAGGGTTGGTGGGCTATGTATACAGCACAATAGGGTCCATTGCACATTCTGTGCACGTTCTGTCTGCTGCTACTGACGCGCCCCCTGGGCCATATTCTTTAGGGGGAATATCCGGAGCCGGATCAGATGGGGGTTGTAGTCTTCCGAGTGGCTGTGACCCGGTCCGTGCCCAGGGTGTCAAACTCAGTTGTATGTGGCAGTCCTACAGATGTTAATAAGTTCTTAATGTCGACTACGCCACCCGTTGTATTGCGGTCACTATGGCCGCCGCTGCAGCAGGGTCCGCTGAGGCTGATGGTGTAGGTGCAGCTTTTGATGGTATAACCCCCAACGGGTGGGGTATAGCCTCAGGGGGTCAGGTGCAGAGAATGGGGGTTGTGGTGGTGCAGCATAGATGTTAAAGGAAGACAGAGTCGGGTTATGCAGTTAAGGGTATTTACTCACTGCTGATGTTCCGGTCACTCCAGCTTCAAGTGACCTCCCGAGCCGTGCTGCATCCACCAGGTCCTGGATCCAGCCAACCCCCAAGCGAGTCCGGAGCGTGACCCTGAGCTCCCCTTCTGTCCTTTCTCTGGCCGTCCCCACTAGTGATCCACCCAGGTCCAGCTCCCTCGGGCCTTCTGTTGGGAGACCCTTGGCCTTGGGTTCCCTGACCCTCCACGTGGTATGCCTTCGGGGTGGATGTGGTGGGTGGCCGTGGCAGACGCTGCCCACGGCCTCCGGTCTCTGGCTGGGGTGTGTTTTTGCCCCCACCAGCTTGGGTTCCGGTACCCTGATGCCGACTCTTCACCCGTGGATTGGATTTGGGGTCTCAGAGTCCTCTCTTCTGTTTCCCCCTCTGGGTCTCTCTTTCTTCTCCTCTCTCACTCTCTGGGGCTCAGGTCTGCTCTGCTCTTCTGCTCTGCTCCACTGCTCTGCAAAAGGCTGACTCGCTGACTTCTCTCTCACAGACTGACTGACTGACCCTGTTCTTAGTTGGTGCCCACCTTATATACACCCTCTATGTGTGAGCTCAGGTGACCAGCACCCAATGAGCTCCTATCTTTACCCAGGCTGCTCCCCCTATCTGCCCCTACACTACTTGGGATGTACCACCCCCCTCCCACTCCAGCCAGGAACAGACTCGGTCGTACCTGCACATTTCTAAGTGAGAGTACCGTCGGCCTGTTCCTCGGAAATGGGATGTATGTAGTGCATGCAGCCTACCGAGCTCAGTTCCACACTCCATCCTTACCCGGGAGTGGAATATCACACCTCTGGGTTGAGGTGCAATACCCCTGTAGCAGCCGAATCCTCAGGGTGCTACATTCCCCCCTGGTAAATCACAGCACGTCCTCGGGCTGTAAGACAAAACACCAAAACATACAAATTTTTGCATAAACATATAAAACATATAAAACAACATATATTAGCATAAAACTTTTCAGATAAAACGCCTCTGGCTCCTCCTCCGGTCACTGTGCAACGTGTGACCGGGCAAAGTGCGACAGTCTCGCTGGAAAAATGGTTTTCCTATAAAACCGGTAGGGGGCGCTTTAGGACGCGCAACTATATACAGGGATATGGCCGCTCTCAGTCCTCGGCCAGGTATTAGGGAGGAATGACCGCTCTCAGTCCTCGGTCAGTGGGATTAAGGGAAATACGGGTAACAGTTCACACATGCTGGTCCCAACGGGGACTATATTAGCAACAGCAACAGTTTCAGTTTCAGTTTCAGTTCCAGTTCACGGTTTCAGTTTCAGTTCACGGTTTCAGTTCACGGTGCCCCGACGGGCAACTATATACAGCTTCTGCTTCGCTGTCCTTAGCGACGGCGTCCTCCTGCTCTTGCTTTATGGTTACCTTTGGCTTCAGACCCGTCCGGGTCCTCTTGCTCTTCCTCCTCACACCGCAGCTCTTCCTCCGTCAGGCGATGCACATGGAGGGCGTAGGGACCTTTGGCACACTTGTGCCGGGTGAAGGTGACCTCGTCCCCGATGTAAAGGTCACGACCTCTGTGTCCCTCCGGTAGGTGGGACTCAACGTCTCTCCTGGTTACGAAGACGTCGCCTAGGGTGTGGTGGTCTCGGATGAAGCCCCACCCATGCTGCAGGTTAAACTTTATCACAGTCCCGGTGGTGCGGGGACTATGCGCTGCACGGGGGTCTCTCCTGGCCCGGCTCTTCTGCTCCGCGCTCTTTACTTGAGCTAGCTGTTCCCGGACCCGCCTCTCTCTCCGCTCCCTCTCGAAGTCCTCGAGCTGTTGGCGGCAGCACTCAGCACGCTCTGCTGCAGCTGCCCAAGTCTCTTGAGTGAACCCCATAAGATCTTCTCCGGTGGGGTCCCACTCAAACTGTGCTTCCGCTAGCGGGGGCGAGATCCTCTTTACGGGCTTTGGAGCCGGGATCAGGGGTTCATCCAGGGGTCTCTCTCTCCGGAGTCGGGGATGGTGGAACTCCGGTGGCCATATAAATGGCTGCCCATCCGGGCACGTATGCTGGGCGTACAGGTCCTCTCCCAGATGCGGCACTCTTGGTCTTATGGGCGCGGTGGTGTTAGCGCCCGGGTTGCCCGGGCCTTGCGGCCAGGCCTGGGGTATCTGGAAGGTAAAGGGCACCGTAAGGACGGCGGCGCCCTGGGCTACTTGGCCCTGCGACCAGGCCGGGGGCTCCGCGGAGGTAGGGGGCGCTGTTGGTATTGCGGCGCCCGGGGGTACTAGGCCTTGCGACCAGGCTGGTGGTACTTCCTGCTTGGTCACGCTCGGGTCGAGGCGTGTGACGTCACAGGGGTCGCGGCTCCCGTTTGAGGCCTAGTCTGCGGCGGTGACGTTGCAGCGATGGGCACGGCAGGATAGACTTCGGGCTCTGCGACGGGGAGCTGGGGCAGGTACGCGGTTTCCCGGTCTGGGGTATAGACGTCCCCTTTACCTGCCTCCACTCGTTCGGCTCCCTTCTCGGCGCCGTCTCCGGCCTTCAGTCCTCCCGCGCCATCCTCAGAGGCGGTCTGTCTCCTCGTCTCGGGTGGCGTGCTCCGCTCACAGGTCTCGGTCTGCTGGGCCATCTCACGGCTCCACTCCGCCAACGTCTCTCACTGCACCCGGGCCATCCTCCTTGCGAGGCCCTCCAGAGCGGTCTGTGCACACTCCCGGTCTCGGGGGAGCTGTGCTAGGACCTCCACTAGGCCTAGTGGGGTCGTTGTTTCCAGCAGGCTCCTGACCAACGGGTCGGTGCTGCTCTGCTCTCCTACAGTCGTCTCCAGCAGGCTCCTGGCCAGCGGGCCGGTGCTGCTCTGCTTTCTCGCCATCTCCGGGTAAGCTCCTCCGATACTCTTCTCCAGGCTTCTTGCCTCCGGGTGCGCTCGCTCTAGACTGCTCCAAGCGACACCCATCTTTGTTCTCCCCTTTCGTCTCCTCCCCCTTCGAGGGCGGTCCCGAGGCCACTTGGTGACTGTCAGCTCCAGGGGGAGTTCTTTCACGCTGACAGACACTTCTAGCATCACAGTCTCTGTTGGTGGGGGCGGTTTCCACTTTTGGCGCCATTTTCGGTCCTGGCCCACGATGGGAGGCGGCCTCTCGCCATCCTCTGGCACGCTCATAATGGCGTCCGCTCTGGCAAGGCGGGAAATCCTTGGAAATGGCGGGAACCGCTTCCCAGTGGCGGGAAACTCTGCAGATGGCGGGAAAAAGCTGTTTATGGCGGACAACCGGCGGGAATCGACTGGTGATGGGGTCCGATGGCGGGGACCCTCCGGAACCGGCAGGAGACTTCTTTTTGAGGTAAACTTGCACTTTTCTTCAGGCACGCAGTACCCGGGTGTTGCGGGCACGTAATCCTGCCGACTACGCCAAAGTTGACGCGCCCCCTGGGCCATATTCTTTAGGGGGAATATCCGGAGCCGGATCAGATGGGGGTTGTAGTCTTCCGAGTGGCTGTGACCCGGTCCGTGCCCAGGGTGTCAAACTCAGTTGTATGTGGCAGTCCTACAGATGTTAATAAGTTCTTAATGTCGACTACGCCACCCGTTGTATTGCGGTCACTATGGCCGCTGCTGCAGCAGGGTCCGCTGAGGCTGATGGTGTAGGTGCAGCTTTTGATGGTATAACCCCCAACGGGTGGGGTATAGCCTCAGGGGGTCAGGTGCAGAGAATGGGGGTTGTGGTGGTGCAGCATAGATGTTAAAGGAAGACAGAGTCGGGTTATGCAGTTAAGGGTATTTACTCACTGCTGATGTTCCGGTCACTCCAGCTTCAAGTGACCTCCCGAGCCGTGCTGCATCCACCAGGTCCTGGATCCAGCCAACCCCCAAGCGAGTCCGGAGCGTGACCCTGAGCTCCCCTTCTGTCCTTTCTCTGGCCGTCCCCACTAGTGATCCACCCAGGTCCAGCTCCCTCGGGCCTTCTGTTGGGAGACCCTTGGCCTTGGGTTCCCTGACCCTCCACGTGGTATGCCTTCGGGGTGGATGTGGTGGGTGGCCGTGGCAGACGCTGCCCACGGCCTCCGGTCTCTGGCTGGGGTGTGTTTTTGCCCCCACCAGCTTGGGTTCCGGTACCCTGATGCCGACTCTTCACCCGTGGATTGGATTTGGGGTCTCAGAGTCCTCTCTTCTGTTTCCCCCTCTGGGTCTCTCTTTCTTCTCCTCTCTCACTCTCTGGGGCTCAGGTCTGCTCTGCTCTTCTGCTCTGCTCCACTGCTCTGCAAAAGGCTGACTCGCTGACTTCTCTCTCACAGACTGACTGACTGACCCTGTTCTTAGTTGGTGCCCACCTTATATACACCCTCTATGTGTGAGCTCAGGTGACCAGCACCCAATGAGCTCCTATCTTTACCCAGGCTGCTCCCCCTATCTGCCCCTACACTACTTGGGATGTACCACCCCCCTCCCACTCCAGCCAGGAACAGACTCGGTCGTACCTGCACATTTCTAAGTGGGAGTACCGTCGGCCTGTTCCTCGGAAATGGGATGTATGTAGTGCATGCAGCCTACCGAGCTCAGTTCCACACTCCATCCTTACCCGGGAGTGGAATATCACACCTCTGGGTTGAGGTGCAATACCCCTGTAGCAGCCGAATCCTCAGGGTGCTACACTACTGTTACAGATATCCATAGCCCTACATATCAGGGCTACTTTTTTTAGCTCTTAATCCTGATTATTTGCTTAAAAAGCAATACAGTACTTCATCTTACTGCTCCATTTGCTTGATAGCAGAATACAGGCAGATTTTTTTTTATTTTATTCACATTGCTGTATTGTGTAAGCAGAGAAACGTTTCCATCATCACACGTGATCTCATGTTACTACGGTAATAATCGTGACATTTTTGGAGCGTGCCAAATATTCCTCTCCATTTAAAGTCAGCCATCTGTGTTTTTTTGAACCTATTCATACTTGGCTGCTGACCAATACTATACTACAAGGCCACAGCCTAAAACTGTGGTCGTCACATGTGATCGCATATTACTGCGTAATAATACAGACATTTTGTGGAGCATGCCAAATATTCCACTCCATTTAAAGTCAGATATCCGTGTTTTGTTGAACCTATTCACACTTGGCTGCTGACCAATACTTTACTACAAGGCCACAGCCTAAAACCGTGGTCGTCACATGTGATCGCATATTACTGTGCAATAATACAGACATTTTGTGGAGCCGGCCAAATATTACACTCCATTTAAAATGGCAAAGGAACACGGCAAGGGACGAGGAAGTGGATGTGACGCAAAGGCCGAGGCCGGGGGCAAGATGAAACTGCCTGCTGAGGGAGCACAACAAGCATCCACATCATGTCGACCTACCTTCCTGTCCCACTTGCTAGGGGACCGCGGAACTCCACTCTTGAAGCCAGAGCAGTGTGAAAAGGTTGTTGGTTGGATAGCAGATAATGCTTCCAGTCACTTTGCAACCACCACCACCACCCCATCTTCCACATGGTCAAGTCTTAGTAGCCGTGAGTCTGGACTGCATATTCCTCACCCTGATCCTCCTTTCTCCCACCTTGCCGAGTGCCCGGAGACAACTGATCCCACACTTGGACACTCCAAAGAGCTGTTCACTTTTCCATTGATAGATTTGGACCTCTCGCCCAGCCAGCTTCAAGCGGGGCAAGAGGAGATCACATGTCCCACGCCGGTGGGAAACTGTCGCAAGAGGTGGATGATGATGATGAGACACAATTGCCACCAAGTGAGGAGGCCCAGGGTGCGTACGTGGAAGACGAGGTGGTGGACGATGAAGTCACTGACCCAACCTGGCAAGGTGACATGTAGAGTGAGGACAACAACACACAGGGGGAGGGAGGTGTAACACCACAACAGGCAGGAGCAAGCAGTGTGGTGGCCGCAGACACACGGCGGCAACAGTTCCCCCTAACACCAACACGACGGAAATTGCCAGTACAACTGTTAGGTCTTCCCAAGGCTGGTTGTTTTTTAAAGACTGTCCAGATAACCCCAAAAAGTCCATTTGCAACATCTGCCAGGCCAGCATCAGCAGGGGCAGCAAAACTGCCAGCCTGACCACCACCAGCATGCTTAGGCACATGACAGCAAAGCACCCAACTGGGTGGGCCGAATGCCAGGGTCCAGAAACAGTGTCTGCGGGTGACACCACTGCCTGTTCCACTCTTGTGAGTGCACGCCAATCCCCTGCTCATGGCGCAGAAGAATATGCCTCCCGTACTGCACATGTCATTGCACACTTGCAACCATCACCGTCACCATCCACATCCTTGTACCAGCGCAGCGTTCAGTTGTCTCTGCCTCAGTCCTTGGAACGCAAGTGCAAATACGCAGCCAACACCCCACAGGACACACTACTAAATTCACACATTTCTCGAATTCTTGCGCTTGAAATGTTTCCTTTTAGGCTCGTGGAGACTAAATCTTTCAACCTGATGGCAGCGACCGTCCCTTGGTACTCAGTCCCCAGCCGCCACTATTTCTCCCGGTGTGCCGTCCCCGCATTACACAAGCACGTGTCCCAGAACATTGTCAGTGCCCTAAACGACACAGTTATTGGGAAGGTCCACCTAACCACGGACATGTGGACAAGTGCTTGTGGCCATGGACGGTATATCTTGCTGACGGCACACTGGGTTAATATAGTGGAAGCCGCGAACCAGTCGGACCTTGGGATGGAACACGTCCTCCCGACGCTGAAGATTGCGGGCCCTGGGTCAATCAGGGTTGCCCCCACATTCTACAGCTCCTGCACCTCCTCCTCAGCCTCCACCTCTGAAATGACCACATCAGTCGCAAGCTGGAAGCATTGCAGCACTGCCTCGGCCAAGCGGCAACAGGCACTGCTGAAGCTAATATGCCTAGGGGACAAACCGCACACCTCTGAAGAGTTGTTAAAAGCTGTAACAGAGCAGGCAGATCTGTGGCTCTCACCGCTGAACCTACAGCCAGGCATGGTAATGTGTGACAATGTCCGGAACCTGGTGGCAGCTCTGAAGCTAGGCAACCTTACACACATACCATACCATGTGCTCAACCTAGTGGTTCAGCAGATTCTCAAAACCTACCTGGATCTGCCTGAGCTGCTTGTCAAAGTACGCTGTGTGTTTGCCCATTTCAGAAAGTCACCTACAGCTTCCGCCGCCCTCGCTCTTCTACAGCAACATTTGCAGCTTCTAGCTCACCGACTGGTGTGCGATGTCACCACGTATTGGAACTCAACCTTGCAGATGTTGGGAAGGATTTGTGAGCAGCAGAGGGCCGTTTTTGAGTACCAGCTTCAACACGCCCGTCGGCATTCAGGTCAACCTCTGCACATAAGAACTGAGGAGTGAGCATGGATGTCAGACATCTGTGTCGTCCTCCAAAACTTTGAGGACACCACCAAGATGGTCAGCGGGCATGACGCCATAATTACCATCACTATCCCGCTTCTCTGTCTTCTGAAACGCTCACTGCTCACAATTAAAGAGGAGGCATTGCAGGCGCAGCACGATGAGATGGAGCAAGGAACCATACAGGGTGATGCCACACAGCCCAGCCTTATCTCATCCCAATGCAAATTGGGTGCTAATGGGGAGGAGGAGGAAGTGGATTAGGAGGAAGAGGAGTTGTTTTCCTGTGCTACAAATGGTACTACCCACACCACATTCATACCGTCTGTTCAGCGTAGATGGCTTGAGGAAAGGGAGAATGAGGAGGATGAGGAGGAGAGCATGGACAGTTGTCCTCTTGTTCAGGACAGAGAAGACTTGGCTGGTGGCAGTCGGGCACACATGGCTGACTTTATGTTCCGCTGCCTTTCCCGAGACCCTCGTGTTGTACACATTTTGGCCATCAGTAATTACTGGTTGGTCACACTTCTAGACCCACGCTACAAAGAGAACTTTCTATCTCTCCTTCCCGTGTTGGAGAGGTCTAGTAAAATGTTGCAGTACCAGAAGGCACTTGTTGCAAAATTATTTAAAAAATTCCCATCTGAAAATGCTGGCAGCAGTGGTCACAGTTCCTTAGACAACCAAGGAGTTCAGGCAATGGAGGCACAAATACGACACAGCAGAGGCAGTGAAACACTGTCAAAGGTGTGGGACAGTTTTCTCAGACCCTCCCAGCGCCCAGGTCCTGATGCGCGGGGTACTTCGACAAGGAGGAAAAAGTTTTGGAAGATGCTGAAGGACTACCTTGCCGACCGTACCAACGTTCTCCGTGATTCCTCTGTGCCTTATAATTATTGGGTATCCAAGCTGGACACATGGCAAGAACTGACTCTCTACGCCTTGGAGATCCTGGCCTGCCGCTAGCGTTTTGTCAGAGTGGGTTTTTAGTGCCGCCGGGGGCATTATAACTGATAGGCACATTTAGGTAACTGATAGGAGTCAACTGAAAATGCTGACAGGCTGACTCATAAAAATGAACAAGGGCTGGATTGGGTCAGACTTCTCAACACCACCTGATGATAGCAGCAAATCATAAAGTCAAATCCTGTGGCTTTTTTGGGGGGGTCTATTCCCATGCACCTCTTCACACCCAAATATGGGTATATGCTTCCTGATTTTCTCTATTTTTTGTTGTCCTCCTCCTTCTCCTTCGCCTCATCTTCCACCACCATATCACCAGGGTGACCCTGAAGCAACACCCACATAATTATTTTGTAAGGGTGTTTTTGATACCAGTAGGAAATTTTTTAGAGGCCTACCTCTAAAATTCGGTAAATGTTTTTCAGCCCATGCACTTAGTGCATGGGCATTACCAGCATAGGAGACCCATTCCTTAACAATGGTAACATTTTTTTTTAATGAGGACCACCTCTACGTCTCTTCAATGTGGTATTGGATTGCGTGCAATTTTTTGCCAGCCGTTGCAGTCACTGCATGGGCATTACCAGTATAGAATACCCATTCCTTAACAATGGTAACATTTTTTTAATGAGGACCTCCTCTACGTCTCTTCAAAGGGGTATTGGACTGCGTCCAATTTTTTGCCAGCCCTTGCAGTTACTGCATGAGCATTACCAGTATAGGAGACCCACTCATTTACAATGGGAGCATTTTTTTTTTTTACTGAGGCCCTCCTCTATGTCTCTTCAAAGGGGTACTTGAGTGCGTCCTAATTTTTGGCAGCCCCTGCAGTCACTGCATACACTATAACAGTATAGGAAACTTGCTCCTTAACCCCTTAATAACATCTGACGTACTAATACGCGTCTGTGCCCTGGGACTTAAGAGCCAGACCCGTATTAGTACGTCATGGCGATCGCGTGCGCACACAGGCTGTGCGGGCGCGATCGCCGCCGGGTGTCAGCTGATTGTCATAGCTGACACCCGGTACTATGTGCAGGGAGCGGTCCTGCACCGCTCCCAGCACATTAACCCCCGCGATGCTGCGATCGAAGTCGATCGAAGTCGATCGCGGCATTGCGGGGGCAAGGGGAGGTGATCGGCGATACTCACCTCCTCTTCCGGCTTCCAGCGCAGTCTGCAAAGGCTTCCCGGGTGTTGCCATGACGACCCGATGTCGTCATGACAACATCCGGGTCACCAGAGAGCAGGAAGATTGCTTGGGCATGCGCAGTGCATCTCCAAGCAATCTTCACACTGTGCACTTCTGACAGCCTTCATGGCATAGGGATGGTGCTTCATTCCTGTGCCATGCAGGCGATCAGAAAAAAAAAAGTGAAAGTCCCAGAGTGGGACAAAGTAATAAAGTGTATAAACTGTGTGAAAGTGGAAAAAAAAAAATGTGCAAAAATATTATAAAAAAATAAAAAAAATAATACACCAAAAATAAAAATATAATGTACCCATCAATAAATATTATTATAAAAAAAAAAAAAAAAAAAACAATAAAAGTACACATATTTGGCATCGCTGCATCCGGAACAACCTGACCTATAAAACTGTCCCACTAGTTAACCCCTTCAGTGAGCACGGTAAAAAAAAAAAAAAAAAACGAAGCAAAAAACAATCCTTTATCACCATACCGCCAAACAAAAAGTGGAATAATACGCGATCAAAAAGACGCATATAAATAAAAATGATACCGCTGAAAACATCATCTCGTCCCGCAAAAAACAAGCTGCCATACAGCTCCATCAGCCGAAAAATAAAAAAGTTATAGCTCTCAGAATAAAACAATGCTAAAAAATATTTTTTTCTATAAAATAGCTTTTATTGTGTATAAGCGCCAAAACATAGAAAAATGATACAAATGTGGTACCGCTGTAAACGTACTGACCCAAAGAATAAAGCTACCTCATCAATTTTACCACACGCATAACAGAACAAAAAAAAAAAAACAATTCCTGAATTGTTGGTTTTTGTTTATTCTGCCTCCCAAAAATCGGAATAGAAAGCGATCAAAAAATGTCACGTGCCTGAAAATGGCACCAATAACAACGTCAAGTCATCCCGCAAAAAACGAGCCATCACATGACTGTCTGCCAAAATCTGGAAAAATTATAGCTCTCAAAATATGGCGATGCAAAAACTAGATTTTACAAAAAATGCGTCTTTTAGTGTGTGACAGCTGTCAGTCATAAAAACCCCATATGATTCTGGCATTGCTGTAATCACACCGACCCGAAGAATAAAGTCGTCTAATCATTTATACCGCACAAGGAACGGCGTCAAAAATAAACTCTTGGGTTAGGATTGGGCTAGGGTTAGGGCTGGGTTTGGGGCTAGGGTTGTGCTGGGGCTAGGGTTGTGCTGGGGCTAGGGTTGTGCTGGGGCTAGGGTTGTGCTAGGGCTAGGGTTGTGCTAGGGCTAGGGTTGTGCTAGGGCTAGGGTTGTGCTAGGGTTAGGGCTGGGGTTGGGATTTTTTTCAAAAGTAAGAAAAAAAGATGACGATATGGCGACTAGTGTTGAGAGCAAGTGCTCGCTACTTGAGTTTGCATCGGGTGCTCTGGTATGCATTGAGTATCGTGGGTATTTGAGTGACATGCTCGAGTCTCTGCCCCATATGCTTCGCGGCCAAAAAACTTTACGGGGATTGCCTGCCATGCACGAGCTGTTATGTTCTGCTACCAGAGCTAAGGAAAGAGAGGAGATCTGTCCCTACGATAGAACTCAGCTTAATCCCTACGATGTAACAGGGGACCTGATCCTGCGATCAGACCTGCTTAAGTCCTAAGCTAGTCTGTACGGAGACCTATAGATGTGGGGAAGGAATCCCTACAAGTACTAAGGACTGGGAGGAAAATGGGACACCTCCTAACAGAAATAGTAGCAGACAGACGAACAAACAAAATATATAGAACATAGAGGTCCGTAGACCAAGCAAACTAACAGAGTTAGATACAGAGCACAGGCTAGCTAGAAAGTAGTTAAACAATGAAGTCCAGCAAAGCCAGAAGGGCGGAGCAGGATTAAATAGGCCAACAAGGTCATGTGACCAGCAAAGGAAAAAACCTAAGAACAAGGTTCTAACAGTACCCCCCCTTCTAAGAGGATCCTCCGGATCCCCTAGGACCAGGCTTATCAGGAAATCTCCTGTGAAACGCTCTGATAAGTCTAGACGCGGAAACATCATCCGACCTCACCCAAGAGTTATCCTCGGGTCCGAAACCTTTCCAGGCCACAAGATACTGCAAACTACCTCTATACTGTCTAGAGTTAAGGATGCGAGAAATTTCATATTCCCCGTCCTCCACCACCGGAGGAACAGAGGCAGAGGCGTCACAATCCGATACAACAGCTTTTTTCAACAGAGAGACATGAAATACCGGATTAATTCTCCAGGAGGTAGGAACCTCCAACCTAACAGCAGATTGGTTGACAATCTGAAGCACCTTAAAGGGCCCTACAAACTTGGGACCCAATTTCTTAGAAGGAATCCTCAACCGCAGATTCCTAGAGGACAACCAAACCATGTCACCAATAGCGAACAAAACCTCCTGTCGTTTCCTATCAAAGTAGTCTTTAGATTTTCTGTTGGCCTCCTGAAGATTACCACGCACATCCGTCCAAACTCTCTCCAAATCACCGGAAAAATTCTCCTCCTCAGGCACGGCAGATCCCAACTTGGAGAACGACCCAAACGACGGATGTCTCCCAGAACAACAAAAAAAAGGCGAACAACCAGCAGAAGAAGATGTATGATTGTTCAGAGCAAATTCAGCAAGTGGCAGAAACTCAGACCACCCCTCTTGATTGTCTGCCACAAAACAACGCAAGAACTGCTCAACATCCTGGTTTTTCCTTTCTGTCTGGCCATTAGATTCAGGATGATATCCTGACGAGAACGACAAATGAACTCCCAACCTGTCACAAAAGGCACGCCAAAAACGAGCCACGAACTGAGGACCTCTATCAGAAACAATGTCAGTAGGAACGCCATGAAGTCTGACAATTTCCTTGACAAAGGCCTTAGCGAGAGTTTTAGCGCAGGGCAGTTTGACGAAGGGAACCAAGTGACACATCTTGCTAAAACGGTCCACGACCACCCAGATGACAGTAAAACCCTCAGAGGTGGGAAGGTCAGTTATAAAGTCCATAGCCAAATGTGTCCAAGGAGCACTGGGAACCTCCAAAGGACAAAGCAACCCCGCAGCAGGAGCATGTGAGGACTTAGATCTAGCACATATAGTACATTGGCGCACCCACTTAATGACTTCCTTCTGCCATCCAGGCCACCAAAAACTGCGACCCACCAGTCTCTTGGTCTCAGAGATTCTGGGATGACCTGCCAACCGAGATTCGTGACACTCAACAAACAAATCTCTCCTAAAGGTCCCAGGCACAGACAACCTCCCATGAGGAGTGTTAGATGGGGCATTCTCCTGTGCTTTAAGAATCTCATCTTCCAAAACGGAGTCCAAAGCAGCTATCACAACACCTTCTTGTAAAATGTTCTCCTCTTTCTCAGCACCGACTATGGGAGAAAAACTGCGAGACAAGGCATCCGCCTTAACATTCTTAGTACCAGGGATGTAAGTAACGGAGAAATTAAACCGTGAGAAAAACAGTGCCCACCTAGCCTGACGGGCATTCAGGCGCTTGGCAGCATCAAGATATATCAGATTTTTATGATCCATAAGAACCTGAACGGGAAATTCCGCACCTTCCAAGAAGTGGCGCCAGTGTTCAAATGCGAGTTTAATAGCCAATAATTCCTGATTACCAATATCGTAATTCAGTTCAGTCTCCGAAAATTTTTTTGAAAAAAAGGCACAGGGATGTAATCCATCCCCGTTATCCTGAGACAATACTGCGCCAACCCCCACAGAGGAAGCATCAACCTCAACCAAAAACGGCTTAGTCACATCAGGCTGCATAAGGATGGGAGCAGAGGTGAACCTCTCCTTGAGATACACAAAAGCTTCAATGGCCTCAGAAGACCACTGAACCGCATCAGCACCTTTCCTGGTGAGATCGGTCAGAGGTTTGACAATACTAGAAAAATTTTTTATGAATTTTCTGTAATAATTGGCAAAACCCAAAAACCTCTGTATCGATTTCAAACCAATAGGCCTAGGCCATTCCTGTACAGCTTTAACTTTAACCGGGTCCATCTCAAAACCTTCGCTGGAGATAATGTAGCCCAAAAAACTAATTCTCTGTACAGCGAACTCACATTTCTCCAGCTTAGCAAAAAGCGAATTGTCCATCAACAACTGCAATACCTCACGTACGCTCCGCCAATGAGACTCCAGATCCGGCGAATAAATCAAAATGTCATCCAAATACACAACCACATTTTTGCAGATCAAAGGTCTAAGGATGTCATTAATAAGATTCTGAAAAAATGCAGGAGCATTAGTAAGACCAAAAGGCATAACCAGATTCTCAAAATGACCCACAGGAGTGTTAAAAGCAGTCTTCCATTCGTCACCCTCCTTCATGCGCAACAGATTGTATGCCCCCTTAAGGTCGATTTTAGAGAACCACTTGGCCTCCATTAACTGGTTAAACAGATCAGGAATCAATGGCAGTGGGTAAGGATTGCGTACAGTAATTTTGTTAATCTCACGAAAATCCAGACAAGGACGTAAACCGCCGTCCTTTTTTTTTACAAAAAAAAATCCAACCGCCACAGGAGACTTAGAGGGCCTAATGTGACCGGCGGCCAAACTTGTCTGTATGTATTCCTCCAAAGCCTTTCTCTCAGGAATAGTAAGGTTAAATAAACGACTTTTAGGAAGAGTCGCTCCAGGGACAAATTCAATAGAACAATCATAGTCTCTATGGGGAGGCAAAACCTGCGATTCCTTCTCAGAAAAAACTCTCCAAAAATCCTGAATAGGAACAGGCAATTCTCCCCTATCCAAAGCTGCAATACGCCCGTTACAACACTTGTCATAACATTTATGGCTCCAGGATTTAATTTCACTGGTAGACCAATCCAGTACAGGATTGTGAAATTTTAACCAGGGCAATCCCAATATTACTGGAGAAGGCAAGTTATTCAACACTACCAAATCCAATTTCTCATGGTGAACACCATTAATAGTGAGAGGAAATTCACAGACCTTGAGAGTAATATTCTTCAAAGGGGAACCATCCACAGAAACCACAGCAATGGGGGATGATAAAGGTTCGGGTTTTAAATTGAGTCTTTCCAAGAATCCCCCATCAATAACATTCAGAGTAGACCCACAATCAACAAACACCCGAAATTCCATTAATTTTTCCTGAGCAATCGTGGAAGCAGCTAAAAATACACCCTTGGAATTTAAACAGGCAATACGGGCATGACTGACCTTTTTTTTTTTTTCTTGATACGAAGCTCACAGTCTTTAATTAAATGACCAGATTTTCCGCAATAGAAACACAAGCCTTCAGAAAATCTGCGATCTTTTTCTTGAGAGCGAGGTGCCATCGCTCCAATCTCCATCGATTCACCACTGTTAGTACACACATTCTCATAACCAGAAACTGACATAGCAGAGGATTTGCTCTCATTAACCCTTGCACGCAGTCTCCTATCCACCCGTATAGCTAATTGCATAGCCTGTTGCAAATCTTCAGGTGTAGGATAAGCAATTAGCAGGTCTTTAACCCTTTCACTGAGCCCAGCAAGAAATAGACTTTTCAGAGCAGAATCGTTCCACCCTGTTTGAGTAGACCATCGACGGAAATGAGTACAATATTTTTCCACATTACCTGATCCCTGTCTCAAACGTCTTAACTCAGTCTCAGCTGATGAGACACGGTCAGGATCATCATATAATAGTCCCAAAGCAGAAAAAAAACTATCCACTGAACTGAAGCATGTATCACTAGGTTGCAAAGAAAAGGCCCACTCCTGAGGCTCTTTGCGCAAAAGTGACATTATAAACCCTATGCGCTGGGAATCATCCCCAGAGGACTTGGGTCTCAAACGAAAATACAATAAGCAAGCATTTTTAAATGAAAAAAATTCTCGGTGTTCACCAAAAAATAAATCCGGCAAACGTACCTTAGGCTCCAAGAAATGTGCTCCAGGACAGTTACTCACGGAGCTCAGTCACCTCCAAAGAGAGTCCCTGCAGGTGTTTAGCCAAATCCAGAACCGACACCATGATGGAACAGAAAAAATCTTTCCTTAGAGCATTTGCTGGGCTGGACTTACTGTTATGTTCTGCTACCAGAGCTAAGGAAAGAGAGGAGATCTGTCCCTACGATAGAACTCAGCTTAATCCCTACGATGTAACAGGGGACCTGATCCTGCGATCAGACCTGCTAAAGTCCTAAGCTAGTCTGTACGGAGACCTATAGATGTGGGGAAGGAATCCCTACAAAGTACTAAGGACTGGGAGGAAAATGGGACACCTCCTAACAGAAATAGTAGCAGACAGACGAACAAACAAAATATATAGAACATAGAGGTCCGTAGACCAAGCAAACTAACAGAGTTAGATACAGAGCACAGGCTAGCTAGAAAGTAGTTAAACAATGAAGTCCAGCAAAGCCAGAAGGGCGGAGCAGGATTAAATAGGCCAACAAGGTCATGTGACCAGCAAAGGAAAAAACCTAAGAACAAGATTCTAACACGAGCGATCCCTGCATGTTTTTTTTTGGGTGTCTAATAACCGTGAAACATGCGGAGCAGGGACTCGAGCATGTCACTCGAGCACACGCTGTACATGGTGCATACCTGAGTACCCGATACAAACTCAAGTAGCGAGCACTTGCGCTCAAGAATAATGACAACTTATTCAATATGATGACCTAATGTAAACAAATTCTGTGCCGTACCTCTGGGTTCAAAATGTTCACTATACACCTTAATAAAATCCTTGAGGGGTATAGTTTCCAAAATGGGGACACTTGTGGGGGAGCTCCACTGTTTAGGCACATCACGGGCTCTCCAAACGCGACATGGTGTCCGCTAACAAATTGAATGGAAAATCGGCTCAAATTGTTAGCGGACGCCATGTTGCGTTTGGAGAGCCCCTGTGTGCCCAAACATTGGAG
The DNA here is from genome assembly GCF_046119375.1 of Phyllobates terribilis. Lineage (NCBI taxonomy): Eukaryota > Metazoa > Chordata > Amphibia > Anura > Dendrobatidae > Phyllobates > Phyllobates terribilis. Next base: position 296,569,838 of record NW_027362768.1, read on the forward strand.
CTCCCCCACAAGTGACCCCATTTTGGAAACTAGACCCCCCAAGGCACCTATCTAGATGCATACTGAGCACTTGGAACCCCCAGGTGCTTCACAAATTGATTCATAAAAATGAAAAAGTGAAAAAAAAACACTTTTTCATTTTTATGAATCAATTTGTGAAGCACCTGGGGTTCCAAGTGCTCACTATGAATCTAGATAGGTGCCTTGGGGGGTCTAGTTTCCAAAATGGGGTCACTTGTGGGGGAGCTCCAATGTTTGGGCAAACAGGGACTCTCCAAATGCAACATGATATCCGCTAACAAATTGTCGGCTCAATTTGTTAGCGGATATCATGTTGCATTTGGAGAGTCCCTGTGTGCCCAAACATTGGAGCTCCCCCACAAGTGACCCCATTTTGGAAACTAGACCCCCCAAGGCACCTATCTAGATGCATAGTGAGCACTTGGAACCCCAGGTGTTTCACAAACTGATTCATAAAAATGAAAAAGTGTTTTTTTTTTCACTTTTTCATTTTTACGAATCAATTTATGAAGCACCTGGGGGTTCCAAGTGCTCACTATGCATCTAGAAAGGTGCCTTGGGGGGTCTAGTTTCCAAAATGGGGTCACTTGTGGGGGAGCTCCAAAGTTTGGGCACAGAGGGGCTCTCCAAACGCAATGTGGTGTCCGCTAACAATTTGAGCCGATTTTCCATTCAATTTGTTAGCGGATACCATGTTGCATTTAGAGAGTCACTGTGTGCCCAAACATTGGAGCTCCCCCACAAGTGACCCCATTTTGGAAACTAGACCCCCCAAGGCACCTATCTAGATGCATAGTGAGCACTTGGAACCCCCAGGTGCTTCACAAATTGATTCGTAAAAATGAAAAAGTGTTTTTTTTTTTCACTTTTTCATTTTTACGAATCAATTTGTGAAGCACCTGGGGGTTCCAAGTGCTCACTATGCATCTATAAAGGTGCCTTGGGGGGTCTAGTTTCCAAAATGGGGTCACTTGTGGGGGAGCTCCAAAGTTTGGGCACACAGGGGCTCTCCAAACACAACATGGCGTCCGCTAATTATTCAAGCAAATTTTACAATCAAAAAGTCAAATGGCGCTCCTTCCCTTCCGAGCCCTGCCGTGCGCCCAAACAGTGTTTTTTCCCCAAATATTGGGTATCTGCGTGCCCAGGGGAAATTGCACAACAAATTTTGGGGTCCATTTTTTCTTGTTACCCCTGTGAAAATAAAAAAAATTGGGTCTAAAGTAACATTTTTGTGAAAAAAGTTAAATGTTCATTTTTTTCTTCCACATTCAAAAAATTCCTGTGAAGCACCTGAAGGGTTAATAAAGTTCTTGAATGTGGTTTTGAGCACCTTGAGGGGTGCAGTTTTTAGAATCGTGTCACTTTTGGGTATTTTCTGTCAAAAAGACCTCTCCAAGTGACTTCAAATGTGATGTGGTCCCTAAAAAAATGGTTTTGTAAATTTTGTTGGAAAAATGAGAAATCGCTGGTCAACTTTTAACCCTTATAGCTCCCTAACAAAAAAAAATTTTGGTTCCAAAATTGTGCTGATGTAAAGTAGACATGTGGGAAATGTTATTTATTAACTCTTTTGTGTGACATATCGCTCTGATTTCAGGGCTTAAAAATTCAAATTTTGAAAATTGCTAAATTTTCAAAATTTTTGCCAAATTTCCATTTTTTTCACAAATAAACGCAAGTGATATCGAAGAATTTTTTCCACAATCATGAAGTACAATATGTCACGAAAAAACAATCTCAGAATCAGGGGGATCCGTTGAAGCGTTCCAGAGTAATTACCTCATAAAGTGACAGTGGTCAGAATTGTAAAAATTGGCTCGGTCATTAACGTGCAAACCACCCGCGGGGCTTAAGGGGTTAATAATGGGAAATTGTTTTTTTAAATCACCCTCCTCTATGTGTCTTCAAATTGGTATTGGGGTTTTTCCAAAATTTGGCCAGCCCTTTCAGTTACTGCATACGCAATAACAGTATAGGAGACCCGCTGTTTAATAATGGGAAATTATTTTATGGCATCTCTCATAAATCATGGCTGTACATAGCAGGACCGAAACGTGCATTGGGGCGGACATGCTGCTATTGGAGTCCTCTGCGCTCTCTCTCTCCCCTGCATTTCAGGTATTGAATTGTGAATCACTATTGAAATATTGCACCAGTTCGCTATATGTGTATATGAGGTTTTACTGTTGCAAGATCACACCATATGTATTGCTATATCCCCTATCTATATACAGTGCCTACAAGTAGTATTCAACCCCCTGCAGATTTAGCTGGTTTGATAAGATGCAAATAAGTTAGAGCCTTCAAACTGCAAACGAGAGTAGGATTTATGAACAGAAGCATAAATCTTACAAACCAAAAAGTTATGTTGCTCAGTTGAATTTTATTAAATTTTAAACATAAAAGTGTGGGTCAATTATTATTCAACCCCTATGTTTAATATTTTGTGGAATAACCCTTGTTTGCAATTACAGCTAATAATCGTCTTTTATAAGACCTGATCAGGCCGGCACAGGTCTGTGGAGTTATCTTGGCCCACTCCTCCATGCAGATCTTCTCCAAGTTATCTAGGTTCTTTGGGTGTCTCATGTGGACTTTATTCTTGAGCTCCTTCCACAAGTTTTCAATTGGGTTAAGGTCAGGAGACTGACTAGACCACTCCAACACCTTGACTTTTTCCCTCTTGAACCAGGCCTTGGTTTTCTTGGCTGTGTGCTTTGGGTCGTTGTCTTGTTGGAAGATGAAATTACGACCCATCTTAAGATCCTTGATGGAGGAGCGGAGGTTCTTGGCCAAAATCTCCAGGTAGGGCGTGCTATCCATCTTCCCATGGATGCGGACCAGATGGCCAGGCCCCTTGGCTGAGAAACAGCCCCACAGCATGATGCTGCCACCACCATGCTTGACTGTAGGGATGGTATTCTTGGGGTCGTATGCAGTGCCATCCAGTCTCCAAACGTCACGTGTGTGGTTGGCACCAAAGATCTAGATCTTGGTCTCATCAGACCATAGAACCTTGAACGAGTCTGTCTCAGAGTCCTCCAAGTGATCATGAGCAAACTGTAGACGAGCCTTGACATGACGCTTTGAAAGTAAAGGTACCTTACGGGCTCGTCTGGAACGGAGACCATTGCGGTGGAATACGTTACTTATGGTATTGACTGAAACCAATGTCCCCACTGCCATGAGATCTTCCCGGAGCTCCTTCCTTGTTGTCCTTGGGTTAGCCTTGACTCTTCGGACAAGCCTGGCCTCGGCACGGGAGGACACTTTCAAAGGCTGTCCAGGCCGTGGAAGGCTAACAGTAGTTCCATAAGCCTTCCACTTACGGATGATGCTCCCAACAGTTGAGACAGGTAGGCCCAACTCCTTGGAAAGGGTTTTGTACCCCTTGCCAGCCTTGTGACCCTCCACGATCTTGTCTCTGATGGCCTTGGAATGCTCCTTTGTCTTTCCCATGTTGACCATGTCTGAGTGCTGTTCACAAGTTTGGGGAGGGTCTTAAATAGTCAGAAAAGGCTGGCAAAAGAGATCTTTAATCCACACATGTGAAGCTCATTATTCTTGGTGCCTGAACTACTTCTTAATACTTTAGGGGGACCAAACAGAATTCTTGTGGTTTGAGGGGTTGAATAATAAATGACACTCTGAATTAACTTTTAACGTTTTAAAAAAAAATAAAAATAAATAATAAAAACAAAATTTGCTGCAGTGCATTTCCCACTTCCAGGCTGATCTACAGTACAAATGTCACAATGCCAAGTTAATTCCGCATGTGTCAACCAGCTAAATCTGCAGGGGGTTGAATACTACTTGTAGGCACTGTAAATATGTTTACCCGTTGTAAAATTCTTGATTGTTTGAGAGGAGTTATAGATTTATATATACAGCCATGATTTATGAGAGATGGCTTATATATTATATAATAATGTGGATATCCAAATGAAGTGTAGCTCCATTGCCGAGCGTCCCATGCGCACATAGCCATTTGCACATTTGCACTTTCCCCCCTACTTTCTCTGTTTACTATTGTTAATAAAGAATATTTTTATTTAGATTATATAAATTGTTCCTGTTGTTCTCATAACAAGAGAGGATACTATGTAGTAAGGGAGAGCCCTATACATAACAAGAGAGTAGACTATGTAGTAAGAGATGGCACTATACTTAACAAGAGAGTAGACTATGTAATAAGGGACAGCACTTTACAAAACAAGAGATTTCGCAATGCATTAAAGGATGGTGCTATACATAACAAGATAGGACACTATGTAATAAAGGATGGCAATATACATAACAAAAGATGATACGATATAATAGGGACAGTGCTATACATAGCATGAGTGGTCACTAGCCATGTAATAAGGAACGATGCTATATGAAAAAAAAGAGGGCACTATGTAATACTGGAAAACACTATACATAACAGGAGAGTATATATATATATATATATATATATATATATATATATATATATATATATATATATATATATACAGTGAAGGAAATAATTATTTGACCCCTTGCTGTTTTTGTAAGTTTGCCCACTGACAAAGACATGAACAGTCTATAATTTTAAGGGTAGGTTAATTTTAACATTGAGAGATAGAATATCCAAATAAAAAAAATCAAGAAAATCACATTGTATAAATTAGATACATTTTTTGCATTTTGCAGTGAGAAATAAGTATTTGATCCCCTACAAACCATTATAAGTTCTGGCTCCTACAGACCAGTTAGACGCTCCTAATCAACTCATTACCTGCATTAAAGATAGTTGTCTTACATAGTCACCTGTATAAAAGACTCCTGTCCATAAACTCAATTAATCAGTCAGACTCTAACCTCTATATTGAATCTTAATATAGAAAAGACAACTTTTTAAACAATTGTTTTTATGTTTTAGCAATTTCATTATATAATTTTTACAAGAACAGGGAAAGGGAGAGGAAAGGGGGAAAGAAGAGAAGGGAGAAAAAAAATGGAAAAAAAATTTTCCTTTTTTTTTAAAAAAATTTTTTAGAAAAAAATAAAAAAAAATGTTTTTTTTGTTTTTTACATTTTTTTTTTTTCGTTATTATATTTTCCTAAATGTAAAGTTAGAAACAGTAAGGGAGCTTTTGGTTCCTCTCCTACCCCTTTTCTCTTACCTATATCTGGTGATTGTAAAAAAAAATTTATATTCACATATTTTCTAAGGAAATATATTTCTAAAGGTGCTATTGTGTTATGATACTAGTGTAGCTGTGGCGCCCCTGAGGGTTCAGTCACCACAGAGGTACTGCACCTCACCCAGAGGTGTGGTGTCTCCTTCTCTCAGGTAAGGAACCCCAACACCTGCATCCAACACTACACTGCTCCAGGCCGGCTGGAAGGGCAAGATTCATGTGCTCAGCTGCTGAGCCCTGTCCCTGGCTGGAGTGGGGGGAACCCAGAGGTAGGGGGAACCAGTAGTGGGTGTGGGTGGAGGAAGCAGTTTAGGGGAGCACTATAGAGTGAGGTATATAAAGGGAAGCCATCTTAGGATCTTAGGGTGGCAGTTCAGTCAGTGAGAGGAGAGAGGACAGTCAGTCAGGGAGCAGAGTCTCTTTGGGAGCTCTGCTCCACAAGTAGGGCCCAGTCCTAGAGGCCCATGAGGGGAGCAGAGGAGTAGGCTCCGTTCTAAGGAAGAGATCCCAGGGGGTACGGTGAGTGAAGGACGGCACCCGTACGCCCCGAATCAGTCAGAAGACAGAGGGATCGTAGGCCGCAAGAAGGGGACCGGCCCCTGGTCCAGCTGTGTTACTCTACGTCTCGGCTGGGAAAACCGGAGGCTTCTGGCTTCTATAGTCAGTTGCCGAAGCCTCATTCTAATCTCCGTGAGGGTCAAGCTGGTCCGGGAACTCCGACGAGACAGGAGGGACTTCAACTTCAGAGCACCCGAGCGGGATTGAGAGTGGGAAGCGCAGGGCAGGAGGGAGAAAGACCCAGCGTGAAGACGGTCTAGGTAGGAACACAAGAAAGCGGGGTTCCTTCAGGTACTCCTAATCTGCCTGAGGAAGAGCGACGTGGGAGGCTGGCACACGTACAGTGCACCAGTGGAACTGTCATAAAATATGAGTAAAAACTCGGATGACTGCACCGCACTGCCTCCGTCCCTTCTATCATCTGCGCCATCTCTCCCTCCCGGCACTACAACGCTTAGCGCAACTTACACTACCTACACTGCCCTGGAGCTAGCTCTACCTGTGGAGAGCCACACCATCCCTGCTGCCGTAACACCAGCTCCAGAGGACTGCTCCGCAGCGGTGGCTCCCTTTAGCCGCAATCCACAGGTGGCGTCACAAACTTTCCAAATCCCCTATAAATATCCCCCTTTTCACTGACCGCCCTGGGTCATGGACCAGGCCAGCCACCGTGATGTTCCCCATACCGGCATCCATAAGAGGCCCGGCTGCCGAGTACCCCACGGCCCAGGGGGCGCGTCATGTCTTGGTGTCGCGAACAAGATTCCGTGCCCGTTGCCACCGGGTACTGTGCGCCTTAAAAGACTGTATTTCTTACTGTGGTGAAGATTTCCCGCCATTTCCGAGGTTTCCCGCCATTATCCGCCATTTTCCTGTCGCCGCGCGGGAAGAAGAGGGGCGTGACTGCAAAAGTGCGCGAAGCCCAGGACACGCCCCACCCTTGACGTCGAACCAGGAAGCGTCAGGTCCTGGAAGGAGTCCAGTGGTCGCTCTGACGTCAGACGCGAGCGACGCAAGGTTCTGGAAGAAGACCGTCGCTCGCGGAGCTGCGGCCTACCTGATAAAAAGTGAAGAAGGTAGGCTACGGTTTACTAGGGGGGCGCAACCATGGCCGACGACCAGCAAGCCGCCGGAGCACCGGTTAACGCTCCTGATGCCCAACTTGCGCCTGGCGCTGCACAGGCTAGAGCGGCCGCCCCACCAGCAGGGGTCGTGACTCCGTTGATACCCATGGCCCTGCCATACATCCCCGGAGCAAAATGGCTCGCCACTTCAGCAGAGACATCTTTGTTAACAGGCGGGATGTTTAGCCCGAGCTGGAACAGGGCCATCCCAACAGGAATCTAAACCCCGGTGACCGAGTCACCTATACACGTCACCACGGGGAGCGCGGGTGGTACACCCTGCAAGTGTACCGCGTCATCGAGGACACACCCCCGCAGGACATACCTTATGACCCAGCTGGATCAGGTAAGAACCAGCAGTACCCTAGGCGGGGACCTCACTACTAGGCCAGTAGTTGGGACTAACTGTAGATAGTCACCCATAAGGGTACCACCAGTTTTCTAATAGTGAGTGTTTTCATAATTACCCCTCAGGGCAGGGCCGGCTCCAGGTTTTTCTGGGCCCCGGGCGAAAGAGTCTCAGTGGGCCCCTTTAACACATACCACGATTCATGATGCAGAGATACGGCGGAGAAATATATATATATATATATATATATATATATATATATATATATATATATAGTACAATGCAAAGATTTCACTTCTTACATTACATGAGTGATATCTATTGTAAATTCCACAATAGCTCAGAAACCGGTGAATCGCTCCACATAGAATACTGGCCCCCATATAAGGCTCCATATAGAATACTGTCCCCCATATAACGCTTCATATGGAATACTGGCCCCCATATAAGGCCCCATACGGAATACTGCCCCCATATAAGGCCCCATAAGGAATACTGGCCCCCATATAAGGCCCCATACGGAATACTGGCCCCCATATAAGGCCCCATACGGAATACTGGCCCCCATATAAGGCTCCATGCGGAATACTGACCCCCATATAAGGCTCCAGGCGGAATACTGACCCCCATATAAGGCTCCATGCAGAATACTGACCCCCATATAAGGCTCCATGCGGAATACTGGCCCCCATATAAGGCTCCATACGGAATACTGGCCCCCATATAAGGCTCCATACGGAATACTGGCCCCCATATAAGGCCCCATACGGAATACTGGCCCCCATATAAGGCTCCATACGGAATACTGGCCCCCATATAAGGCTCCATACGGAATACTGGCCCCCATATAAGGCTCCATACGGAATACTGGCCCCCATATAAGGCTCCATACGGAATACTGGCCCCCATATAAGGCTCCATACAGAATACTGGCCCCCATATAAGGCTTCATACGGAATACTGGCCCCCATATAAGGCTCCATACGGAATACTGGGCCCCATGCGGAATACTGGCCCCCATATAAGGCTCCATACGGAATACTGGCCTCCATATAAGGCTCCATACGGAATACTGGCCCCCATATAAGGCTCCATACAGAATACTGGCCCCCATATAACGCTCCATACAGGATACTGGTCCCCTTATAAAGCTCCATACAGGATACTGGCCCCCATATAACGCTCCATACAGGATACTGGTCCCCTTATAAAACTCCATACAGGATACTGGCCCCCATATAACGCTCCATACAGGATACCGGTCCCCTTATAACGCTCCATACAGGATACTGGCCCCCATATAATGCTGCATGCAGGCTGTTACCCCCCACATAATGCCCCATACAGGCTGTCCCCCCCTTATAATGCTCCATGCAGGCTGTTACCCCCCACATAATGCCCCATACAGGCCCCCCCTTTTAATGCTCCATGCAGGCTGTTACCCCCCACATAATGCCCATACAGGCTTCCCCCCCCTTATAATGCTCCATGCAGGCTGTTCCCCCCCACATAATGCCCCATACAGGCCCCCCCCCCTTTTAATGCTCCATGCAGGCTGTTACCCCCCACATAATGCCCCATACAGGCTGCCCCCCCCCTTTATAATGCCCCATGCAGGCTGTTCCCCACCTTATAATGCCCCATGCAGGCTGTCACCCCTCCTCTTTATAATGACCCATGCAGGATGCCCCCCCCCCTCTTTATAATGCCCCATGCAGGCTGTTCCCCACCTTATAATGCCCCATGCAGGCTGTCACCCCTCCTCTTTATAATGCCCCATGCAGGCTGTCACCCCTCCTCTTTATAATGCCCCATGCAGGATGTCCCCCCCTCTCTTTATACTGCCCCATGCCTCCATACATTAAAAAAAAAAAAATCAAATACTCACCTCCCTTCTCCTCACCTGCTACCTGCTACCTGCTGCCTGCCGCCCTCTGCTCGGGTCTGGACTCCAGCGTTTTCGGCGTCTTCCCGCTCAGCACTCCCTGTGACGACTCAGGGGAGGGCGCGGTGTAAAGGCGTCACCGCGCCCTCTGACCTGAGACGTCACAGGGAGCGCAGAGCAGGAAGATAGCTGATCTGCGGAGGCACGGGGAGAGGTAAGTATCCAGCTGCCGGGGCCCTGAGCAAGCGGCGGAGAAGGGCGGGCGCTGACACCGCTCTCCTCCGCCCATAGCCCAGCGGGGTGCGCGACCGCCAGTGGGCCCCTCTGCCTGCTCAGGGCCCCGGCATTTGCCCGGGTGCGCCGGGTGCTGATGCCGGCCCTGCCTCAGGGTATACAGACTCCAGGCTGGGGACTGTGAACAGCCAGAAACTGATTGTGTAAATAGTTCTGCACTTCTTAAAGTGCACCCTGTTGGTTTTATATTAGTAACCATGACCTCAGAAGAAAAACCCGTTTGGCGTGGCGGAAGACGTGGTCCAACTCTAGGATCGCCTATGCCCTGCAGCCACGCCCAGGGCCTACGTTGAGGGTTTGCGGACGGGTCCCTCATGCTGCTACTGTTACACCCTGTTACAGAAATATTATTAAAAAGTGTTTTATGATGTTATGATACACTGCAACGTTAAAGTGATGTGCCTCCCATAAAGGGAAGATAGTTTTACAATCTTATATGCGAATGCATTCTTAAAAATTTTACATGTCTGTAATAACCCTGTTTTACTCAGTTCCAGCCCGTGGACGTGCTGTGTTTTACCAGGGGGGAGTGTGGCGCCCCTGAGGGTTCAGTCGCAATAGAGGTACTGTACCTCACCCAGAGGTGTGGTATCCCCTTCTCTCAGGTAAGGAGGGAGTGCTTCCCGGAACCCCAACACCTGCATCCAACACTACACTGCTCCAGGCTGGCTGGAAGGGCAAGATGCATGTGCTCAGCTGCTGAGCCCTGTCCCTGGCTGGAGTGGGGGGAACCCAGAGGTAGGGGGAACCAGTAGTGGGTGTGGGTGGAGGAAGCATTTTAGGGGAGCACTATAGAGTGAGGTATATAAAGGGAAGTCATCTTAGGGTGGCAGTTCAGTCAGTGAGAGGAGAGAGGACAGTCAGTCAGGGAGCAGAGTCTCTTTGGGAGCTCTGCTCCACAAGCAGGGCCAAGTCCTAGAGGCCCATGAGGGGAGCAGAGGAGTAGGCTCCGTTCTAAGGAAGGGATCCCAGGGGGTACGGCGAGTGCAGGACGGCACCTGTACGCCGCGAATCTGTCAGAAGACAGAGGGATCGTAGGCCGCAAGAAGGGAACCGGCCCCTGGTCCAGCTGTGTTACTCTACGTCTCGGCTGGGAAAACCGGAGGCTTCTGGCTTCTATAGTCAGTTGCTGAAGCCTCATTCTAATCTCCGTGAGGGTCAAGCAGGTCCGGGAACTCTGACGAGACATGAGGGACTTCAGAGCACTCGAGCGGGATTGAGAGTGGGAAGCGCAGGGTAGGAGGAAGAAAGACCCAGCGTGAAGACGGTCTAGCTAGGAACACAAGAAAGCGGGGTTCCTTCAGGTACTCCTAATCTGCCTGAGGAAGAGCTGAACCCCTGCCTGGTGAACGCAGCGCGACATGGGAGGCTGGCACACGTACAGTGCACCAGTGGAACTGTCATAAGAGCTGTGAGTAAAAACTCGGATGACTGCATCGCACTGCCTCCGTCCCTTCTTTCATCTGCGCCATCTCTCCCTCCCTCCACTACAACGCCCAGAGCAACTTACACTACCTACACTGCCCTGGAGCTAGCTCTACCTGTGGAGAGCCACACCATCCCTGCTGCCGTAACACCAGCTCCAGACGACTGCTCCGCAGCGGCGGCTCCCTTTAGCCGCAATCCACAGGTGGTGTCACAAACTTTCCAAATCCCCTATAAATATCCCCTTTTTCACTGACCGCCCCAGTTCACGGACCGGGCCAGCCACCGTGATATTCCCCATACCGGCATTAATAAGAGGCACGGCTGCTGAGTACGCCACGGCCCAGGGGGCGCGTCATGTCACTACTGGAAACCAGTGGCCAAAGGAGGACAAGCAGGAACAGCAAGCGGTAGTAGAAGTTCTTGAAGTTAGCAAAGGAGTTGTAGGAAACTATCCATAGATAGGTAAGAACCATCTGGGTAAGACAGTCCAGGATCTTGAGACTGGAACTAGGTTAAACAGCTAGACACAATGCTCAAGCAATGAGTGAGAGATCCATGTGGCTTTAAGTAGGCCCAAATAGGAAACAAGATGGACTCCACAGCTTCAGAATCTGCCATCTTAGTAAAGGGCAATTGCAGCAACATAACAGCAGCCTCCAGTGGTAAGGAGTCGGATTGCAGCACAATTATTAAGGTGAACAATAGCAGTCACTAGTGGTCAAACTGTAGAAGAACAATAGGAATCCTGACATATTGACATGAAATTCTCACCATATATCGCTAATAATAGTCCATCCAATCCACACAGTCAAAAGAATCAAACCATAGATGTCCATAAATTAAGTTATGTGTAATAATGAGAAATGACACAGGAAAAAAGAATTGAACACGCCTACTGAAATTTATTTAATACTTCGTATAAAAGCCTATGTTGGTGATGGCAGCTTCAAGACGCCTCCTGCATGGAGAAACTAGTCGCAGGCATTACTCAGGTGTGATTTTGTTCCATTCTTCCGCACAAACACTCTTCCAATCCTGAAGGTCCTGTGGGTTCCTTCTATAAACTCTGAGCTTTAGTTCCTTCCATAAATTTCTATTGGATTCAGGTCAGGTGATTAGCTGGGCCGTTCTAGGAGCTTTATTTTCTTTCTCTGAAAATAGACTTGTATAACACAACCAGCGTGAGTGAGTTCAGATCCAGAGCTCAGTCCAGACAGTACAAGTTGTCTGCTTATCTGCTGTACATGCAAGACAGATCTTGCAAATTCATACCTTGGCAAAGTGGACAGTGTCAAGCGAATAAGGGCTTTGAGACCAAAGAAACACATTAATACATTTTCAGGCAATGCCATGGGGATTTTATTTATTTTTTCTATTTTTTTTATGGATAATCGATTATGAAGTAATGTTTTTTAATGCATTTTGAACTTATTTATATATAAAAAAATTATATTTATGTTTTGACACCGATGGCAAAGCTTTGTTGGTGCACACATGGTAGTTTCAAAATGTGCCCATCCCTCTCTCTGAGCTCCTGCATGATAATTGCTAGCTATAAGCAGAAATATCCCACATAAAATCCCTTTAATACCTCCTTAAAATACAGATAAATCTGAAAATTCAGGAATATGGAGGATGTAGAAAGCATTTTATCAATCAAGATAAGTAAAGTATCACATATTAATAATCCCTGCAATACTAGACATAAGTAGGACCTTTTCACTCAGTGAAATGTTGTTGGTGGGACACAATACAGAAGACACTAGAGTATGGGAGGGGCGGAGGTCCTAATCTCTATGTTTATTACATGTACCATCGCAGCAAAACGGTGAGTGTTGTTACAGTTATGCTTGTGTTATGTTAATATGTTTTATGCTTCAGATATTGTTTTTCTATTGACACCTCCGTAAGCATTGGTATAGAAAGTTTTCCGTATTCTCTAAATCCACAACTGCTTTTCTAGTCTAACATTCTCATTCCACAACCGAACATCAATTACAAACCAGAAAATCCACAGTCATTCACAAGCAGTGACACAGTGACAAGTAGTTATAGCTTCCTTCCTTACTTTTCCTGTTGACAGCGCAAAGTCTTAATAAAGTAATAAGAAAGTTAAAACACTTAGAATTAACCCCATCGGCACTGATCTATTTTGGGCTTTCAGAACAAATCATTTGCATTCAAACAGTCATAACATTTTACTTTCTCCGTTGATGTAACTATATGAGGGCTTGCTTTTTTGCAAGACGAGTCGTATTTATCAGTGGCACCACTTTGTGATACATATAACTTATCAGCCAACTTTTATTAATTCTTTCATGGAAAAGAATAGAAATAAACATCAGTTCTGCCATTGTTTTTTTCCTTTAATATTTTACACCATGGACAAATGAAGGGTTATCTTTATTCTCAGTGAGACGTGGACAAAATTATTATATTTTAAATAAGACGACCCTACATTCCTTTCTGAATCCCTACTGGAATGCTGCAAAAAAAATGTAATGCTGGCTGCTTCCTGTTGACATTATAGAAAGGAAATATTTTTCTTTCTGGTTGTTGCAAAAGTTTATTTCACTTTCTCAAAGGAAAACAGAGTAAAGTCACCAATCCAATCAGCCCACCAGTGCTCATTATTAACAATTTTGACGATTCCATGAATACTTGAAACATTTATTTCCTGCTTGCTCTCAACCGAAAAAAAGGAATTAAAACCCCGATTCATCAAACAATTTTCACCAGTTTTCTGGAATAAAACAGCTTTGATATGTCACCGCAAAAAATCAAACGTGGTATAAATTAAGAAAGAAATATACATCAACTACTGACGAGAATACATTTCTAGCGGTGGCACACGGCAGATGAAAGATGCGTGAAATTCATTCAGAAACAAATCAAATTGGTTGGTTCATTTATGTAAAATTGTGTTTTAAAGGAAAAAAAACTTGCACATGAAGATTCTTGTATTTGTTGGTTGTTTTATTCTGTGGGGTTGGGTGTGAGTCAATAAATTAAAAATATGTACTGTTAAATATCCACAAATCTGGAAATTCAATTTACCACCAATGAGAAAGCCAGAAAATTGTTGGATATACTGTACCAGGAACTGATGGAGACATCAGAAAGCCTCTTTGCTAGAATATTAGATGTGAAGGGTATATCCTGCAGCGAAAATATGCTGCTTCCAAAATGCTGCAATACCCTGATCGTGAGCACATACCATAAGCCATAGGTAAGAGAGAGCACACAGTGCATGATTTGCCAGACAACATGTGGAACAGCAAGGACCATGAAAATAAGGTATACAAGATTGCAGACAGAGAAGCAGAATTAAAACATTCGAATACAGAAAGCCATGAGAGTGAATATACAATAGAACAGTAAATGTATAGTCAGCACAGGATTTGGATCAAACAAATAGTTAATGGCAAAGTTGTATGTTATCAGCAGACAGATGGTCAATGGCAGAGACGTAGGCAATCAGCAAGCAAATAGTTAACAGCAGGCAGAAGTGATGAACATGCAAACGGGATTCTTGCTTGCTGAAAAAAAAACACTGCTGCAGCAACATTGTATTGTGAACAGCACCAGTACAGCATGAACAGGCAACTGAATACTTGCTTGCAGAGATTATTATGCGCTGTTGCAGCTATGCTATTATGTGAACAGCACCAGTGTCTCAGAGAAGAGTCTGTTATGCTTATAGCAGACAAATGGTTAACTGCAGGTTTGAGACAGGAAATAAATGCAGATAGATGATAAACAAGCAAGAGTATTCTGAATAAATGTCTAGACAGCTAAGTAAAATGGATGGTGAGGCATACTCCAGACATACACGTGAAACTGAATGCAAAGCTTATTGAATACTCAGACATCACATAGCTGTCTGATTCTGCCTTAAAAGATCTTGGGTGATGATTTCAAAGGCAGTTGCCAGGTCACAGCAGAAACTCGGGGTGGAGTTGCACAAAGGGAACTATCCCTAGGGGAAGGAATTAAGAGCTAGCACCAAAGCCAGGACAGGTGAGTAACTCATGTTATGTCTGCCCCTTCAATAAACCAAAGATTAGGTAATGCAAGGCATATGCTGTATAATACTTGGCTTTCAATATATTTAAAACTCTTAGTACATCTCTAACATGTTGACAACTAAAGGATATTTCTGAACTAAAGCAAAATAGGAGCAGAAAAAAATCTCCTTGGGCAAGAATACTGAGAATGCTATCTGGCTACAAGAAACATGAATGCGAAATTTAGGCACTCATTGTCAAAGTGTTAGTATATATTCAAGTGCTAAAGTGAATCTAGCCAAAAACAGTAATCTATTTCAATTATTAATTTACAAGAAGGAAATAAAATTTGAAATTGTAAAATATCTAGATGTGGGGAATTAAAATGCGACATAGAGGGTCCTCACAAGGAGAGATGCTGCTGATATTGAATATTTAACTTCCTATGACTCATTCATACACTTTTTATGCCTAAATACCCAGGTATTAGCCAGAATGGATCAACTCCTGCTGCTTTTTACAGTATTCATGCACGTTCTATCTCCAATAAATGGTGACTTTCTGATTGAAGAACTAAGAAACATTCGGGTGAGTAAAATCTTTATGGGGCATAACTGTTATATGCAAACGTACTTCTGAATTTATATGCTGTGGTAGAGTGGCTCGGAGGTAGACATGGAACACTTTCACTATAAATTTCTTGGTGGTTTATTTAAAATGGCATAAACCATGGCAAAGTTCATAACATAAACACGGCCCTTCTGGCATAACAGTAAAGAAAAACGTACAGAACAGTCCTTTCTTCCGCCGGGGTCCGGCCACTCAGGGTTAACAATAACACAAGGTCCAGCACAAAAACACAAGTTTATCTCTCTCAGGAGCTAGCTTCTCCATACACTGAACAAAAGGCTGGCTATTTATAGCCCAGACCACACCCTGGGGTAGAGATATGGTGAATGGCGTCCCACCCGCACTATGGCCATTCACAAAAATCCAAGCCCTTTTAAAATGGCAGTTTAACCCCCCAGCATATAACATGCTGGAGAAAACTTCAAGGTTTCAATTCACTGAAGCTAACAGCTGCAGTGAAACATATCTCCCCTCCAGTACTCTGCCAGTGACTTTGTCATAATGTATATAAATATATGTATCAGCCATCTAAATCAGCCATATCATTAATAATCGTAATACTAATAACATTGATTATCTCGTTACAATGTCATATGTCAGAGTTGAAATATATTAGGCCGTAAGAAAACAGTCAGTGCTTGAAATTAATGTTAAGCAGGAAAAAAATTGAAGGATTTGGGACACTTTGAAAGGGCTAAATTGTGTTAATTAGACGAATGGGTCAAAGCAATTCCTTAGCAGTAGGGTATTCCCGATACTCGGTGAACAAAAAATGGTTCAAGGAAGGGCAGTGGTAAAAGTGGCAGTAGGGTCATGAGTAAGAATGAGCAGACCGCTGGAAGTTTGGGTTCTGGTACCCAACCCAAACTTTAGTCCAAAGTTCAGTTCGGGAACCAGAACAATACCCAAGCTTCAACCAGAACCTGAACCCCATTGAAAATAAAGGTTACCTGAACCTGAAAGAAAACAAAATCTCCCTCTCTCTCAATAGTAGAACTACTATAGCATAAGGCTCAAAAAAAATCAATGAATTGTCTGATTCTTAAAAAAAAAGATAAATTAACAATTACCTGTATATTCTTGTGTATAAGCCGACTTTTTCAATACATTTTTTATGCTGAAAAAGCTCCCCATGGCTTATATTTGAGTATATACTTGCATTCCGGTTGTTGAAGGTGGTGGGGAGGTTGCGGTGGCGGAGGAGCGGTATACAGGCAGTAGCAGGCTGCTGCAGCTACCACGTGTGCCCGCTGCTAAAGAAAATTAATATTCCCTCTTCTCCAAGCCCATGGGAGTGGAGAGGAGTGAATATTAATTTTCTTTAATAGCGCACACTGTAGTCGCATCCGCCGGCTTCCTGCTGCTGCTCAGCGATCCTATGTGCTCGCTATTAGACAGTATGAATATTTACTCCTCCCCACTCCCATGGGCGTGGATATTAGTGAATATTCATTTTCTTTAGTAGCGGGCACACAGGATCACTGAGCCACAGCAGGAAGCCGCAGCAGGAAGTTGGCGGCTGCGGCTACAGTGTGCGCTATTAAAGAAAATGAATATTCACTCCTCTCCACGCCAATAGTCAATTGGTGCATGGCAGTGATCTGCTCAGATGCTGAAATCAGCTGCTGGCAGAACAGGAAGCAGCGCTGAAGCAGATAGGAGGAAGGTGAGTAGAAGTGTTTATTTTATTAAAGTGTGCAGTGATGGGGGGGCATACCAGAATTGAGGATGAGGGGGCCATGCATACCAGAATTGTGGGTGAGGGGGCCATGCATACCAGGATTGGGGATGAGGGGGCCATGCATACCAGGATTGGGGATGAAGGGGCCATGCATACCAGGATTGGGGATGAAGGGGCCATGCATACCAGGATTGGGGATGAGGGGGCCATGCATACCTGGATAGGGGATGAGGGGGCCATGCATACAAGGTTTGGTGATGAGTGGGCAGTGCTTACCAGGATGAGGAATTTTACCAGTAGCTGCTGCATTTCCCACCCAAAAGGCCACCACAGAAATAGATGAATGGTACAAACATGAAAAGTGGGCTTGTTCTTGTGTCCAGTTCTCTAACACCTTCTCTGGCACAGTCTCTGTGTCACCTCTATTATAGCATAGTGCTCTCACTCTCTGTGCTTGGAACAACTGCTTCCCCCATCCCTTCTCTTGACAGCAATGCACTGCAATAGCATGTCTGACAATCTTGTACACACCTATGGTGTACCCTCATGAGTAGTGATGAGCGAACATGCTTGTCGGTACTCGCCCGAGCATCATGGTGCTCGACAAGCTCGGAGCTCGGGTTGCTCGGGCGGGAACTCAGGTCCCGTCCCTGCATGTTTGGCGCTCTTTAGAGAGCAAATGAACATGCAGGGATTGCCTGACAGGCACTGTAATGCCGTAGCCATGTTGGTTGTGGGCATTACAGTGATTGGCTGGCCGCACAGCGTCATCAGGTGTATACCAGACCTGACGCCGCCATGCTCGTCACAGTCACTCCGGATCAGAGAGTGTAGGGAGAGCTGCTGCTGAGCTAGGGAGAGATTTGCTTGTGTATTAGGTAGTGTAGGGAGAAAAACCGTCCATTACACATATCCATCTTAACAAACAGTCCTTTTGAGGACTAACTAATCCATCTGCAGAGGTATTAGGCAGGCAGTGTATATAGGCAGGCAGTCAGTGTATATAGCAGACTGCAGTGCACATAGCACAAGAGGCTCCATTCCAGTTCTGCATCTTAATCCTCATTATTTGCTTAAAAAGCAATCCAGAGAACACGGTTTTTCTGCGCCATTTACTTGTTGGCACTGCAGAATACAGCCAGGTCCTTTCCATATTACAGCTCTAAAAATCTATCTATCTAAAACCATGTTTTCTCCGTCACACGGATCATATATACGTTTTCAGAAAATACTGCCATTTCTGGCCTCCATTAAATTTTTTTTTCAGTGTGTCAGCAAAGTTTTTGACACTGGTTTGCTGTTCAAAACAGTTACCTACAGGCCAGGTATTTAAAACTGTGTTTTCTCCATCACACGGCTCACATATACGTTGTCAGAAAATACTGCCATTTCTGGCCTCCATTAAAAATTTCTTTCAGTGTGTCAGTGAAGCAATTCACAGCAGTTTGCTGGTCAAACTACTTACCTACAGGCCAGGTATTTAAAACTCTGTTTTCTCCGTCACACGGATCACATATAAATTTGCTCCAAACTCAGTCATTTGTAGTGAGCATGGAAGATACTGTCCTCCATTTAAAATGGGCAAGGCACATGGCAAGGGACATTGTGCCACAACAAACACCCACATCTTCTCGCCTGACCTTCCTGTCCCAATTTCTAGGGGACCACAGCACACCGCTATTGAACCCAGAGCAGTGTCAAAAGGTTGTTGGTTGGATAGCGGATAATGCTTCCAGTCACTTAGCCACCACCACCACCACCACCCTGTCTTCCACACGGTCAAGTCTCAGTAGCCGTGAGTCTGGACCGCATATTCCTCACCCTGATCCTCCTTCCTCCCACCATGCCGAGTACTCAGAGACAACTGATCAAACACTTGGACACTCTGAAGAGCTGTTCACTTTCCCATTTATAGATTCGGGCCTCTCGCCTGGTCCACTTGAAGCGGGGCAAGAGGAGATCGCGTGCAGCGATGCCCAAATATTTGAGCAGCCACGGTCACACGAAGGCGACGATGGGAAAGTGTCACAAGAGGTGGACGATGATGAGACACAATTGCCAGAAAGTCAGGAGAAGGACGAGGGTGAGGAAGTGGAAGACGAGGTGGTGGATGATATAGTAACTGACCCAACCTGGCAGGAGGACATGCAGAGCGAGTACAGCAGCACACATGGGGAGGGAGGCAGAGCACCCCAACAGGCAGGAAGAAGCAGTGTGGTGGCCGCAGACAGAAGGCAGGCAACCGTTCCCCGTAACACCAACACAAAGGAAGTTGCCAGTACAACTGTTAGGTCTTCTCGAGTCTGGTTATTTTTTAAAGACTCTGCCGATAACCCCAAAAAGGCCATTTGCAACACCTGCCAGGCCAGCATCAGCAGGGGTGGCAAAACGACCAGCCTGACCACCACCAGCATGATCAAGCACATGGCAGCAAAGCACCCGACTTTGTGGGCCGAACCCCAGGGTCCAGGAACAGTGTCTGCGGGTGGCACCATTGCTTCTTCCGCTGTTATGCATGCAAGCCAATCCCCTGTCCATGGTGCATGGGAAGATGCCTCCTGCACTGCACCTGTCGTTGCACACTCTCAAGTAGCAGCATCAGGAAGCACGTCCATGTCATTGTCCCAGCGCAGCGTTCAGTTGTCCATACCCCAGTCCTTGGAATGCAAGCGCAAATATGCTACCAACGCCCCACAGGCCACACTACTAAATTCTCACATTTCAAGACTGCTTGCGCTCGAAATGTTGCCTTTTAGGCTCGTGGAGACGGAAGCATTCCGCAACCTGATGGCGGCGACCGTCCCTCGGTACTCAGTCCCCAGCCGCCACTATTTCTCCCGGTGTGCCGCCCCCCATTACACAAGCACGTGTCCCAAAACATTAGCCGTGCTCTCAACAGAGCAGTTACCGGTAAAGTCCACCTAACCACGGACACGTGGACTAGTGCTTGTTGGCAGAGACGGTACATCTCGCTGACGGCACACTGGGTTAACATAGTGGAAGCCGGGACCCAGTCGGAGTTTGGGACAGAACACGTCCTCCCGACGCCAAGGATTGCGGGCCCTAGGTCAATCAGGGTTGCCCCCACAGTCTACAGCTCCTGCACCTCATCCTCCTCAGCCACCTCCTCCTCTTCAGCTTCCATCACCGAAATGACCACATCAGTCACAAGCTGGAAGCACTGCAGCACTGCCTCGGCCAACTGGCAACAGGCTGTGCTGAAGCTAATATGCTTAGGTGAAAAACTGCACAATGCTGAAGAGTTGTGGACAGCTCTGAAAGAGCAGGCAGATCTGTGGCTCACACCGCTGAACCTACAGCCAGGCATGGTCGTGTGTGACAATGGTCGGAACCTGGTGGCGGCTCTGAGGCGAGGCGAGCTCACACACGTACCATGCCTGGCCCATGTGCTTAACCTTGTGGTTCAGCGGTTTCTCAAATCCTACCCAGAGCTGCCGGATCTGCTTGTTAAAGTACGCCGCCTGTGTGCCCATTTTAGAAAGTCAGCTACAGCTTCCGCCGCCCTTGCAGTGTTTCAGCAGTGTTTGCAGCTTCCGGCACACAGACTGGTGTGTGTTGTCCCCACGCGTTGGAACTCTACACTGCAGATGTTGGGAAGGATTTGTGAGAAGAAGAGGGCAGTTGTTGAGTACCAGCATCAACAAGGCCGTCGGTATTCAGTTCAGACTCCACACATAAGACCTCAGGAGTAGACATGGATGTCAGACATATGTACCATCCTCCAAAACTTTGAGGACTCCACCAAGATGGTAAGCGGCGATGATGCCATAATTAGCATCACCATCCTGCTTCTCTGTCTTCTGAAACGCTCTCTGCTCACAATCAAAGAGGATGCATTGCAGGCGGAGCATGATGAGATGGAGCAAGTAACCATACAGGGTGATTACACACAGCCAAGCCTCATCTCATCCCAACGTGGATTGGGTGACAATGAGGAAGAGGAGGAGGAGGAAGGACAGGAGCTAATTCCATGCACTATAGATGGTACTACCTGCACAGCTGTCATACCGTTTGTTCAGCGTGGATGGCCAGAGGACAGAGAGGAGGAGGAGGAGAGCATGGTCAGTCATCCTCTTGGTGAGGACACGGAAGTCTTGCCTGTTAGTAGTCTGGCACGCATGGCCGAGTTTATGTTACGCTGCCTCTCCCATGACCCTCGCGTTCTCAAAATTTTGGGTGACAGTCATTACTGGTTGGTGACACTTCTAGACCACGCTACAAGGAGAACTTTATATCTCTTATTTCTGAGGCGGACAGGTCTACAAAAATGGGGCTGTACAAGAAGGCCCTTGTTGCGGAACTATTAAAAAAATTCCCATCTGAAAACGCTGGTGGCAGAGAGCACACTTCGTTGGACAACCAAGGAGTACAGGCAAGAGAGACACAACTTCAATCCAGCAGAGGCAGGGGAACACTGTCAAAGTTCTGGGAGAGTTTTCTCAGACCCTCCCATCGGACAGACCCTGAGGCGTGGGGTACTCTCACAAGGAGTGCAAAGTTTGGGAAGATGCTGAGAGAGTACCTTGCTGACCGTACCAACTTCCACCGTGATTCCGCTGTGCTTTATAATTATTGGGTATCCAAGCTGGATACGTGGAATGAACTGGCTCTCTATGCCTTGGAGGTCCTGGCCTGCCCTGCCGCCAGCGTTTTATCAGAGCGGGTTTTTAGTGCCGCTGGTGGAATTATAACTGATAAGCACATCCGCCTGTCAACTGAAAATGCTGACAGGCTGACTCTTATAAAAATGAACAAGGGCTGGATTGGGCCAGACTTCTCAACACCACCGAATGATAGCAGCGTAACATAAACTCCAATCCAGTGTCTTTTCTTGGGAGGTGTATTCCCATGCACCTTTTCACACCCACACATGGGTATACGCTTCCTGATTTTGGCTATTTGCTCTTGTCCTCCTCCTTCTCCTCATCCTCTACCACCATATCACCAGGGTGACCGTGGTCCGTGATGCAATACCCACCTAATTTTTTTAAAGGGTGTTTATGATGCCAGTAAAAAAAAATTTTTATACAGTATGTTCATGTATACCCCCCAGGGGTAAATGTTTGTCAGCCAATACACTTAGTGCATGGGCATTACAAGTATAGGAGGCCCACTCCTTTCTAATGGGAACATTTTTTTATGAGGCCCTCCTCCACGTCTCTTCCAAGGGGATTGAAGTGCCTCCAAATTTTTGTCAGCCCTTGCATTCACTGCATAGGCCAACACTATGGGAGACTGTCTCCTTTCTAATGGGAATTTGTCGTTACTGTGGCCCTGCTCTGTGTGTCTTTAAATTCTTAGTGGGGTTTTTCCTAAAATTGTCAGCCGTTGGACTCACTGCATACCCTATAACTGTATAGCAGACTCTCTCCTTTCTAATGGGAACATGTCGTACCTTGTTACTGTGGCCCTGCTCTGTGTGTCTTTAAATTCTTAGTGGGGTTTTTCCTAAAATTATCAGTCGTTGGACTCACTGCATACCCTATAATTGTATAGCAGACTCCTTTCTAATGGGAACATGTCATACTTGTTACTGTGGCCCTGCTCCATGTGTCATTAAATTCTTAGTGGGGTTTTTTCTAAAATTGTCAGCCGTTGGACTCACTGCATACGCTATAACTGTATAGCAGACCCTCTCCTTTCTAATGGGAACATGTCATACCTTGTTACTGTGGCCCTGCTCCATGTGTCTTTAAATTCTTAGTGCTGTTTTTACTAAAATTGTCAGCCGTTGGACTCACTGCATACCCTATATCTGTATAGCAGACTCTCTCCTTTCTTATGGGAACATGTCGTACCTTGTTACTGTGGCCCTGCTCTGTGTGTCTTTAAATTCTTAGTGGGGTTTTTCCTAAAATTGTCAGCCGTTGGACTCACTGCATACCCTATAACTGTAGAGCAGACTCTCTCCTTTCTAATGGTAACATGTCGTACTTGTTACTGTGGTCCTGCTCCATGTGTCTTAGTGGGGTTGTAACACGGGTACTTTAGACGCAGTGACACAGAAACACAGAGCAGCCAATACAGGGTTAATAAACATGGGAGGTTTATGATAACAGGGTAAATCTCCATGCAGGGAGTAACAGGGGAAAATATGGGGAAAAACAAGGGAAATAGCAGGTAGAAGTCTATAACTGACAGTTCACAGTTTAACTAGATGTAGCAGAGTCAAATCGGTTGTAAATGACAGTTTTTACACTTAGCTGACTTTTATCCTCCACAAGGCAGTTGCCAGCTGATGCTGGTGACGCTTTCTTCAGGCTTCCCTGCCCAAACAATGCTCCGTCTTCTGGCGGCAGCGGGCGGTCTCCGGTTTTACCTGCTGAGCCCGTAGTCCATAACAGTGCACCTCACGTGCTCGGCTCCACGGACCCTGCCTCTCTTCTCCCTCTAGTCGGCTTGACTCCTCCAGTCCACTGCACTCGGATCTCGCTCCCAGTACTGGAGCCAGGAGCCTGGACCCTCTCACACTGCTCTCCTGTGCAGACCTCTCTTACCGCTTTCCCGCACAACAGTCCTCGTCTCCCCCTCTCTCTAGCCACGCCACCAGTTTCCCGGTCACCTGACCTCCCAGCTCTCACTTTGGACACGCCCCCAGCTTCCCAGTCACCTGACTCCTGTGCTCGCAGTCGCAGTCTGTCTTCCCCCTGCAACCAGAGGTACGGCCCCGGCAGTTCCGGATCCCTTCTTCTGAAAGTACTTACACCCCGGTCTTCCCCCTTACAGGGTTTTTCCTAAAATTGGTCAGCCGTTGGACTCACTGCATACCCTATAACTGTATAGCAGACCCTCTCCTTTCTAATGGAAACATGTCGTACTTGTTACTGTGGCCTTGCTCCATGTGCCTTTAAATTCTTAGTGGGGTTTTTCCTAAAATTGTCAGCCGTTGGATTACGCCACGCGGTATCCAGAGGCGGTTGCCTTACCTAACATACTGGCAGAGACGGTGGCGGCTGCCCTGCTCCAGGTTTTCTCACGGGTTGAATTTCCCCGGGAGATTATCTCGGATCAGGGTACCCAATTTACGGCACAGGTGACCAGCCAACTGTGGAGACTGTGTGGTGTAAAGTCCATTAGAAGCGCCCCATACCACCCGCAAACCAATGGGTTGTGTGAGCGTTTTAACGGAACGTTAAAACAAGTCATTGGGACGTTCACCCAGACCTACAGGGACTGAGAGAAATTCTTGCCGCACCTCCTGTTCGCCTATCGGGAGGTGCCCCAAGTATCTACGGGGTTCTCCCCATTTGAACTGTTATATGGGAGGTGGGTGAGGGGGCCCCTAGAAACCATAGCAGGAACCCCTATCGTGCCCTTCGTGCAGGAACTCCAGGACCGCCTGCAGGAGTTGACTCAGGCTGTGCGTGTGAACATGCAGGCGGCCCAACGGCGCCAGCACGTATGGTACGATCAGAGGGCTAGAGAACGCACCTTCGAGATAGGACAGAAGGTCCTGGTACTAGAACCGATTAGGCAGAACAAATTCCAGGCCGCGTGGCAGGGGCCTTACCGGGTAGTGGGGAAAATAGCCGACACCATCTACAATGTCGCCGATTGTGACAACCCCAGGGTTATCCGCATGTTCCACGTGCATATGCTGAAGCCCTACCGGGAGCGCCCTGAAGAGGTAGCTGCCATTTGCGCACCCGAAGCAGAGGATTTATCCGAACTCCCCTTGCCTGATGTCTTAGGTGAGAGGACTCAGTCAAAAACCTGTGACCAGGTACACTTAGGAGAAAACCTAGGGGCCCAGGAGAGAGAGCAGGCCGAGACATTGCTGAGGCAGCGGCAGAGGATGTTCTCAGAGAGACCGGGATTCACCCGACTTGCACAACACAAGGTTGAGACACAAGATCAGACCCCCCTGAGACAACTCCCCTTCCGCGTCCCAGAGTCTGTACGAGAAGGGATGCGACAAGAGATACAGGAGATGTTGCATTTAGGGGTCATTGAGGAGTCAGATAGTCCCTGGGCGTCCCCTGTAGTGTTAGTGAAAGTTAGTTAGTGTTAGTGAAAGATGGGACTACCTGGTTTTGTGTAGACTATCGCAAGCTAAATGAGAAAACTGTGACAGATGTGTGGCGCCCCTGAGGGTTCGGTCGCCACAGAGTTATTGCATCTCATCCAGAGATTACATAGTTACATAGTTACATAGTTTATAAGGCCGAAAAAAGACAAGCGTCCATCCAGTTCAGCCTATTTCTTGTGCACTGCAGCTATTCCGCAGCGTTGATCCAGGGGAAGGCAAAAAAAAACCATGCGGTATAGGCCAATTTACATCATTGAGGAAAAATTCACTTCCCGACTCCAATCTGGCAGTCAGATTAAATCCCTGATGGTACCTCACTCTCAGGTAAGGAAGGAGTATGGCTCTGGACCCTAACACTACATCCACTACACCACATTTCCGGGGGACACTGCGAGATTGCTCCTACGGGAGAGCACAGTCCCTGATCTCTGGCTGGAGTGGGGAGGAAGCACTTAGAGAGGGGGAACTATGTAGTGGATGGGTGGAGGACGTAGATCCTGGGAGCACTGGAGTAGGAGTATAAGAGGGAGGAACCATCTTAGATCACAGGTTGGTCAGTGTTCAGTTCCAGTCAGACAGACTGAGGTGAAGACAGGGAGCAGGGGCTCTGTATGAGCTCTGGTCCACAGGCGGGCCTAGTTAGGAGGCCTGAGCCTGGGAGGAAAGGGAGCTGGAGGCTCCAGGAACGGTTAGAGAAGGGACCCTAGGGGTACGGGCCGTGCAGCAAGCCACCCGTACGCCCGCTGCTACCAGGAGGTAGAGGGGTCAGGCCAGATAGAGGGAACCGGTTCCTCAACTAGCAAGAACTACAAGGTTCAACTAGAAAACCGGAGGCTGCAGCACTTCAAGTACTGCAGGCCACAAGTCCACACCAGTACACTAAGAAGGTAGCCACATAGGACCCAGGGGACGGAACGCACGTCGCCCGCCAAGGCCCGAGGATACCAGATAGAAGTGCCACTGGGTGTGAGGTGCAGGGAGCAGGCCAGAGAGAGGACACACAGAAGGGGGTCCTGTTAAATGCTCCGGAGTTACCTGAGGGTCGGCCGAGCCCCTCACTGCGTGAACACAGGACGCCGTGGGCCCTTACACTGGCCCTGTATCTGGAGCTGCTATAATCATGAGTAAAGACCCTGGGACTGCACAATTTGACTCTGTGTTCATTACTGACTCCCTGCACTATAACCACCAACATCCACGCACGCTGCCCTGAAGCTACACTCTTCCTGTGGGGAGTTTCACTACCTTAGCTGCTATACCACCAGCTTCAGAGGACTGTTCTGCAGCGGCGGTTCCTATTGACCGCATTCCACAGGTGGTGTAGTCGGACATTTACATTCATATACAAATACTACCTCTTGGATTGACCGCCCTGGGTCACGGACCGGGTCACCGCCACGATGACTACAACCCCCAGCGTCTACAGACCCGGCTCCGGGTACCCCACGGCCCAGGGGTCGCGTCAGATGCGTATCCCATGCCGCGTGTGGACGAGTTGTTAGACCGGCTGGCTGGGGCAAAGTATTTGACCACCATCGATCTATGCAAAGGCTAATGGCAGATCCCCCTAAGTCCTGATGCTCTTCCCAAGTCTGCATTTGTCACCCCGTTTGGCCTATTCCAGTTTCGGGTTATGCCATTTGGGATGAAGAATGCCCCCGCGACCTTCCAGAGGCTGGCTGACTGGCTTTTGGATGGTCTCCAGGTCTATGCTTGTGCCTACCTGGATGACATCGCCATCTACAGCGCGACATGGGATGAGCATCTAAATCACCTAGAGACAGTATTGGATAGGATCCACAAAGCCGGAATCACCCTGAACCCCAACAAGTGTCACGTAGGCAAAGCAGAGGTGCAGTATTTAGGAAATTGGGTGGGGGGTGGAAAACAACGACCGGAACCTGCCAAGATTGAGGCCGTAGCCAAGTGGTCCACCCCACGTACTAAAACCCAAGTCATGGCCTTTCTAGGGACAGCGGGGTATTATAGTAAATTTGTCCCTAATTACAGCAGCATTGCCAAGCCCCTCACTGATCTGACACGTAAGAACCTCCCCCGCCAGGTAACCTGGACCCCCGAGTGTGAGGAAGCCTTCCTCCAGCTAAAGGATGCTCTCACAAATACCCCGATATTGGCCGCACCCGATCCAACGAAACATTTCCTTGTTCACACAAACGCATCTATGTTTGGGTTGGGGGCAGTACTGAGCCAAGTCAGGCCGGACGGCCAAGAATACCCAATAGCTTATCTGAGTCGGAAATTACTGCCTCGAGAAGCCAGCTATGCGGCCGTTGAAAAGGAATGCCTGGCAGGAGTATGGGCTGCCAAGAAGCTCCAACCATATTTGTATGGAAGACAGTTTTCCCTCATAACGGACCATAACACCCTGGTATGGCTTAATCGGGTCTCCGGGGACAATGCCAGACTACTACGGTGGAGTTTGGCGCTACAACTGTTAGACTTCACCATCCACTATAGACCCGGCAAGCAAAATGGTAACGCCGATGGACTAAGCCGACAAACTGACCTGCTACCAACCTCATAAATCGTGGACCTCCTCCAGCTGATCCGTCGGGGAGCAGACTGGGTAGGCCGATCCTGTCCGGGAAGGGGGAGCATTGTGACGGATCAACCCCGTACTCCAGGATTTTGCCACATGGGGGTTGTCATAGCGCCTATGCAGCTAATGGGACATAATTTTTACTATTTTTAATGTTATAAAGTGGGGTGAATATTGTGGATCGCATATTGTTGGACATGCTGTGATGTGACTGAAGCACTCCTGGCCCCCACCTTCCTGTGCTCATTTAGCAGTGGCCATCAGACAATGTGCTGCTTAATGGGTTGTTGCATAACTGCTGTCTGGGAGCCTACTGTGGGTATTATTTGGTGAGAACAATGGGTGCTAAAAATAGCCTGTGTGATTCTCTATAAAACCTGCTTGTGAGAATAAAAGTTAGTTCATCTTGAAGACACTGTGCGATAGTCATATTTTATATATCCCAGTGTAAGAGAAGCCTTTCCATGTCAGGGGCCTGCAGAAGAAGATTGGACATCTGCGGATGGGGTAACTAGCTTCTGTCACAGTGTCGTACCATAGTTTGCTGGAAATATTCCAGGCTGGTAGGAGGCAAGCAAATTCCCACAGAAAAGTACCAGCAGTAATGTTCATGGACCCGCGCTTGTAGAAGACGGAGACAACATCGGGAGAAATAGTGACGGCTGGGGACCGAGTATGGACACGAGGCATGAGGCATGTGGTTGTGAAAAGCTTCCGCCTCCACGAGCCTAAAAGGCCACATTTCAAGTGAAAGCAGCTTTACAGGACTTCCTGTGAGAAATTACACACAGGGTAGTTAGGGTTTCCCTCTATGCCAGTCCTTTCACCGAGCTAAATACAACTGTCAGCAAAAAAAGTTGTCGACTGGCTACGTACTGTCCCTGGCCACATTCACCTGTCCACGTGTTTGTGATTAGGCGGTCCTTCTCAGTAAGTGCACTGGGGAGGGCACGGGTTATGTTGTGGGACCCGTGATTGTGGAAGGCGGAGGCGATACCGGGAAATATAGTGGCGGCTGGGGACCGAGTATGGACACCCGGCCGCCGCCGGCTTGAGGTTGTGAAAAGCTTCAGCCTCCACGAGCTTAATAGGCCATATTTCAAGTGCAAAAAGCTGCCCAGAAATCTGGCAGTTTAGTGTTGCGGCCTGTGGGTGGATGGGTGGCTGGCTGCATACTTGCACTTGCATTCCAAGTAACAGAAAACTAAGAAGATGGTGGCCTCTATCATCATCATGGCCTCACCTCGGCACTATGAACTCTCCTGAAGGAGAAGCCAGGGCCTGCCGGAGGAGTCTCCGATTCTCTGGTGGGCCCATCCAACACTACTGAAAATCAGCCCTGGCTAAGAAAAGTGTGAGGGAAGGTTCCCGGCTGCTTTTTTAATGTGGATCGGCCAAGCTTATGCATGTTATTTCTCAAACCGCATTACAGATCAAGCCATTGTCCAACTCTGTATTCAAGAAATTAAATGCACAAAGAAAGATGTGTGTGTGTCAAAGCACCACCGACAAGGGCGAGTTGATGTTGGATGAGCTGCCATTGCTTCTGCAATAAGCTGCATTACAGGTCTTCCTGTGAGAAATGACATGCAGGGTAGATATGGTTTCCCTCTATGCCAGTCCTTTCACCGAGCTAAATACAACTGTCAGCAAAAAAAGTTGTGGACTGGCTCCGTACCGTACCGGAGTATGGACACCCGGCTGCCGCCGGCATGAGGTTATGAAAAGCTTCCGCCTCCACGAGCCTAAAAGGCCACATTTCAAGTGCAAGCAGCTGTCAAAAATTTGGCAGTATAGTATTGCAGCCTGTGGGTGGGTGGGTGGCTGCCTGCATACTTGCACTGGCTTTCCAAGGAATGGGGTAGGGACAACTGAACGCTGAAGTGGGACAAGGATGTGGACGGTGATTGTTGCAAGTCTGCAACGATAGGTTCATGGCGGGAGGCATCTTCGCATGCCCCAAGGATCACTTATGATGGGCACACTTTTAGGCAGTAACCTGGGAGTCAGAGATGCTTCCAGAGGTATTCCCCATGCTGTTCCCATGTCTTTTCAGCACTGTATGCATGTGTCTGATGATATGTCACACACCACATGGCCAGATAAGGTTGTAAAATGTTAAAATGAAATTTCCTGGTGAATGCATTTGTCTTGGTTGAAAGCAATGCAAAAGTGCAAAAATGCATCAAAAATGCTACGTGTGAACATAGCCCAAGTTGTGGAGGAGTATTTTTGTTTTTGGTTATTTATTTTGCCTTATATACAAGCCATTACCCTGGAAAGGATGCTCCTTAACATATTTCCCAGGAAAATCCATTTTGGTTTCGTTTTGGTGTGTTTTATTGTGAGTCCGTAAAAGTGGAGTAATACCTCTGATAACGCTGTTGACAGAAGTGACCTGGGAGTCAGAAATGCTTCCAGGGGTCTTCCCCATGCTGTCCCCATGTCATTTGAGCACTGTTCCCATCGATTTGGGCAATTTTTAGGCCCTCTGCAGAACGCCAGGGGGAGCTGCCTGAAAAATGGTCGAGTTTCCCATAGACTTACATTGGGCTCGTTGCTCGGGTCGAGCACCTGAGTATTCCAATTTGCTCGAGCCGAGCAATTAGTACCCGAGCATTTTAGTACTCGCTCATCACTACTCATGAGTTCCTCAAAGTCGGACATAATTTTTTACAAGATTTGGGCTTTCCTGCTTTGCTTCTCTGTGGCCCTCTCTGTAGTCCTATTGTTGGGCAGCAAATATGCCAACTCCAGATATGACATAAAAAGTTGACCAATCAAGGTTTGTAAAAACTCCCTGAGTCAATTGATTTTATCAATTTTGGAACAATCAAGCTAGACATGTCAGGCAAGGATCACAAAGCTACGACTTGCCTACTTTGGACGCATCATACAAAGAGAGCAATCACTGGAAAAAGACATCATGGAAAAATAGAAGGAACAAGGCAAAGAGGAAGACCAGCAACTCAATGGCTTGATACAATCAAGATAACGGCAGAGAAGACCCTGGCTGGTGGTCCTATCTAGGCTTGCACAAGATCGATCTTCCCACAGAGCGTTCATCCATCAAATCGCCATGGCTGGAGGCCGTTAATAAATGATAAATAGATGGTATATGGGTTTCCAGAGCAAGTAGAGAAAAAAAAAACTATAATTTTAAGGGAATTAAATATGGATTAATCAACAAAAAATCCCAATTAGTTTTCTGTAGTTCCCCTCCAAGCCTGAATTCGGGACTGGTATAGAAAAATAACACTGCACTCCTTTTTGCAGTGAAGAAGATTACACTTATTACTGTGTCAGGATGTCATGATCAAGGTAAATTACAAGTTAAAGGATAGCAGCTTTTAACGTTTCTATTGGCTAAAACGTTGGTCATCCTGCAATGTCTAATTTTCCTTGATCATCATATGCTGAGACATCAATAAATTTAACTTTCGCTGCAAAATAGGAGGACCATGGTTTTTCCTATGAAAGAATAAAGCAAGATGTCCTACCACCGAGCACCACCATCTATCCGGAATGCCGACCATAATCATTCTGAATTCTGGACAGGCATCAGTAATATTTTTCTAGATCATGGTACTGTAGTATCAAGCTTCTTAACTTTGTCAAAGACGAGTTGACAGATCAGCTTCAAGGCTCGTGCACATGACCGTAATAATCGGACAAGTGCTATCCATCGTTTTGACAGATAGCACTCGTCCCAATGTTATTCTATGTGACTATGGACATGTCTGATTTTTTTCTTCGGACAGTTCAAGGAAAAAAATTGCAGAATGCATGGTTGGCACTTGCCCATTCTTGTCTATGGGTCCATGGAAAACATTGGAAAGCACTCGGATAACAGTGCAGTCCGATTTTCACAGATACACTGAATGGAGAAGATGGTGACATTTTTTTTTAATTCTCCACATCTGAGAAAATCAGATCACACTCTGATCAGTGTGTGATTAGCATAATTGGACCAATTTTCTCAGATGAGAAAAAATCAGTCTTGTGAACCTAGCCTAAGATGATAGAGCCTAGGCAATTTTTTTTTCATTTCCACTAAAACTGTTCTATCACATTGAGATCTGAACTGTTTTCTGGCCACGCCATTAAGTTAATATTACTTTCCTGGACACTCTTTGCTGTATGGCAAGCTGCATTATCATCCTAAAAAATTGCTTCGAACAATGGCGAGAATGAATAACATCCAAATTGAGAAGAAACTGTATAAAACAAAATAGCATTATTGTTTTACATATTTGACTGACAGTTGGTAGGGTGTGTTGCATTTTTTTATATATTTGATATGTAATTTTATTTTTTCAATTCTTCTACAGAAAAGAAGCAATGATAAGGTAAGTGCTGGGAAAGATACAACACAGCACATATACAGGTATAAAACAGAGACTGGTACATTACATGGAGGTACAATAGTTCTCAGTGCCTGACAGCCTTTAAACATTTTAGTCTGTGTCTTTGTAGCATGGATGAAAAAGCTTATGACACTTCAAGGGTTCGCACTACACTACAGTTGAGATGAGTTTACACAGATGGGACTTAATACATTGTATCAAACTGTTTGTCTTAAGACCCCCATAAGTACTTGTCGATATTGATGGGTTCGGCCTTCAGTCTAATGTCTACTGGGGCTCCTGATTCTACCCCAACAGATGATGACGGAGGAGCTCAGGATCCTGTATGTCCAATTTCAGACTGTATTTACTTTTGTTCTTTAAGAGATAACCCACTGCCAGAAGAGGAGTCTAATGTGTATGGGAGGCTTTACAGTAAGATGGTTGTACAATGTCCGGGTATAAATAGGAATGTGGCCATTTACAGTTATATGAAAAAGTTTGGGCACCCCTATTAATCTTAAGTTTAATGTTTTATAAAAATTGGTGTTTTTGCAACAGCTATTTCAGTTTGATATATGTAATAACTGTTGGACACAGTAATGCTTCTGCCTTGAAATGAGGTTTATTGTACTAACAGAAAATGTGCAATCTGCATTCAAATTAAATTTGACAGGTGCATAAGTATGGGCACCCTTATCATTTTCTTGTTTTAAATACTCCTACCTACTTTTTACTGACTTATTAAAGCACTTTTTTTGGTTTTGTAACCTCATTGAGCTTTGAACTTCATAGCCAGGTGTATGCAATCATGAGAAAAGCTACTTAAAGTGGCCACTTGCAAGTTGTTCTCCTGTTTGAATCTCCTCTGAAGAGTGGCATCATGGGCTCCTCAAAACAACTGTCAAATGATCTGAAAACAAAGATTATTCAACATAGTTGTTCAGGGGAAGGATACAAAAAGCTGTCTCAGAGATTTAACCAGTCAGTTTCCACTGTGAGGAACATAGTAAGGAAATGGAAGAACACAGGGACAGTTCTTGTTAAGGCCAGAAGTGGCAGGCCAAGAAAAACATCAGAAAGGCAAAGAAGAAGAATGGTGAGATCAGTCAAGGACAATCCTCAGACCACCTTCAGAGAGCTGAAGCATCAACTTGCTGCAGATGGTGTCACTGTGCATCGGTCAACTATACAACGCACTTTGCACAAGGAGAAGCTGTATGGGAGAGTGATGCGAAAGAAGCCGTTTCTGCAAGCACGCCACAAACAAAGTCGGCTGAGGTATGCAAAAGCACATTTGGAGAAGCCAATTTCTTTTTGCAAGAAGGTCCTGTGGACTGATGAAACCAAGATTGAGTTGTTTGGTCATACAAAAAGGCGTTATGCATGGCGGCAAAAAAACACAGCATTCCAAGAAAAACACTTGCTACCCACAGTAAAATTTGGTGGAGGTTCCATCATGCTTTGGGGCTGTGTGGCCAATGCCGGCACCGGGAATCTTGTTAAAGTTGAGGGACGCATGGATTCCACTCAGTATCAGCAGATTCTTGACAATAATGTTCAAGAATCAGTGACAAAGTTGAACTTACGTAGGGGATGGATCTTTCAGCAAGACAATGATCCAAACAACTGCTCCAAATCTACTCAGGCATTCATGCAGAGGAACAATTACAATGTTCTGGAATGGCCATCCCAGTCCCCAGACCTGAATATCATTGAACATCTGTGGGATCATTTGAAGAGGGCTGTCCATGCTCAGCGACCATCAAACTTAACTGAACTGGAATTGTTTTGTAAAGAGGAATGGTCAAAAATACCTTCATCCAGGATCCAGGAAATCATTAAAAGCTACAGGAAGCAACTAGAGGCTGTTATTTTTGCAAAAGGAGGATCTACTAAATATTAATGTCACTTTTCTGGTGAGGTGCCCATACTTATGCACCTGTCAAATTTTGTTTGAATGCAGATTGCACATTTTCTGTTAGTACAATAAACCTCATTTCAAGGCAGAAACATTACTGTGTCCAACAGTTATTACATATATCAAACTGAAATAGCTGTTGCAAAAACACCAATTTTTATAAAACATTAAGCTTAAGATTAATAGGGGTGCCCAAACTTTTTCATATAACTGTAGGCTGTGTGCCCACTATGCGTTTTTTAAGCGTTTCCGCAGCGGCAATTCCGCTGCAGAAACGCTTAAAAAACGCTTGATAGAAGGTCTGCCATGTTCCACAATGATAATCCGCATCTGCTGTGCACATGCTGCGGAAATTTCCGCTGCGGATTATCATTGCGGAAAAATCCGGTTGCATGCATTTATATAGTGTGATCAAGTTGTCAAGCACTTTCCAAGTGATGCTAAAATCGTTTGGAAAGTGCTTGACAACCCGCATGCGGAAATGCATGTGAAGAACGCTCCACTTCCGCTTGTCCCTGGCAGGAAAAACACATGTACAATCCGCATGTACAATCCGCATGTACAATCCGCATGCGTTTTTTCTGCCAGGGAGATGCAGAAACGCTCAGGAAAAAATCTGGAGCATTTCTGCATCGTGGGCACATTACAGACAGTAAAAACAATCTTGTAGATGATGAGGAATTTAAATTTAGGGTATATTAAAACGTTTTTGATTTTGCAGTGATTGTGTTATTAGTGTGGTGAGTTTTTTGGGAGGGTTTAATCTAGGATCTAAGGTTTCTCTGATTTCAACCCTTACTGTAGGTGCATGTGTGGCACCCCAGGAGTCCGGTTGCCACAGTGGCATTGCCTCCTTCACAAGAGGTGATGCCATGCCTGGAAGCAAGGAGGGGTCCCCTTGTGGCACCCCAGGGGTCTGGTTGCCACAGTGATAGAAATATCACGTCTGAGAGCAAGTGGGAGGTTCCCTGGTCAGGAGCCCTTGAACATGCAACACCTCCTGTCCCAGACCAGATAGGGGAGGAATCTGCCCTATATAAACTGGATCTGGGGTGGGGTTAGAGGAGAAAGCAGAGGGAGAGTGAAGTTCCAGACACAGGGAAAGCAACAGCTAGGAGCTCTGTAGGAGCAGGAGCTGAGTGCCAGGGACTGGAAGCAGATATTGCTCGTCCTGGCTGAAGACACTATGACCGGACGACGGAGTCCGAGGCTGTGAGGACTTATATATCCAGCAGCAGAAACCAGCCGGCAGGGGATTTCAGGTCCTCTGGCCATAGGAAGCCTGGAGGCTCAGTCACACACACAAGGGACCGGTACCGCCATCGAGGAGCGGAAGCTACCAGAGGGTCCAAGTCACCAGCCATATGGGTGAGCACCACACGGTATACTCAGGGACGTGGGCTACTTCCAATCGCTTACAGCAAGGTAGCCAGGAAGAGTGCAGACAGACGGGGAGGCCTACAACTCCACCTGGCCAGGGGAACACCTGTTTGTTCACAGACTGACCAGGCCTCTTATGCTAGCCAGTACTCCTGGGAGGGTCTGCCTTATCATCATCAGTAAAGACCCTGAACTGCACTGCAAAGACTCTGAGTCGTTCCTGCTTCACCCGTGCACCATCACTCCCAGCATTCTACTACACTGCCCTGGGGCTATACTCTTCCCGTAGGGAGTTATACTATCTCAGCTGCACACACCATCAGCCTCAGTGGACTGCCTTGCAGCAGAGGTTCATAATAGCTGCAATCCACGGGTGGCGTAGTCGGACATTAAATCATAAAAACCCTATAAAAGACGGCCACCCTGAGCCACGGGACCGGGTCACCGCCACGGAGACTACAACCCCCAGAGACCCGGCTCCCGGTAACCCACACACGTGCACACACGGCCCAGGGGGCTCGTCACCCTAATCAGCTTTTGCTAGCATGCAACACTTTCCTGGCTCCAGACCAGCAAGCTTAGCAACTGGATCTGGAGGCGGGGTTAGTTAGTGTGAGGAGAGCAGAGAGGAGTTGAAGTCAGGACGTCGACGAGGAAAGACCTAGGGAGTGGAGCTGCACAGCAGTTCACCCCAGAGGAAAGTGCAGAAGAACCGGACACCGGAGTCCGAGGCTGTGGGGCACCGAAAGCCCAGCAGAAGACGCCCGGAGGCTCAGCAGCACGATAGGACCCAGCACCGCCACGTGGGAGCGACACCCCAGGAAGGCCCGAGCTGTCTGCCGTATGGGTGAGCACAAAGACATTTTACTCAGGGACAAGGGCCGCAGCATAGCTATTCGCAGCAGGGCCAAAGAGGTAGCGCAAAGGGAAGGCCTACAACTCCACCTGGCTAGGTGGATCCCCCAACTTGCTTCCAGGCTGCCCGGACCTCTACTACCAGCTAGTACCCATGCCCCGGTCTGCCTAAACACCGCAAGTAAAGAGGAGAGGAAACCGCCATTAAGTTGTGGACTGATTATTAACTGCGCCATCCTCTGCACTACACCGCACAGCAACATCTATAAAAATCACTACTTACTGCCCTGGAGCTGAGCTCTGCTTGTGGAGAGCTGAACCAACCCTGCTGCACTAACAACTGCTCCAGAGGTACTGCACCGCAGCTGTGGCTCCAAATAGCCGCATACCACAGATGGCGTCACAAACTGTATATAAAAACCATAAATCCCCTGTAAATTTCCCCTTTTATTGACCGCCCTGGGTCACGGACCGGGTCACCGCCACTGTGACATTTCCCCTAGTAACGACCAGCCCGGCACCGAGTACCCCACGGCCCAGGGGGCGCGTCACATGGCTGTCAATCAGTGCTGCGGTCCTCTTGATATAAGTGTATTTAATGGATCCTTGAAGCAAGGCACTCTATGACATTTACATCATGGAGCCCCAAAGAGTTACATGGGTTGACTACTTAATATTTCCAAATGTGCTAGAAGCAACATATAAAACCACTTAGACACAAAGTCACTAATTTATTATTAGGCTTGACATTGCCGTGTAGAGTGCCATTTTACATTATATGAGACTCTTGAAGTAAAATTAAAAAATGTACCAAAGATCAGCTGACCGTGAGTTTTGAGGACCTGCAACCTAACAGTAACCAAACAGACACGATAGTAGACAATGGGGCTAGTTTGGCGCTTTTTGTGTCCTTCATAGAATGGATTATTTTACTGGCCAGTTCATGGGATCCTGTATTTCTGATACCTTATTTTACCTATGACGTTAAATGGATATTCTCAAGTTTGAAAGGTATGCCACTTATCTGAGGGGTTGGGGACAACTTTCCAATCACTGGGAGTCTGACTGTAGTGGCCCTCAGCAACTCCAGGACCTGTGGCTCTGAAGACTCTACGGCTGAATTGAACACAGTTCGATAATGCAAAAAAGGATGAGAAAATCCAGCACTGTTTAGTGGAAAAAAATAAATATATAAGTAAAAACATCTTTATTAGCAGAAAAAATCCTATAAAAAAAGTCAGCACATAGAGAGGAGAAAAAAATGAACGCATTTCGAACACAATAAATGTTCTTAGCTTTAGCTGTGAGTAAGAACACTTACTGTGTTCGAAACGCATCTGTTTTGCTCTCCTCTCCATGTGCTGACTTTTTTTAATGCATTTTTTTCTGCTAATAAAGGTGTTTTTACTTATACATCTATTTTTTTCCACTAAAGATTGCTGGGTTTTCTCCTCCTTTTTCCTGCTAATCTCCTGATGCCGCACAGGATCGTCCACCTATGCCTTGATGAGCTTGCTTTTCTCCTACTTCTGCTACTTACATCAAAAGATCCAAGACTATATACATTTCTGATACTATAATAACCTATTTTATTATTCTGTGTTACTCCATTCAGCTGCTGATTGATATCGAAGTCTACAGCATAGACATCAGCAGTCTGGTGACATCTCGCTTTGCCCATAATGTCATCACAAGCAGAGCTGTTAATAGGGCCAACGTATCAAAAGAAGCCAACTTTGATGTGGATTTACCAAAAACAGCTTTTATAACTAATTTCACCATGTAAGTAGAACAAAGGTACAAGTGGAAGGATTACATTTATGGCTAGTAAAGCGCTCACTGGTACCCAGAGTCAGGGGCATAACTACAGGAAGTGCAAAGGTTGCAAATGCATCTAGGTCATAGGACCCCTTTAAAAAGTTTATCCAGGACTATTTTTTTTCTCTATGGACATAAAAACTCCTGCCGACAATTCAGCTTCTCAACATCAACAGAGCAGCTCATCCTCTTCTGGGCCACAATGTCAACGGGGCGTGACCGCCGACATCATGCTGATTGATAGACAACTCACCGCAGTTATACTGCAGGGAGCCGGCTGTCAATCGGCATGATATTTATCTATAGAAAGTTGGCGTGCATTCTGCAGAGTGAGCGAGGTGCTGGTGAGGTGGGGTATAGCCACACAATCAATAGGTAGAGATTCACCGTACACTCTTGGTTATTGATTTTCAATGCAACAAAGTTTATTTATATAAGTAGTGATTGCACATTTGCACAAATATAGACGGGTGCAGGAAATAACAAATAACGTTTCGACCCACCAGACTTTGTTATAGCCTTTGTTTCAGGGTCCAGAACTTTAAGCAGAACCTCTGCCCTAAGTCCCCATTGCAGGGAAAGAAACAAGGCTGACGTACATCTACTCAGCCCAAAAAGTTTTCTGCTTCCTTACAATAAGTAGAAATATTCTTAGAGAATCCTCACAATTTTGTCTCATAGTAACAAGTTTGAAGTTGTATTTATTATTATTAGAGAGACGATCCTGTCCTAAGACTGGAAGTGGTATTGGACGCCCCAGGGCTATAGTAATCCTTTCTTGTAAAATTCACATACATGTACGTCACTGTTATTATGTGGGCACAACTGTTGTGGGAGTGTAGAGATAAGCTGATTTAATAGAAGAAATAATGAATGTGTTAAATATGCAATAGCCCATTATTTTATAAAATATAAGATAATCTGACATTGAGCTGGCAACGCAGTTTGACAGTTTGTTAATTAATAGACAATGTGACATACAGTTGTGCTCAAAAGTTTACGTACCCTGGCAGAATTGTTCCTTTCTTGGCCTTGTTTCAGAGAATCTGAATGGTACCAAAAAAACTTTTTCTCCACTCATGGTTATTGGTTGGGTGAATCTATTTATTGTCAAACTACTGTGGTTTCTCTTTTTAAATCTTAGTGACAACCAAACATATCCCAATGACCCTAATCAAAAGTTCACATACCCAGGTGATTTTGGCCTGATAACATGCACAGAATTTGACACAAATGGGTTGGAATGGCTACTAAAGGTAACATCCTCACCTGTGACCTGTTTGCTTGTAATCAGTGTGTGTGCATAAAAGCTGAGAGATTTTCTGGGATCCAGACAGACTCTTGCATCTTTCATCCAGCCACTGACGTTTGTGGATTGTGAGTCATGGGGAAAGCAAAAGAATTGTCAACGGATCTATGGGAAAAGGTAGTTGAACTGTATAACACAAGAAAGGGATACAAAAAGATATCCAAGGAATTGATCATGCCAGTCAGCAGCGTTCAAACTGTGATTAACAAATGGAAAATCAGGGGCTCTGTAAAAACCAAACCATGGTCAGGTAGACCAACAAAAATTTCAGCCACAACTGTCAGAAAAATTGTTCGTGATGCAAAGAAAAACCCACAAATAACATCAGCTGAAATTCAGGACTCTCTGAAAACTAGCGGTGTGGCTGTTTCAAGAGGCACAATAAGGAAGCACTTGAAGAAAAATGGGCTGCATGGTCGAGTCACCAGAAGAAAGCCATATGTCAAGCCACATATGCCACAAAGTATCTCACCTGCAATACGCCGAATGCACAGAGACAAGCCTCAAAACTTCTGGAACAAGGTAATTTGGAGTGATGAGACCAAAATTGAACTTTTTGGCTACAACCATAAACATTACATTTGGAGAGAGGTCAACAAGGCCTATCATGAAAGGAACATCATTCCTACAGTAAAGCACGGAGGTGGATCGCTGATGTTTTGGAGATGTGTAAGCTACGAAGGCGCAGGAAACTTGGTAAAAGTTGAAGGAAAGATGAATGCAGCACCTTATCAGCAAATATTGGAGGCAAATTTTCACGCATCAGCCCGGAAGCTACGCATGGGACGTACTTGGACGTTCCAACATGACAACGATCCAAAACACAAGGCCAAGTGGACCTGTCTTTGGCTACAGCGGAACAAAGAGAAGGTTCTGGAGTGGCCATCTCAATCTCCTGACCTCAACATCATTGAGCCACTCTGGAGAGATCGCAAGCATGTGTAGCACCCTGAGGATTCGGCTGCTACAGGGGTATTGCACCTCAATCCAGAGGTGTGATATTCCACTCCCGGGTAAGGATGGAGTGTGGAGCTGAGCTCAGAAGGCTGCATGCACTACACACATCCCATTTCCGGAGGGCAGACCAACGGTACTCCCACTTAGAAATGTGCAGGTACGACCGAGTCTGTCCTTGGCTGGAGTGGGAGGGGGGTGGACCATCCCAGTAGTGTAGGGGCAGATAGGGGGAGCAGTCTGGGTAGTGCTAGGAGCTCATTGGGTGCTGGTCACCTGAGCTCACACATAGAGGGAGTATAAAAGGTGGGAACCATCTAAGATCAGGGTCAGTCTGTGAGAAGACAGTCAGTCAGTCTTTGCAGAGGAAGAGAGCAGAGGAGCAGAGCAGCCCCAGGCCCAGAGTGAGAGAGGAGAGAAAGAAAGACCCAGAGGGGGAGAAAGAAGGAACTCTGAGAGCCCAAATACAACCACAGGGTGAAGAGTTGGCAACAGGGTACCGGATCCCAAGCTGGCAGAGGCTACAGCACACCTTAGCCAGGAACCGGAGGTCGTGGGCAGGATTGATCTGCCACGGCCACCCACTATATCCACCCGGAAGGCAGACCACGCATAGGGTCAGGGAACCCAGAGGCAAGGGTTCGCCAACAAGAGGCCCGAGGGAGCCGGACATAGGTGGATCCCTGGTGGGGAAGGCCAGAGACGAGGACAGGACAGAAAGGGAGCTCAGAACCACGCTCCAGAACTACTTGGGGGTTGGCCGAGTCCAGGACCTGGTGGACGCAGCACGGCTCGGGTGGTCACTCAAGGCCAGAGTGACCGGTACAAGAACAGCAGTAAGTAAAGAACCCTGAACTGCACAACCCGACTCTGACTCTCATTACCATCTTCACTGCACTTCCACAACCACCATCCTCTGCACCTGACCCCCTGAGGCTATACCCTTCCCGTTGGGGGTTATACCACCTAAGCTGCACAAACACCATCAGCCTCAGCGGACCCTGCTGCAGCGGCGGCCGTAGTGACCGCAATTCAACGGGTGGCGTAGTCGACATAAAGAACTTTAGTAACATCAGTAAGGACTGCCACACACTGAGCTTGACACCCTGGGCACGGACCGGGTCACAGCCACTCGGAGACTACAACCCCCATCTGATCCGGCTCCGGGTATCCCCAACAACACTGGCCCAGGGGGCGCGTCACATGCAGTTCATACTAGACAGCCCAGGAATTTACAGGAACTGGAGGTTTTTGGCAAGAAGAATGGGCAGCTTTATCATCTGACAAATGAAAGAACCTCATCCACAACTACCACAAAAGACTTCAAGCTGTCATTGATGTTAGAGGGGGCAATACATGGTATTAAGAACTGGGGTATGTGAACTTTTGATCAGGGTCATTTGGATGCTTTTGGTTGTCATTAAGATATAAAGAGAGAAAACACAGTAGTTTGACAATAAATGGCTTCACCCAACCAATAACCATGAGTGGAGAAAAAGCTTTTTTGTTATCTTTCATATTCTCTGAAACAAGGCCAAGAAAGGAAGAATTCTGCCAGGGTATGTCAACTTTTGAGCACAACTGTAATACCTGCAGCCAATCAGCGGCTGAAGATCAGATGCAACCTTCACTTTTGCGTTCAATTGGAAGAACAGTATTTCATCCACAAATTTGACAATGTTATACTGGGCTCTTATGATAAGATGGTTATTAAGACGTGGAAGATTACTGACAATCCTGCTCCGGTGCTCTGGTTAGAATTAACAAATATATCCCCTATGCATAATTTATTATTTGTATTTATTTTAAAGAACAATAAATTCCAGTGCAATTTTATATATGACAAAAAATTGTTGGCTGCACAAAGAGTGAACTAAGAATCTGTCAGTGGGTTTGTTCCGAAGAGGAGTTTACCAAGCTTCTCAGCTGATTTATAATCATGTGAAAGTTCATCTCTGTGATCACTCATCAGCTGAGCTTTGTAAAATACAGATAAAAGAGTTACAAACTCCCCATCAGAACGATTTCACTGACATCCTTAATTAACTGCATTCTGCAGAAAGCACTGAGCAGGAAAATGAGAAGCCTTAAAAGCCAAACGGTGCAAAATGGTTCATGAAATTATTTTTAGCCAAAAATACATATATTAATGAAAAAAAAAAATTCCCCCGGAAGTCTCCAAATTCTTTGTTTCATCTTATATCAATATACTTTGTCAATCTGTATTTTCCTGTTGTTATCACCCAGATCAATGGTACAGTACTCTTTTTGTGTGAATTTTGTCTTAAAGGGAATCTGTCACCAGGTTTCTGTTCCCTCATCTAAGAGCAGCATAAAGTAGGAAAAAGACCCTCATTCCAGCGATGTATCACTTAGTTTACTGGGTGCAGCCGTTCTGACGCAATCAGAGTTTCTAGGTGAAGTATGCAGCAGAGAACGCTGCCCCCACCCACACCAGGCTCTTTATATAAACTGTCTATATACAGTGAGCTGCTTATCAGAGGAGGGGGTGTGGTCAGACCAAGGCTCATGCGAGCTATAGTCCAGGCAGTGATAATCTCCTGGTGATAAATCACTCATTGTATAGAAACAA
The DNA here is from genome assembly GCF_046119375.1 of Phyllobates terribilis. Taxonomy (NCBI): domain Eukaryota; kingdom Metazoa; phylum Chordata; class Amphibia; order Anura; family Dendrobatidae; genus Phyllobates; species Phyllobates terribilis. The sequence continues at coordinate 296,612,772 of NW_027362768.1, forward strand.
CAGCACACAGCCTAATAAGTGACATATCTTTGAAATCTGTGTCTCGGCCCCTACATCACGCTGCTCTCAGATTACATAGCAAAAACCTGCTGACAGATTAATGTTAATGGATGGTTCATTTATGTCATGTTCTTGATGCTTGTTTGCAATATTATAAATAAAGCCTTAAAACATGTAAATTGAAACAAAGTTAAAAAAAACAATAGTATTTGGCCTAAATGCATTTCAGGAGAACTCGGCTCCTTGCTGTGACTTATGTTTATTATTGCTATGACTTGATTTAAAAGTTGCATGTATTGTAGGTGTTATATTGTTTTAGTAGAAACGGGCAATGGCTATGTTTAAACACAATATCTATTTGTAGGATAATAGATGGCGTATCATATCCAGGAGTGATTAAGGAAAAGGAAGCTGCAAAGAAACAGTATGAAAAAGCCGTATCCAGGGGCCAAACAGCCGGACTGGTCAGGTAATTCTCACTATTATACAGTGTGCATTCATTTTTAATGTATTGCATTTCAATATTCATTAGACAAAAGTTACATCTTTCTGAGTAGTTTGGGAAAAAAACTAGTTAAAGGGCATATGTTAGTAGGATCAACCCTCCTAAGCCGTCTATATGGGCATGTAGGTCATAGGAAGCTGAACAAAATGATACCTTGATATCTGCAATCTGATGTCTTATTCCAGAGTATCCATAAAAAGTACAAAACACAGGCCCTGACTTTGGTGTAGTCAAATAGCCCCTGCATGGTAGCAAAACAACCTCCAGCAGGACTAATACTAAACAGTATACACTATACCAAACAGTCCATCAGAAAATGATGCAGTATCACAAAGCTAAAATCAAGTGGTTCAGGCAAATATACCAAGGATGGGTAATTCCAGTGAGCCCATGTAGGTTCAGCATCTTGGAGACTCTTGGGCAGGCTTGGACTGGCCCACAGGAGAACAGGAGAATCATCTGGTGGGCCACCACCCTCATATTTGAGCTGTACTTAGCACTATATACATTATTCACTATGTACAAACAAAGGCAGCATCTTTTTTATTCAACAATCAACCCATTTTATTGCTGTATAAATTTGTGATTGAGGATAAAGTCACATTTGCATGTAGCTGAAAAGTGTCGCCCCTATTTGGTTGACTTATGTTTTTTTCTTTGTGTTTCTTTTATTTAGTTTTGATTGTTTCTTCTAAAAACAAATTAAAATGTGAATGTATTTTAATATCTTTCACAATAAAAAATGATCTGATTGAAAAGTGTGGCCCAGGAGTTGGCTACTGGTGGGCACTTGGCACTCCAGTCCGACACTATTTCTCGAGGTCACTTCTTTGTACCATGACGAAAACCTTCTATCGCAGTTTGAAACTGTCACAGGCCATCAGTTCAAGCTGGCAGTTGTAGTGTCAAATTAGAGAATCACAGCTTGCAGCAAGGCTGGAATAAAGGGAACCTGTCAGCATGTTTTCAGACTCTAAACTAACGTCCTCTATGTAAAGTTTCTGAAATGCTGGTGACTTCCATATGTTTGTATTATAAGTCCGTTTCCCAATGACCTTGCAAGTACAGGGGTCTTGGCCCTGCACTTATAGCTCCCCAGTTTCTTTCTCCTTCCTCTTGTCAGTAACTGACAGTTCACTCTTCTCTGTGACCTGCTCTGCTGCCCGATCTCTCGCCATAATGTGCTGATGAAATTACGAGAACTGGACTATCAACCAGTGCATGCTGTAGCGCCGGCGTCCCTGCCCTCTGCTAGGCAGGGACGCTGTTCCCCTCACCTCTCTGCTCCGTGCCCGGCGTCCTCCTCCCGCTCTGCT